>NC_064632.1:215516051-216131207 GCF_023864275.1 Schistocerca cancellata | reverse complement strand
TTTAAAAATCAAGTAAACAACCTGAAACCTTTCTAGTATGTCAGTAGTAATACTAAATCAATATGTGTTGAATATCAGTTCAATAACCTTAACCATTTTCGAAATTTGGGCGTTTTTCTGTAAAAATCATTGGCGCAACAGAAAATAGCTAGAAACCTAATAATTTATATTTAGATTCCTTCCTCATAATAATTTAGTAGAAACAGTATTCTGGATCTCACAAATTAAAATTTTAGTTGAAATTCATGATTTTCTGGTTTTTGTCCTAAAAATTAAGGAAGCAAGATAGATTAAGCTGGCGAATAAATAAGGCTAGGATGTTTAAATTTAAGTAGAAGGGAGATCCGCTATAATCATAAAGATGTGAGAAGTTTCAATTGAATAACTATAAAACTATAGCGATAGCGTATATCCAAAGGGCAAGTTCAGAGATCGTCTACTGCATGTAGTGTAATTAAATTAATTCTCTCGCCCAAAATATTTGACTTAGCCACGTCAGACTTTTATTATGATTACTTACCTGTGTGCTGATTGCACATTTAAATTTAGAGCTTCATCAGCCATCAGCAAAGGAAGCGATGATTTATTCAATAACTTAAAGTGGTGCATTACTAGTCCAGCGGATAGTCGGTAGAGCGGAATTGATCAGGCGTTCCCTTAGGCGTCCGCACCGCGGCTTTATATATAAGAACGCTGCGCGAGAGAAGGAAGGCCCCAGTTCTCTCCAGACGCTGAATAGCACACCACCTGTGCCGGGAGTCGCTTCGCGTCGGTATCATTGCTATAAAAAGCCCCGGATGCCGAATCATTTTCGAGTGAAGTGTTAATTAAGTGATGACTATAATGATCTATCTTCAGTTTGCGTATGTCGTATTTTCACGTGCCGCCGCGGGACAGACATTCTACCATTCTTTAACGTGGCATTTGATGAACATTATCATCAAATTATGGCGAGCATTCACTTAAACATTTAATTTGAACAGTTATAATTGCATCAGCGCATTAGACTCTGAACTGCTCTGGTAGTTGGATTGTGTGGATTCTTTTTGGTCTGTGACTTTCAGAATATAGTGAACAAACACTTCCACAATATATTATTAAGACTGACGATGAAACTAGCGCGAAACTTATTCTAGACCTATTCCAGCACTACGGGTGTATTGGCGAACGTCGGAGACAAATTTGTAAGGCTTTAACGATAGTGTTGTAGAGCGTGACAGTGGCAGTAATTAGCCTATCCAACTGCTTGAAACATTAACCACGCCACAAAAGAAGTTTAAATTCGACAAGGTATTTATTCTTCTGTGAACAACAGCGATGTGTAGCAGCAGCTCCCTTTAGATTATTCTTCTAATACGAATGTAAAGGTGGCACTAGACGTGCAGCATTCGGCGAGCACCAGTCATGTGCAAGTCGAATGTGCGGCAGGCGAGATGTTCGCCAAGATGTCGAGATTTAGTTGCCATATGACGAGTGCTTGTGCCACATACCAGCACATTGCCATGAATCGTGTCACTCTTGGAGCATCGAATATTCGCTGTTTGATTAAAGCAAATATCGTACCACAACCATAAGTATTAATTATCTGAAAGTAAATGTCTGATCATAGTCAGCTTTGCAATCTTAATTTTATTATTCTGCTTATTTTTGAGAATCCCACTGAAACTTATTGATAATGTAGGTATACTGGTACAACTTTGGTGGCAGACTTGCTAATAGAATCATCAGGAAATTTCGAAAATTTCTCCAGAATTTCTAACGAAAATTTTATCTTCCTTACAAGGAGCATTGAAATGCAGTTCTATTTTGCCTCTGACCACTAGCTGGATCAATATAAATTCGTCTTCTAGGATAGAAGTTGAAAGGTAACTTGTTTGGACTATTTAATTGATTGAGAATGTTGGCAAAATTTAGTGTACTAACAACATTTATTTTCCCAAATGAGACATAAATTATACTGAACATGTTATAGATTGAATACCCTAAACAACTAACAGGTGATTTAATACTTCACTGTGTGGGTCCAGGTGGGCAGATTTACTAAGTGATCACCGAGTCAAGTACTCTGCCCCTAAAAATGTGGATAACGCAAGCTGAATTGATCTGACGCTGAGCAGACTTTCATTGATCAAATCTACTGAAGTTTCTCTACATAGGTGCAGCTGAGAGCAAGTGGTGATTGAGAACTGTACTCCCTGACAATGCCGGAGCGGCAGTACATTACCCTGTTTAATTCGCACAGCCACGTGACTTGCAGCTCGCGAGATGTCTGTGGTGGAGGAGGTGAGACGTAGAGGCTGCACCTGGGAATCGATCGCGGCCACGAAAGAAATGCAAAAATCTCATGGTCTAGCGATCAGGCAGACGGATCGCAATTTACTCTCAACCAGAGCCCTGAAATCACGGTAGATTTCAGTGTGTGATATACCTGTTCGCTGGTCGTACCGAGGACCACTTTGGCTCACTTATACGACACACAAAAGGATACCAAGCGTCAAGACTGATAAACCAAAAACGAATTAGTGTGCCCTCGGTAAATGTGTAGTCCGAGACGTTTGAAGTCACACTGTGGGTACAGTAAGAAATTCACCACAGAACCCCAGTCTAAACTACTCGCAAGTGAAGTCAGTCTCAGGACAGGTCCCAAGTACCAACCACACACGCCAGAGCCTCGACCAGAAGTCCCTTACCAGACCAAAGTCCTACACCCCAGTGCTTTTCGCACCTCTCGAGAAAAAAATTCGGTTTTCCCAGGAAGCGCATGAACGACACTGCCTTCACCCCATCTTGAGCCAATCACAGGACTCTAGAGGCGCTAAATATCCCCTCCCATACGACAACACAATGTCGAAACAGGACAAGAATTGAGAAACTTGCATCTCTAAAAAAAAGGTACCACCACTTAATGGCTTTTTAAAGTTTTTGCAGAGGGGGAAGGGAAGATTTTCGCATAATTCGTGTCGCTTCCCACGGCAACAAGCAAACAGATACAGTCTCAGAGATCTTTGCATAAATCGCCTGTGCCTTGGAGCTTGTTAGTCCTAGCTAAGAGCTGTAACAAAGATTCTACCTCTAAACGTTTCTCAGATGCCGGAGTTTTCTTATGCAACAGAGGTGGCAAAGGGAAGTGGTTCACTGCCCTACTTGCACTATTGGCGAACACGAAAACATGTGAATTTTTTTACACGTGACTCTGCACACAGTGCCTGGTTTACGACTTCACTTGATAGATGCATTCCTTTAGACCCTGCCCAGGCTTCCGCTGCCGACATGGCAGGTATCTCGGCACTGTTCTTCTGGAGTCCTCTCGATGAGGGACTGCCCTGTCTGCCCTGTACGGTTGTAGGCCTGTCCGGCAAGATTTACAAAGCGATGGGCTCGCCGCCAATTGCTTTCAACTCCCAACTAGCCGTTTCTGTGAGCTAAGAGTCATAAATATACCTCATGCTTTTAGTGCCCTACCAGACTCCATCAACGTCTGCTCAGGCTGATAACTTTCTGGACTCTCGCTCAAGGTGCGCCAGGTTGATATAAAATCTTTAATAATTTTCGTATGTGAACAATAGGTGAGAGAGTAAATTGTTCTCTCTCAAAGTTACCTTGAAAATGATGAACGTTAGAAATTTTTATAGGTTATTATGGTCCTTTGAAGCATGCTTTATACGAATACAGAAATACTTTAGTGCAACTCTTTCTTTAAAGGTCCAAAATGTGAGCTTAAATGGCAGCATACAGACTGAGACAGGCCCACATTTTTGTTCTGTAACTTCTCTTGCTGTGATCTTTGAATACATAGCGCCAGGAACATTTTTCTCGTAGGTTTGAATTTTCACCTATCACCCACACTGCTTTATTGTGTTGCCTCCTTTAGCAACAACGAAACACGCGTGTCGAGATAAACCGCCAAACTTTTCAAAAACATGTCTGGAATAGCTGGAAGACAGAAAATATTGATTATAAACCTTACAGTACTTTAGAAAAAAGTTCTCGCATATGAGACGAATAGCTTTGTAGCTGGTTGCGGACGGGACCACGTCTGCAGAAGACATGTCGCGCCTGGGCCTCCCCTTTACCCGCGCCTCACTCTTCCACTCCACCCTCAGAGTCTTTCTCGGTAGCCTCCCAGTTTTATCTTTGCGCTGATGTTCGGAATGGCAGCAAAGTAACATACACGCGATAGTTTGTTAGACTGGACCATCGTACAGTTCACGCGTTGTAACACTCATAATGGCATTGTCAGCATAACAGAAAATCTAACGTTGTTATCCCCGTCTAGTTTTCTAGTATAATTGTCTACATTTCATAAATTATCAAAGATCTTGGAACAAATCTGTTGACGCGAAGAGCAGAGTGTATTGCTGTTTCGGTATGATTTTCAAATCTGGACGTGTGTCCATCAGAAAAAGGAAATTTGTACGACTGGATGTCATGAACTGATATATATATATATATATATATATATATATATATATATATATATATATATATATATATATATATATATATATATATAATGACTTTTGAACACTATTAAGGTAAATACATAGTTTGTTTCTATCAAAATCTTCCATTTGCTAACTATGCCTATCAGTAGTTAATTCCTTCAGTAGTTAGAATCTTTTATTTAGCTGGCAGTATTGGTGCTCTCTGTATTGCAGTAGTTCGAGTAACGAAGATTTTTGTGACGTAAGTGATTCATGAAAGGTATAGGTTATTGTTAGTCAGGGCCATTCTTTTGTAGGGATTATTGAAAATCAGATTGCGTTGCGCTAAAAATATTGTGTATCAGTTTAGTAATGATCAGAATAAGTAAAGAGAAAACTGTATCTGTACGTTGAGTTTCACTCAGCTGTTTGAAAATTTAATAACGTAAGAGTTTTTCCAGCTGTGTCATTCTTTACATTTAAAAAGGATGTTTCAATTTGTACTTCATCGGTTGTTATTTCCTTTCACTGGTATTTCCTTTCCTTAACTTTTGAACTTATTTGAATAATTGTTATGATTTATCTGTATCTCGATATACAGGGTGCAAACGGGTACTTATTACTGAAACGAGGCCTGCCGCTTCGTTGCCTTCGGGATGGAAGGACTGGGCAAAAAGGGGCTGAACATCATTCGTGACACAAGTAAATTTCAAATATACGTTAGTACAATCACCAACTCCCTAGAAAATGTAAAAATTAACAATAGAATTTAAAAAAAAAGTCAACTGAAGTTCAAAGAGCAAGTTTCAACTCCGACGTCACCGGTTGAACGCGACGCGTAACATGCTACACTCGTCAAAGAACTAAAGCTCCATGTCACTCTGAAACACGTAGAGCAACCTTGAAATGCGTACAGTAACACATCAAATTAACACATTACACACCGTAATTGTTCACAAAGATCTTTCCTTTAAAATCTAACAATATGATCAATTGCAGTGAATACTAAGATACTTTTTACAACGTACAAGTCTTCAAACGGCGACCAAGCTGCACACTTTAACAGATTATCAACCAGTTCAGAAGGCAAATTACATATGCACAAAGTTTAGCAACTGTGTCAAAATTTGGGGAGAATACGTGCGCTCAAACAACGAGTAGAAAAATTGCTTTGAATTAAATCAGGGTCAAATTCTTTAACAAGGTCAGCTAACTCCAAACAACTCATATATCAACCAGAGAAAAGGAAACAGAATGCGTGCACCAGCGTCGTCGAATATGTGAAGGCTCTATTACGGTGGTTTAGATCACAGATCAACTACTGTTGGGTCGGATCCGACCAAAGGGGGATAAGTGAAGAAGTGCACGCGCCTTATCGATGTCATCGGACCAACGGCTTCCCCACGACTGACGAGAATGTGCCCTTAGATGACAGCACGGAGCTCGCTCTAGGTTAGCCGTGGTGCGAAATATAACTTTGAACTGGGTCGCATACGACCCACCGTAGAACTGGAGCCTACGGTTCCATGTGTTACAGAGCGAAGACACGATAACAGCTCCCGTCAACATACACAGAAATGGTGCAGAATTTATTCATTCTGACTTACAAGTTAACCGGATTAAATAGTCTCTATCGAAGAAGCACAAGTGGTGAGTGCATTACAGAATTCTTTAATAAACCACAAAATTCAAAATGGAACATTTCTTAACTGCATAATAATTATGGAAACAAAAAATAAACTTTAAGAGAGGCTGAGTTGCATAGCACACATACTTAACAATTTAAAAACCCCTTGGGTGGCCTTGGAAAACCAAATTTATAACAGTCAGAACAACAGGAGCAGAATACACAGCATCGTCAGTTACAGCCGCGGAAAAGATTGCCAGAATCGGTCAGACAGCAAACTGCCTTACCCCAAGGCTATGATTTAATCCCAACGAACTTAACCACAGGGGAAGCTCCGAAACGTACTCACCCATAATAAGTGTCGACTAACCTCTAGAGACCACAGGGTGAGGCAGATATATGAGCTGCTTTCCCCTAGTTGTAGGATTCCTTCGCTGCTAGCCGCTGTCCATAAGAACGCTGTTACGGCAATACCGTGAACACCAGGCGGCCTGCTTCGTTCATCCGGCGCAGCTGATACGTGGCCAAGGCAGACGCGCCCAGCGTGCATCAGGAAGGACGCTGGCGACGAACCGCGGTTCTCTGAAGTGGAGGCCACCCGAGTCAACACAGAGTAAAGGTATGACCCACTCCCGGCTCTGCTCCTCGGCTTAATTCCCTGACTGATGGCAGAACTTGAAGAGAGCGAGACCCCTGCTGGCGCGGCATATCAGGCCACCAGCCGCATCATCTGGCCAAAGATAACGGCGTGACGTGACCTACCGGTTCGCGGCACACCTCAGTTCCAACTTAACACAGCGCTTTAGCTGATGTCGAGAAGAGCATATTTATGAAAAAGCCACAAAAGCCAAATCACATGCACGGCTGGCTAAAATCGACCTTGAAAGTAATCTGTAACGAACATTATATCCTTCTAGTCGTCTAGGGATAGTACTCTATTCCATTAAATGTGCAATTACCTGAACGTCCGTGATTACTCATCATTTTCGGATTACTTTTTGCAAAAGGTAATTCTGTATTTTCTATCAAAATGGTTCAAATGGCTCTGAGCAAAAAAATGGTTCAAATGGCTCTGAGCACTATGGGACTCAACATCTTAGGTCATAAGTCCCCTAGAACTTAGAACTACTTAAACCTAACTAACCTAAGGACATCACACACACCCATGCCCGAGGCAGGATTCGAACCTGCGACCGTAGCAGTCCCGCGGTTCCGGACTGCAGCGCGAGAACCGCTAGACCACCGCGGCCGGCATGGCTCTGAGCACTATGGGGCTTAACATCTGTGGTCATCAGTCCCGTAGAACTTAGAACTACTTAAACCTGACTAACCCAAGAACATCACACACATCCGTGCCCGAGGCAGGATTCGAACCTACGACCGTAGCGGTCACGCGGTTCCAGACTGTAGCGCCTAGAACCGCACGGCCACACCGGCCGGTGTATTTTCTATCCTTGAGGGATAGTAGCACCATTCGCGTTACGCAATATATACACAGACGTCGTTCTACGCAATGTGGTTTCACCTTAGGGAGTCTATAGCGTGTGTAATAACTAAGGAAATATTGGCTTAGCGTTAGGATTAATGTTAAAAATGTCGTGCTTAACCACAACCAGTTATTGAAGGAAATACGACCAACGTCATTTTCTATGGAAAGAACACGTGTGGAGTTGTAAGCTGATGACAGACTCATTCTGCTACAGTGTGATATCATTATTTTCTCCCAGATGACTGTAAAGGTAAAAATAGCAAACATGCAATCAGGCATCGAATGGCGTTAATGTCTGCCGACGTACAAAGTAAATAACTTTTTCTGCGCTAATCGAAAGTGTAAAATCATTCTGAATAATGTGCTAGGGCATCGTTCCTATAAGTTAATAAGTACTGAAATATACCTGAAGTGTGACAATTGAAGCTAGCCGTGATAAGCGATAACTATGATGACGACTTCCATTAAATCTTGCGTGAAACTGCGAAATGTGATTCCTGTCGTTCTTAGGCAGCTTCCAGCGTCTCACAGTTGTCTACACGAAAGCCATTACTCTCCGAGAGAGAGAGAGAGAGAGAGAGAGAGAAGGCAGCATTTGACCACTTCCCCATTTGATTCTGTTGATTCCTGCTACCTCAGCACAAACCCTCCCCGGCCGCAGTTCAATGAGCGACTTTGCTGACGCGTCACTGGCTTTTTCCTCCCTTCATCCTGGGTCTGTCCCCCGCCCTCGTCGTCTGTAAAAGGCGCTTGTCTCTTTGCACAGCGTCCTACCCTCCCTATCGCCGTCTCTCTTCCGCTATTTCAAAGGACGGCGAAGGGTCCGCGGCCCACACGCTGAACAGGCAACGGGCATTTCAAGGCGGTGACAGCTGATTCATCATATCAATACGCACGGAACTTCTCATTAGTGTGTGGCTTGCCTTTCCATAGCTTCAGTACGTCTGTCAGAGGTCGCAAATGGCCGTGCTCTCGCCACAACTTTTACGACACGTATATATAGCATTTCCTGGGGCGTCTCTTACAGTCTTCTACAAAGAGGAAGGTCTGGACCCGCGCAAGGGTGCCACAGGAATTGGAATTGGCGCCTACGGGAAGGTGGGAAGGAAAGAGGGGTAGGAGGAACCAGGCGACGTGATTAAAAGCAAACGTGCGAAGCCTGCAACGAGGGCAGTAATTAAAAAAGTGTTCGGGGCCTTGTCGCTCGTGCCTCTGCCTGTTCGCCAGTACTTTTCATGCTCCTTTTGGCGCCAAAGAGGACGTGTTCTGCCTACAAGCGTTGCGCGTCCTTACTCAGTGCACGGCGCTTAGAAGACGACGCACTCAGCGGTAAACACTTCCATCGATAATTACGTTTATTTCCAAACGCTTAGAATAATGGGACATGTCTCCAAAACATATATTATTATCACACTGCCAAGGCCGTTGTTCGAATTGCAACATCTCTGTTTCCTGAGTTTTCGACGTATTCTCACTAACGATAGCGATGCTAATAGTAAAAATATTTTGCGTTCCATATTATGGATGATTACGTGCACATACGGTTTCTGTGGAGATTGCGACATATTACTACCAGTTGATTGAACTGCGGTGACACGTTATTCGACGGTATTGTTTAGTAAATAGTGAAAAAATTAATCGGGCACTGATCAAACGTACCTCTTCCAAAAAAATTAAACGTTCTCATTTTCCAATCATGGTTTCTAAAGTTTAATTTATCTTTTTAAAAAGAATTTACACCTATTAGCTGAGTAATTATGGATTTAAAATTGTTTAAGTCGCTAACACGTTATGCAACAAAACCAGTATTTATTTTAAGGAATGTCTTTTGCTATAAGATTCAACACATTTATCTTATAGTTCATGTCTTAACCCCGAATACCACTGGGTATACTCATGACAATTTATCATTTTTAAACGAAAATAATTTACTCTGGTTCCAGTTCCAAGACACTTAGCCATGTATTTTGCATTGTTTACGAGATGGCGTAATATATCGTCAATCATTGTAACAAACAGTTAAGACCAAATAGAATAAAATTATAAGAGTTAATAACATAAGTCGTTTACTCTAATACTTGTCACGAAGAAAAGGATCGCTGTAAGTGATTAGTGTTTAGCCACTCTAAATCCTGTATAAATTGTTGGACTTATTCATGCCTATGTATGTATCTATTTTTTCATCGTACGAAACTTTAAAACCGTTCTTGAAATACTCGTAGCAGTAACACTGATAAACGTATACGCTATTAACGCTTCCAAGCCACTTCCGAGTTAATTTTGCTTTAAGTTGACACTCATACAACATATTTATTACAAGCTCTTAATTAAATTTTATTTTGCCTTTCAGGTGAGTTAATTGAAGAAAATGCACGCAGCCAAAGGCTATAGTGGTCATATTGAATCGCGATCTTGGTCGGCACAATGTAAGTACCTAGTCAATTACTTACGACAGAATCTTTCAGTAAATCTTTCTCTATTGTAAATCTCCTGTTTCCATTCTTTTTATCAGTAAGTAAAAACGTGCTCTCTGTCACACTGGAAGACGTTATATACGGCGTTTATTGAGACTGCGGGTTATTGCTTATGCAATCCCGTAACATAGTGACAATGAGCAGTGTAAACGGTTATGGACTACTAGTGAAAAAAATATCTAAGAGTTTCTAAAATGTCACGAGTAAACTGTATATTTCGTTTATTCACTAGTATCGGGCACTGTTAGTTGAACAGGTTTTTAATAACTATTCCGACCCCGGCATGTTACTGTCGTCATTTTCTCACGTTGTAAACATGAGAAAGCGACATATTCTATTATATTTGCGGACACGAGTCCCCACTACGCCCCAGGTACAATCACTCTAAGATCGTAACGGAAAGTTATAAAAGCCCTGTGTATTACAAAGAGAGGATAGAAAAATTTGCATCTATCATATAATAAGAGAACAGAATCTTCTGAAATGTGGTGCGACGAAAGAATACTGAAATTTAAGTGAGTAGACAGTATACGGAATGAGGAGTTACTGAATCGAAATGGGGAGAATATACTCGTATATTAATGGCTCTGGCGGAAAGATGGAACAAAGTCGGTAAACTTAATCGGCTAATTTATACATTGTTATCTGTTTTCCTCAGCCATATGAACCCACCGAGGTGTTGCCTAGGTCCAGGACCATCGCATCTTGAGGCCGGAATAATTTGAATTCCAGCCGATCAATGAAATTAAGAAAGCCAGAACACGTCGTAAGTAAGTTGAGGAAACGTTGCGTTCACATTTGTGCCACAGACACGCCAGTACGTAAGAGATGCTTTCCTGGTAGCACCACAGATTATTCTTCTCGCCACTGCGAAAAGAAGGTAGACTACGGGAACCGCCACCACTGTCCACCGGTAAGGTGATCCGCCCCGAGAGCTGCGTGACGGACTGCCGTGCAAAGGGGCCCGGGTTCGATTCCCGGCTGGGTCGGGGAATTGCTCCGCTCAGGGAGTGGGTGTTGTGTTGTCTTCATTATCATTTCATCGCCATCCAGGGCGCAGGTCGCCCAATGTGGCTTTGAATGTAATAAGACCTGCACCAAAGCAGCCGGAGCTGCCCCGTAAGGAGCCTCCTGGCCAATGACGCCAAACGCTCATTTCCATTTCATTACCGGTAAGGCTGGTTACAGAAACTACATTTATCTCTGTTTAGGCACACCAATGTGCTGGCCCCGTGTTCATAAAAGCACAGAGAGATCATCTCCGGACGGTACTTCTGTTTAGGAGTTGAGACAGACTTCATTGCAGATTTTAGAAGGTGCCTGTTCGCGACGGTGTTGCTTAATAAAGCGGAAGTTGTGCAATCTTTATTTGGCATGAAATGGCTTTCTGTAGTTTGTAACCACGGAAGTGATAAGCTGCCGGTACCACGCATTCATTAATGCCGATAAGGTAAAAATTGATCCTGTGTCTCTCTTCCTAGCTTCTTCTGGTGGTTCAATTCGTTTTGCTTAATGGGATTCTCTGAGGACTAGAAGATCGTGTAATACTTGACTTCTTGTGTTACGTACACTCTCCAGTCCCATTAATGCGACGATCTGTCGAAAGCCTCAATAATCACGTCGACACGACGAATTTTCGTACTGGTAGATGCCATCGCAGCTTTCAGAATATTTCTCGTTGTGAACAGCGACTTGGCAAAAAGTACTTTAAAAATTATCAGAAACAATCTCGACCGCAATGATCATTTGTTTTGTGGTAATCGGTTTCTGGCAGTTTTTGACCATCTTTAGACCTCATACCATGATAGCAAGCGGTTTCGGTGAACGGGGCAACTGTTATGACTCCACAAGTATCACCTACCTAAAATCTCAGAAAATAAACCTTTTTTGCGGTCGGGACTGTTCGCGTTCATTTTTGAAGATGCCATCGTCCTGAAGAGAAACGAACTGCATGTAGGGTTGGACATGATTCAGAAGGACAGACGCATACTTTTGGTGATACATTGTACCTTCCATAATGATGGGATTACCAAGGGAATGCCACGAAAACATTCCCCTGATCATATCATAACGGCCCATACTCCGGCCTGGATCCTTCCTACTTTTGTTCAGGATGGCCGATGGAACATAAGCAATTAATATGAAAAGCACACGTGTCGCCACTCAAAATGGTTCAAATGACTCTGAGCACTATGGGACTTAACATCTGAGGTCATCAGTCCCCTAGAACTTAGAACTACTTAAACCTAACTAACCAAAGGATATCACACACATCGATGCCCGAGGCAGGATTCGAACCTCCGACCGTAGCTGTCGCGTGGTTCCAGATTGAGGCGCCTAGAACCGCTCGGCCACTGCGGCCGGCTGTCGCCACTCAGTGGCGTCCATTTGTGGTAGTGGAGAGCAAATTCCAGCCTACATCGCCGATGAACAGTAGTCAGCATGGATGCATGCAACGGGCGCCTGCTATTGAGGCCCATAAGCAGCAACGTTCGCTGAACGGTCGTTCAGGAGAAACTGTTGATAGCCTATTGCTTCATCTGGGCGGTCAGCTGTTCAACAGTTGCATGTCAATTCGTTCGCACACATCACCGCAGCCGTCAATCATACATGTCAAATATGGCCTAAGGTGCACAACAATTGCCCCGGCGCCTGTTTTCGAAAGCGCCATTTTGCGATGGTCGGTATACTTCAAACACGGCGGCACACTGACGGTTTACAAAATCAGCCGTTTCGGAATTGCTGCCACCCTTGGTCCGATAGCCAATGCTCATGCCTTTTTGGACGTCGGATAAATCACTCTTTTCCGCGTTATGGCATCGACTGCACAGTTTTCCGCGTACCCGTGATGCGTTTCATACGCCCTCCACTGCTATTGCTGGCTGGCACCTGCCGTCTGTAAGCGCACGTTTACGTTGAACAAAGGCGGTGGTCACAATAATATGATTGCATGTATGCGTACTCTGGAATATGGGCTGGTAAATGGATAATCCATATTTGTGAACTGATGTCATCCTACAAAACAGTTACAGCCCCCACACTGCTGTATGTAAGCGAGATCTGAGTAATTAGCAAAAAGCGATAAAGTTGTATTCAGGCACAAGAAATTCCTCATGCGAGTTAATGGTTGCACAGTAGAAGACAGACTAAGGAATCAATATATTAGAGGAGAACTAAAATCTTTAAGTCTAAATGATAAAATTATATAGGAGAAAATGGAACAAGAATGGAGAGTGATTGACACCACTTAAAGGCTAGAAATTATAAGTGCCGGAAACGATTGGTGCCGTAACCGGCAGTTCCGTCTAATATCTGAAGAGAAGAAGAAGAAGATGATGATGATGAAGAATATACATTGATTTCTTAAATTTACTGGTTGTCTGTTTCTTGTTTGAAGCTTTCCCCCTGTCCCTTATGTCACTTGTTCTGGCTACAGAAATATCTAAAGTAAGATAGGAGTCCGTTGTCTTCACGGTCAATGGACAGAAAATTTGCGGGTAAGAGAAGTCATATCACTCTGGACAGCTAATTCATTTACATTTCTTCAAAATTCATGTGCTGCAAAATGTAACAGTACGGCTCTGATGACGCAATGCGGGGTAGGATTTTCCGCTCAGGTTGTTGTGCAGGTGAAGGAGGACCAATGATGATTGCAAAGACTACTTTGCTGAGGCTTGTTTGCAATAATTAGCGCGCGGCGTGGTCAATATGACGGAGTTACCCTGGTGCGGTGGCTACGATCGCAATTGCGTCGCTGTGCCTACAGTGAGGACGTGGCTGTCGGCTATTGCCGTGAGGACGTCACGCTCCACCCCGGTGAGGGCAGAGATATATGGATCCCATTGTCGTACTCTCGGGACTGTGACCAAGTGCTGGACTGTCTCTGGAGCCAGATGCTTACGCAGAAGGCAGATGTTCCTGTCCCGGCTGGGACAGAAGCACTTACGTCATTCGCGCGTCGTCGAGTACCACAGGCTTGACGTCACATTACTGCCCAGCTGTTCGATGATGCTGGTTCACCCGTTGCTAGAAACTACTTCTCCGATAAGATATCATGGTAACGTCGGCAGAAAGTTCTGGGCCTAGTTGTGTCATCGGGATGTATTATCTCTCTGAAGGCTTTTGGCGTCGATACTTGTAGCCTGTCAACACAGAGGTGGCTCTAAAGCCACTGACCATGCAATCCATTGGCCAGCTCCTGACTGGGACCGCCTGATTCTGCTCTGGCACTGCGTTCCTAATTCTAATGGCCACCCTTTTACAAATGACATGAACCTGAATGAATGTGAGATAGGGAGATCTGAAATCGAGCAAGGGACACGACAGTTTTTGAGAACTGATCTTTACGTGGCGATTCAGATATGTATTCTGTGTTGTTTCAATAAATCATATTCGGTGACTGGCAGGAAGATCCCTTCTGCTAGGCTATGGCCATTTCCTCATTCAATCTTGTCAGCCCAAAGCTGGAGCTCGGTGTCAGTACATTCTACTGTACGTAACCATCTACTGGATGAAAAATAACTGTCCATTTAAAGTAGTTGTAGTACATGCGATTCATGAAGATAGTCGCATCTTCATCGCTGAGTAGAGGAGATGCAACTCTTCGTTCCAAATGTCAGAGAGAGACTCCAAATAGTTCACGTTTACGCAACTGCTATTCCTGTGTGCTCTCTGACAAGGTGTTAAATAGTCCAATTGGCCCTGAGCACTATGGGACTTAACATCTGAGATCATCAGTCCCCTAGAATTTAGAACTACTTAAACCTAACTAACCTAAAGACATCACACACATCCATGCTCGAAGCAGGATTCGAACCTGCGACCGTAGCTGTCGCGCGGTTCCAGACTGAAGCGCCTAGAACCGCTCAGCCACAACGGCCGGCTGACAAGGTGTTAGAACGATGTTCCGTTCTCTTTATTCGAATAACAGAAGCTAGTTAAAAGTACCCTTTGAGAGTTCAAGGAGCGAAACAAACTTTTGGCTCGCTGCGTTTACGCGAAAGTATGCAATTCTGAGAATAAAGACCAACTGCATCGTATTGCTATGAAAAATGCAACCAAACATCGAACCTAGTCCAAGCTTGCTGTGCAGGTCGTCAACAATAGACCAGGCAGTGGGTATTTCGTAAGCATGCAGACAATGCGACACTGGTTTGCTGTCATTATATGGAAACTTTTATCCCTCACCAGACGCCACGAGATCACGCCAAATGACATGACGCAGCAGAGGAGGGTGTGTCTTGGGCGTGTTGTTGCGCTCCGTGCCCGCTTCGCGTATGAGGCGTGCCGATTATGGTATCGAGTAAATACTCTCGTTATTTGAGTCACTGGCTGCAGCAAATGGTGCATACCTGCATTTTCTTTATAGAATCCAGAGAAAATAGTAACCCGATGTTGATAATTGTGCCATAGGTACACCTGATCACTTCCTATTAGAATCTCCAGTTTATGTGCCCTTGGAGACAGCGACCTCAGACCGCCCCTGTCTAAAAAGCATTGCGCAATAAGTGGAAATTTCATTTCTTAGAAGTAGTAGCTTCATCTTGTAACAGTCCGCCCCCGGTAGCTGAGTGGTCAGCGCGACAGGCTGTCAATCCAAAGGGCCTGGGTTCGATTCCCGGCTGGGTCGGAGATTTTCTCCGCTCAGGGACTGGGTGTTGTGTTGTCCTAATCATCGACATTTCATCCCCATCGACGCGCAAGTCGCCGAAGTGGCGTCAAATCGAAAGACTTGCACCAGGCGAACGGTCTACCCGACGGGAGGCCCTCGTCACACATTTTTTTCTTGTAACAGCAAAACAGAACATGCTGACCAACTGAGGTGCGTCCAGGGCAGAAAGTCGTGTGACACACCGTGAAATACGGTTTTTATTTACTCGTATGGCTAGGACCCCCTGTCGGCAGACCATTCGCCGGGTGCCGGTCTTTCAATTTGACGCCACTTCGGCGACCTGCAGTCGATGAGGATGATAGAATGATGATGAGGACAGCACAACACACAGTCTCTGGGCGGAGAAAATTCCACGTCCCAGCCGGGAATCGAACCCGGGCCAAGAGGATTGACAATTTGTCACGCTGCCCCTTCTGGTACCGGGGGCATACGTGAGAGACGGTTACGGCTCGATACGAAGATGGGTTCAAATGGAAGTATCTCTATGAAACCGTCAGCTTATACTCATTTCCGAGGGCGGGTTTGGTTTGTATCCTAAGTCGACTGTCAAAGACAGAGTCGATCTTCATTGCGTAACAAATCACTCAGACGGTGAAACAGGAAATTCTCTACTGCACAGTCCACTTGCTTTCGGATGCAAAGCGCTTCTGAAACTAGTGCGGACAGTAAACTGAACCTGGAATACCACAGTATCACTCAGGAGCTGTCATGCTACTTGTCAGTTC
This sequence comes from Schistocerca cancellata, assembly GCF_023864275.1. Classification (NCBI taxonomy): domain Eukaryota; kingdom Metazoa; phylum Arthropoda; class Insecta; order Orthoptera; family Acrididae; genus Schistocerca; species Schistocerca cancellata. Next base: position 216,114,797 of record NC_064632.1, on the reverse strand, counting down.
ATCCATGTACTTTTATAATAACGAATATATATATATATTCTTATTTTAAATTCCTTTTATTTCTTCCCTTTTATTTTGAGCTGTTATATATTTTTTAAGGGGGTAGGACGTCAAACGGGCCGACTTGGAGCAGGAGAGGTATCACAGGACATTTTAATTTCCAGTGTCTATACTTTTACACATTAAAACTTTGTCAGCATCACCAGGAAGGATTCAGGATTCACACTCATTTCAGTGGAAGTTCGAAAACATAACAAAATAATTTTTTTTTTTAGATGTGAAATTTCGTCATTTTTTCACTTACCTATGGCTGCCTTTGTTGCTACAGGTACACTTTTCTTCATAAGTTAGAGAGATTCTTCGATGAATTTTACACAACATACATACCATGCGTACAGATGTATGAAACTTTAGAATTTATTTAATTTTTGAAAAAACGAATGAGTTGTTATATTTTAAACTTCATGTTTAGAAAAAACACAAATTTTATAGTTATTTACCTCAATTTTTACCACAGTTTTTAACAGATGTGGAAAATTCTAGAGTTTCATACACCTTTAAGTATGATTTGTATTCTGTGCAAAATTCATCGAAGAATCTCTCTTACTTATGAAGAAAAGTGTACCTATAGCAACAATTGCTGCCATTAGTAAGCGAAAAAAATGATGAAATTTCACATGTAAAGCAAATTATTTCGTTATATTTTCCAACTTCCACTGCTATTAGTGTGAATTATGAATTATTCCTGTCATGCTGACAAAGTTTTATGAATTTATTTGTAAAAGTATAAACAGTGGAAATTAAAATGTCCTGTGGTGCCTCTCCTGCTCCAAGTCGGCCCGTTTGACTCCCTACCCCCCCCCCCCCCCTTAATATTAGTTTGAGACTGATTTAACCGAGTAGTTTTAATAGACAATTTAGTAATAAACACTAGTAGTTAATTCTTGGATGAAACAAATCCACAGAAACACACATTATCGAGAACACTCGGTAATAGAAAAAAATCACTAAGCGGGGCGAAGGCCGTCGGAGGTTCGAGTCCTCCCTCGGGCTTGGGTGTGTGTGTTTTTCTTAAGTTAGTTTACGTTAGATTAAGTAGTGTGTAAGACTAGGGACCGATGACCTCTGCAGTTTGGTCCCTTAAGAAATCACACACATTTTAACATTTCTTGAGGCGAAGGCCGGTATCCAGTCACTCTGGACTATGGATGCTAGAGAAGACAGCAAAAGCAAAGATGATGTTTCATCTTTCACGTATAAATAATCATTCACACAGGTGGATCGTGGAGTCGTATTGTCGTTTTACTGGAGGACATAGAAATTCCCGGTGTAGGGAAGTAACTGAAAAAGTTGAAAACAGGTGAGTTGTAAGTCCAGATGGTATCCCAATTTGGTCAGTGCACTGTGACGTTGGCTCCTTACTTTTCTGGCATTTACAGCAAAAGTTTCACCCAGCTCTAAATCTTAAGCTACTGGAAAGAATAACAGCGCACTTCTGTATTTCAGAAAGATAAAAGAACGGACCCGCATAATTATAAACCAATATCATTAACATCGGTTGCTGCAGTGTTCTTGAACAAATTCTGAGTTCGACTGTAATAAATTTCCTTCAGACAGCTTCTGTTCGCAGATAAGTATGGATTTAGAAAGCATTACTCATGCGAAACTCAGCTTGCCCTCTTCTCTCATGATATCCTGCGAACTATGGATGAAGAGATCAGGCAAATTTCCTATAACTAAGTTTCCTGAAAGCGCTTGACAGGGTGCCCCACTGGGCGAACGTCTGAGCATACGGGTTAGGTTCCCAGATATGTGACTGGCCCTAAGACTTCTTAAGTAATAGAACCCAGCACTTCGTCCACGACGGCTAGTGCACGTCAAGAAACAAGTATATCGTCAGAAGACCCTTAGGGGTGCGATAGAACCGCTCTCATTCTGTCTATATATAAATGACCTGACGGACAGCGTGAGCAGCACTTTGCAGGTTTTTGTTCACTGCGCTGAGGTGTACGAGAAGGTGTTATAATCTAGTGAGTGTAGGAAAATACAGAGTGACTTAGACACAACTTGTAGCCGGTGTGATAACGGCTTCTTGGTTTAAATGTAGAAAATTGTAAGTTAATGCTCTATGACTCGGAGAAACAACCGTGTTACTTTCGAAGATACCGTTAATAGTGTGCTGCACAGTAACATCGATTAAATATATAGGCATAACGCTGCGAAGCGATTTTAAATGGTACGAGCGCGTCAAGTGGGTAACAGGGAAGGCGAATGGACGAGTTCGCTTTATTGGGGGAATTTTGGGAGTGTGAATGTCATCTACCTGTATAAAGGAGACGACGTATATAACACTAGTGTGACTCATTCTTGAGTTCTGCTCAAATATTTGGGACCCCCACGAGGTCATACTAAAGGAAGACATCGAAGTACTTCAGAGGCGGGCTGCTGATTTGCTACCGGGAGGATAGATCAGCGCCCGCATCTCCTGGTCGTGCGGTAGCGTTCTCGCTTCCCGCGCCCGGGTTCCCGGGTTCGATTCCCGGCGGGGTCAGGGATTTTCTCTGCCTCGTGATGGCTGGGTGTTGTGTGCTGTCCTTAGGTTAGTTAGGTTTAAGTAGTTCTAAGTTCTAGGGGACTTATGACCACAGCAGTTGAGTCCCATAGTGCTCAGAGCCATTTGAACCATTTTGATAGATCAGCAAGCAGGTGTTACGTAGAAGCATCGTGAACTGAAATGGGGATCCCTGGAGGGAACACGACATTACTTTCACTAAGCACTATTGAGAAAATTTGGAGAACCGGTATTTGAGGCCGGCTGCAGAACGATTCTACTGCCGCCAACGTACATTTAGCATAAGGACGGTGAAGGTAATACCGAAGAAATTAGACCTGTATATAGACGTCTTTCCATCGTTCTTTTCGTGAGTGGAGCAGGAAAGGAAATCCTTAGTAGTGGTACGTAGCGGCTTGCGGAGTACGTATGTATGTATGGATGGATGGATGGGGGGGGGGGGGGAGGGGGGAAGATCATTAAATTTAAAACGAAATTACATTACCAGTCATATTAATTGGGACATGAATCCCAACTATCGCTATGCGGTAAAGCATCATTTTCTGCCTTTAGTTCTTGGTGTCATTATTAAGAGCACTAGGCATGTTTGCTTGGAAGGAAAGTTTGCCGTATTTCTCAGTGGGGAGTTGTGATAGTGGAGTGGTCTCAAGGTCCTGCAAGTCCTCAGAAAGTGGTCAATGTGAACAGCAGACGTGAGGAACCACATGGTGTTCAGCAATTTCGCGACCTATTCTGTACTTTTGTTGGCGAGAGCTGGACCCCGTCTTCGCTGGGAGGCACTACTGTCCCCAGAGTGTAGTTGAGCATGATAATTTGCCATTTCTGTACGGACATGAAAGTAGGGGCCACCGTGGTGTCGCCTGATCATGATGAGAAAATCGGTTGCCTTCGCTCCAAGATTTTCGTGTACTTAGTCGAATGAGTCACCCCTGCCACCATGCTTGTCACGAATAGGCTGACCAGTGGGCTGGACGCTGATCCAAGCCAGTGTCAACCTCTTGCTTGTTATTGTGCGGTTTTCAGACCTAGAGAGGACGTTCTCCTTGTGGTCTCCTATTTTCATTTGAAGAAAGCGATATTCTCGATTGTCACATGCGAACAGTTTTGAGTCGCCCCCTCCATGTGGAGCTGTTTTTCGAAGTTGAGCTGTTGACGGCTGTAAAACAAGATTCGAGGGGTTTCGTCTTATGGAACGAGGTGGCGCAGTGGTTAGCACAGCGGAGTTGCGTTCGGGAGGACGACCGTTCACACCCGCGCCCGGCCGTCCTGGTTTAGGTTTTCTGTGATTTCCCTAAATTGCTTCAGGCAAATGACAGGATCGTTCCAAAAAGGGCACGGCCGACTTCCTTCCCCATCCTTCACTAATCCGATGGGACTGTTGACATCACTGTTTGGTCCCCTCCCACAAATCAACCAACCAACCAGCTTTCGTCTTCCAGCTGCCTTGTGGTCTTGATTGGCGCATGCTAGTTGATCTTGGAGAAATGTGTTGCACTAGCAGTAATGTGATCCTTATTCTTGCAACTTACTTGTTCTGCCACGAAACTCGTGTTTCAAAATTGAGCATAATTTTTTGTTTCTTTATTTGCTTTGTTAACTTTGATTCGGCCACTGCTCTTATGCTCAGTGCATTCACCCATATAATTTGGTATCAGTCCACAGTGTTAGCGACATTTTCTATAATATCAATAGAGTTTAGACTTTGCTCTCTGTCAATTTTTATACGGATTCTGTCCATTCAGTGAAGCAAATAAAATTTAGTTATACGGAGGCTCGACTTCGATTTATAAATCTCTTAATTATTTTGCAACATTCTCATGGTTAGGAGACAAAGAAAATAAGTGGTACCTGCTTACCTGCTGCGTACCTACGTTGTTTTTTTTTAAATTGTGACAACGTGTCTCTTATGTTCAGTGGCCAGACGTAACGATCAGTTATTTAATGCTCAGAAGGGAACCTCCCCATCGTACCCCCCCCCCCCCCCCTCAGATTTAGTTATAAGTTGGCACAGTGGATAGGCCTTGAAAAACTGAACACAGATCAATCGAGAAAACAGGAAGAAGTTGTGTGCAACTATGAAAAAAAATAAGCAAAATATACAAACTGAGTAGTCCATGCGCAAGATGGCAACATCAAGGATAGTGTGAGCTCAGGACCGCCGTGGTCCCGTGGTTTGCGTGAACAGCTGCGGAACGAGAGGTCTTTGGTTCAAGTCTCCCCTCGAGTGAAAAGTTTACTTTCTTTATTTTCGCAAAGTTATGATCTGTCCATTCGTTCATTGACGTCTCTGTTCACTGTAATAAGTTTAATGTCTGTGTTTTGCGAACGCACCGCAAAACCGTGCGATTAGTAGACGAGAGGACGTGCCTCTCCAATGGGAAGCGAAAACATTTGATCGCAAGATCATAAGTCAACCGATTCCTCCAGGAAAACACGTCAGATATATTCTATACGACACTGGTGACGGCATGTGCGTCACATGACAGGAATATCTTGTCGACCCACCTAAGTTGTGCACTTGGCGAATGGGTAAAATGATTCTTCTACCTTGCCCGATTTAGGTTTTCTTGTGGATACATACTTCAGTGCAGTTACCTCGCATCGGCAGACGGACGGACCGATAATAATTGCCTGAAAATAAAAAAATTAAACTTTTCACTCGCGAGAAGACTTGAACCAAGGATCTCTCGTTCCGCAGCTGCTCACACTAACCACGGGACCACGGCGCTCCTGAGTTTTCGCTGTCCATGATGTTGCCTGTCATGCGCATGGACAACTCAGTTTGTATATTTCGCTTATTTTTTTCATAGTTCCACACAACTTCTTCCTGTTTTCTCGACTGATCTGTGTTCAGTTTTTCAAGGCCTATCCACTGTGCCAACTTATAACTAAATCTGAGGAGGGTTCGACGGGGAGATTCCCTTGTCAGAGGAGGTAATGACCACTCTAATCGTTCGTCTAGTGTGACAATAAATTTGTTCATTAAACACTGAGAGATATTTTGATCTCGACTAGACCTGATTCTTTCTTTCACGTTTTCCATCATAATTTTGTTTAACGAACTTGCACTATACAGGTACAGCAGACAGAAACCACTTTATAGCATGATTTTGTCCCAACTTCGGTCAAGGACATATTTCGCGCCTGAGTGAGATTTGCAACTACAGAGACAGCAAAACCGTTTCAAATTAATTACGATGGTGTGACTGCGCCCTCTTCATCACAACATAAATGTTACATGCAGTGAGACATAGTATCATTCTCACTATTTCCCGTGTTTTTCCGGTCACGAGAAATTCTGGTCGTGCTGCACATCGAAATAAGAAGCGAGATGTTACACGCCTTTGCCAGCCGCTCTCGCTATCCCGGCAGCCCTTTATCTTCTTCCGCGGGCTGCATTAGTCTGCGGTCGGCAAATTATACTTGCGCTCCCTGTCAGTCGGTCAATAGGTATTGACGGAGGCGGGTCGGGTCGCCCTTTGAAACCTTGTCCGCCGTGTTTGCGTCTGGCCACGCAGAGGAATATTGATTACTGTGTTAGACGCGCACAATAGCGCCGCAGTGTACACACGCGAGCGCGCCATCACTGTTTACAAACAACGCGGACATGGGAAGGCATAATTTGAGGCGGGCTGTTTTCGCGTCGCTTTTGATTGTTCCTGCGTCACTGTCCTAAATGACAAACTGCTGTGCGTGACACGCTAGTGCATCCTCCCCCACCCCTTTCTCCCCACCACCGCATTCACTAACCTTCCCTCCTGGCATACGGAGTGACGGAGTGCATTACGCCTAGGAAACCAGACGAGGAGACCCACCGTCGTCGTTTGGTAGAAACCCCAGATGCAGCCAGATGTGATCAGATTCGTAGGATACTATCTTGTGACCTTACCAACAAAGAGATGGTACTGCGATTAACATCTACAGTGGAACGAGCAGCACTACGATAAAGTAGCACTGGAGACATACGTACATAGGAGGCTACAGAATTTCAAACACACCTTTTTTTGGGCTTAAGTCATTTTATTATGTCTCACCGTCTGTTGGCTAAGGTAGTTGATTGTTCCATCAACATATACTGACACTACATTACCTAAAGGCTTAAAACCAGTTACGACTTTATTTTTATGTGTTAGATTACACTGCTCGACAAGTCAGAGGAAACATTATCTGCTGTAAAAGGTCTAGGTGTAACCATCTGGAGCGACCTAGAATGGATGATACAATTCTAAGCCAGTGTATGTAAAGCACGAAACAGGTAAATTATAAGAGTAACTTGCTAAATCCTTCACTCTATCCGCGTCAGGTCATCTGGAAACACTCCGTAGTAAAGAAAACGGTATCTTTACTTAACCATATACCAGTAATATGGCCGGCCGAAGTGGCCGTGCGGTCTGGCGCTGCAGTCTGGAACCGCGTGACCGCTACGGTCGCAGGTTCGAATCCTGCCCCGGGCATGGATGTGTGTGATGTCCTTAGGTTGGTTAGGTTTAACTAGTTCTAAGTTCTAGGGGACTAATGACCTCAGTAGTAGAGTCCCATAGTGCTCAGAGCCATTTGAACCCTTTTGAACCAGTAATATGTGAATGCTAGTATCATTACCGTCAACACAGTTCTTCAGTAGCGTAAAACGTCAAATATGTAGCTTCACGAGAATACTTTTTATGGATAATAATGGTTGCAACTACATACATATACTATGGCACCACATTTAGAGACAAATTTTTGATATATAAGGACTGATGCGAGCAATATGAGCTACACTTGTAAGGAGAAGTACAGAGTGTTTTACTCACGCTAAAAAAAAAATAGGGGGTAGGAAATCGCAGTTTGACAGCAAGACGAGGGTGCATCTGCAAGCATCCACACCTTGTTGATAAAATGTAAACTGCTGCACTAGTTTTGATTAATTTAATGCACATTCTTCTTTGTTTTCTGTATTATTCATTACATTGCTGTCTTTACTCACATACACCCTTACAACAGTTAGTAAACAATACAAATTGCGTTTTACAAATTATTAATTAAAAATGCGTATTTTAACACATTCACCTCTAAGCATTATCGTACATATTGCATTGCAGCTGTTGTACAGTTTACAATAAACGTTCGAATATCCTGTTGTCAACATCAAAACATTGGTGCTCTTGGGAGAACATGTGTTGGCTGTCTGAGTGCTTCTGCACGTTCCATAATGCCAGTAATACCGGTCACGATGTGACCAAGCAGCTTTCAGTAGTACATTTCAGACTGCGTTCAATCACATAAACAAAAGTCTATAGCCGCGAAGGCCTGGAGAGTTCGGTGGCCACTTAATTGTACTACCACGACTACTCCAGCTTTCAGGATAAGCGTAATTCTGACGTTCCGTCACCTGTCTGTTAAAATGTTGATGGGCTACGTGTGCTGGAAGTACAATGTAACCACTTTGGTACTAGAAATGTCCTCAAGATGTTCAACATACGAACTTTCCAAAATAACGCGACTAATTCCGACCCTTCATTGGCTCTTATAAAATGACTGGACTGGTCAACATGTGTTTTAGAGGTGTTCTCTTTGGGGGACCTGCAAGGTGGCGTCTTATCTGGGCCATGCATTGCAAGTGCAAGGCCCACATTATCCGCCCCTTTACATTTTTATTAGCGAGTTGAGGGTTGCTATGGCATCCAGCAAAGTGCGGAGACCAAGTTCCGCACGCGTAATTATAATCATCACAGGCCTATTAAAAAGCATAATGAGCAGAAGCTGCATTGCAGTAAAAATAACGATTATGAAGAACCTTTCCGTGGCGGAGTTCTCTGCCGGAAACCACCGCAAGTGGGCTCGGTGCTGAGCACTCGAGGGAGATTTTACAGCACCCTCAGAGAGGGGCGCCCAAGTGGGCATCGTGCGGAGAAACGTCCCTTTGATCTTACCCTAGACCGGACGCCCATACCAGACAATGGCAGCGCCGTCATGAGACAGCACTTTCCGTTATTTCTGAAAACAGAATCAGTGACCTCAGACACGGGCGCCTCCCAAAAGCAACGCTGATTAGACAGCCGCTGGGCATCCAGACAGCGAGCGGGAGTGACGCTGATTGGGTAGTTCATAAGAAAATTGTTACCATACGTTCGTTTCAGCAGTTGTCAGAGAGCGCCGGAAAACAGGCTGTACTGCGCATGCGCAGCTACGATGACAAAGGCAGTCCGTGCTTGGTGTTTGTATTGCTCATACGCTTTTCATCATATTTCTGTTTGAGATATCGTGTATGGTGGTGCATTACATGCCCATGTGCAGTCCTGTGGCATGTTGTTGACAGGAGACAATGAATTGCAACTGGAGCAATTGTTTTATCATATTCTACCCGGATAAGGAATGCGAATAAGGAAGCAGTTCTTGGCGTAATATTAATTTCAAAACTCAACTCCTAAGCTAAAAGTACCCTAACATTTTGCTATGTGGTGACTTTAACATACACTTTTAAAATTTTTCCCTACTCTGTAATATTGTTATCTAGCATTCCCAATCAGGTTTACTTCTACGCAGCACTGCAAAAAGCCAGTAACAGGAAGTACAAATTACTTGCAGAAAGAAAAGAAACAGCTGGTGGCGTAGCTTACACCAGAATAAAGTACAATAAATTATTTCATAACGATTTCGAAATGTGTAAAAAATAACAAGCCTGTCTCTGAGGCAAAGAAACTGTACAACTGGCAGTTTTTTCTACTCTAGGAATAAATATAAAGCCATGTGGGGAGTTAAATGATAATACACGGTATGTTGCCAGTCTGCAATTTAGCATAGAATGGTAGTTCACAGATTTAAGATGTAAACAACATAAATTAAGAAATAATCTCTAACCTAGAGGAAGTACTAGATATGTGTCTTATGATCGAAAAACATTGTGTTTCGCGGGAGGTAGATTTATAACACTCTGTTAAACCTGTCAGTATATTTGGAACAAAATATCTAATTCAAAGCCACTGACCAGCTTTGCCTGCTTAGTAAGCTTGAAGTGAATATTGACGTATGTTCGTACGTATATAGTATTAAGAGAGCTCACAGTGTCATAAAAGAAACAGGACATCAGAGGCTACACCAAGAGCATCAGAATTACGTAAACCACGTTAAAATGCTTAATTCGGCTTAAAGTGCACATTTATATGTCCAGATTCACACTGAAGTACCTGATATTCAGCTTTTTTTGTGCTGTTTAGTGATACCAATTTTCTTGGAGTACGAGTACTGTCTTATCTAATGTTTGTTGTCATTGTGACATGCCATTCGTGCCAGAAATTGAAAATGTGCACTGGAAATTGGACGAACTTGAAAGTAGCCAGTAGTTTGGAATGAAACACTTCGTTTCAAGTAAATTGAATGTCTCGCTGGAAAAGATTAATAGAAGCGATTTTCTCTCGCAAATCGACAAAAATTACTTCATTAAGGTGATTAATGGTTGATTGCTAACAACGTCAAAGTAATATAAAATCAGACAATTGAAAATACTTACTTTGGTCGTCCATGATTATGGGAAAGTATATTAATTCACTTGATGGATCCCGGCTACAGTAATATGTTTCGTTTCCATTTGATTTGGGAGCTGTAAACAAAGGGAGAACAGCAGTATCACGAAACATATATACGGGTCACGTGGAGAATGACCGCTCACTAAAACTCAGATTGCTCTCCGCATGCGCGAAGCTGGCAGCTTGGACGCGCCAGAAAAATTTTTGCGGGTAACATCTAGCTACTTGCTGCTACAGCTCATAAGGCAAACAGCCACGCTTCAAGGATCCAGAAGTGGGAGTACGCACTGCTCATATACGATTTCAGCTTTGTGCATGCGCACGAGCCCGCTGCAACTGCTCAAACGAACCTTATTTGACGGGCTATGGCGCAGAGCGGAAAGTCCTTCTGGTGGCTACAGAAATTACGAACTCGCCTTTTGGCTTCGCAGGGAAGCGGTCGCTTTTGCTACGGTCCGTGTCACGGAGTGATAGCGAAGGTCCGTATTTCATCGGGCAGCCTGGACATCAGTTTTGCACATACGCGATCACGTGGGGCAGTCGCAACTGCAGCAAGACGCTGGTCCACATCTCGACAACACGAGGGACCTGGCTGTTGAGGTCCCGGCGTTGCAGAGTACATCACTCGTATTCAAATCGCTCTTGCCGAGAGATGTACAACACGGCTAATTGTGGACCACATACGCAGTGCTGAGCGTGCTCAAAGTGTAGTTTTCTTCTGTATGTCAGTAACTTTCGTGTTGGTAGGTAAATCCACTAGAATCTCGTGCGCTCTGTCAGTGATACGAGAGATCATAATCTGTGTTGAAAATAGTACTTTTGTGATAGTTTTCGTTTTTATCTGCGAAAACCGTGCCATAATTAATCAGGAGGCACCACCTTATCATGCATATTGAGATATTAACGTAAAAACCAAGTAGTAACAAAAATTTATTTCATTCTCCACCAGTCCTCTCAACCCAGTCATTATTCTGGGGGGTTATTATTGTGTTTTCTATTATACCGATTCTTACTATATGTGCGGTGTGCGTCCTCATCTTGCATGGTTCTTCAATTGTGGCAAGGGATTAAAAGTCAGATATTGTGTTTAGGAGTCATGTCTGGGAGATTCTTTGTAGAATTCAGAGTTAGTATAACGCACGATCTGCATACCGCCTTACGGTGAGATCTTCTCAGTGGACGCCTGCCAAACCCTTCGGAATAGAGCACTTGTGACGTGAAGCATCCTGCGTGAAATGAGTGCCCCTGTCATATCCGAGAATATTGACGATTGCTCCTGGGACACCCTGCATATGTTGGGGATCACATTTAGGGTATGATTGGTCTACTTGTTTGTTCTCTATTATGTACAGGTGTTTTTGGATTTTAACATAGTCTGGGCGGACTAGCTGTGTTTATTGCTGACAGTTACTTGGGTCACATGATGACAGCTAATCGAGTAGATGTGTAACATGTTTTCTGCCTCCAAATTATAACTTGTTTGGAGAAGGATAATTCCATCTACAAAGACCATTATCGATTATTCAAACAGAGACTTTATGACACCCAGCTAGCGTTGTCCATGTGTTCATGTGTCGTACACATCGGCTCCCAAGTTGATGCCGGGTTCCTTGACTTCAGGAAGGCATTTCATACAGTTCTGCTTTGTCGTTTGGTGAACAGAATACGATTTCACCTAGTATCGGGCCAGATTTGTGACTAGATTCAGAATCTCCTTGCAAATAGAACTTAAAAAGTAGCTCTTAACGGAACAACATCGACAAAAATAAAAGTAATTCAAGTTTATTGACATTGTCAACCATGACATACGCAGTCTGTCGCAATTTTTTATTTACTTCAGGGACTGGAAAAACGTGAAGTCAAGATCGACCATGAAATATTCTTTATTTGCATAGATTAATAATTTCGCCTACCTCCATGAACCATGGACCTTGCCGTTGGTGGGGAGGCTTGCGTGCCTCAGCGATACAGATGGCCGTACCGGAGGTGCAATCACAACGGAGGGCTATCTGTTGAGAGGCCAGACAAACGTGTGGTTACTGAAGAGGGACAGCAGCCTTTTCAGTAGTTGCCGGGGCAACAGTCTGGATGATTGACTGATCTGGCCTTGCAACAATAACCAAAATGGCCTTGCTGTGCTGGTACTGCGAACGGCTGAAAGCAATGGGAAACTACAGCCGTAATTTTTCCCGAGGGCATGCAGCTTTACTGTATGGCTAAATTATTCCGGAGGTAAAATAGTCCCCCATTCGGATCTCCGGGCGGGGACTACTCAGGAGGACGTCGTTAACAGGAGAAAGAAAACTGGCGTTCTACGGATCGGAGCGTGGAATGTCAGATCCCTTAATCGGGCAGGTAGGTTAGAAAATTTAAAAAGGGAAATGGATAGGTTAAAGTTAGACAAAGTGGGAATTAGTGAAGTTCGGTGGCAGGAGGAACAAGACTTTGGTCAGGTGAATACAGGGTTATAAATGTAAAATCAAATGGGGGTAATGCAGGAGTAGGTTTAACAATGAATAAAAAATAGGAGTGCGGGTAAGCTACTACCAACAGCATAGTGAACGCATTATTGTGGCCAAGATAGACATGAAGCCCATGCCTACTACAGTAGTACAAGTTTATATGCAAACTAGCTCTGCAGATGATGAAGAAATGGATGAAATGTATGATGAGATAAAAGAAATTATTCAGGTAGTGGAGGGAGACGAAAATTTAATAGTCATGGGTGACTGGAATTCGAGAGTAGGAAAAGGGAGAGAAGGAAACATAGTGGGTAAATATGGATTGGGGGAGAGAAATGAAAGAGGAAGCTGCCTGGTAGAATTTTGCACAGAGCATAACTTAATTATAGCTAACACTTGGTTCAAGAATCATAAAAGAAGGCTGTATACGTGGAAGAATCCTGGAGATACTAGAAGGTATCAGATAATGGTAAGACAGAGATTTAGGAACCAGGTTTTAAATTGTAAGACATTTCCAAGGTCAGCTGTAAACTCTGACCACAATCTATTCGTTATGAACTGTAGATTAAAACTGAAGAAACTGCGAAAAGGTGGGAATTTAAGGAGGTGGGACCTGGAAAAACTGAATAAACCAGAGGTTGCTCAGAGTTTCAGGGAGAGCATAAGAGAACAATTGACAGGAATGGGGGAAAGAAATACAGTAGAAGAAGAATGGGTAGCTCGGAGGAATGAAGTAGTGAAGGCAGCAGAGGATCAAGTAGGTAAAAAGACGAGGGCTAGTAGAAATCCTTGGGTAACAGAAGAAATATTGAATTTAATTGATGAAAGGAGAAAATATAAAAACGCAGTAAATGAAGCAGGCAAAAGGGAATACAAACGTCTCAAAAATGAGATCGACAGGAAGTGCAAAATGGCTAGAGGACAAATGTAAGGATGTAGAGGCTTATCTCACTAGCGATAAGATAGATACTGCCTACAGGAAAATTAAAGAGACCTTTGGAGAAAAGAGAGCCACTTGTATGAATGTCAAGAACTCAGATGGAAACCCAGTTCTAAGCAAAGAAGGGAAAGCAGAAAGCTGGAAGGAGTATATAGAGGGTCTATACAAGGGCGATGTACTTGAGGACAATACTATGGAAATGGAAGAGGATGTAGAAGAAGATGAAATGGGAGATACGATACTGCGCGAAGAGTTTGACAGAGCACTGAAAGACCTGAGTCGAAACAAGGCCCCGGGAGTAGACAACATTCCATTCGAACTACTGACGGCCTTGGGAGAGCCAGTCCTGACAAAACTCTACCATCTGGAGAGCAAGATGTATGAAACAGCCGAAATAACCTCAGACTTCAAGAAGAATATAATAATTCCAATCCCAAAGAAAGCAGGTGTTGCCAGATGTGAAAATTACCGAACTGTCAGTTTAATAAGTCACAGCTGCAAAATACTAACGCGTATTCTTTACAGACGAATGGAAAATCTGGTAGAAGCCGACCTCGGGAAGATCAGTTTGAATTCCGCAGAAATGTTGGAACACGTGAGGCAATACTGACCCTACGACTTATCTTAGAAAATAGATTAAGAAAGGCAAACCTACATTTTAAGCATTTGTAGACTTAGAGAAAGCTTTTAACAATGTTGATTGGAATACTCTCTTTCAAATTCTGAAGGTGGTGGTGGTAAAATACAGGGAGCGAAAGGCTATTTACAATTTGTACACAAACCAGATGGCAGTTATAAGAGTCGAGGGGCATAAAAGGAAAGCAGCGGTTGGGAATGGAGTGAGACAGGGTTGTAGCCTGTCCCCGGTGTTATTCAATCTGTACATTGAGCAAGCAGTAAAGGAATAAAAAGAAAAATTCGGAGTGGCTATTAAAGTCCATGGAGAAGAAATAAAAACTTTGAGGTTCGCCGATGACATTGTAATTCTGTCAGAGACAGCAAAGCACTTGGAAGAGCAGTTGAACGGAATGGACAGTGTCTTGAAAGGAGGATATAAGATGAACATCAACCAAAGCAAAACGAGGATCATGGAATGTGGTCTAATGAAGTCGGGTGATGCTGAGGGAATTAGATTAGGAAATGAGACACTTAAAGTAGTAAAGGAGTTTTGCTATTTGGGGAGCAAACTAACTGATGATGGTCGAAGTAGAGAGGATATAAAATTTAGACTGGCAATGGCAAGGAAAGTGTTTCTGAAGAAGAGAAATTTGTTAACATCGAGTATAGATTTAAGTGTCAGGAAGTCGTTTCTGAAAGTATTTGTATGGAGTGTAACCATGTATGGAAGTGAAACATGGACGATAAATAGTTTGGACCAGAAGAGAATAGAAGCTTTCGAAATGTGGTGCTACAGAAGAATGCTGAAGATTAGATGGGTAGATCACATAACTAATGAGGAATTGGGGAGAACAGGAGTTTGTGGCACAACTTGACAAGAAGAAGGAATCGGTTGGTTGGACAAGTTCTGAGGCATCAAGGGATCACAAATTTAGCATTGGAGGGCAGCGTGGAGGGTAAAAATCGTAGAGGGAGACTAAGAGATGAATACACTAAGCAGATTGAGAAGGATGTAGGTTGCAGTAAGTACTGGGAGATGAAGAAGCTTGCACAGGATAGAGCAGCATGGAGAGCTGCATCAAACCAGTCTCAGGACTGAAGACAACAACAACAACAACAACAACAATAATTTCGGCTAACAATCTAGCCATCTTCAAATATAAGATATAAAACCGATTTTTCTCTCACGTTACCAAAGTACAACAGCTTACAGAGTTGCAAATGATGTTGCAGTAGGCTTCAAGAGTAATTTTCGGAGTACCCGAAGGAACTGTGTAGGACCGTTACTGTTAACAAAATATATAAATGATATAGTGGATAATGTCAGAAA
The DNA here is from genome assembly GCF_023864275.1 of Schistocerca cancellata. Classification (NCBI taxonomy): domain Eukaryota; kingdom Metazoa; phylum Arthropoda; class Insecta; order Orthoptera; family Acrididae; genus Schistocerca; species Schistocerca cancellata. Next base: position 216,099,370 of record NC_064632.1, on the reverse strand, counting down.
TTCTATCGCTCTAAGAGGCTATTCACCGATGATGCGGCCATTTATAAGAAGATACCAGCGCTTTAAGACTGTACGGAATTGCAGAAAGACCTGCAGCGTATCGCTGATCGGTGAAAGGTCTGGAAGATGATACTTAACGGAAATAAATCTGACGTACGGTGCATAAACAGGCGACGAAATCCGCTACTGGACAATTTCACTACTCGTGAAAAAACACTGCAAACAACTACTACGTAAAACCCCGAGGGTAACTAACTGGTGCAACCTCAAGTAAAAGGACAACAAAAAATTATACGTCGGAAAAGAATATGATTGCTTAAGATTCACTCGAGGAACGTTACAGAAATATACTTCATCTAGAGATGAAATGTCTTGCACAGCGCTTTCTAATCGATTCTTGAGCATTGTTCCACGGTTTGGGACTATTAACACACTGGATTAATAGGACAGAGGGAGAGAGATGATACAACGAAGACCAGCTTGTTTCGTAAGAAGATCGTTCGCTCGGTACGAGACCTCAACAAAATCCTGTGACATATATTGCGAGGGAGGTGTGTATCACGGAGAGGTCTCAAAAAATGGTTCAAATGGCTCTGAGCACTATGCGACTTAACATCTGAGGTCATCAGTCCCCTAGACCTTAGAACTACTTAAACCTAACTAACCTAAAGACATCACACACACCCAAGCCCGAGGCAGGATTCGAACCTGCGACTGTAGCAGTCGCGCGGTTTCGGACTGAAGCGCCTAGAACTGCTCGGTCACCGCGGCCGGCCGGAGAGGTCTTCTATTGAAATTCCAAGAGAGTACATTCCGCGTTGAGTAGGGCGACATATTATGTGCCCATGCATGTGTTTCGTAGAATGACCACAGCGATAAAATCCGCGAAGTCACACAGAGGTTCACCAACAATCATGCTTCGTGCGCACCATACGCGAATAGAACAGAGAAGGAACGAAAAGTCGATGGTAGCGGAAGTACCTTCCACCACACATTGTAAGGTGATTTCCAGAGTATAGCCATCTCAAGAAAAGAACGCTTGCGAATATCAGTGCACAGGCTACACTAGCCGGTCTCAGTGTTGACGTTAAGTAGCAGTATCTCAGGAGATGAATGGGGTATTACAGCTTCTTTGTAATACGATATTGCAGAGCTTGTGTTATTCTGAATTATGGTGCAAAGCTTCTTTTGATACGCATGTACGTCCAAAGGCACTTTTCATCGTAATTCAGAACAACACAGGCACTACAATATCACATTTATTCGCCTACACGGGTGAGAAACTTTCAAATAAATTCTTCACCTGTACGGGAATACACATTATGAATGTACGAGTACAGGCTGTAGACGCATAGTTGACGGGAAATGGAAGTTTGGGGGTGAATGTGAGTGGTGCACGGATAGCCAAATGGTAAAGTGACCGCTCGCGGTAAGCAGGAAATCCGGGATCGAGTCCCATCCCTGGACAAATTTTCATTGTCGTCATTCCAATCTACAGCTGATGGTTGCCCATATCGCAATTGCAATGTTACTTTGTAATATTTCGGGTACTGTTAGTGTACAGATCTGTGTAGTGATGCTGTTGACAAACCAGTGTGAAATACTAAATGGTGTAACGATTTTCTCGGAATTTTTCCCAGGGCTCTTCCAAGCTCGTCTAGTACTCCCCCCGGGAGGGGGAGGGGGGGGGGGGGGAAGTCCGAAGAACTTGCCGAGACAGTCGGAGGCTCCTTCCTCGGCATTGCTTACGTCTTACGTGAAAAATTCTTCATGTAAGATTATTAGAATAAGAAGAAGTAGGAGATTTTAAGCACTCTGATGTTGTGAAACGTGGCAGATATCTTCCGCCTCATTTCGTTGCTTAGCGTAAGCTGCTATACGCGATGAGTTCAGAAGAAGCTTGTACGTATAATTTGATTGTGTGTCTTATGCGAATATCTTTTGGCTAACAGAGGGCAGGGAGACAGTAGTGTATTGCGAAATTAAGAGTGTTGCGTAGGATATGGGTGGAGTACGGTTCGCTCTGAGTGTTGTGCAGGTGTGGGCTCAATTTTACTACTTATTTATTAAACATAAAATACTTTTCTTACCAATAGACACGTAATAACAAAACAGAACATAATTTACAGCCATACACTGTTTTTGAAGGCAGGGAAGAGAATAGATTTAGCACAATGGAAACAAAATTCAAATAGACTTCACGTTAGCTAAAGAATCTGGCCACCAACAATAACTGTTTGCAATATACGATCTCTGGCTAGAGGCAGAAAATGACAATAAAATTATCTCCTGCAATTAACCGCAGGATCACAACTAAACGACATCTCTCTAACTTGAGACTACGTATCTTTGGACTCAACTGAATCTAGTTCTACAACCACTCCAGTTACCAACTAGTCCCTAAAGCAAAGTATCTATCTACCATCTACAGAACTATATACACAAATTTGTCTGTAAAATTTTCTCTATAATATATCACACAAAAAGAACACCCTCAAAGGGTATAACAAAGAGATGGTGCAATCAAAATCAGTCACGTTCACAGCGTATAAATGTTGTTGTTTTTGTTGTTGCTGTATTCAGTCCAAAGACGTGTCTGATGCAGCTCTGCATGTTACTCTATCCTTTACAAGACTCTCCATCTTAGAATAACTGCTCTCACTTACATCTTTCTGAATCTATTTACTGTAATCATTTCCTGTTCTGCCTCTACGATTTTACCCCCCTTCCCTCCCACACACCTCCCACACTTCCCTCCAACACTAAACTGGTGATCCCCTGGCGTCTCAGTATGTGTCCCATCAACCGATACATTCTTCTGGTCAAGTTATGACACACATTTCTTGTCTCCACAACTCTATTCAGTACTTCGTCATTCGTTACTTGATCGTTCCATCTGATCTTCAACAGTCTTCTGAAGCAGCACATGTCAAAAACTTCTATCCTGTTCTTATCTAAACTGTTTATCATTCATGTTTCGCTTCCATACGTGGCTACACTCCATACCAATACTTTTAGAAAAGACTATCTATCACTTAAATTCTCTCTACTTCGGCCATCATCAGTTAATTTCGTGCCCAGATAACAAAGCTCACTTACTACGTGAACTGTCTCGTTTCCTAATCTGTTTTCCTCAGCATCATCTGATTTAATTCGGGTACATTCCTTGTTTTGCTTTTGTTGATGTTCGTCTTATATCCTCCTTTCAAGACACTGTCGTCTCCGTTCAACTGCTCTTCGAAGTCCTTTGCTGTCTCTGACAGAATTACGGCGTCATCAGAAACTTCTAATTTTTTATCTATTCTCCGTGAACTTTATTTCATACTACCAATTTTCCTCTGGTATCGTTTACTGCTTGCTCAGTGTGCAGATTCAGTAACATCAGGGATAAGCTACAAACCGTCACACTTCCTTCTCAATTACTGCCTCCCTTTCGTGCTCCTCGATTCTTATAGCTGCCGTCTGGTTGCTGTACAGGTTGTAATTAGCCTTGGCGCTCCCTGTATGTTAGTTACTTTCCTATTTCCCAAGAGAATACTGCAGTCAATATTCTCAAAATATGTACCTAAGTCGACAAATCGTATAAGTTGTAAGTGCAGTATTACCTCGTTTATTCCTACATTTCTCCTGAATGCAAACTGATCTTCGCCGAGGTCGGCTTCTGCCAGTTTTGCCATTCTTCTATAAAGAATTCATTTTAGTATATTGCGAACTAAACTGATAGTTCGGTAATATTCACATGTGACAGACAGTACCTGCTTTCTTTGGAATTGGGATTATCACATCCTTCTTGAAGTCTGAGGATATTTCACATGTCTCATACGTCTTGCACATAGATGGAAGAGTTTTGTCACGACTGGCTCTCCGAAGGTTATCTATAGTTCTGACTGAATGTCTTATACTCCCGGGGCCTTGATTCGACTGAAATCTTTCAGTACTCTATTTTTTCTCGCAGTATATTATCTCCCATCTCTGTCTACGTCCTCTTTAATTTCTGTAATACGGCCTTCATTTCGCTTATAAGCATACAAATAACAACACTAATATCGCTCTTGCTTACAGGAATGGTCCACATGCCCAATGTGCCACTACACACAAACATAACTGCCGTACTGCAACCACGGTCCTCCCACGTGTAATACTACTGATTATCCAATACATAATACTCGAAGTGCTCTTCCCTGTACACTACGCTGCGCGACTAGACCGAGAAAAACACTGTTGTTGCCCGCTAAGGCACTCAGTTAGTGCTCTTCTTGATTAATCTGGAAGCCTGTCTGCATCTCCAGTGTAATCGCCCTCTGCCCGGGAAAAGACCCGAACAGCATCACTGGATGTTTGTGTTCATGGAGCAACCAACTCCCTTGCTGACCGTTAGATAGGTATCTACTTGGTGTACCAGCTTTGAGAAGACTTCCCGTTTTTGGTATTCACCATCCACCAACCACAATCGTAGTGGCAACAGCAGTACCATAAACGCCGCCAGCAGCGCCCGCTAAAGAAGTACCACCACGAGGACAACGCTAACGCAGACCGCTGGGTGGAACAGGAAAATAGACGTGCCGTGATTTGCAGATTCACTGCACATGAGCTTGGTCGACTAATGTTTGAAAGGGCCAGTTTCTTATTTAATGCCAATGATGGATTTTCTTATCCGTCCTATTTCGAGGGTTATTATTGTTTTTGTGAATAGACTTGGATTTTTTTTCGTCAGGCAAGATGTTAACCACGTCCAGTAACCCCCGACCTGGAGGACCACGGTTTCGTATCTCTGGCCCTCCCTAGTTGGGCTGCCTTCACTAAAACTCTCATAAACCCTCCTCTCAGCAGGTAGACACTGAAGAGTAAAATCAAAGTCGCCCTAACGCATCGAAACCTAATATCATTGAGTCGAAAGAACAGAATGGCCATGGAAGGCCAAATGTAAATGTAACAGAAGCTTGACAGTTAAGTGGAAGTAATGTCAGACTTAGCTAAGGCCCTATTTGGTTGCCAGCCATATACTTCCAACAAGGGGAATACACCAGCTGGAACCTCACTGGCTTATTTTTCTGGCATGGGTGGCCCTATCAAGAGCATAGCTCCCGCCAGCTTAGCTCAGTGGATCATTGGCACACACAGACCTCTCCACCAACGGGAAGGCGTTTGTAAAATTTGTAAACATGGACGACTTCAAGGGAAACGACTATCCGGACGACCACCCAAATCATGGGACAGCAGATGGTCCCGTCCATCCACTGAATCAGGCAGACAAAAAGTGGCAACTGTAGTCAACAGAAGAAGAAGAAGAAGAATAAGGTGGAATTTCTAATCTGAGCGGCCACAAAGCTAACAAGGGGGAGGCCTCAGACAATGCTAATCGATTCGGCTCAAATTTGGCAGGTCTCTTGTGTAAAACCTAAAAAGAAGGACTCTAAGATATTTTGGCTCAACACCCGTTTTTGTGAAAATCCACCTTAAGGTTTATGATGAGCAATCGACTCAGAATGGGCGGGATCAAAAAATGGTTCAAATGGCTCTGAGCACTATGGGACTCAACATCTTAGGTTATAAGTCCCCTAGAACTTAGAACTACTTAAACCTAACTAACCTAAGGACATCACACACACCCATGCCCGAGGCAGGATTCGAACCTGCGACCGTAGCATTCCCGCGGTTCCGGACTGCAGCGCCAGAACTGCTAGACCACCGCGGCCGGCTGGGCGGGATCGATAGACCATTTTTCATCATCACGTATGGGGTCCGCAAACGCATACTTTTCCAGAAATCCACGTAAGAAACTTTTACAGCTACCGCTTATGTGTCCACATGGCAAGCGCCTTTCGCCGAGAGCGCCGATAGGGCAACGGCCGAGGTAATTGGCTGGGAAGCGGATAACCCGGGATCGAATCTCGAGGAATCGTAGCGGATGTTATTCTTCTCGAAACTTCCTGGCACATTAAAACTGTGTGCCCGACCGAGACTCGAACTCGGGACCTTTGGAAGGTAGGAGACGAGGTACTGGCAGAAGTAAAGCTGTGAGTACCGGGCGTGAGTCGTGCTTTGGTAGATGGTAGAGCACTTGCCCGCGAATGGCAAAAGTCCCGAGCTCTAGTCTCGCTCGGGCACACAGTTTTAATCTGCCAGGAAGTTTCATAACAGCGCACACTCCGCTGCAGAGTGAAAATCTCATTCTGTTATTCTTCTCGTTTGCATTTTCCCTTATCTCAATTGATGGGGGTAGAAGGGTTAATAAAGTAATTAAATGAATAAGAAATAATAGAAAGTTAGGCAAATAAATTTCTCAAGCCTCTGGGATAGTAAACAAGTAAAATGTTACTCCTGGTCACTTTACAATGGCTCTACCAGTCACTGTTACGTGTCCTCGTTTTTCTTCAAACAACTATATGGAATGTACTTGTCATATAAACATTCGGCAGAAATATCCTCACGGCACCATGAACATGTAATGAATGCAATCTTTCGACAGCTACACTGTTACTTCCGAATAGTCGGTGGAAAACAAACTTGGTTTTCATTTAAAAATATATCATTTTCCGGAAATAATTTTGATGCATACCACGCGTACGATATGCTTTCGTGAACCAGCAGTAAGTGTACATTGAATGGGTTTAAACTTTGTACCCACTCTGTCAGGATACTAACCCAGTCTCTCGTCATCTGTTCTCATATAATGCTGTAATGTAGCCTCCCTCTGTTAGAAGCAAGTCAATTAAATTTAGTATCTTCCTTACAAGCATTGTCTTCTTCTGTTGTGATATATATATATATATATATATATATATATATATATATATATATATATATATATATACAGGGTTATTACAAATGATTGAAGCGATTTCACAGCTCTACAATAACTTTATTATTTGAGATATTTTCACAATGCTTTGCACACACATACAAAAACTCAAAAAGTTTTTTTAGGCATTCACAAATGTTCGATATGTGCCCCTTTAGTGATTCGGCAGACATCAAGCCGATAATCAAGTTCCTCCCACACTCGGCGCAGCATGTCCTCATCAATGAGTTCGAAAGCATCGTTGATGCGAGCTCGCAGTTCTGGCACGTTTCTTGGTAGAGGAGGTTTAAACACTGAATTTTTCACATAACCCCACAGAAAGAAATCGCATGGGTTTAAGTCCGGAGAGCGTGGAGGCCATGACATGAATTTCTGATCATGACCACGACCGATCCACCCGTTTTCCAATCTGCTGTTTAAGAAATGCCGAACATCATGATGGAAGTGCGGTGGAGCACCATCCTGTTGATAGATGAAGTCGGCGCTGTCGGTCTCCAATTCTGGCATGAGCCAATTTTCCGCGGGCTACGCGTGAAACTTGCCCGCACGCGTTCAACCGTTTCTTTGCTCACTGCAGGCCGACCCGTTGATTTCCCCTTACAGAGGCATCCAGAAGCTTTAAACTGCGCATACCATCGCCGAATGGAGTTAGCAGTTGGTGGATCTTTGTTGAACTTCGTCCTGAAGTGTCGTTGCACTGTTATGACTGATGTGAGTGCATTTCAAGCACGACATACGCTTTCTCGGCTCCTATCGCCATTTTGTCTTACTGCGCTCTCGAGCGCTCTGGCGGCAGAAGCCTGAAGTGCGGCTTCAGCCGAACAAAACTTTATGAGTTTTTTACGTATCTGTAGTGAGCCGTGACCATATGTCAATGAATGGAGCTACGGTGAACTTATGAAATCGCTTCAATCATTTGTAATAGCGCTGTATATATATACTGGGAAACTGTCTTTCGTTGATGAACTGTAGCTCACGTGTCCGAATAACGTGTATAGGTATTTTCTTGACACTGACACTGTTTTATGAATAATGTGCAATGATACATCTTAGTTTCTCCTTTGTTAATGTCCTTACACATATTATTGGTGGAATTTTCAAAATTGTTAGTTTGTCAATCCATCTTGTATGTCAGATGTTTGTACATCTTGTATGTCAGATGTTTGTAAAATGTTACCAACTAAATGTAGGGAAACTAAACTTGACCTCGTCTAGGTGTGTATGATTTTTCCCTGAGGTTTGTTCCCGATTTCGTCACTTACCAAATGTACCATATTATCATAAGCCAACAACAGGGGGTGTCTGTATACAACGCCTGTTGAAAAGTTCTGAGACTGATTCCATTTTAGGCCTTCAAGTGACATCAGCGCTGTAAATATAGTGGCAGCTTGAACTGACAACTGTAAACAAGGAACGTACATTCGACCAGTCGGTTGTGTACAAACAATCAGAGTGTTCAAAAAAATGGTTCAAATGGCTCTGAGCACTATGGGACTCAACTTCTGAGGTCATTAGTCCCCTAGAACTTACAACTAGTTAAACCTAACTAACCTAAGGACATCACACACATCCATGCCCGAGGCAGGATTTGAACCTGCGACCGTAGCGGTCTCGCGGTTCCAGACTGCAGCGCCTAGAACCGCACGGCCACTTCGGCCGGCTCAGAGTGTTCAGTAGTAGACGTCTGACCGTAGTTTGTTAACGTTGTAGCACAAGTCGCAGTGGAGCAGCATCTCTAAATCAGGTGTTCAAATTAACCTCCAGAATGTTTTGAAGAAAAGAAAAACCTGTGCCAAGTTTGTCCGCATACTTAGATTCCCGAACAAAAACGACTGCGAGTGGACGCTTTCTATGACGTGACAAAAATGCAAAACGCGGAAGACACTTTTTTGGAAAATATCATTAGGGGTGACGGTACTTGGTGTTGTCAATACGAACGTGTCACAAAACAACATGTGCAGAAATTCACATGAAGAGTCACCGCTTTGACGGCATAACCGACATTCGAACCACTGCGACGCGCTAGTTGAACGCTCCAAAAAAGTACTTTTCTGACAGGTGTAATGTACTGTAGTGTGCGCGTGGGGGGGGGGGGCGAGGGGGAGGGGGTGACAACACCTGAAGTATTAAAACCATCTTAACGATCTTCATTAATCTAGTCTGGAAACTTTCTGGACTGACGGTATATGATACACAAATTCTAAATCTATATCTACTCTCCAATAACTCATACTTAAGTGCCTGGTAAAGGGTTTGTTGAGTCATTTTACACTATTTCTCTAGCGTTCCAGTCTCGAGCTGTGATTTCCCTACGATGATCATTCTCCCCTGATTAGGCAGGCATCGACAGAATATTTTCGCTTTAGAAGCAGAAAAATTGGTCATTGTAATTTCATAAAAAGATCTTCCCGCAACGATAAGCGACCTTGTTTTAATGACTGTACCCAAACTCGCGTATCATATCCGTGACACCCTCTCCCTTATTTTGTATTTCTACCAAACGAACCGTCCTCTGAACTTTTTCTGTGTCCTCCGTTAAAGCTATCTTGTAAGAATCCCATACCGCACAGCAGTACTCTAGAAGAGGACGGACAACTGTAAAGTAAACAGTCACCGTAGTGGATTCGTTGAATCTTCTTAGTACTTTGCAAATAAAACGCAGACTTCGGTTTGCATTCCCTACAACATTTTCTATGTTATCTTTACAGCTTAAGCTGTTCGTAATTTTAATTCCTAGGTATTTAGCTGAAGGGTTACGGCCTTTAGATTTGTGTGATTTATCGTGTAACCGAAATTCAACGGTTCCCTTTCAGTGATCATGTGGGTGACACTTCCCAATATTTACGATCGACTGCTTCTTTCTGCACCATACAGCTATCTTGTTTAAATCATGCTGCAGTTGGTTTTGATCTTCTGATGACTTTACTAGACGGTAAAACAGAGCAACATCTATAAACCATCTAAGAGAACTGCTCAGTTTGTCTCCTAAGGCTTACTTCACATCTACCCGGCAGCCGACAAGCCGGCATTCTTGCCGGGCCGACACAAGAGCCGCGTCTCTTCACACTCACCCGACAGCAGCACGGCATGCCGACAGGCTCCGCCCTTCCGCCAGCAGTTGTTTTCGGACGAAAAATGGAGCCCGACCAGTTATTAGCGTGGCTTGTCTTGTACAGACGTTTGAAGAGAAGAAGATGAAGGTTGCATTGGGTTCATCCACCCAAAGCGAGAAGAGACGAAGTGGGTGGATTCTTCGTTCTTTTTGAGGATAGGGAAGATGAAGATAAGTTTTTTAATTATTTTCGGATGAGTTTACGAACTTTTGACGATCTACATGATCGAAAGAAGAGTTCCATTCAGCGCCGCAACACGTTCCTCCGAGAATGTATCCAGCCTAAACAAATGTTGGCAATTACAATCAGGTTAGTGGGATAAACAATAGTTAAATTTTTAAAAAGTTTATTATTCTGAAGGATGTACATTTTTGTAATCATATTAAAAAATTGAAACATAGCTTAAAAATTGAACGACCCAGCACATGAATTTTCAGAGGTTTGTGATGGCGTAGAGGATCTGGAACATGTCCCTGAAAATTGCTCCACTGCTTGTTGGTAACACTGTGTGTCGGTTGTGGGTCGTTGCCTATTGACTTCTGCATTTGTAATTGGTTGAACCTCATAAAGGGGTAAACGTGTGTATTCACGTGATGTACTAGGATGAGCGGTAGTATTATTTTTATCCCACGACTTTTTGCGCTGTTTAATTTCAGAAGCAAGTCTTAAGTCTGTAAATAGTGGAAGTTTAATTTTAAATCTTGTATGTAATTTGACTGTTCTTAACTGAGGATCACTCAAATGAATAATTTACTTTAATTTTTGACAATACTTGGTTGTAATAGCCAAGAAACTGGCAAATGTCTGGATGATGGATTTAATGAAAGCAGATGTAAGTTTTAAAACTGTAAATATTAGAAATTTAAATTTAATTCATGTACATAATTTTACTGTTTATTGACTGTTTATTAAAATTAATGAAACTCAAGTTATTCTAATTACATTTTTGTTGTGTGTTTATCTGACATGTTCCACACCCAGTAGGATTCCCTCTTTTATGGGTCTATGGAATGAATAATTAATCTAAGAAACAACTCTTAATTGAAACTCTACTACCTTATCGTCGTCAAATGTTTCCAGCGTTGGAACTATCCCGCTGAAAAAAGACATATGGCGATTGGATTTTCTGTGTAGTGCATTGATCAGCTCTACCTCTACAGGGTCAAGCTTCCTCTTCTTGTTACTGCGTGATTTCGGTATATCAGAATTACGTACTTCTTCTGTGAATGTCTCATTACAATCAGTTTCTGGATCCTGCGTATCGTCAGTGAAGGAAAAAGTGTCATCAAAAACTGGTCTTTCCGTGGTCGCATTTTCAGTCAGCGAGAAACTGTCGGCAGTCGGACGTGCTTCTGTTGTTTTCTTCAAAAATTGAAGCTGTTGACTGTATATGTACGTTCTGGGTGGTTGCCTCTCACTCCCAGATTTTAGAAATGGTTTATACATCCTCTCGCTTCTTTGGAAAGAATCGCGAATATTTGCCCACTTCTTCATAACCAATTTGCCTGATACAAAAATGCTAACTACTATCCTTACAAAAAGAAGTTTAATGGTTTTCAACCTGTCTGATATAAAAGCGTCATGAAAGCCGGAAAAATTAGTGTGTCTAGTGGTCTAGAAATTAACGTTTTTAGAAAATCAGAGTTGCCTACAACATAAAAAGTATTGGAAAGCAGTAGGAGAATGAAATTTTGCATTGTAAAACCGTATGTTGATAAGTTATTACACACGAAGTTTAAGGATTATCGTGCACTCGATATATGAAAAGCCTGACCTCACACTTCTTTTAAGCGACTAGTTTTTCGTCAGTCTTCTTTTCAGATCGCCTTTATGAAAATTAGTCATGCAATTTTTTTGTTATTTCATGTAAGAAGGCCAAAACGTTCTACAATATGTCGTAGATTTGTTTCTTTCACAAATATATTGCCAGAGATATATCTCAACATTGTCAAAAACTAGGGGCGGACTGTTGAAACGTGCACGATAGGGGCAAATATTTCCAGAAGTATTTAATTGGTTAACGTTAAACATTGCCATTGGTCATTGGTGATATGTGTCAAGGTTCATAGAAAATTTAATCAAAATCCGTGATATTCATGCAGGAATACTTTCCGAATTTAGATCACTGTGCATGGATTGGGCCTATTGAAGGATAGTTCATTTTATTGCTTACGTTACAGCACATGCTATATTCAATTTACTTTTCCACAAAGCTACACAGACATTCTACAATACTGAAACTTTCTTTTCAGATATCTGACCATTGGCTGTACGTTCACAGATCTTCATTATAGTTACAGAGTTGGCATTTCCACTATCAGTAAAATAGTCAGATGTGTGTTTCAAGCTATTTGGCGTCTACGTTGTGAATATATGCCTCTACTCACCAAAGAAGACTTCGAAAACATTGCTGCAAAATTTAAGCAAAGAGAAAATTTTCCTCACTGCATAGGGGCTGTAGATGTAAAGCATGTTCGTATCGTCCATCCATCTAACTCAATGTATTAGAATTACAAAGGATGTTCATCAGTAGTGCTGATGGCTGTGGCAGACTCAGGCTATAATTTTATCTACGCACGTATGGGCAGTTATGGCAAAAAGGGTGACTCTACTATATTTAAAGTATGTTCTTTGTGGAAATCATTGATGGAGAAGAAGCTGGTAATTCCTGAAGACAGATGCCTCCCTAGTACAGTAACTCCAAAGGTACCTTATTTTTTTGTTGGTGATGAAGCGATTGAACTGCATCAACATCTTCTACGACCGTTCTTTGGACACCAATCAACAGTTGCTAAAAGAGTCTTCAATTATCGCCTGTCAAGAGCCCGGAGGTACGTAGAGTGTTCATTTGGGATGGAGGATTTTCCACAGAGCTATAAATTTAAAAGCCGATTTTGCTCTTGACATTGTTAAGGCATGTGTTGTTTTGCACAATTTTGTTCTTAAAAACGAAGGCTACAACTCCGAGGATACTCTGTCCATAACTGGACTTGACAGTATAACAAGAAGTGAACGTGCATGTGGGGGAATTTCTGCCAATAATGTACGAAAAATCATGACGGACTATTTTATGACACCTGAAGGATCTGTGACATGGCAATTATCTAAAATTTAATGTGCCATTGATTGTAAAAAATGTCGTGAATGAGGGATCTGTGAAATGGCAATTATGTAAAATTTAATGAGCCATTGATTGTAAAAAATGTTGTGAATGAAGGATCTGTGAAATGGCAATTATCTAAAATGTAATGTACCACTGATTATAAAAAATGTTGTTGGTTTAACATAAAAAATAAAGATATGTACTTATCACACATCCGTTCAAAACCTTCGTTCAATTCTTTGCAAACCTCGATCTACGCATTCCTGGCTTGTATTCTGTCCTTATAACTACTTAAAGTCTTGTTCCTTAAAAGTGGTCGATCCTGCACTAATGTTATCATAATTTCGACATCGATTTCCGCCATGGTACACTAGAAATCTTCAGAACAGGATGAACCACCAGAGCAAAGCAAAACGCAACTGATCGGCAGACGACAGTAGATGTGAAGCCCTCTGTTGCTGCCCCACTACACGCGCCGGGTGTTCCCCACGACAGCCGGCACCGGCCCGACACAGTGGGGGCCGCCCACATCCCACGGCATCGGCACGGCTGTCAGCTGTCCTCCAGCCGGCCACGTCGTCTGTCGGGTGGGTGTGAAACGTCCCGTAAGCTCTTCACCCCCACAATCGGGTAGCCGGTGTCGACTGCCAGCTGACGGGTAGATGTGAAACAAGCCTAAATCATCTGTATACATTAGGATTTAGGACTACCACAGGACGCATAACACTTCCTTGGGAAACGCAACGTATCGCTTCTGCTTTCTCTGTGTATATACCGATGGCTCCAAAATTCCGCAAGAACAGTGTAGAGGATGCGCTTTTTTCTGCCTTCAGATCCAGATCCGCATAACCTTCAAACTGCCTGCGAGCACTTCTATTTTTACGGCGGGGCGGAGACAGTGGCAGTTTTGGAAGCACTTAAGTTTGTCTCTAGCACTTCCTTCCCCAAGACATTGATAGTATCTGACTCGCAAAGCGTTCTTAAAAACATTCAATACAGTCGATGGAACAAAACAACCAACAGTTAAATCTTGGATGTGATATTTGAATATATTCGCAGCACACGCACGGGCCGGACGATCCATTTGTTGTGGGTACCTTCCCACTCTGGTATCCTCTATAATGATGAAGTTGATGCATTAGCCAAACAAGCGGCAACATTAGGCAAAGTCCTGGATCTGCACCTTCCTTATACAGACTACCTACGTGAAGTCAAGGATCACGCAAGACAACAATGGCAGGAAATGTGGAACGTTTCTCAACAGACAAAAGGCGGTTATTACGCAGTGCTACAACCTCGGATTCCTTCACAGCCGTGGTTCATGAGGACACATCTGGACCGATCCACGATTTCTACCATCATAAGACTCGGCTTCGATCATGCCTTTCCCACAACATCTACATCGGATCAGGGTTTACAGTTCACCAGCATGTGAGTGTGATCCTGAGTCGGAAGATGATGTCAACCACATCTTATTTATGTGCCCCAAATTTGACCGTGAATGGTTGGTCTTTCTGAAGACATTGCTGAGTATGGGCTTCCATCTTCCTCAATCAGCTTCTTCTCGTTTGTGTACTAAAGACGTTCGTCTCTATAAAGTGATAGTTGACTTCATCAAGAGTACTGGTTACAATCTGTAGGTTTTAATGGTGTACGTAAATTATAAATATGTCTTGCTGATGAAGATATTTCAGAATTGTTGTGAATTGTAAGCCACGACACTTTTAATTATTTTCCAATTCAATTCAATTCAATTTTTAAAACATTATGTACAAAACTGTAACAGTCAAGCTTTTTATTCTTGATAATATGCATTTCTGTATTTGTTTATTTAATTATGTGTACATTGTCACTATGTGTTGCCGACGGCTAAATTGAGTATACACTCAAAGGAAAAAAAACAAAACAAAAAAAACACTTCTGTTTACCTCAGTGACTATTGGTCAGTCGCTACAAACTGCAATCTTTCTGACAGGAAGTCACGAATCCACTTGCACAGCGGAGACGATACTCCATAGCCTGGCAATATGATTGTAAACTGCTTCTGAAGACCCGTATCAAAAGATAGTGGATACGTTTAAATAAGAAATTAATTTGTGAGTCCTCTTTCGATAGCACTCATTTCTTCATGAAAATAAAGAGCTAGTTTTATACAAGAGCGATTTTTTCTGAATCCGTTCTACGTGTCAATACTCGGTTTTCATAGAGTTCATTCATAATGTTAGTACAGAGTGTATTTTCAAAAATACTACTGCAAATGGACGTGAGTGATACTGGCCTGCAATTCGACAGATTACTCCTGTTTCTTTTCTTATGTAATGGATTGATCTTTACAACTTCCCAGTCCTTAGGTTCGGATCATTCGTCAAGCGAGGGGATGTCTATGACTGCTCAGTATGTAGCTATTACATCAGCATACTCAGATAGGAACCTAACTGGTATGCAGATAGGAACCTAATTGGTATGCAGTCTGGACCGGAAGTCTTGCCTTTATTAATCTGAGTTGCTCCGCTACGCCGACGATTGTCTACTTCTAAGTTACACATGTTGGCAGCTTTTCTTGATTCAAAGTCTTGAATATTTACTTCGACTCCTTTGACGAAGGAATTTCTGAAAACTACTCTTAGTAACTCCGCTTTTGTGACCCGGTCATCGGTAATCTCTATAATTCATCGGTAATACGCGAGCTATTTGGAAAGTAAGGAACGATAGGTCGCGAAATGGAAACCACAGTGAGAATCAAACATGATTTATTTGCAACTGTTAGCTACACCTTCCGGCTACTCCTCTTCACTGTCACCGCTCAGACTAACTTTTCAATTCCCTCGTTATAGAATCCAGCCGCCTGTCCTTTTCGACAGTTCTCTACTCTGGACTGCAGCTCGTTGTCTGTTCAAAATATTTACATAGCCAGCGGTTTATTTGAGCAGAGATGAACCGCAGGGGTAGCCAATTATGGCTGTATTGTGGGTTCCCATCGAAAACGCTGCAGGAGCATCTTCATTGCCAGAGTGCGGCCGAGAATTGTCGTATAGGACGAATCGCTTGACAGTTATGTTATATGTGGATTGCATAGCTTCAGGCGAACTCTTTCGCCACACCCTCATACTTGGCGGGAGACGCTAATTTCAAGCTATATTCACGTTCTCACTGTGAGCTGAGAACTGAAAAGAGCGACAAGATGCGATCGATGGGCGTACTAGACACAGTGCCCAACACATCTGTGCAAAATTTCATCAGACTTTCACTGTATTTTCCATTTCGCGACCGATCGTTCCCTACTTTCCGAATAACCCTCGTATTACCATCCCTAGTGTGTAGTGAAGGTACTGATTATTCAGTGCCACTGGTGTACTTTGTATACGACCAAAATTTCTTTGGACTTTCTGCCAGGTTTCGAAACAGATTTTCTCTGTACAAATTATTAAAAGTATGTCGCATTGAAGTCCTGTCCTGTGTAACCTTGTTTCCAGATACCTCGATTTAGTAGTTGTGTTGGTAGATACCTTAAGCATTTGTAATTCTGAACTCCTGTAAGGTTACGTGTTATACAGACAGCTCTCACATGTGGACTGTATCTACAGTTTCTCCGTGAAGGAATTCAGTTATAATACTGTTGTCCGGACGCAGTTTTGTAACTTTCAGGGTCATAATCTTTCAGAAGACTTTGTATTCAGGGCAGCAACAGCATGGATACATCATTACCTGCGCTTCAGCTGTAAGTACTTTATTTATAAGCACTGCCAGTTTCGCAGCTTTTTTAAGCTCCGTCATTCTGTTTTATATAACTGACGTCCGCTACATAGAGAAAAATTGCTGACCGTGTACGCTGGATCATCCAATTCTCTCTTTGGATCAGAACATGATTTTATTGCATATGATGATTCAGTTACAATGCTGCGAAACCGGTCGTGCCTATACACAAAGAACTTACAGCCGATGCGGTTTTATCTTCCAAATCATCATTTTTCAATTGACTTACGGTGCCAGGGTAGCATTTCAGTAACACTAAAACAATAATCTAACATTACCAAAGGCAGTGTATGTTCCTGCATATCTACACCATCTTTTCATACTCGAAAATTTCACTACAAGAAAGAAAGAGCTTTCAGTCAGATGAAATAATAAAAATTCGGCAAGTTAAAAAGAGTAGATTCTTGGGGATTAAGGGGCAGCACCAGCTTAAACGTGTTGCAGTTAAACGCTCGAAGCACAACTAGACGTTTCGTAGCCGGCAGCGACAACCAGCTTCATGAGCGAGTACTTCGTGACCCCGGCAGCTGAAAGGGCGCCACGCCATCGGCCCCTCGCGCATGCTGCATGCTGCATGCTGGCTGTGTCTCGTTGCGCTCTGGGAACGGGGTCGTCGCGCAGCGCCTCCTTATTTATATGTGCGGGCCGTCGCACGCAGCGCACAGACGGGCCGTGGTGACAAGGCCAAATTCAATTCCCCGTCGCGGGCGTGTTATGAATATCTTAGGGCGCCGTATCATTTATCCTCTAAGCGGAAAAGGAACAGCCGCGGAAATGAAGTAAGTATGTTCTTGGAATTGCAGTGGCATTATTTATGAGAGCAGTCCGTGGGGAACCTGTAACACGATAACCGGGCCTCCCATGTCGTCACCCTTTGTCAGACGTGTGTAACGGCTCTACGTTCGTCGGCACAATGCAGCGCCATCCAACGGATAGTGGATAAAGTCTTGCTACGCCTAAATTTGGCACACATAGCTTCAGGGGTGTAGTTTGACAATATTATTAAGATCTGCCTTAGAGCTTAGAGTCGGAACCTCCCGTATTTGAAATTTAAACAAATGAAAATAACTTACTAGAAGTTTTACCTGCTGCCTCGAAATGTACTGAAGATCATCTGTCTCTAAGCGGAAAGTAATTTAAAGACAGGAAACTTAGACGTCTCTGCCTGCACAGAGTTTGTTCATTGAAAATATTTAACTTTAACATTAATGTGAATTTAGTGACATGATATGATCTAAATTTGAGATGTTTTGAGCTGGAACTCTGGTTATGCACTACAGGTATTTTCTGTGAACTTGTCCCGTTTCTCACCGACTCGTACAGCAAGTAACTTCTCTCATATGTTGAAAGAAAACGCATTTTTGTACCTGTGTCTCTGTTACAAAAAAGTAAGATTATGACCACGGTAGAGATAGGCCAGGGATTGTGAAATACTATGCAGAGGGTGTGTAAAGTCAGTAACAATAATTTCAAAAATGATCTGTACTGAGATGAAAATAACAAAACCCCAATCACGAACATTGTAAGAATACGCATTCTGAAATACGAAGGTACACAATGCGTGTCCATGGGATATTTAAAGAGCAAATCTGGCGATGCCATACACTAATTTCATATCTAAAAGGCAAAGAAAAACACATTGAGACAAGGCTTAAGAGTTTGTAAAGGAAGGTAATGGTAGTTAAATCGTTCACGTGGGCCAGAATACGCGTGGAATAGCCGACTAGTCATTATACACATTAAGAATGAAATGCAGAACCAGGGAAAATCAGTTAATTTAAAATTTCCCGATTATGTTTTTAATTTGGACATAATTAATACACGTTGTAATATTTATGATCAGTGAAGATACTGGACCCTCAAAAAATATATTAGTTCCGCAACATAATCATCACGTGATAGCCATAAAGTGTATTACGGGCAATCTAGAACTTCCTCTCCTTCGAGGTTTCCCACTAGGAGCTAGCCGTATTCGACCTCCATAGACCTCTTTCGTTCCAGTCCACTGATTCTAGATCTCTGTCCTTCGTTTCTTCCCGTACGTATTTTTCCCTACTTAGAGCTGGTCGTCCTCTTCCGGACTTCTCCCAGTCAAAATCTTCCTTGGCCCCCACCTACAGCTGGACATTCTGTTTACATCCCTTACCAATGTAGCGTTCTAGATTCCAAGATAATTGGTATGGAGCACGTTATCTCCATTCGCCTCTATTCCTCTTCATTTCGTATCCTGTTTTGCCTCGTTAACTACAGACGTCTTGTACAGTCCATTTTACTGTTGCAAGTTTCTCCCCTACTTTTCTTGTTTCAAGCCGCATCCAGCTCCATATCGAACTACGTTCTCCACCACACTGTGAAATACTCTCTTCTTCGTGTGCTGCGGAATATTATTATTCCTTAATATCGCATGTAAAACTTTAGCAGCTCTTT
This sequence comes from Schistocerca cancellata, assembly GCF_023864275.1. Lineage (NCBI taxonomy): Eukaryota > Metazoa > Arthropoda > Insecta > Orthoptera > Acrididae > Schistocerca > Schistocerca cancellata. The sequence goes on along the minus strand of NC_064632.1, from coordinate 216,080,172 downwards.
TCCCCGTTTATAGTCCGGAACAAATATTCTTGTCACGTGTACTGGAACTAGTATTATTTGTAGCTTCTACTAAATTTTATTTCTCCTTCCTCTGCATCAAATTCTGACCTATGCACAACACTCCGTCTTGCCAATATTTATTCTCTCAATCCCATTTGCTATTCTCCTCCTTAATGGAGGGTGGGTGTTGTCCTTATCGAAAGTTAATTTAAGTTAGATTAAATAGTCTGTAAATCTGGGGACCGACCTCAGCAGTTTGGTCCCATTGAACCTTACCATAAATTTCTAAAAACTTTCTTTCCTTAGTTATTTCCTTCCCCTAACTTTTTATGCCAGCTGTGAATGCCTCTAGCAATATTTAACCTATTTCTGGCGTCTGAACATAGATCTCATTATCGTTCACCTTCTTTTAGACAGTGCTTTCCCTACATTCCTCTCCAGTGCAATGGAGGACTTTTTCTTTTCTTACCAGTCCAACTAATTTCCATCATCCTTCTGTAGCACCACATCTCAAATGCTAAAATTCTGCTATTTCTTGGTTTTCCCACAGATGTGATTTTGGTATCCGCCCCTGCCACCGTGGCAACGAAGCACGCGGAACCAGCGATGCTGGCAACCAGCGAATTGGTTACTACTGACCAGTTGCTCCTGCAAAGTGTGTGCAAGTGGTGCTATAAGTGACCGCAAGGGCCGTTAATAGGAGGTTCACAGAAATGGGGCTGAGTTCACACTGCCCCTTACGCCGACTACCATTGACCTCCGTATACCAACAAACCCGTTTGAACTGATGTTGGTCTGGAATCTCATTGGCGGGAGTAGAATTGGCTTCACTGACGAGTGTTGTTTCGGACTTATCACCAATGACCAGCGAAGATGTAGCTATAGACGCCTAGAACAGCGTGGGATACCAACTTGACTGTCGCCATACGGCTCAAAAACTAGTAGAGATGATCTAGGATGACATTTCAATTTATAGCAGGACCCCTTTGATTGCCATCCTCTGCACCCTTACAGTACACAGATACGTCAATGACATTGCACGCTCCGTTTTGTTGTCCTTGATGGAGAGCCATCCTGGGCATACATTCCAGCAAGTCAATGCCCACCCACACACGGTGAGTGTTCGTACCTTTGTCTCTGTGCCTGCCAATGCCTGCCTCGGCCAGCAAGGTCGCCGGATCTCTATCCAATCGAGAAATTTTGGGGCACTATGGGCAGAGGCCTCAAATCAGCCAAGTCAGTCCAATTGGTCAGAATTAGCACAATATCCCTCAGGAGGACAACCAAAAACGCTTCAAACGAATTCCAAGACGAGTAACTGCTTGCGTAAGGGTCATAGGTGGACCAATGGGTTACTGACCTGCAAAATTTAGGAAGCACTTTAAATCATCCAATTTTTCTGAAATTGTAATCAGCTGTTTTCCTGTACATGTAGGTCAAATCTACCGGTCTCTTCCCATTCGGATAATTCCTTCGTGGTCCGTCCTTTCTGCGGTCTTAGACTATATTACGTGTGCTGTTGACGTTTCTGCATTGTGTATGGTTTCGTCTGATTTAGTTCCTCCAATGTTAGAACGTTCGCTGTTCACAAGTTGCTATGGACCTAGCGGTGTGTGGTGTGTTTCTCCCCAGTTTGCGAGTTTGTACTTTTAAACCAGTGCCCCAGAAACGTGTTGTAAAATGATTCACTCCCATACAGTAGTGTGTTGCAGATATACATTCTGACAAATATCTTCCTTTTACTAAAGCTTATTTTTTCTAGCGGTAGATCTCTGTTAGCAAGGAATACCCGGTTTGCTTGAAGTTGTCTGCTTCCTATATCCTCATTGCTTCGTCTGTCATGTGTGGTAGAATTCCGTTACCTGTTCTACTTCGTTAAGTTCACGGCTAATTTCATTTTCCTTTTACATGTATATGTTCCGTCGATACTTGTAGGAGCACAGAACAATTAGAAACTGAAATACACAATATTAATATTCCACGTTAAAATTTGTTTCACTGTTGTGAACCAGCTGACGACGTTTTAGAACAGCATTAAACAACTTAGATTCTATAGGTAATCCATACAACACCAGAGAGCTTGTAGCTATATAAAGACTACTACTGCCAACGAGATGTGACATTTGTGTTTTTCGTATAAATACACTACTGGATATTAAAATTGCTACACCACGAACATTGACGTGCTACAGACGCGAAATTTAACCGAAAGGAAGACGATGCTGTGATATACAAATGATTAGCTTTTCAGAGCATTCACACAAAGATTGGCGCCGGTGGCGACACCTACAACGTGCTAACATGAGGAAAGTTTCCAACCGATTTCTCATACACAAACAGCAGTTGACCGGCGTTGCCTGGTCAAACGTTGTAGTGATGCCTCGTGTAAGGAGGAGAAATGCGTATCATCACGTTTCCGACTTTGATAAAGGTCGGATTGTAGCCTATAGCGATTGCGGTTTATCGTATCGCGACATTGCTGCTCGCGTTGGTCGAGATCCAATGACGTTAGCAGAATATGGAATCGGTGGGTTCAGGAGGGTAATATGGAACGCCGTGCTGGATCCTAACGGCCTCGTATCACTAGCAGTCGAGATGACAGGCATCTTATCCGCATGGCTGTAACGGATCGTGCAGCCACGTCTCCATCCCTGAGTCAACAGATGGGGACGTTTGCAAGACAACAACCATCTGCACGAACAGTTCGACAATGTTTGCAGCAGCATGGACTATCATCTCGGAGACCATGGCTGCGGTTACCCTTGACGCTGTATCACAGACAGGAGCGCCTGCGATGGTGAACTCTACGACGAACCTAGGTGCACAAATGGCAAAACGTCATTTTGTCGGATGAATCCAGGTTCTCTTTACAGTATCATGATGGTCGCATCCGTGTTTGGCGACATCGCGGTGAACGCACATTGGAAGCGTCTATTCGTCATCGCCATATTGGCGTATCGCCCGGCGTGATGGTATGGGGTGTCATTGGTTACACGTCTCGGTCACCTCTTGTTCGCATTGACGGCACTTTGAACAGTGGGCGTTACATTTCAGATGTGTTACGACCCGTGGCTCTACCCTTCATTCGGTCCCTGCGGAAACCTACATTTCAGCAGGATAATGCACGACCGCATGTTGCAGGTCATGTAGGGGCCTTTCTGGATACAGAAAATGTTCGACTGCTACCCTGGCCAGCACATTCTCCAGATCTCTCACGAATTGAAAACGTCTGGTCAATGTTGGCCGAGCAACTGGCTCGTCGCAATACGCCAGTCACTACCCCTCATGAACTGTGGAATCGTGTTAAAGCTGCATGGGCAGCTGCACCTGTACACGCTATCCAAGCTCTGTTTGACTCAATGTCCAGGCGTATCCAGGCCGTTATTACGGTCAGAGGTGATTGTTCTGGATACTGATTTCTCAGGATCTATGTACCCAAATTGCGTGAAAATGTAATCACATGTCAGTTCTCGTATAATATATTTGTTCAATGAATACCCGTTTATCATCTATATTTCTCCTTGGTGTAGCAATTTTAATTGCCAGTAGTGTATATGTATTTGTCTCATTCGAGATTCCCTAGTAAACGAATATCTCGCAGTGAAGATATTCATTTCATGAATTGGTAAGCGAAGTCTCTGGATTTGAATACGATAGAGAAACCCACTATTTTCGAGAGGAAGAATTGTAGCCCATCATCAAGCACCAAAGATTTTTTCCAAATTTTTCTGCGGCAGCCGCTGGGTCATTAGGCACGTAAGAAATTCCCAGGCCTCTAACGAACGTGATTGACAGGATACATAATATGATCTAAGAAAAGCTTTGTTGTTGTAAAGGGCCTTTTTTTTCAGTGCCTCAATATGTAGAACGGAACCATTGTGGGATCGGTTTGTTGACCGTCTGTCCCACTGTCTCTCCGACTGATGTAAACCTTTTCCCTCAGCAACTGGTAGACAAGTTCAAGTTAAGGTATATGGTCCCATCGTAGAGTAAAAATTTAGAACTTCTAAGTCAATTCAAACAAAAGATATGGCCATTTACGTCACATATTTTGATACCCGGGAACTCACTCTTCAAAACCTTTAGGGTAACTCCCGTTGACCTAGAACGATGGAATTTGGGATGAAGCAACGTTTCGTAGTACAACTAAAGGGAAAAACTCGAAAATAGTTAATTTGTAATTATATTACACGAAAAAATATTTTCTATCGTCATTTATCCGCCTTTTAAGACCACTTTTTCCCTTCAACAGATTAGCTTATGAAGTTCAAATTTATGTTACACACTAAGCTCTATAATCCCTTGGCGCTGTATGAATATTAAGTCAATGCAATCATCAGATACGACCATTTTTGTAACTTATTTTGGAACTCGCAAATTCACTGATCAAAACCTATAGAATACTCACCCGTTGACGTAGAATCATTAAATTCGGCATGAAGAAAGGTTTCACAGTACAAGTGAAATTAAAAAATCTTAAAGTTGTTAAATGGTAGTTACATCACATAATAAATATCTTTTTGCTATTAGAACGTATATTGCATTCTCCTGCATTCAAATATAAAATATAAGTTTTAGTTACGTTATAGTAAGCTAAATAAAAAATATTTCATTGTAACTTCTATATCTACGTATAGAAACTGAAGTCTCCTGATTGCTTCTTGTTGTATGTCCACAGTAGTCTTAGGAACTACTGTAGAAATTTTGATACGGGATTGGAATTCCCGGGACCGATATCTGGCCAGTCTCGATTTCCAGGATAGATGAACTGTGTTGTATATACATCATTTAGTTTATACGGAAGTCTCAGTATGCGAGTTCTACTCGCTCTTGCTCGGTTTTTGTTTATGATTATATTATACTTTAAAACCTCTGACTACTAGTTTCACGCACCGTTAAATGCTAAGAATCTTGCAACTGACTTTTACCTTGACATTTCTTGGAAGATTAACAAAGGGTGGCGGACCTCGATTCGATCCCAGAATCTTGTCTTGTTCGGTCAACGCTCTTGCCGGCTGAGCTGTTCAAGCGTGATGATGCAATGATTACATGCAAGAGCATACGACAGCTTAAACCGAAGATTGACACTCCTAGAACCAGTGCACATCGCTTTCTAACGTGACACCAGTTCCATCCTTATCATGTATGACACCTGTTGTCTAAGGGTAGCGTCTTCGAGCAGTAATCAAAACATCAAGTAGCCCAGTTTCTAACCTATACGGCGCTTAAATTCCGAATAAAAATGATCAGCGATGGCGAAAGAGGACTCCCGGCGTAAGAAGTCATCCTTGTTCTGACAACGACCTTGTCAGACAGGGTGCAGAAGTGGAAAGATGTTCAGAGCAACCTCTCCTCGTTTGTGGTCAGAAACTACCTCAAAAAAGTCAGAAGAATCAGCATTGAAAACAACGGAAATCGCTATTTTTTCTTTTTTTTGTGTCATCAGTCTTCTGACTGCTTTGATGCGGCCCGTCACGAATTCCTCTCTTGTGCCAACCTTTTCATCTCTGAGTAACAGCAGCACTATACGTCATCAGTTATTTGTTGGATGTTGGATGTACTCCAATTTCCGTATTTCTCTATAGTTTTTATCCTCTGCAGCTTCCTCTAGTACCGTGGAAGCTATCCTCTGATGACTTAACACATGTCCTGTTATTATATCCTTTCTTCTATGCAGTTTTATTTCTCCATATGTTCCCTTCCTCGCCGATTCCTTACGTTATCAGTCCACCTACATTTCAACACCCTTTTCCAGCATCTGAACTCAAAGATTTCGATTCTCTTCTGTTCAGACTTCTCCACAGTCAGTGTCTCACTAACTTACAGTGCTGTGCTCCAAACGTACATTCTCAGAAATGTCTTCCTGAAGTTAAAACCTATATGTCATACTGACGCTTTTCTCTTGGGGAGGAATGGATTTTTTTGCCGTGTTAGTCTGCTTTTTATGTCCTCCTTGCTCCGTTGTAGATTTACTGTCAGTCGATATTCCTGTAATCATTAGTCCATTCATTCCGTTCAGCACATTCTGTAATAGTCCTTGGCTTTCACGGAGGATAGGAATAACATCAGCGAATCTTATCACTGATATACTTTCATCGTAAATTTTTATCCCACTCTTGAACTTGTATTTTATTTTCCTCATTGCTTCTGCTACGTAAACATTGAGTAGTAGGGGCGAAAGGCCCTACCCCTATGTTACGTCTTTCCGAATCCGAGCATTTCGTTCTTGGTGTTCCAGTCTTATAGCTCCCCCTTGGCTCTCGTACAAGTCGTATATTACATGTGTTCTCCTATAGTTTACGCCTATTTTCGTTAGAATTTCGAGTATCTTACAACACTTGAAACAGTCGAATGCTTTTTACAGGTCGACAGATACAATGAACGTGCCTCGACATTTCCTTAGTTTTTCTTCCAATATCAACCGCAACGTCAGAACTGCCTCTCTGGTGGATTTACCTTTCTTAAAGTCAAACTGATCCTCAGTTTTCTTCCCCATTGTCAGAAACTTCGATGGATGAACTTTTAAGCTGATTGTGCATTAATTCTCGCTCTCTTCGGCTGTTGCTAACTACGACATTGAGTGGATGATATTTTCCCGTAAGTCTAATGGTATGTCGCCAGTCTCGTATATTCTACACACCATTGTGGTTGTCGTACAGTTGCCACTTCTCCAATAATTTCAGAAATTCCGATGTCAAGTTATTCGTCCCTTCTGCCTTACTTAAATATGTACAGACTCGAACTAGATAATAATGGGGACGGTGAAGTAAAATGGAAAGAAGATAAGAATTTCTGGTTAGGCGAACAGAGGGTAATACCAACAGCAGCGGGGGATGGTGTAGCGGCAGCTGGATTCGTTATGAATATTAAAGTAGGGTAGAGAGTAAACTACTATGAAGAGTCCGGTGATTTTCTCTCATCAAATTCGCCAGAAACCAACGCTGACAACGCTGGTTCAGGTATACATACCATCATCCGAAGCCTAACATGATGAAGATTTCGAAGCATTTTATGGCTTCATCCTCACACATTTAGGCGCAGTCGTCAGAAGTTAATATACCCACGTAAATACCTTGATGCTGTATTCTCACATGTGTTATATATGACTCCACTTTTAAGCTTATGATGCATGTTCGTATTAATTAGGTTGCTTTGGTAGTAGATAAAACTAACCACACGCATTGCACACACATGTTTTGAACACTGTAACAATCTCATTCTCAGTATGGTGACGTAGTTCTTATTTCAAATCGGTAATAGTACAGTATAATGTTACAAATGCATGACATTGTTGGCTGCTGAGCAATTAATTAATTCAATGCAGAGGAAGCTTCCGATATCTTCAAACTTACAAAAAGATTACTGAAATATTAACACTGTGGTAGCTGTAATCGTAAAATAACGATTTTACATTTAAGTTCTTTTTGACATACCCACAGAGTACAGGTAATAAAATCATGCTGTACGATAAACCGCACTTTATTTTCGTCCCATCGAAACGGACTATGAAGTTGAAATAAACTAAATTATGTTTACGTAAGTTATTGCAGCAAATATACAAATTCCAATGTATGCCTAAGTTATATTACCTCATAATGGAAAGAGAGTGGAACATTAGAGAGTGTAGCTGTGTCTTCATGTCAAAACGGAGTCATACCAGTGTGCCACGCGATGAACTGCCACAAGTGTGTGGGGTCGGCTGCTGGCTACATACCGCCGGATATCGGTTAGGCTTACAGAGTTATATATAGAAAGGCCACCAGGTGGCAGCAGTGTCACGAATAACAATAAATATTTTCTAGGTTTTTTAAAAAGGTACATGTAACAGTGTATCAGACAATGCAAAATGAGTCGTTTGAAATGGAGAACAGTACTATGTCAGTCATATGAAATTGTAAAACTGCACCATAATCGGAAACCTCAATATGATTACTACGGTAGGACGGAAAGTATAATCCATGATCTTGCAGGTTGTAAAAGTAGCCATTCTCCCGTGTCCTACTAGATGAACTATTCTCATACTGTTATGTGTATTATGTCCCGGTGACGTCGTTCATTTAGACTGAATCAAGTGTTTAATGTTAAAGATTTACTGGAAATAGTTTTTCCTCTCTTAATAACTGACGAAATATTTTTGCCTTTTATGTATGATTGACATTGTCCTATTTCACATTTTAAATGATTCACTTTACATTCTGTCATATAATGTCACATGGACGTTTTTAAATATCATAGAAAACATTTATTATTATTCATGATACTGTTGCCATCTGTAGGTACTCCTCTGTATTACTCTGCTAGCCTGAATGGTATCCGCCAGTTGGCAGCCGGCAGCCAACCCAGACACAAGCGGTGCTTCTTCATCTGTCACACTTGTATGACTCTGTCTTGGCTATGGAGACACAACTATTCTTTTTAATGTTATACGCCGGCCGAAGTGGCCGAGCGGTTCTAGGCGCTTCAGTCGGAACCGCGCGACCGCTACGGTCGCAGGTTCGAATCCTGCCTCGGGCATGGATGTGTGTGATGTCCTTTGGTTAGTTAGGGTTAAGAAGTTCTAAGTTCTAGGGGACTGATGACCCCAGAAGTTAAAGTCCCATAGTGCTCAGAGCAATTTAAACCATTTTTAATGTTATACTCTCTTTTTATTATGAGGTAATGTAACTTAGGCGTATACTGGAACTTGTATACCTTCTATAAAAATTTATGTGAGAATAATTGTGTTTTCCGGGTTCGATTCCCGGCGGGGTCAGGGATTTTCTCTGCCTCGTGATGGCTGGCTGTTGTGTGCTGTCCTTAGGTTACTTAGGTTTACGTAGTTCTAAGTTCTAGGGGACTGATGACCATAGATGTTAAGTCCCATAGTGCTCAGAGCCATTTGAACCATTTGAACCATAATTGTGTTTTGTTCCAAATTCACAATCTGTTTCGATGGTACGGAAACAGACGTGCGGTTTATCGCACAGCATGATTTTGTAACCTGTACTCTGAGCTGCGTCAAAAAGAACTTACATAAAATCATCATTTTACGATTACAGCTGCTACACTGTAAATAATTTTGTAACTTTTGTAACCTTGCAGATCTGAAGACGGCAGCTTAGTCCTGACGAAACTAGTAATTCAGTGCACATACACGTAATTAAAAACTCCATGTAATAAGCTTTCTTTTCAAAGTGTGATGTACTTGCATGAAACACCGCCAAGGCCTACTGTTGCAGAACCCGTCTGTAGAGGCAACTAAAATCTTTCTCTCGTGCAATTCCCAGAACAAGTTTCTAACTTAGTGTGAGCTCGGAGGCCCCAAAACGCGGACAGCGCGGTACACTTGCGATAATTGGTTCGAGGACCGAAACCTTTGTCCACGAATTGAGCGAAGGCACAACGTTTCCTCACATTTTCCCCCTTTCTTTCTTTATTTCTCTTCTGCTTACAGCACGGGAAAAACTGCTAAAAGCTGTGCGGAGGAGCACGGCCAGAACGACGCAACTCTGAACCCGAGTTATGAAGTCTGAAAATTTAATCAGTCCGGCAGAGGTGCTGGCTATAATACAGTACAAGCGGGTCCGCCGTCTCGTTAATCGCCCCACCACCTGGCACCCCCTCCCCTGGGCCCTTCTTTAATGATATCCGCGTTAGGGTGAGGAAGGGCGAGACTACTCAGCCGCGAATTTCTGCAGGAGGGGACCCGGAGCAGAAAGCGATTTATTCTGGCTCCCTTAGCGCGCCCGATTGAGAGGAGGGCGGGCGAGCGAAAAAGTGAGGCATTCGATACATTTTTGTCCGATGTAATTACGAGCCATTATGTCAGGCGCCCGCTCGCAGGAATTCAATTCGAGCGGAATAGTCATCGGGAGAGGCTGCGCGCCGACTTTGTGCCCGAGGAGTAGCAGCTCCGATTTTAATTACGCCTTAAAGCGTGATTTGTTGATGTTATTAAATGTGTAATAACTCGTAGTCGGACAGAATTTATCTCCGAGGAGAAGCGCGGTAATTCACGTGGAAATTTTCATTTAGTTTGATATGGATGGCTTGAAGCCAGAGAATAGCACCACGGTGCGGTCGGTATTTACGGCAGAGAGCGGATGTGCAGTCAAAGAATACTCGCATAAAGACCTTTCTTAAACTAAAAAGACAGAATGAAAACGATTTTTTTTGTATTGAAATGGAAATCAGTATCGTCCGTATAGCTAATGCTCACCCTTTAAATCTCCTTTCATTTTTCTAGAAGTCCCTCTTATACAGTACACGCAAATCTCCTTTAAAATTACTAAGCTACTGGTTCGCTTTTTATCTGGCTTTGGCTCATTGGACCATACGGCCAACAGCTAGGTAAAAATACAAAATTACGCTTACAAGGTAATGAGGTTATAAATAATTTGAAAATGATTTTAAATTACACTGGCGGAGAAAAAGGAGTCCTGCGATATAAAGGAAATTTGGTAAGCGTGTTTCTGCATATGGAATTTCGTGCCATTCAGAAAAGAATGGTGCAAGTTGCAACACTACGAGGGTGCAAATCGGGTTTGCCTTAAACACACGTTGAAACGGTCGTTAGCGTTAGTTACCTTTGAGATTAGACATGGTGTGCTGATGTTAGTCAAGAACGCCTTTAAGGCGACAAAGAGGCCAATATAAAGACTCACTGAATTTGAATGGCGTCAGGTAATAGGACTACAAGAAACTGGAAGTTCCCTCTGCGATACTGTAAGAAGACTCGGCAGGAATGTAGTCGCTGCACATGACTGCTAGCAGCAGTTGTGACGATAGCGTACGGTCGCAGAAAGACCGGGCAGCTACACTCCTGGAAATTGAAATATGAACACCGTGAATTCATTGTCCCAGGAAGGGGAAACTTTATTGGCACATTCCTGGGGTCAGATACATCACATGATCACACTGACAGAACCACATGCACATACACACAGGCAACAGAGCATGCACAATGTCGGCACTAGTACAGTGTATATCCACCTTTCGCAGCAATGCAGGCTGCTATTCTCCCATGGAGACGATCGTAGAGATGCTGGATGTAGTCCTGTGGAACGGCTTGCCATGCCATTTCCACCTGGCGCCTCAGTTGGACCAGCGTTCGTGCTGGACGTGCAGACCGCGTGAGACGACGCTTCATCCAGTCCCAAACATGCTCAATGGGGGACAGATCCGGAGATCTTGCTGGCCAGGGTAGTTGACTTACACCTTCTAGAGCACGTTGGGTGGCACGGGATACATGCGGACGTGCATTGTCCTGTTGGAACAGCAAGTTCCCTTGCCGGTCTAGGAATGGTAGAACGATGGGTTCGATGACGCTTTTGATGTACCGTGCACTATTCAGTGTCCCCTCGACGATCACCAGTGGTGTACGGCCAGTGTAGGAGATCGCTCCCCACACCATGATGCCGGGTGTTGGCCCTGTGTGCCTCGGTCGTATGCAGTCCTGATTGTGGCGCTCACCTGCACGGCGCCAAACACGCATACGACCATCATTGGCACCAAGGCAGAAGCGACTCTCATCGCTGAAGACGACACGTCTCCATTCGTCCCTCCATTCACGCCTGTCGCGACACCACTGGAGGCGGGCTGCACGATGTTGGGGCGTGAGCGGAAGACGGCCTAACGGTGTGCGGGACCGTAGCCCAGCTTCATGGAGACGGTTGCGAATGGTCCTCGCCGATACCCCAGGAGCAACAGTGTCCCTAATTTGCTGGGAAGTGGTGGTGTGGTCCCCTACGGCACTGCGTAGGATCCTACGGTCTTGGCGTGCATCCGTGCGTCGCTGCTGTCCGGTCCCAGGGCTACGGGCACGTGCACCTTCCGCCGACCACTGGCGACAACATCGATGTACTGTGGAGACCTCACGCCCCACGTGTTGAGCAATTCGGCGGTACGTCCACCCGGCCTCCCGCATGCCCACTATACGCCCTCGCTCAAAGTCCGTCAACTGCACATACGGTTCACGTCCACGCTGTCGCGGCATGCTACCAGTGTTAAAGACTGCTATGGAGCTCCGTATGCCACGGCAAACTGGCTGACATTGACGGCGGCGGTGCACAAATGCTGCGCATCTAGCGCCATTCGACGGCCAACACCGCGGTTCCTGGTGTGTCCGCTGTGCCGTGCGTGTGATCATTGCTTGTACAGCCCTCTCGCAGTGTCCGGAGCAAGTATGGTGGGTCTGACACACCGGTGTCAATGTGTTCTTTTTTCCATTTCCAGGAGTGTATATGGGCCCCACTGGGAGGGAAGACCTTTCTCTTCGGCGTATGGCTCTGGCGCATCGTACTGCATCTGCAGCAGCAGGTGGCAACTGAGTGACACAATGAGCTGTTGCAAATCGGTTACTTCAATGACACTTCCGATCCAGACGCCCTGTAGCGTGCGTTCCACTGACCCCAAACTACCGCCATTCGCGACGTCAGTCGTGTCAAGCGAGAGATCATTGGAGGGCATGGTGGAGGTCCGTTGTGTTTTCTGACTGTGGTGTGCGTACTGTAAGACCTTCAGTACACACACCATCAGATTATTTGACTTGTCGCTCTAACGAAACAGGCGAGTGTCAGCAATATGTCTCGTGGTCTTATCGTGGCGTGTTTATCTTCTGCCGTTAGGTCAGACGATAGAAATGCCACTTGCACGCTTAGAGTAGCAGATTGACGGTGACCAACTTTAAAAAGAACTTGATTAATTTTTACACACATTTATTAAAATAATAACAGCATAAAAATTACTTAAATTGGTTCTGGATGCTATTTACAATTGACAATCTGATGTTCCTTTGGTATTAGTACGTTAACCTTATTCTCACATATATCTCTGATACTTGACAAAAGTGTCTATACATTTATCTTCATGGCTATTTACAGGAATATCGTAATCTTATTAGGCGCAGACTGAAACTTGACTATAGATGGGTACAGACAAATGTACAACTCGTACAGACTGGTACAGACTAATGCAGACTGGTACAGACTGGTGCAGACAAATGCAGACTGACTAATCGGAGGCCTGTACACTCATTATAATACCTCGCGCGTTCATATATCACTGCGCGAGTGTGATCCGCGAGGAGAAAAGGTTCCACGTTAGCAGCAATATCATTGGCTACGTTACATATTAACACGCGGATCGGCGGAAGCAGAATTAGATCCGTCTCTATGGCAGCGCCATCTCGTAGCGCGAAGACGGACAAGCGCTGCGCCTGCGCTGTTGTGCTTAGCGGGGCGCGCTCTAGTGGGAACGTTGTGTACGTGCTGACTATGCGGAACTATGTACACAACACTGACGAAAGCTGCTTCTACCTCAGTGCCAGTGATAGCCGTGTGTTGGTTACAATGAGGCCAGTTGAGGGCCTGCAAACAACGTGTCTGTATGCCACACACACTGGTCATACACCTGGACCTATGCTCTGGAGTGCAATTTAGTATGATAGCAGGAACGTTCTCATGGTTATCCCACACACCATGACTGCAAATCTGTTCGTCAGTCTGATGATTAGACCTGTTGTGCTATTATTCATGAACAGTATTACAGAGGCTGTTTTTCAACAAGATAACGCACACCCACATACCACTGTTGCTACTGAGTGTCCATATGTTGCCTTTGTTGGTTCTATCATCAGATCAATCTCTATTCGAGTACGTGTGGGACATCATCTGACAATTCCAGAATAATACACAACAAGCATTAACCTTTCCTGTATTGACCGGCCAAGTGCACCAGGCACGGTGTTCCTTCCCACAAACTGACAAACTGCTATCCAACACCAAAACAATACAATGCGTGCACGTTTGCATGCTTATATTCAACATTCTGGCTGTTTCCACGGTTATTAATGTACCAGCATTTTACAGTTGCAGTGGTTCATCTCACACTTACATTAACCGATGATCTTGCAGTATTAATCACTTAAATATGTTACCTAAGCGAATGAATTCCCGAAATTTCATTACTCTATATTAATTATTCTTTGTGTTGCGACTTTCTTCCGTCAGTGTATTTTATAGTTTCCACATAGGTTCAATGGTTATACGCTAGATATCTTGGCATATCGTCAATAGACAAAATAGAATATTAAAGATAAAACTCAACGGAAATTGTGTTTATGCATTCACAAATAGAATTCTGTAGAAAACAACCAAGGTCTTTGGGGGTGTTTGACTGTCTTCATGACATAATAAAGCAGAAGGTTTAGCAGTAAACTGCTTTTTTATGTGGTTGGAAGAAACTGCAGGTAAATAGCAAGGTACATCTCCTTCTTGTTTCTTATAACACTCGCAGAAAGGATTACTCTTGATACTGATATGATATAAGCGGGAAACAGCTGTACCGCAGTTGGTGCACTTCCGTATCAAGGTGGATATCAGCTTCCCGGTCGCCTGAAGATTTCGAAACTAAGAAGTGCTTCCCATTACTGGCACCTTGGATGAGAAACGCTGTAACGAGCTTGTTCTTTCCCGATATTCAGATAATTTTACTGTTTACTGCCGATAAGCCGTGTTTCTCAACCATTTATTTCATCTGCATTTCATTCTAAATTGTTTAATCCACATCTTTTCAACGCTAAATGTAGAATTTCTGATAATTTCAAGTAAAAAAAGTGCAGAATGCCCATTTTCAGCTTTATTGCTGTCAGGGACTGAAGATCAATAGGCATCTGATGCAGTATACTTCAGACGAAAACTGTCCTTCAGAAACCTTGTCACGTGGTATGTCTAATGATTTTGAACACTCGATGGAATTGAGAACTTACATTCAAATAACCTGGTAATGAACTGGTATGGTGAGTCAACTAAACTACTGTTGTAAATAGAAGCATTTAGATCTTTCTTATACCATAAGAAAATTTCTTTATTGTAGACCAAGTCAAGGACCTATTCTTTTGGATTCCACTGAACTTACAGCTGTATAATTGAAAACAAACATGAATCATTATTTGGATACCTTGAGTATTTCATAAGTTTTACGTCGACTACTCAGTATCTGCTCATAGCCCCACACAAATTTTGCTGTGGAATGATTCATTTGTATTTGGCATTACGAAGATATTGAAAAAAAAAACCAGATGTGTTAACCAACAGAAAGATATGTTATCTCTAACTTGTTGCTGAAAGTCCCAAATTCTGAATATACAAAACCGTTTACTTTCTTTTTTTCCTGGACGCCATATTATTACATAAGGACTGATATTTCCTGTTTTATGACATAGTGTTAAAAGAAGGGTTAATACGTTTTAGTACTTACATGTTATTCAATGAATTTTAGAAGAAAATCTTGTTAAAAACATTACCACTGTTCTTAGAACCAGGTGGTAAAATACTGTCAGTCGATGCTATATGGACTACCCTTAAGTTGAAAAGTCTTTGTCAAAAGCCAGGAAATTTTATGCCTGTTTCTCTTCAGTTGGCTGTTGATGTGCAGAAGACTTTAGATTGAGGTACAACAGTATTTCTCCATTGTGATACCTCATCATAATCGCATAAATAGTAGATTTGTGAAAATGACACCAATAAAGCAGTTAGTTTTTAAAAAAAGTCCATGAAACTTTAAAGTGATTTCAGTGTATACAGAAAAATGCACCTTATATGATAGTAAGTTCGTTAGCTGCATGTTCAATAGGCCATTTAAACAGTACATAATAATAATATAAACAAGTTAATTTATAGGTTTTTCAGCTTGATTTTTTTTCGGTGTGAAATTAGTATGCAGTGTGTAAACGATTCTACAAAGCAAGCATAATATTTTATTTAATAATAGTATGTAATCATTTTGCACTAAATGTGTTACGTGCTATAAGATGGAATTCTGCTTTGTGATAAGTTACTCAGAAGAAACGTTTTACACACAAATTAAAATTTAGTGTTTCTTTTTTAGGCATTTAATATATTGAGTGAGTCACATAATGTTTGACAGCAGTATTACTTATCCCTTTTTTTTAACTAAAGATAGTTATAAAGAAGAATAATCATGCTTATTGTCTGCTGTACTGTTGCAAAATTGAACATTGTTATTGTTCCTTAACTGTATTGCGTTATTTAAAACCAATTTCATGAGGACAATGTATAAACTGAAGATTTATCGCTAAATTTCCTAACCCCTTGTAGTGTTCCCTAATAGATAATAACATATTAGTATCAAATTTCTTTATTACAGCACATGTTTGGTCTTGAAATCTCTCTTTAATATCATGGATTTAAGAGTATAAATTCGTATGACATTATTAAATGTAAAGGACGAAATTTCTCAAGTTTAGTTTCTCTCAGTCAACTTTAGTTTCTCTCAAAGACATTCAATGACTGAAAATACTAAAGTGGCCGAGTTGTGTTGTTCAAATGTTCTAAAAACATTTTTTTCCAGCTTAATGCCTCACCAAAATGTACACTGAAACATTTATGGTTTTCACACTGACTGATGCCGTGAATTCCTTATACTGTTACTCTTTCAGACTACCACTTGTGGAAAGCCAGTCAACAATATTTGGAAACCATTATTTGCAATTTAGTTATCTTTCTTGTTATGCATATAGTAGAATTATGAGAATACACAGTGGACATAACACAAGAGTTGTAGAACTACATTAATAACATTTTCTGCCCTGCACTGGCTGCAAATTTAAAATGTTTCTACAGTTTTTAAACATAATGCTTTTCACTTTATTTTAAGTACAATGCTGTTTTTTACATAGTGGACTAGCTTGAATAGGTCACAAAACATGCACTGATACAGCTTTGTGTTATAGGCACTTTAAGATTTGTGTGTAAATAACATTATAAGTAAGGAAACAGTTCAAATCCAAATTGCTATTGGGTGTATTATTCTTATTGCTTAAGCATGGAGCTATTCTAGATTACATTGTGTTGTAAAAAAATTAGAAAGTACTTTTAAAAATAAAAAAAGATGTTAATTATTTGTGTCACTGCTGTCCCCTTTCTTCTTAACGGGGTAAAAATCACTTATTTTAATTTCTTTCGAATAATTCCCCTAATTAATGACATTTTAATTTCTTTAAAATATGTAGTATTTAAAATATGCACAATAGAATCTTTAATTTTTTACTGGAAATACTGTAAATTCTATTTGACCTTTTATGTTTAGAGTGAGTACATTACTTTCTTAAAAATAAAATAGTGAAGTGTGTGGAGATATGTAATATATAATTAACTGTCATTGAAGTGCATTTCTCAGCATACTCAACTTCTCTTTTAGAGTACTTGACTCCCTTGTCTTAGAACAGCATAGACATGGGCAGCATCTCTATTACAAATTATAGATATGTTATTTTCACTAAGAACTGTCATTCTCTCTCTTGTTTGACTACATTACATATATAATAAAACCTGTTGTCAGAATTACTAGTTTCAGACATAATTTGCAGTCTTCTACACATTGTAATAATTTCTCTTAATAAATTTGATTATCATCTCTGTTATTCTACATTATGATATTCACTTATTGTAGTTCATATAGTAGTTCCCTTTCTCTTTTTACAAATTAATTTAGTCCCATTTGTGTATCAAAGCATTTTATATGGCTCTTTCCCTTCATAATCAATTTTCTTGAAAAACTGTTTCCTAATATTGAAAAAAAAATTGTCACAAAAGACCTACACTGAAAATTATTTTCACGATACTTTCTCCTGGAGCCAAACTTTATTCCAGTGTATGCCATAGTGCTGATTTAGTATTGTATGACAGTGGGCTGCTTACCCTGATTAGATGTGTTTCCTCAGTTTGAAGAGCCCATGAAATTCCAAGTACATGTTTACTGTCTAGTTTTGAGTTTTCCAACAAACACATTATCAATCGAAGTTTCCATTTTATTAATGTAATCGAAGAAAATAATTCAAGTAATATTTCTAGGTCAATTCAGTAAAATATTTATGTTAACTGCTTCTTTTTGTATCTAGATAACACAGCAGAGCCTCCAGATGTCTGTATTGCTTACAATTCTAAATATATTTTTAGTATTACCTCACAATCACATGATTCTAAGACTTGTTTTCTGAAAATTTACATATTTTAGTGTCTCTGAATTTTCTTCCCCTTTCACTAGATGGTTTTCAGATGGCACTGGACATACGTTTTTATGAATTTTGTAAATATTAAAAAATAGCATATACCTTTCTTCTCAATCCAATGAAGTTTTGATGAATTAATCTAATGCTCTTTTCAATTAATATCTTAGAAAAATTGTCATTTCCTTAAACAGCTGTGTATCTTACTTCTAACATAAAAAAGAAATCTCTCCAACATCTTTAAGATAACCTACAGAATTAGATAATGTTGGCTTGTAATTCCATTGATCATAAGGTAATTAAAATTTACAATACCAATATGGGATATGATGTGGGCGGAGATGAGTCTTTCTCGTGCCAATGTTTTATACTGGCTGTTACATCAAGTTACTTTGGGATGCAATGAAACACGTAAAACTGGAATGCTGGATAAAGTTTTGAACTGCTCTCCTCCTGAAAAAATGTATTATCACTTCACCATCTCACTTGGTAAGAAAGTGGGCCCAGTAAAGTTTGGCTAACAAGTTCTTCCAACTCTTACTCAGTGGGAAGTAATGACTAGTGTTATTTCCTGTCCCAATATTAAAAACATTCTGAGCACTAATAATGACCTTACTTCAGTCATCAGCATCCTGCTCAACCATGTGGTTACATAGGTTCCCTCCCTGTTTATGGAGATCCAGTCACACCACTGCTGGACATTCAACTATTACACACTATAGTGTTGCTGTTTTCACTAAGATGCAGGTAAAATTCAGTACTCTGTGCACTTAGCCAGGCTCCGTCTACTGAAATCAGCTGACCTCTTCACCAAAATCCTTACCCAATAGTCGGTCTACTGTCACAATACTGACACTGGCTCTTGCCATCAAAACACTAGTGACCTAGTAACATGTTTCTAAGTTGCTCTGGAGCATCCTACTTACGTCATTCACAAAACTGTTACTTAAATGTAAAAATATTTATTAATTCCTTCTCTTTTCGACTTAGCCTCAACTATGTTTCTACCAGTTTGCAGCATCCTTCTTTCTGCTACAGCCAGACTAAACTCTTCCCCATCCCATCCCAATTTATACGTAATAAGGCGGTTATTAATGTTAACTCATACATGACCACCGGTAGCCCTTGGTTTTTTATATTTCACCAGTCGCCACAGACTTTCTCCCCATTCAACCTATCCAATTCACATTTAGTGCTGAATGATGCAGCCTCAAGTTCACAAATTGCTTTCTGCTGGTCTTCGTTTGTCTCTTCAACATAACTGAAATTTTCATGGGGTTTCCTTAATGGATCCGATTTCTGTCGAATTTCGCTCTACTGACTTTGCAGTAGACAGTAACTTACAATCCCAACATGTCAATCTCCTCATACAATGTGATACAAATTTACAACTAATAATGATGCATCCAATACACGGATTTACACTTTTTATACATAACAAAATTACACATAGTGATACATCAGCTTACATGAGATGAATTATCCGTTTTTCTTACACTTTTTCTTTACATTACGAGGTACTAACACTTCTCGACAACATCAAAACATATTTGTATGTACAACATTTAAAATCTCTTTTCTTCCTTTCTGTTCCTGACTACATCTAAACGAATCTCTAGAAATAAACCTTTTTACAGGCTGAGACAATTGTTCCTTTTTATTTTAAATAAACAATTTATTTTGCATAACTGTCTTGGTGTTTGGTAATTTCTCCAACTGGTAATTATCAAGCAACATCATATAAAAATGTTAAATGCCCTTGGCTACAGAACAGTTGACAGAAATTTACAGTAACAGCATTCCTTTTATAGGTATTGTCATGAAACATAAATTAGAAGTCAATGTTTATGATATATAATGGTAGAAGAAGCAGTGAAGAAACTGAGTAGGTATAGGTAATCGAGTTCTAAATAGTGTTTTAACTAAATGGACTGATAATACATGAAATGAGTAGGGTCTCACAGAGTTGTATTTGTGAACACCATTTAGATGAAAGAACTGATATATTAAGATGCCAGAGAAACACTACCATGGTGCAAAATGGAGCTGGAGGAAGATAACACTTCTGCCAGAAGACTGAAACTGATGTATATGTTCATTACCATGATAGTTTGGAACCCAGCTTTTTATGGAATGCCTAGGCAGTATACAGAATACCAAAATTCATTAGTAAGGGTACGATATGCATCTTATTAAATATCTATCACACACATTTAATAGAATGCCGGTTATGCTTAAGACAAAATAAGAGGGAAAGACAATTGAAATATTTTGACAGTTACAAGATTCACAGAAATCACAGTTGTAACAGTTTCAGTTCAGTTTGGTTGGAGTTCAGTTGTGGCAGAGTGTCAGTTTTGCCAAAATGGAGACTGCAAATAATGATTGTGAAAATATTGTGTTAATTATCATGAAAATGCAATGCATCAAAGATGTTATGTAGAATTACAGATAATCAGGAGTAATTCTTCAAGAAACAGAGGTTTTCTAACAGACAATCACTATAATGAGGGAAGAGAATATGACAAAGACTTTGGAAAGCAAGCAAAGTCGTTATTATTGGTTAATGAGGAAGTACACTGTAATGAACAGTCAGAGCAGAATGAAATATGTGGTGCAATGAAAACTGCATACCATATGATAAGTTGTTTAACGTACATTATGGGATCTGTTCTAGAATGGGAAGTGTTTGTGTGTAAAAATAAAAGTTATTTCCAATTCAAAATGTAATTTTATATCTGCTTAGTGCAGTAAATAAAGCACATAATACGTTCAACTTCAAAGTTAAAAAAATTGAAAGTTTAGATGCAGTTATTATGTATTATACATTAGTAATAATTGTAAAAAAAATTCTAATTTTTATTACATATTACAAATTATTAAAAAGCTATTAAAACAGATCAACTTCAAGATAAGCCAGTTTTCAAACACAAATAATAGTGATAATTTCAACATTTCGATTTATCATAATCAAATATGTAAACTTCCAGTTTGAACATGTTGTTTTGTTGTAATGTTAGACTTCGTGTTTGTCCATTTCGCATTTTGTACAGTGCAGATTGAAAGTGCTGAATTAAAATTAAATTAAATACCTTCCTAAATGGTTTTAGGCATTCTATATATTTCTTAGGTATTCTATGCACCGTCTTAATTCGACACATTGATTGTTCCATAAGTACAAAAAATAAATGAGAACGGTGAGTGAAAGAGCTGCTGTGGAATGAGACAGGAACCAAAATCGATCTGTCTCCATATCAAACCAGAGGCTAGTAACAATAAAAGGGGGAGGTATGTGTGTGTGTGTGTGTGTGTGTGTGTGTGTGTGTGAGAGAGAGAGAGAGAGAGAGAGAGAGAGAGAGAGAGAGAGAGAGAGAGAGAGCAGGAGGGAGGGGGGTTGTGAGAAGATTTGGAAAATAAATTGAGAGTAACTGGTATAGTCAGGCTTCAGCTCAGCCAATGCCCCGATGACAAAACGAGTGAAAAGAAGAGTCGTGGCCACCCGAATGAGTCGAGACGAATCGGCCAGTGGCAACACGTTGCGGGTCGCTGGAGAGGAAGACAAACCGCGCCGACTGGCATTCTTGAAATTTATCAGGTGGCGCCTGCACGCAGTCTGTCCTTGGGCAAACAGGAGTGGGAGGCGATTCATAGCCCTGCTGACGGGGTCGACAGAAGTTTACAAGCGCGCGTCGAGGAGCACGAGGTCCTGATCGACGCTCCGGGATTAGCGTTGCTGAGCCAGCACTCATTTCCCGTCGCTGTGGGGTCGGACCGCCGCCCTAAGGTGCAGCTCAAATATTTGCGCCCGCAACTTTACTGCTGGCTCGCTTGATGCGGCGCGCTTCTGACAATTCGACCTCCATTCCCCACCCCCACAGCGGCAGCAGCAGCAGCCTATCCGCCCCCACACCGCCCCAAGCCGCGCCCGTCCCCTGACCCACGGCGAACTTTGCGGCCCAGTTCCCTTTTCCCCGAACCTCGCTCGGTTCCCGATAGAACAGCAGCCGAATTCGGGTTTCCTTTACGCCTCAGGGCCGTAAAATGGGCCGTTTACTTTATCGGTAAATCATTAATGCCGAGTCCGCTCTCAACTCCGACTCAGTTATCGGCGCTAAAAATACCTTACGAGCACTCCTCGCCTCCGTCTGGCTACCACACGGGGTCGGGGTACAGACTCTCCTCGTGGGATACAGAAACACTCTCAGCTTCGTTTCTGAGCACGATCGACGTGATTTCTGCTTGTCTCTAACCGCTAAACCAACAGTTTAAAGTGGACCCAGAAACGTACTTCAATTGGCTGAAACGGTCACCGCATTGCAGTTGCAGAATGCTTCCTGAGGCACCGAAAGTTTTATTTTCAGTATTTCGTATAGGGACGCATTCAGCCGTATGCTTACTAATCCGTTCCAAAACTCTGAGCATAAAAACTGGATTTTTACAGGGCTCATATCTCGAGTTCTGTTGGTGACAGAAAGAGAGGGTCAAGTGTTTACGAAAGCCCTTGGGCTATGAAGGCTATGGACCTTTTGTACACGCAACAGAATGATCGTCGTAATGTGACTATCCTACTGTACAGGGTCCAACTATAAATATTACACACTTCCAGCAGCTTAGGCAGTTGGAGCAAGTCGGATGGTTCTTTTTCTACCGTCAGTCTTAGAGAGTTTGTGGATGCGCCATTAGTTCTCCGGTGTTCCTTAGAAAACATGAAAAAGTCTTTTTTTAGACTTTTTCGTTCCAAAACCGAGCCACGGATTCTAATACGGCTATGTACAGCAAATGGCTGAAATTCTTACGACACTTTCTGGTCTTCAACAGCATTAAAATTATCTCGATATCTTTATCCACTTCAGAGGTACGAAAGTTCAAACTTAATTGTACAAAATCCAGAGTGAGGTGAAAACGTCGTTCATAAAATGACATTGAACGGAAAAATATGCTGTCAAGTTTCTCCATTATTATCACATGGGTTCTAGGAACCCTACGTTTTACCAGTGATGTACATGAAAAACTTTTGTACACATAAAATCCAGTTCTGCGTTATTTCAATTTCGCATAAGTGAAGTATCAAGATTATACTCTCCCTTACATTTATATTCATATGAGTGACATGCCCCCCTGCAGCAGTAAAAAGAAGGGAACCATTGGAAAGATGCTACTATTGAACAGCAAAAACAGCGAAATGTTCCTGTCTACTTAGAGGCTCTCGCTCAAAAGTGGTGCAGCAGAAGCCTCATTCTACACTACTCAGCACCTTACAAATTTTCTCAGAAGCTTTGATATGCGATCATATTCATGCCCTTTTTATGCTGAGAGCGAGGAAGACAGTGGCAGTGGCAAAGAGACGAAAAAGTAATAAATACTGGAAGATAGTAGACAATAGGTATGTTGCAGAAAGAGTGAAGGAGAGAACAGCAATGTGAGAGAAGGAGCGGGACACAGTAGCAGTGGTACATAGTTGACAGTGACAGAATGCTGCATAAAAGAGTGAGGGAAACAGTGTCAGGGGGGGGGGGAATAGGAATAAAGAGAAAGATAGTGTAAGTGCTTGATAGCCAGTGATAATGAGAGTATACCACAATGGCAACGAGAAAGAGACAGAGAGTGACAGTTAGACGAGACAGCAACAATAGGAAGAAGGAATGCGTGGAGTGGTAGTTTTGCCGATGTTCCCCTCACTCATACCCATAAAATAATGAAATGAAATAGTTTCACACTTACTGAATTTCCTATGTTCATGCAGTAAAAACTCACTATCAGAGAGACCAGTAGGGAGGTAGTGACAGTGAAAGGAGATTGTAATTGTAGGAGAGAAAGAAGAAGATTGTGCCTGTGGCACGAGAGACAGTGATGGAGAGAGACAAAGAGTTTATTATAGCGAAATGACCAGAATGTGCGAGTGGGAACGGGCTGGTGGGAGGGGATTGGTATGAGCGACTTGAAGCGATCGACTAATGGATGTCAGCGAGTTAAGAGAGCTGATGGGAGTTTGGTTTGAGTTGCATGTTAAAATAAGGGTGAATAAGTTTGCATGCCAAAACTTCTCTGACAGTTTTTAAGGTGCTGACGAAGTTAGAAAGACGCAGTCGGTACCCCACTCTTCAGTCATAGTCCTTTAAATAAACAGTAATGTATTCGCATTATTTGAGTTCCTGTAGGAACATTTCCTGTCATAATCTATGGATAAAGAGGTGTAACCCCACGGTGAAGGTTTAACACAGTAAGTCAAGTATTAAAGTTAGAAACAGTGCAAACGTCAGTAGTAAATGGGCCTGTTGGGTGCACTATTAGACAATTTTTGTGTTGATAATGTTTGCACAGCAAACCCACCCACCTGCAGAGGTAATACATAAAAATAAAAAAATTAAAAAATGGCTCTCAAAATACCCCTATTTCAAAAATCATGCAACAAACTCGCAATCGTGAAATTCTATATCATTATTTTTAGTTTTCTTCAATCCTTTATACTTTAGTTTAATACCATCATGTTTTAAAAATTGAAAGTCCCAGTTAGTTATTATTTTATTAAACCTTTCAGGCAAAATAATTTTTAAATCTGTTATCAAGCTCCATACAAATTTTCCCCCCGTATCTAGATTTTAAGTGTTCACAATCAGTAATGTAATACAATTCATTTACTTCTAGCTCACTAATGTTTTTAAACAAATTAGAAATCCTTGCATTATATACCTTCTTCGGTAGTGTATCCATTTATATAGAAAAAATAATAATCTGTTAAATTTTTAAGCCTATAAATAGGACTAATGTATGGTAGGAATTTGAATTTGATATTTTTCTCAAAAGAAATAATAAACGACAAGAGAGGCAAGTTGAATATAATATTTCCAGAGAATATTTTTAACCATTTTTAACTATAGAACATTTGAGAAGTTAGAACCATAATTAGGAAAATATGATGAAAGAGAGATAGAAATATGGGAAGAAATAGATAACCCAGAGTCTCTCTTTTTTATGACTGTAAAAATAATAGCAAAGCATAATTTATGTATAAATAATTTACAAAAAAATTACAAAATTACATTAAAGCCTATTCATTATTATTAAAAGTTTTTCACTCTATAACCAAAAAGTTATACAACATAGAATCAACAAAAGGCAAATAAGTAAGTTATTCTACTTGCATAAGGAAGGTGGTTTGAATTTTTTCTTTGCATTAGAAGATAGTTAATATCCATAATGCACTGTATCAAAATTTTCTAGATCAATTCTCTTATCATACTGAAATGAGAATTCTTTCTTAACTTGTTTGTTAACTAGATTTTTTTAAGCAACATCTCTAGTTATCTGATTGTACTCTAACTGTATCTTTTCTTTCACTTCACTTTCTGTTAGTCTTATCATAGATTCAATCTATAATCTAGTTATTTCCTAATTCATCAGTCCATTCATCTAATATACAACCTGTTTCCACAGTATTTTCACCATCATCAATATATACTACAGAATCGGTATCAGAGTATCTAACAGATTCTCTTTGTTTGTCTAACATATCATACAATCTAAGCCTAGCATTTGATGTAGTAAATGCAGCTATAAATAAATTTGTAGCTGTATTATTTTCCACATAATAGTCCTTGAAGTTATATCTAATGTGAACCATATGTTCTGTTAGAAAACTGATATCTGAATTATCTAATCGGTCAGCCATCAGTATCACATGAAAATGCTGTAAATTTGTTACATACTCCGTCTGACTTATAATTTGCCTTTGCCCAAATTTCCCCCATAATGAATTAATACGTACCTTCACAACAGCTAGTGATCCTGGATTTCCCCTTATTCTGTCAGGATCTAAGTCAGTATCTAATTTCTTTTTAACGGTTTTGGCATACTCATTGTCAGTTCCAAAAGCATGTGGATTGGTCTCTAATTTTATTCTCAGAAAATATTTCATATAATTTTTAAACAGTATATGGCTTTTATTTTTAAAATCTCGAACTTCTTACACATTTAAAATTTCATATCCTTTTTCTACAGCTCTCTTCACCTCATCAGTCGTCCAAGTTCCAAAAAAACTTCTTTCTTCATTGCTATGATTGCATTTATCTATATTTTCTTGAGCACATCTGACACACAAAGGAAACAAAAATTTTTCATTCTTATCAATTTGTACATGTACAGACAGAACAGGGTGATACAAACCTTTGGGTGCCAATACATTACAATTTATTAAACCATACCAACTTTTAGAATAATATCTTGGTCCATATATTTTTCTCAGATGTTCAGGATAAAAGTCATAAAATTGCACAGTAGGATAAAGACTACAAATGTCAATATATTTTATTTTTGTGCTAACACCATTGGCTGTAGCTCTTAATTTTACTGCATTTGTTCAACCACCAAAAAATATATGTCTTGGATTCAATAGTTCAACAATTTGAGGTAACTGCTTTACTTTCTTAAGCTTTTTATACTCTGCTGAGTTCTGCCAATCACATTCCCACGTCTCTACCTAATTATATGCAGTACTTCGTATTTCTGCACTTCTCTTTAAAGTCTTTTGATAAAGTTTATCCATTGTTTCTTTGTTTTTGTTGTTCATTGTCTCTCTTTTGTAACATTCTTTTACAACCATGCCAATGACAACCATAATATTGATAAACAGTTTTAGTTCCTTTATCAAGTACATCTACTTTTGGACCAGCTATTCTTATTCCACTGCTTTTAAGAGCATGTGAGATATTGTTATTGTGTAAACTGTTTAACCAAGCTATGGATTTTTTACTACAATTCTATTTCTGTTCTTTAACCAATGCAGTGATTTATTTTTTCTTAGTTCCAAACAACCTCTTCTCAATATATCTACATCAGAATTTCAGTACTCCTTAATTTCTTTCTTCATATTTATTTTCTTTAACTCTTGAGCTGTGCCATTTGAGAAATGCTTCTCTATCTTTTGGTTGTATAGCGTCAACACAGTAATATTCAGTATCAGGAATGGGCCCAATGTAATTTTCATTTTCTTTTGTGTTGAACAAATTTGAGAGGCAGCCTTTCTTCATTTCTTTCATATCAAAAACTTTTGGAAAGCTACTGAGTGGTCCTTGCATAAAGTTAATGCTGACTATAATAATAACCTTTAGGAACGTAGTCTGGCCAGGATTCGACTCTACGACCTCCAGGATCGTACATTTACAATGTATCACCAAGCCCGACTTCAATTACAGTAACATAACAAAACAGCAGAGTTCGACTTTTCAGAATACTAATTTCATCTACCTTGATACCGATTTCGTGCTTGTATGTATTGACTATTTTCATTTGGTTCAACAGTGCACAACAAGAACCAAACGCTATTTGATTCACCAGACGTACATTTTTCGAGAACGGAGTGCAATATCGAGAGTATCATGTCTCCATCAAGAATTTGACACTCAAAATAATTGGTAAGGAATGTATTAAGAAGAAATAGGTGTCCCTACCCAGGGAAACAAAACCTACTGGAGTTAAGCAGCGCTTTTTCTGAATACTTTCTTGTAATAACTGCTCGTTTCTTTTCGCCCAGCACGTATTTCTTCAGACTTATTCATAATCGTAGCTGTTCTAATTTACTCCTTTAGACAGTCCAGTATACAGAGAAGCGTGAGCTCTTTTAAAATTTCCTTTTAGAGTAAAACCGTGCACCGTGAACATTGTCACATTTCGAACTCGTCCATCTTACGTTAGGTAAGTGCAGTGCAACAGCAGATTGTAACTGCTTTATGGCATACGGTGAGCGTCACTTGTTTACTACATGTCAGCAATCCACGACTCTCAACAGGTGCCAAAGAGCCGGCACTAATCTTGCGTCTCTTACTCTTAGCTTTTTTCTTGATACAATAATTTACCAACAGCCATATGATTTGTAGAAGCTTATTTCATGGACTTCTATGTGCTACCAGTTCCAGCATTACATTGATGCCATCTTCAGGCCCCTGTACAATGAGCAGAAGAAATGTACTAATAAAAAATTATAAAAATATAGAACGTACGTTAACAATTCACAGGTATCATGTAAACTATGTAAGTGGCTCAAAGAGATATACTGTATATCATTAAAACTATATTTAACATCAGGGCACATATCTCTTTGAGCCACTTACATAGTTAACTAGATACCTGTAAATTGTTTATGTATGTTCTATATTTTTATAATTTTATATTAGTACATTTCTTCTACTCATTGCACAGGGGCCTGAAGATAGCATCAATGTAATACCGAAACTGGTAGCACATAGAAGTTCATAAAATAAACTTCTACAAATCATACGGCTGTTGGTAAATTATTGCATCAAGAAGTTCATGCCAGCCGTCGTCCCACTGCCCATAATGGATCAACGAAGATTCTTAGCTTATTGTCCCGTTAAAAGTAATAACTCCTAGTTATTGAATCTTTGTTCACTATGGAGAGAAGTTTACTAGGATGTGTAATTTAAGGAAGTTCGCTACATTGGCATGTCCTGTACTGTTATTAGATAGTAGTATAAGTCACACATTTACAAAGCTGATTCTAACCTTGTAGTGTTCTGAAGATAATCGTGACTACGATAATAATGGCATATTCTGAGTATGGAAGACATACAGTGTGCTGAGGAAAGCCCAAACTCTTCGTTGGTCAGTACTGAAGTGTCGTCCTAAAGAGCTTTCTACTTTGACCTCAAACATTGTGTCCTTTATCTTCGTTTGTAACCAACCGTTACAATTTCAGCAAATTCCGTTTTCTGAATGAGCTAAAAGTTAACTTTAAAAAAACATGATGTAGTACTTTATGAAAAAAGGCATTCATCCATGTACATTTTGAAGTGATAGCAACATATTTTACTTTTAAAATGGTCTCTCCAGTCTCAACGTAATTCCCACGCTAGTCGTTACCGCTAATACTCTGTGATTCCCCTATATCTCTCTGTAGCTAGTAGCTTTTCTGTCCCAAATACGACGAACTTATTACTACATCTCGTTTCGACTCTGCCGGAGGACACTTTTTCGGTCCCTGTACGTCTTCATCGAAGTCAGCTGTACAATATACACTACTGGCCATTAAAATTGCTACACAAAGAAGAAATAGAGATGATAAACGGGTATGAATTGGAAAAATATATTATACTAGAACTGACATGTGATTACATTTTCATGCGATTTGGCTGTATAGATGCTGAGAAATCAGTACCCAGAACAACCACCTCTGCCGTAATAACGGCCTTGATACGCCTGGACATTGAGTCAAACAGAGCTTGGACGGCGTGTACAGGTACAGCTGCCCATGCAGCTACAACACGATACCACAGTTCATCAAGAATAGTGGCGTATTGTGACGAGCCAGTTGCTCGGCCACCATTGACCAGACGTTTTCCATTGGTGAGAGATCTGGTGAATGTGCTGGCCAGGGCAGCAGTCGAACATTTTCTGTATCCAGAAAGGCCCGTACAGGACCTGCAACATGCGGTCGTGCATTATCCTGCTGAAATGTACGGTTTGACAGGGATCCAATGAAGGGTAGAGCCACGGGTCGTAACTCATCTGAAATGTAACGTCCACTGTTCAAAGTGCCGTCAGTGCGAACAAGAAGTGACCTAGACGTGTAACCAATGGCACCCCACACCATCACGCTGGGTGATACGCCAGTATGGCGATGAAGAATACACTCTTCCAACGTGTGTTCACTGCGATGTCGCCAAACACGGATGCGACCATCATGATACTGTAAACAGAGCCTGGATTCATCCGAAAAAATGACGTTTTGCCATTTGTGCACCCAGGTTCGTCGTAGCGTTCACCATCCCAGGCACTCCTGTCTGTGATGCAGCGTCAGGGGTAACCGCAGCCATCGTCTCCGAGATGATAGTCCATGGTGCTGCAAACGTCTTCGAACTGTTCGTGTAGATGGTTGTTGTCTTACAAACGTCCCCATCTGCTGACTCAGGGATCGAGACAGCCATGAGGATAAGATGCCTGTGATCTCGACTGCTAGTGATACGAGGCCGTTGGGATCCAGCACGGCGTTCCGTATTACCCTCCTGAACCCACCGATTCCATATTCTGCTAACGGTCATTGGATCTCGACCAACGCGAGCAGCAGTGTCGCGATACGATAAACCGCAATCGCGATAGGCTACAATCCGACCTTTATCGAAGTCGGTAACGTGATGGTAGGCATCTCTCCTCCTTACACGAGGCATCACAACAACGTTTCACCAGGCAAAGCCGGTCAACTGCTGTTTGTGTACGAAAAATCGGTTGGAAACTTTTCTCATGTCAGCACGTTGTAGGTGTCGCCACCGGAGCCAACCTTGTTTGAATGCTCTGAAAAGCTAATCATTTGCATGTCACGGCATCTTCTTCCTGTCGATTAAATTTCGCGTCAGTAGCACGTCATCTTCATGGTGTAGCAAATTTAATGGCCAGTAGTGTATTTAGCCGCTCGCGCACCTCTGCAGCTGAACCGGGCGGCACGTCCTCTGCCAGCAGCACCTGGTCCGACCGTCTCGTTGCGGCCGCGTCTCGTGGCGCCCCTGCAGCCGACGGTGGGCGGAATGATGCGAGCGTTTTAATCAGCGCTCCAGAGCGCAGACTCCGCGCAAACAAATACCGGCAGTAATTAAAAATGCAAAAGAAAGTGGCGCAGAGAGGAGGGCCGTGGCAGCGACTCGTCGTGGCTTCGCTAGGAATAACTCGCGCATTTTGATTTTTAATTTGCCTCCGCGTTTAATAACTGCGAATCTGTCGGTGTAAAAAAAAGTATATGAAGAAAGGAATTTAGGTTCCCACTGCGCAGTGGTAATCATAAAAACGTAATTTTATCAGATTCAGTCACAGAGTAAAGATATTGCCAGAGTCATAAGATGAAATGTAGTAGTTTTATGAATAAAATACAATTTACCTCCCCGAGATGCTGTGGAAAACGTAAATTGGGATGAAACTATTTGAGCCATAGATACATACTTCGCATGTAAGTACGCCAGACATGGAAATAGACTCGAACAATTTCTGTGGGTTTAATATGGAGTGTTCAATCGGACCAGTGGAGATTTGATAAGGCGTCTGAGTAATTGTCAAGCTAGGATCGTAATCACTCAATCCCCTGTGCACCATTTTTCCCATCTTGAATTACTGGAGGGTTTACAGCTTAGTCATAAGTGAGTCGTAGAAAAAGAAATAGGAAAAAAGAGCCGTGAAATGATTTAACTACAAGTAAGAAATAACACAGATTAGAGCAACAGTGTCCCACATTTCAGTTGTGATCGAAATCATATACAACTGAGATGCTCATACGTTGGTGACATAAGGATTTTATAGTGCGAAATTCCTCCAAACAAATATCGTCTGGAACTCTTTACAATTTCCAAGTGGAACACTAAAATTTAAATTCTCACTCTGCATCACATTTGCTATGCGTAGTTTCGAGCATCGTTTAGAGTGGTTCAAAATATTTCTCTAATCTATTTTATTTCGTACTTTTAGACAGATTATTTCACAAACGTTTGACCGTATACTCCATTTTTTATTTTCGAATTTTGTTCAGAAAGCATGAAATTTAACGTATTTAAATATCTACGATAATGATCGAAGCAGACAAAATGAATTAAAATTTGTGCTGCGGCTGGGAATCGAACCCGGGTTCATGGTCGAATGGGAATTCTTACAACAGCCTCACAGTACATTTGCTCACTAATGGAATTTGTTCTCAACAACATTGTTGAGTTTAAAAACAACAGAGACATTCATGATTATAATACCAGAAAAAAGAAAGACTTACACTATCCTTTACTCTTCCTGTCCATCACACAGAAAGGGGTAAAATATGCTGCTATAAAAATTTTCGACAAATTACCAGATGAAATAAAATGTCTGACAGACAGCAGTAATAGTTTTAAAAATAAATTGAAATCATATGTCCTTGGCAACTCCTTCTATACCGTAGATGAATTCTTGAATAGGAATAAATAAATCTATAAATATAGTATATGAATTTTGTGCCATTTAAGGGAATGGGGTAAATAATAGAAATACTAATGTTTTAACTTATTGTAATATATATAAATATTAAAAAAATCCTGTTTCATATGTGCACTTGACACGTTCCACATCATAACGGCTACCGTACCGTGCGATTGATCAATGGAGCACGCAACCAACTAACTAACTGTAAACGTATCGTGTGGGATAGTAAACGATCAGCTTATGGGTCCGTTTCCCGTAGACGGAAACTGAACCTGCACTACTATCGGAGCCTACTTATGGACCATCTTCCGCGGATGCTATAAGACGTTATGCTGTAAGACGTTCCTCTGCAGACTATAACGAACCTGTGGTACCAACGTGATGGCTGTCCATTCCATAGCGCACTAAGAACTACAGCACGTCTTCACCAGTTGTTTCCA
Source organism: Schistocerca cancellata (assembly GCF_023864275.1). NCBI lineage: Eukaryota > Metazoa > Arthropoda > Insecta > Orthoptera > Acrididae > Schistocerca > Schistocerca cancellata. The sequence continues at coordinate 216,047,784 of NC_064632.1, read as the reverse complement.
AATCATTGGATTGGACGCAGAGGACCTGTACCTTGGCCGACCCTCTCCCCGGATCTGACGCCTGTAGACTTTTTTAGGTGCGGAAAGCTGAAAGGAGCTGTCTATCAAGGACATAGCAACTACACCCAGTGGTATGCAACGACGTGTTACTGCAGCCTGGTCGAACATCTCCGCTGAAATGCCAGCACATGTGCAGCAGTCGTTCGATACAAGATGGGAAGCCTGTACTACCACTCAGGGTAGTCATTTTGAACACGACCTGTGATGGTCAGTTATCTCAGAATCCACATAAATAGTGTATGCACATGTGTTGTGTGCTTTCACAGGCGCCGTAAAAGTGTTAGTGTGGGAACTTTTGAAATTACGGTATTTCGTAAATGACTAGCAGTAGAATCTTGCAACGAACACTGCTTTGTAATTTAACCTACATTTAATTATTAATGTCAGTAGACTTTCTTCCACTTAGAAAAAAGTACCTCTGCACCAAAATATACTTTTCAAGTACTATTACAATCTGTTTATTGGTTAACAATACGAGCCTCTGACTACCAATCCACTCTGTGATAGCCGCACATCAATAACACTTCCTATTTCCACAATATTTACAGTCTAAGTTGTAGGTAGTTCCCACTGTATAGATCGAGAGAAAGCGGAAAATTTTCAATTTATGCTGTGATTCGATATTTTTTAACGCTTCGTTGACATCGCTAGCAGTAGCTGTTCTTGTAATATTTCAGTTTTACCTCAAATTACTAACTAGGTTTTTCTTAATAACCCTGATTACTTAGAAGCTTCTAAATCCCTGTTTGCTAAACTAGACCTCACGCTGGTCAATTTGATACCCCATTTGTCCATTTCCAACTTTTCGTTCGGCTATGACAATTCGGAGACAAATCCATTGTGTAAGTTCTAGGAGTCTTGACTCTCCTCTGCTCAAATGTTTGAGTAAAAGGTAGTAACACTTGCTCACGCAGAATGTTAAAGATCCTGGTTCAAGCTAACGCTAACGTAATGAGTGGACGCCCATCGTGGCTCGGAAAGTAGCCGCAAAGTGTCTGAAAGGCACTCTCCAAATGATGCTGGCTGAGCTTTTCAGTGGGCCGTCGACAACCAACTTCTTACGAAAAGAGAGAAAAGCGCAACTAGGTAGACGACACTACATGCATCCAATCATCTACTGTCCGGTTTCTGTTATGTTCGGCCCACTGAAGACGTGGAGCAATAGAAGCCTCTGTGAACAATCTCAGTTCCTGAAGTATCCTACTACAAATTACGTTACGTCACCTTGACTGATTGCCACAGTCCCGTATCCCACGCAGCGTTAATGAGAAGAGTTTGCCCCAGCTAGTGGGCGAATGAAATACTGACTGGCCCTCGGAATCTCATATCCGACTGTGGGAAGGCATGAACTTCTACCGTACTTGCAGGGATCCACTGATTAGATTGGTGCTAGGGAAAGGTACTAGAAATAGCAACGCTAATACATAAAGGATTTACATGTAAAACAGAGTGTTATATTCTGAAATCGATACGTCAAGGTGCTTTCACTCTGAGGTCAGCCTCCATTTATATAAAAACATTCAGAGAACGACATCTAGAAATTGCATTCACCTATAACAACAGTCATTTAACTGAGAATACTTGGAGAGAGACTACTGAACCATGAGAATTAAGTTTAGGCAGCATGAGAGGGGTTGCAGACTCTGGTGAAACTTAGCGCGTGGCTGGAGCTGCTGGTCTCCCGCAGTGTCTCGAAATACTAGCGATTACCAACGACCGAAACGCTTATAGAGTCCGAGCGTCATTACTAGACTGTGCCTGCGGAAACGAACCGTTAAAGCTTACCGTACATTTTAGGCAAAGCACTGTCGCGAGTGAGAGGGCATTGGCGGACGTTTCAAGAAGACGTTGCAGAAAGGCCCGGAGTGACGATGCTCAAGGGCTTTGTTGCTGGTCAGCACCTCACACTGGTGCACCTACGCATGAAAAAAGTATATCTGGTGCCAACTTGCTGAGTGATCAAACGTTTAGCCCTCGCCTGCTGGCCCACAGGACTGGTCACTTCCTTTTTGCCCCAGAGGTTTCGTAACCCGGCACAGCCTCGGCCGTTGGAACGGCTGACTTTTCTGTATTCGTGCACTCCTCAAGACCAAGAAGATGCTCCGTTTAAACTTAAATCTTTTTAACGGCCGTCGTCATGTTGAACAAAATTTTAATTCCTGTCAAAATGATGGCTGTCGAAATCTGTTTACGGATTTCGAAATAAAACTGATGAGCAGTTTATCAGCACAGGAGCGATTTGTTCGTCATAAAAAAGTCCCAAATCTGTCTCCTGTTTTCATTTTTATTAATTTCTTTTGAACTCATGTTGTTCCCGATCCTTCACGGCCGTTCACGGTCTCTTCAAGGTACGTGGCGTTCTAGAAAGGGCTCGTAACCAGATGTCTTATAAAATATCCATTGCCTGCAGTACCCTTCACAAAGTTCGCTCAGAAACAAGCTAAGATGCGCCTGCATTAAGAGACACCAACAATTCCTGTCGGATTTGTAACAGATTATCGTTGTCAAGGCGTGACATTCGTCTTCCTGGTAGAGTCGTTGGACAGTATACATGGATACTCCAACACTTCGGGAAAGTTCATTCACTGCGTGGTCATGGCACGAAAAGATAACAGAAACACGGAGCCATTTTCCTTGCTGATTCCGTACAGCTGCCGTGGCTTACGTCAACAGGGGTCACATGATACACTTCTACCTGTTCTGCATCAACTAACAGCGATCAAGTACCTATTGCTCTCTTTTAAGAGACTGACCAATACACCTCCGGTTACATCTACATGACAAATCTGCTACTTCACTTAATTGTTTGGCAGATGACAGAAGGAAAAATTTTCAGACCGTTTATGTATTTATACTTTTCCACTTGGAGCAGTACATAGTGAAAGAATTAACACCTAAATCTTCAGTGCGAGATTCCTCTTACTTTGTCATGATGGCCATTTCACCCTAAGCAGGGTAAAAAAAATATTTTTTTTTACTCTTCAGAGGTAGTTGATGATGGTAATTTCGTGAATAAGGAAATACCTCTTGGTTTTAACATATAATTTCCCTTATTTCATGATAATGCAAAACGAGCCGCCCTTCTTTGAGCTTCCTTGATGGTCTCTGTAAGTTTTCTCCTGTAAAGATCTCATGCCTTACAGCAATACTCCAAAACAGGACGAATAAGCATAATGTAGGCATTCTTTCTCTCTCGAGTAAACTACGGATTCTTTCTTTTTTATGGAAACCTCGTTCAAGGCAAACCCAGGGTTTTGTTGCGTCAAGGATGTTTACCTTCAGTAAGCCAAATAATATCTCTTCATAATATATGAATAACCATCCCATTATTGTCTGATAAAAACAACACTCCGACTTCTTGCCGATTTGTTAACCGTGTTTCTGATGTTCATTTCATAACGCCGAAAGTTCTGTCATGGGCACACTTCTGCATCATATAACTCAAACCAGTAAGATTTGTCAAATCTGAAGGCACAAAAACACACATCGACCACAGACCTGCCACACCGGTCAGCATTTTAACACCTATAAGCACTCGCACCTAAACACCACTTACTTAACGAACAGCTTAATTCTATTTATTTTAGAGTAATAGTATGAACTATCTGACACGTTGAAAAGCGTCTCCATACCACATCTACAGCTACACATGCAGGGTAAACCAGAACTCCACAGACATGCTGCCAGAACTGGTAGTACGGACCAAAACAAAAATCGTTTAGTAAAAGTGGGCTCTAAAATGCATACCTTAAGAGGTATGAGCACTTATCATCTTCGCTGTTATTAGATATATCTTTTTTACAGACAGCTTTTTTCTTTCCATATTTTCAGATATGGCGGTAAGGGTCAAAACAACAAAAAATGTTTAGTAAGCATGGGGCTATAAAACACTTGTTCTTCTTCTGTGCTGTGAAACACATCTCTTTTATTGAAGGGTTGCTCATAGTTGAAGATGTGCATTTTAGAGCCTATGTTTACAAGACATTATTTCTTGTTTAGATCCATACTACCATCTCTGGAAGTTTGTCGTTGGAGTCCTGGTTCAAACTGCATACTCGCATGTAACACTCAATCGGACAATGAATGGCGGGGAGTAGCTTGTTGTAAAATAAGAAGTAAGGTGTTCATCTATGATATAATTGTTGAAACTTTTTAAGTAGGTAATAAATTTAACATCTCAACACATATTCTCTGTCACCAAGTTTTTCGTAAATAATCCAATATGGTTTGTAAAAAAAAAATTAACATTTGCCTTACTTACACTTTCGAACAATGACATCCATTACTCTTAGTTAAAATTCATTTTAGATTGTGAAGAGGTGAATGATACGGCTACAAAATTCTTCGATCATTATCCAACCAGGGTAATTGCTTGACATATGCAAAATAATGTGAAAATGTTTGTCGTTAATATACTTTGTAGAACACATTTAATAAAGTAACTTCTAACTTACTAGTAAGACAACTTTGTATTTCCAACAATGTTATTTAAATAATTTTTTTTCTGTTGTATGAACTCATTTGTAATGGCTCCGCATACAATTAGTACAAATAATTTAATTAGCTATTTCGCTGTCATAATGATACGTCGTCCATGTGACGAATGGATCATCTAACTAACAATCTCAAATTTCATAAAATGAAAACCAAAAGTAGCATGTGTGTTCTGAGTATAATTTTTACATATCTGTGTATATTCTGCGAACATATAAATGGCATGTGAACCCAAATCGCAAATTATTCCAGAGACCATGGGGGACAACGTTCGTGTGTCAGCACATCCTTCCACCACTTCTATTGTCATATGGAGTCGATGCCACAACGAATCTCTACCATCACTGCTAACCTGCGGACAACATGCGATCAGTGAAGTGGGTGTAATTCAGTTGTTAATTAGAGTACCACTGATCCGCTCAATACAGGTACACACTTGGTTTTAAAGCTTCACTTGACAGCTTATTGCCCAAATGGGCATTTGACGGGATAATAATCTCGATGGTCCATTTAAAATGACTAATTAATGCAGTGCAACAGCACACGAAGAAACGTAATCGAACGATAATGATAGTCTCTGCGAATCAGACCGTACTCTACCTTCAGTTTTTAAGTGAACGCGGACCATTTCTTCCGTTTCGGGAACTTGTTATCAAACCATTGAGTCATTCTGATAAATTTACTTACGTCTTTAGAAGTCAGAAGAAAGACATTTTCGTTAGGATGCTCACGTAAAATGTCCACACATTTTAGCACTACAGGTCAGTTTCAAATATTAGATAAAGCTCGGCGTTTCCCAGTAATGTCAAAAAAGTTATTGTCACCAGTTTAAATAACGTATTTCCTAGAATTTATTGATACTGTGGCGCCTAGAAGTAAGGGGTCATATCAGTTTATAACTCTTAATAGGCAGACTAGCAGACAAGTCATTCAATGTAATTAATTTTATTATGTGCATTTGAATTCTGCTGACATTATTCATTTGGTGTCTGTATCTCTTGTATTAAGAAATTTATACATAATGTAAGAACAATGCTGTTAAAACCGAACTACGTATTATGCGACACGACCATTGACGCATGATGTGTGGTTTGGAACGCATAACTTTTGTGTTCAGTCAGTGTTCTAAGTTCTGAGTCTCAGTAGTAGTAGTGGTAGTAGTAATAGTAACAGTGGTAGAAGGGGAAGAAGAAGAAGAAGGAGAAGAAGAAGAAGAAGAAGAAGAAGAGGAACAACAGGAGGAGGAGGAAGTAGTAGTAGCAGTAGTAGTGGTGGCAGTAATGGTGGTGGTGGTTGTGGTAGCCCTTCAGAAAATCAGCGCTGAAACTCACTGCTTATTCCTGCTTTGACATGTCTTTAACTCTGTCAAAGAGGAATGTAGTACCTTGAAGTGCTTTTATTCGTTATTTTACTGTTCAACCTATTATGATGACGAAAAACAACTTCTTCTGCCACGTATTTGACTACATCACTTTCAGAACGAGCCACTAGGATGTCACACGACATGCAAGGGATTGGACAAAAAGATGGAAACACGGGTAGGAAATGCATGCTTGAACATAAATGCAGATGATACCCAAGCCTGGAAGTTGTACTATTGTATTTGACCACGAACGGCACCTGTGCGATGCTCTCCACACGTTGCAAGTGTCATTCGTGATCAGAACAGTGTTCTGTATTATAGTGACTACGTGATGTCGGAGCTAAGTGAATTACAACGTAGGCAAACTGTTTGTACTCGTATCGAAGGTGCTTCCGCAACCGAGGGGGGCCAAGTATATGGTATTCCAAGAGGCACTGTGAAACTTCTTAATTAAATTTTTACTTAAACTGCTGAGTGCTTACTCAATATTTTTGAACTGCTGAGTGAAATTGAATGCAAGTAAACCTGCTTAAAACGCGGAGTGAAACTGAATGTACTGTCACTTTGATTGTCTTTATCATCTCAACACTGACCCACAATATCCTAACGCCACGCAATCTGACTGCTCACAAAAATGATAACTTGACTTCAAGAAATTAACACAAAAGAATGTCCCTGAATTAGAGGAAATCCTAACAATAACCTATACATTTCATGATTCATTTACCTCACAAAAATCTTCATTACACGAACAACAGCAATACCGCAAACACCAATACTGCCAGCTAAATAAAAGATTCTAGCTACAGAAGGCTCTAACTACAGATAGGCATGTGGTTAGCAAAGGAAAGATTTTGTTGCAAAGCAAACAATGTAATTTTACTTTAATAATATGACATCCAGTTCAAAACAAATATACACTCCTGGAAATGGAAAAAAGAACACATTGACACCGGTGTGTCAGACCCACCATACTTGCTCCGGACACTGCGAGAGGGCTGTACAAGCAATGATCACACGCACGGCACAGCGAACACACCACGAACCGCGGTGTTGGCCGTCGAATGGCGCTAGCTGCGCAGCATTTGTGCACCGCCGCCGTCAGTGTCAGCCAGTTTGCCGTGGCATACGGAGCTCCATCGCAGTCTTTAACACTGGTAGCATGCCGCGACAGCGTGGACGTGAACCGCATGTGCAGTTGACGGACTTTGAGCGAGGGCGTATAGTGGGCATGCGGGAGGCCGGGTGGACGTACCGCCGAATTGCTCAACACGTGGGGCGTGAGGTCTCCACAGTACATCGATGTTGTCGCCAGTGGTCGGCGGAAGGTGCACGTGCCCGTCGACCTGGGACCGAACCGCAGCGACGCACGGATGCACGCCAAGACCGTAGGATCCTACGCAGTGCCGTAGGGGACCGCACCGCCACTTCCCAGCAAATTAGGGACACTGTTGCTCCTGGGGTATCGGCGAGGACCATTCGCAACCGTCTCCATGAAGCTGGGCTACGGTCCCGCACACCGTTAGGCCGTCTTCCGCTCACGCCCCAACATCGTGCAGCCCGCCTCCAGTGGTGTCGCGACAGGCGTGAATGGAGCGACGAATGGAGACGTGTCGTCTTCAGCGATGAGAGTCGCTTCTGCCTTGGTGCCAATGATGGTCGTATGCGTGTTTGGCGCCGTGCAGGTGAGCGCCACAATCAGGACTGCATACGACCGAGGCACACAGGGCCAACACCCGGCATCATGGTGTGGGGAGCGATCTCCTACACTGGCCGTACACCACTGGTGATCGTCGAGGGGACACTGAATAGTGCACGGTACATCCAAACCGTCATCGAACCCATCGTTCTACCATTCCTAGACCGGCAAGGGAACTTGCTGTTCCAACAGGACAATGCACGTCCGCATGTATCCCGTGCCACCCAACGTGCTCTAGAAGGTGTAAGTCAACTACGCTGGCCAGCAAGATCTCCGGATCTGTCCCCCATTGAGCATGTTTGGGACTGGATGAAGCGTCGTCTCACGCGGTCTGCACGTCCAGCACGAACGCTGGTCCAACTGAGGCGCCAGGTGGAAATGGCATGGCAAGCCGTTCCACAGGACTACATCCAGCATCTCTACGATCGTCTCCATGGGAGAATAGCAGCCTGCATTGCTGCGAAAGGTGGATATACACTGTACTAGTGCCGACATTGTGCATGCTCTGTTGCCTGTGTCTATGTGCCTGTGGTTCTGTCAGTGTGATCATGTGATGTATCTGACCCCAGGAATGTGTCAATAAAGTTTCCCCTTCCTGGGACAATGAATTCACGGTGTTCTTATTTCAATTTCCGTGACATCCAGTTCCAACAATTATATATTCACGAATAATATTCAGTCTCCAAGTCGGACACGTCCAGATCGTCCTCTCGCGCTAATACTGCAAAACCTCAACACTGCTAATTATTAACCTGTAACCTACATCACTGCTGACTACTCATACCTAACTTCCATCACTGCTGGCTGTTCACCTCCAACTGCTATTCCGACCAGCCACAGAGTCTCCTTACAGAGTGAGCACAGCGCTGTCAGAGTTATTAATGGAGAGCGCTACATAGCGCTGCCAACATACAAACACATAAACAGCCTACTTACAACTGTACCGAAGGGTCATAAAGCGTACAGGGAATGCGGAAAACAATCCGCTGTGTTACAACGCGGACGAAAGTGTTAGTTGAGTAATCATGACAGACGGTCATTGAAGAGAATTGTGAGGAAGAGTAAGAGCTGCCAAAGTCATTGCAGAACTGAATGTTGCACTCATGAACCCTGTCAGCACCAAAGCAATCTGAGAATTTCAAGGTGAGCTGGCGCTCCTAAACCACTGATCAGGTGTGAAAATGCCCATAACAGGATAACTTGGTGCCGAAGCCATAAAACCGGGGCTGTGGAGCAATGTAAGGAAGTCATTTGGTCGGATGATTCCTGTTTCACACTGTTCCCAACTTCTGGCCCAGTTTGTGTCAGAAGAGTGAAACATGCGGGGGTTCGTCGATGATTTGGGCAACCATGTCGTGACATTCCATGGGCCCCATGGTTACTCAGTAACGTCAAATTACTGCCCAGGATTTTGTGGCCGTTATGGCTTATCAGGTCCATCCCACTGTACAGTGTTGGTTTACCAGTGGTGACGCTGAGATCCAAGACGAAACAGTTCGCCTTGTCCAGGACCAATTTTGTGAGCACAATGATTGTCCATCCCACCTTGCCACCACAGTTACTAGATCTCAATATTATTGAGCCTTTGTGGTCTACATTGGGGTGAAGGTTGTGTGGTTACTGTCGACCTCCGTTATCTTTACCTGAACTTGACACTATTTTTCAGGAACAGTAGCATAAGACTTCCTTGGAAACCACACAGGAGCTATAATTATTGAGTCCGAGACGACTGAAAGCTGTTTTGAAAGGCAAGGTGTTACCTACACGGTATTAAGCATGGAAATGTGCTTTGTGTTTAGCTTTTCCATTTATTGCTTTCTCTTCGGATCTGTCGGGAAGCTTCAATTGTACGAGTTTGCAGGTATAACTGCTGTTACTGTTACCACTCTCCCAAGATACTGAGGTTTTAACTTAAATAGTGGCAACACTGCTGTGGAGAAACTATGCAATGGAATCTACTATTGTCGCTGATAGCACACCTTGTTGATATACCTACCTTACCTCCGAGCAAATGGACTGGCGCGTCCCACGTCAACGGCGTGCCCACGATCGATGGAAACACAGTCACTTGTAAGCGAGCGGTCTAACGTAACGGTCTCACTATGTATTCGAAACAGGAACAACGGTGCTGGATTAAGACTGAATGTGCCAGAGGTCGAACAGCTCGACAGTGTCATCAAGGTCTTCAAGAGACGTGCTGGGAATCGGAACTGCCGTGCAGAAAAGTGCCACGTTGGGTAAAAGCCTTCAACGAAGATCGGCAAACTGTGGCAGACATGCATCGAACAGGTCGTCCTAGCGTCTCAGAAGAAGAAGTGGATGCTGTTGCCGCGTTAGTGGACAGTGATCGACGCCATACGATTCGTGAGATCGCCCACGATACGAGATTAGCACATACGACTGTGCTTCGCATCCTGAAGGAATGCCTGGGCATGCGAAAAACTGCATCACGGTGGGTTCTGCATGACTTGACGGAAATGCTGAAATGGATGCGTTACGACGCTTCTCAGACGCACCTGGAGCTCTATGAGCGCTAAGGAGAGGATTACTTACGCCCTATCGTAACACTGGGTTCAAATGGCTCTGAGCACTATGGGACGTAACATCTATGGTCATCAGTCCCCTAGAACTTAGAACTACTTAAACCTAACTAACCTAAGGACATCACACAACACCCAGTCATCACGAGGCAGAGAAAATCCCTGACCCCGCCGGATATCGAACCCGGGAACCCGGGCGTGGGAAGCGAGAACGCTACCGCACGACCACGAGCTGCGGACAATATCGTAACACTGGATGAGACATGGGCCACATCGTATGAGCCACAACTGAAACGCCAATGCAACGAATGGCTTCATCACGGGTTACCGCAAAAGTCGAAAGTGCGTCAGAGCCCCAGTATGGTGGAAGTTATGGTGACTGTGATGGTGTTATCCCAATGCACTACGTTCCTCCACGGCAGACCGTCAATGCACAGTATTACTGTTACTTTTTGGAGAATCACCTGTGACCAGCTTTGAGAAAGAAGCGGCGGCACTTTCTGCGCAACCCACCCATCATTTTGCACGACAATGCGCGGGCGCATACAGCGCAAGCTGTAACTGCTCCGTTCGGTCCATGGGACTGGGAAGTACTGTACCATCCACCATTATCCCCGTACTTAAGTCCTTGTGATTTTTAATCGATTTCGAAGATGAAGCAACCAATTCGGGGCATTCCCTTCAGAGCTGTTCCAAAGATTCGACAGGCAGTAGACCGCTCCATTCGCACTATCAACGGAACAGGCTCCGCTAACGGTATACTTCGCCTTCCACATCGCTAGCAATTGGTTCTACACAACGCTGGTGACTACTTTGAAGGACAGTAACAGGTGCAAATATTGAACTCTTGTACCGGTTGTGAATAAATAGTTGCCACTATTTAAGATCCAACCCTCGTATATCTACATCTACATCGACATCTACATCTACATACATACTCCGCAATCCACCATACGGTGCGTGGCGGAGGGTACCTCGTACCACAACTAGCATCATCTCTCCCCAGAACGTGGGAAAAATGACTGCTTATATGCCTCTGTACAAGCCCTAATCTCTCTTATCTTTGTGGTCTTTCCGCGAAATATAAGTTGGCAACAGTAAAATTATGCTGCACTCAGACTCAAATGCTGGTTCTCTAAATTTCCTCAGTAGCCATTCACGAAAAGAACGCCTCCTTTCCTCCAGAGACTCCCACCCGAGTTCCTGAAGCATTTCCGTAACACTCGCGTGATGATCAAACCTACCAGTAACGAATCTAGCAGCCCGCCTCTGAATTTCTTCTATGTCCGCCCTCATTCCGACCTAATAGGGATCCCAAACGCTCCAGCAGTACTCAAGAATAGGTCGTATTAGTGTTTTATAAGCGGTCTCCTTTACAGATGAACCACATCTTCCCAAAATTCTACCAATGACCGAAGACGACTATCCGCCTTCCCCACAACTGCCATTACATGCTTGTCCGACTTCATATCGCTCTGCAATGTTACGCCCAAATGTTTAATAGACGTGACTGTGTCAAGCGCTATACTACTAATGCAGTATTCAAACATTACGGGATTCTTTTTCCTATTCATCTGCATTAATTTACATTTATCTATATTTAGAGTTAGCTGCCATTCATTACACCAATCAGAAATCCTGTCCAAGTCATCTTGTATCCGCCTACAGTCACTCAACGACGGCACCTTCCCGTACACCACAGCATCATCAGCAAACAGACGCACTTTGCTGTCCACCCTATCCAAAAGATCATTTGTGTAGATAGAAAACAACAGCGGACCTAACACACTTCCCTGGGGCACTGCCAAAGAGTACTTAAGGAACGTGTGGAGACAGAACATGTTGGCTCTTGCAGATAAAAAGAGACGACAGCATGCATTATATAAGCTGCCTAATGCAATTCTGTTTACTGAGGCTGCTGAAATCATAGACGTTTCTAAAGGTAAAAAAATTCACTTTTCGACGATACTGTTACTGGGACATTCCTGCTCACTGACTAGACACAAACCCTGTTAAGCATAACACAGCAGCTATCGCATAAGACAGACACGCAAATGAAACAGCTCCACCGCTGATGCCTCTGCTCCGTTCTTTGGGGCCGTTTCGAGATGAAACAAAAAAGCTCACAAGTCTGCTGGAGTGCGTATTTCAACAAGAGACGCCAAGTGGCCCCTGAGAACTATCGGTTTAATGCTCGAGCCAACCACTCGGCTGTATCTTGGGCTGGCGCCTTCTTTTTATCTCCCACCCTTCCGTCACTTTCCCGCTGCCCCCTCCTTTCCTTCTCTCCACCCTCCCCCCCCCCTTCCCCTTACTCCCGCCGTTTTCAATTCAGCTCCCACCGGCCGCCTGGCGCACTTCCAAGCCCTGCGACGTTCCCTCTCCTTCCCCTCTCTCCCGATACTATCTATATTACTGAAAACGGCAGAAATACGGAAATGGGCCGTTTCAAATACAGTCTGGCTCTTCCTGTTGTACCGAAGGATCGATAAAACACCTCCTCCAAACAAGGGGTCTGCAATCCCACGCAGTAAGCATTCACACGAAATACTATTTTCAAGACAAAAAACTTATAGAAAATGAGACTCCTATATTTACCAAAAAGACACTCGTTAATGAACAAATGGACTGATTATGTTTCACTGGCGGTAATTTATTACTTTGCTCATTCATGAACGTACACCAAAGACCAAAACATAAGCACAATGAAGACACAAGAGCAAGAAGACGCTGGAAAGTTACAGAGCTGTATGAATTTCGTTGACACGAACTCTTTAAATTCGAGAAGCGCATAGAGCAATAGAGAAAAAAGTAAAAGGATGAAATTATAAAACAACTTCCGTTGCAACAAATAATTTCCGAGCCGCCGTACGCGATTGGGAATAAGAGAGTTGACTGAATTTGTAATAATAACTTCTTCATATACATCAAGCTTTTGTATGTCCATTCTTTTAGCAGGACGTCTCTGGGACGACGAACGCTTACTACCGTGACAAATAAAAACACCTACAGCCGTACTTATGATTTTATTTTATTTTGTCGCTACCAGTTTCGACGCTACATTGCGTCATCTTCAGGCTGTTTTGATGCGGTACAGGTTGATACGATCCCCATGCATGACATATCAGTTGCCAGCAGTACTGGATTCGCAGATAATGTGTCAGCACTCCAACCATTAACTGAGTTGACAGTTGATGGTTGGAGTGCAGATACTTTTGTTTCCCGCCTGGGAGGCGGCGCGATGGTAAGGAAAAGGTAAAACACGTCGGTACTGCTGTATGAATTTAAATCACCTTTACTAAGCAACAAGAACACATAACTTGCAAGGTGGTGCGGAGTTGAAGCGAAGTGTCCTGGCTGGCTGCACCTGCTCAAATGTGCCGAAGCAGTCGCTGAGCTCCTAGACCTCGACAGCACAGGCTAGAGGGCGCTGCCTTCTGTGTCTCATGGAAGTGCCAACCTTTGAAACTATGCGTTGCTATCGATGCCACAGATACATTATCTGCGAATCCAGTTGTGCTGGCAACTGATGGGCTATGCATGGGGATCGTATCAACCTCTACCGCATCAAAACAGCCTGGAGTTGACGAAATGAAGCGTCGAATCTGGTAGTGTAGTGTAACGACGTAAGTTTTTTCTAAATGATTTTCTTTTGACATATGACCATGTGTAGACTTCGTTACCTACGTCAGTTACAACATACTTCAAAATTATTTATATTCTTTTTAAATTGTCTCAGAATGGTTCTTGAACGAAACTGTAAAACATCATTTGAGTCGTATGCGCAGAATCACGCCACTCAGTCCAATTGGTTTCCGCAAACTTTTTTTCAATTTAGATGTCGTTTGTTTCTCCTCAGAAATTATATTAATGCACGTTATCTGATTTAATAAATATTAGAACCACATTGAATAAACTTTCGAGATTCAAACTCGCGATGAACATTGTCAAAAATTAATAATTTTGTCAAATATATTATTAATTCATTCACATAATTCTTCATAAATAAATTCTCGGAACACGTATTTCAACTTTAGTAGCATCCACTAGTTTATTATCTTACTACATATAGACGTGAACCTGAGCCTTGACAAGACAGAACTGAACATTTTCAACATGATTAACATTCTATGACGTCATTGTTGTACAAACATTACAAATTCTTATTTTTTTCCATTTTTTAGAAGCACGACGCAACAACTCGGTTTCAGGATCTTCTGTTGCTCTTTGGCTGTCGACCCGCGACGTATAGTGGCCAGCAATTTTCTCTCTGGTCCCGGCAGTGAAGATGCTGTCTTCGTTCGTTGCGCCGCCCTCTCCGTACATGAAACATAAAAAATAAATACAAAAACTTTAGACAATTCACAACCATTACAAATATTACAAAAATACATAAACAAAAACTAAATTAAGCTTATATTCACTTGCAAACTGGGCTGACACTGGTGGATGGGTGACGCTTCAATTTCGCGTCCCACTACAGTAGCGACAAAATAAAATAAAATCATGACGGCTGTAGGTGTTTTTATTTGTCACGATATTTATATACAGGTCCACAGCCTCAGTGTACGTCTAAATGATGGAACCCTTTTAACCACAGTGGATTGTCAGTTTTATTTCTTTAATGTTCATATAAATTATATTACTGGCCAGTCTCGGCCTTAGGCCAATATCAGCGTATGCTATTGGTAACGTGTGTGTCACATTTAAAAATTTTGTTTCGTGTTAAGTATGGACGGACACATTCCCCCACATACATATCTTGAATGGTTTTGCACATACCAGTCAGGTTACCAAGACAACATTTACAACACGTTTCTCTCTCGCTTCGTCCGATAAGGCCTCGGAAGGCCAACGGTACCGACCGACCACCTCTACATCTACATCTACATCCATACTCCGCAAGCCACCTGACGGTGTGTGGCGGAGGGTACCTTCAGTACCTCTATCGGTTCTCCCTTCTATTCCAGTCTCGTATTGTTCGTGGAAAGAAGGATTGTCGGTATGCCTCTGTGTGGGCTCTAATCTCTCTGATTTTATCCTCATGGTCTCTTCGCGAGATATAAGTAGGAGGGAGCAATATACTGATTGACTCTTCGGTGAAGGTATGTTCTCGAAACTTTGACAAAAGCCCGTACCGAGCTACTGAGCGTCTCTCCTGCAGAGTCTTCCACTGGAGTTTATCTATCATCTCCGTAACGCTTTCGCGATTACTAAATGATCCTGTAACGAAGCGCGCTGCTCTCCGTTGGATCTTCTCTATGTCTTGTATCAACCCTATCTGGTACGGATCCCACACTGCTGAGCAGTATTCAAGCAGTGGGCGAACAAGCGTACTGTAACCTACTTCCTTTGTTTTCGGATTGCATTTCCTTAGGATTCTTCCAATGAATCTCAGTCTGGCATCTGCTTTACCGACAATCAACATTATATGATCATTCCATTTTAAATCACTCCTAATGCGTACTCCCAGATAATTTATGGTATTAACTGCTTCCAGTTGCTGACCTGCTATTTTGTAGCTAAATGATAAAGGATCTATCTTTCTGTGTATTCGCAGCACATTACATTTGTCTACATTGAGATTCAGTTGCCATTCCCTGCACCATGCGTCAATTCGCTGCAGATCCTCCTGCATTTCAGTACAATTTTCCATTGTTACAACCTCTCGATACACCACAGCATCATCTGCAAAAAGCCTCAGTGAACTTCCGATGTCATCCACCAGGTCATTTATGTATATTGTGAATAGCAACGGTCCTATGACACTCCCCTGCGGCACACCTGAAATTACTCTTACTTCGGAAGACTTCTCTCCATTGAGAATAACATGCTGCGTCCTGTTATCTAGGAACTCCTCAATCCCATCACACAATTGGTCTGATAGTCCATATGCTCTTACTTTGTTCATTAAACGACTGTGGGGAACTGTATCGAACGCCTTGCGGAAGTCAAGAAACACGGCATCTACCTGTGAACCCATGTCTATGGCCCTCTGAGTCTCGTGGACGAATAGCGCGAGCTGGGTTTCACATGACCGTCTTTTTCGAAACCCATGCTGATTCCTACAGAGTAGATTTCTAGTCTCCAGAAAAGTCATTATACTCGAACACAATACGTGTTCCAAAATTCTACAACTGATCGACGTTAGAGATATAGGTCTCGACGGATACGAGTCATTGGATCGAGGTATGGAGGGGCTTGTGGTCAGCACACCACTGTCCCAACCGTCGTCAGTTTTCGTGACCGGAGCCGCTACTTCCCAATCAAGTAGCTTCTCAATTAACCTCAGAAGGGTTGAGATCACCCCGCTTGAGAACAGTGGTCGACGAACCCACCTACTGTAGCGGCACGGGAAACACTCCGCCACGATTGCGGCGTATGTACGTACATGTGGGTTATCCTTCATGTATGCACTGCAATACCGTATTTTTAATAAAAATCGTCAGCAATGGCGGCCTAGCACTTCCGGTAGAAGTCACCATTGTTCTGCCAACGGCCTTGTGAAACAGTGCGAAGGAGTGGCATTCTCTGGCGCTTGGGATTGGAAAGTGCCCCTAAAAGGCGGAAAAATCAGCAATGGTCAAGGGGAAGCATTAAGTGTTTGTACTTCTCTTCTTGAACTTTTCATACACGTATGGTGAAGTTCTAAGTATTTACAACGTCCCGTATTCTTTAGGCTTCTGAAGGCAACAGATTAATCTGTTTAAAACAATACAGAGTAATGATTCTCTAGTTCTGCAGCTGGTGAATGATGACAGCTGCTGATAAAGTGACTGTTATGACTGATCACCGATCCACATACTAACCAAGCCAGACAGCGCTTAGGTTCTGTGATCTGTAGGCAACCTGTGTTACCACTGCATCAAGGCGGGGCAGGACAGGGCAGGGCAAGGCAAGGCTGTTGGCTACGCAACGCTCCATGAAGGACAAAATCTTACTAACAGGTAGCTTACTACCCCCTGGAAATTCCCTACATAAAACAAAAGTATTTTTAACTCCGACATACTCATTACCACTGTAAGACGTGTATATTTCTATTGTCTATTGTCAAATCACAATTTATGAAAGATGCTTATATTTTATTAATAGGATTAAGTAGTAGTAATTAATATTTGTCATGTTGGAAATAATTGTGGTAGCAGGGAACGTCTGCACCAAAGTATTGTTGACAGGAGAGACCGCAAATTGATATAATTTTAAAAAGGGTGGGAGAGAACGCGTATGGATACATTTTAAGAAAAGAGCGGGAAAGACGGCGCATTGATACATTTTGTAATGGTAGCAGGGATTGTCTGCAACAGAAAGCATTGTTGACAGGAGAGACCGCACTTTAGCGTTCGTAGAAAGTCAGTAGTAAGCGAGATGAGAAGCGAGTTGGTAGCAGGTCTGAAGCGAGAGGTTGAGAGGTGTAGTGTGCCTGCCAGCCACTAGCTGTGATTTGCAAGAGATTATAAACGGATGTACAGAGACATCAGCGAACTATTATCATAAAAGGAACCAATATTATTGAATTATTTTCATTGCGGAACTCAAGACTACTGAAGGTATGTTTGCGCAATGCTAGTTGTAAGATTATTGTAAAAAGTAAGTCCCATTTGAACGTATGTAAAATCATTTCATTACCAACAGTAAATATTTGAAGCGTTTTCTGAATACAATTAATTTTTGCCAGCAATGTTACATTACTGATTATAATCCATCCCAAAAACCATCAACATAAAACTTTTCAAAAATTTTATTGTCGTCAAGAAAAAGTGTAACTATGAATTACGTAACTTCAGTCAAATTAATTAAAGAATAACGTCAGCTTTGCTAATAAAGAATAACGTCAGCTTTGGTAATAAATACAGCCACTTATTATGACAGCCCACCAGCAGTTAATAGAATATAGTAAACCAGAGTAAGTATATTCATGTCGCAGTTCGATGTAGCAGTCAGAAGGCGATCCAGTAACAGTAAAAAAAAAAAAAAGGTAAGAACAGTTTTGGGTTATTGCACATAACGACTGAGGGCCACGACGACGACACATTTTATGTTTCGTCGAAATAATCAGGAAATCACTTTTAATAAGCAGCAATTAAATTAGTATGCGAAGATTGAGAAAGAGAATTAATTTCAAAGGGAAGATTTCATTTGTTATTATTAAGCAAGGGACAGAAATCCTAAGGGAAGGTTACATAGGTTATTGTAAAAGGGAAGGTTATCAATAACACAAGAGGTATAGAGGAGACGGGAAGGTTTCACCATCAACATATACTAATGGCCAATAAAACTGCTACACCACGAAGATCACTTGCTACAGACGCGAAATTTAACCGGCAGGAAGAAGATGCTGTGATATGCAAATTATTAGCTTTTCAGAGCATTCACACAAGGTGCAAATGGTTCAAATGGCTCTGAGCACTATGGGACTTAACATCTGTGGTCATCAGTCCCCTAGAACTTAAAACTACTTAAACCTAACTAACCTAAGGACATCACACACATCCATGCCCGAGGCAGGATTCGAACCTGCGACCGTAGCAGTCGCGCGATTCCGGACTGAGCGCCTAGAACCGCTAGACCACCGCGGCCGGCTTCACACAAGGTTGGCGCTGGTAGCAACACCTACAACGTGCTGAGATGAGGAAAGTTTCCACCCGCTTTCTCCTACACAAACATCGGTTGACCGGCGTTGTCTGGTGAAACGTTGTTGTGATGCCTCATGTAAGGAGAAGAAGTGCGTATCATCACGTTTCCGACTTGGATTGTAGTCTATCGCGATTGCGGTTTCAAATATGGTTCAAAAAATGACTCTGAGCACTATGGGACTCAACTGCTATAGTCATCAGTCCCCTAGAATTTAGAACTACTTAAACCTAACTAACCTAAGGACATCACACACATCCATGCCCAAGGCAGGATCCGAACCTGCGACCGTAGCTTCTAGAGCCGCTCAACCACTCCGGCCGGCGATTGCGGTTTATCGTATCACGACATTGCTCCTCGCGTTGGTCGAGATCCAATGACTGTTAGCAGAATATGGAATCGGTGGGTTCAGGATGGTAATACGGAACGCCGTTCTGGATCCCAACGGTCTCGTATCACTAGCAGTCGGGATGACAGGCATCTTATCCGCATGGTTGTAACGGATCGTGCAGCCGCGTCTCGATCCCTGAGTCAACAGATGGGGACGTTTGGACAACAACCATCTGCACGAACAGTTCGACGACGTTTGCATCTGCATGGACTATCATATCGGAGACCATGGCTGCGGTTACCTCTGACGCTGCATTACAGACAGGAGCGCCTGCGATGGTGTACTCAACGACGAACCTGGGTGCACGTATGGAAAAACGTCATTTTTCGGATGAATCCAGGTTCTGTTTACAGCATCATGGTGGTCGCATCCGTGTTTGGCGACATCGCGGTGAACGCACATTCGAAGCGTGTATTCGTCATCGCCATACTGGCGTATCACCCGGCATGATGGTATGGGATGCCAATTGGTTACACGTCTCGCATTGACGGAACCTTGAGCAGTGGACGTTACATTTCAGATGTGTTACGACCCGTGGCTCTACCCTTCATTCGATCCCTGCGAAACCCTACATTTCAGCACGATAATGCACGACCGCATGTTGCAGGTTCTGTTCGGGCCATTCTGGATAGAGAAATGTTCGACTGCTGCCCAGGCCAGTACATTCCAGATCTCTCACCAATTGAAAACGTAGCCGAGCAACTAGCTCACAATACGCCAGACACTACTCTTGATGAACTGTGGTATCGTGTTGAAGCTGCATGGGCAGCTGTACCTGTACACGCCATCCGAGCTCTGTTTGACTCAATGCCCAGGCGTATCAAGGCCGTTATTACGGCCATAGGTGGTGTTCTGGGTACTGATTTCTCAGGATCTATGCACCCAAACGGCATGAAAATGTATATTATATGTATAATATATTTGTCCAATGAATACCCGTTTATCATCTGCATTTCTTCTTGGTGTAGCAATTTTAATGGCCAGTAGTGTAAGTTGATGTTGGCCGAAGGCCGACACTTGCCAATAAATTAATTTGTATACATGGCGCATTAAAGGAATAAAACTTTCAACCTTCGATGGTTAAAATGGTTTCATCGTTTATATCAGTTATAACAGTTGTTTTATCAGCAGCTGTCATCGGTCATCATTCAACAGGTGCACAACTAAGAAGTCATTTCGCTTTACGGTTTTCAACCGATTAATCTTTCACCTTCAGAAGCCTACTAAATGTGGGACGTTGTAAATGCTTACAACTTGGCAATACATCTATGAAAGTATAAAAAGCGAATTAAAAAAGCTTACTTTTTTCCGTTGGTCAGTGGTGACACTTCCACCTTGTAGTGGCAGTTTCCTACCCCAAGAGCAAGATAGTGCCATGAACCTCTTTCCTCTCCTGCGCCCTTTTTCGCAAGGCCGTTTGGGGACGATGCTTACTTCTTACGCTGGAAGTGTTCGGCCACCATTGCTGATAACTTTTATTAAAAATTCAAGTTGGTTGGGTACGGTATTACTTACACGAAGGATAACCTACATTTACGTACATATTCGGCAAGCCACCGTACGGTGGATTGCAGAAGGTACCCTATGCAACTACACAGCTGTTAAAAGGATCCTAGGTTCTACATACATTCAGACAGCCATGTAGCCATGAAATTTCTATCAACTCCAGAGATGCGAAAGAAAATCGCGAAGAACAGACGCACCAACTTAACACACACAAATTAGCAATTTTCGGATCTTTTCCTTTGGTTATAGTGTAAAACCTCGCTTCTCGACGAAGTTCATGAGTCTACGTGAAGGGGAAGTACCGTATACGTCTTGATGAATGAATTTTCGAGTATCAAGATATGACTGTCTCTTTTGATTGCATTGACTTAGAAGATAACGTTTATTATACCGCCAAGGGGCCTTAGAACTTAGTATGTGACATTAACTTCAAGTTTATACGTCTTCCTGTTACTGAGAAAAAGGGATCTTACCAGGTGGACGAACAGACAAAGAGTCAGATAGCAAAAGTTAAAATCTTCTGGGGTGTTAGGCCGCGTCATATTTCCTCTAAAATAATCGACATTTCCACCACTCTCCTGGGGTCTTCTTCAGGATCTGGTTCTAGCAATAGTGGACACCGGAAGATTCTGAAGAAGATCCCAGCAGAGGGATTGAAACGTCGATTTTTTTGTAGGAAATATGACGCGGCCTAGCACCCCAGATTATTTTAACTTTAGTGACAACTGCCACGAAAGCCTGCAGACTTACATAGTCTGACAACAAATGAGAAAAAGAATTCTTGTGAGATACATACAGATTCACAATTTTCGGATTTTTTTTCCTTTGGTTGTAATGTGAATCCTGCTTTCTTTTTGGCATATTTCATGACTTTAGGCCAATGCCAAGTACCTGAACGTTTTGATGAGCGAGTTTGCGAGTGTCAAAATACGTGACAAAAATGACCACATGTTTTGACTGGACTGACTTAGGAGCTCCACTATTTGAAATTGTGCGTGTGAATTCCTAAGGGAGCAAACTGCTGAGGTCATCGGTCCCTAGACTCACACACTACTTAAACTAACTTATGCTAAGAGAAAGACACACACCCATGCCCGAGTGAAGACTCGAACCTCCGGCGGGAGGGACCGCGCAACCTGTGACATGGCGCCTTAAACCTCGCGGCCATTCCAGGCGGCTCACTATTTTAGATCTACGAGGGACCTTAGACCTCAGTACGTGACATAAAACATAAATTCCAACATGATACTGAAACAATCCCTTAAAAAAATCATGAATTACTGTGCTGATAAACCTCTACGTTAATTGATTCTCAAACAGCTGAGCAAAACTGAGCGCACTCAGACATTGCTCTCTTTACTTGTTCTGATCAACACTAAACTGACACTCAATATTTTTAGCGCAACGCAACCTGACTTTCAAAAATCCCTACAAAAGAATGGCCCTGACTAACAATAACCTATACGTTTCATGAATCACTTACCTCACAAAAATCTTCGTTACTCAAACTACTGCAATACAGCGAGCGCCACTATTACCAGCTACATAAAAGATTCTAACTACTGAAAGCACTAACTACTGACAGGCATAGTCAGCAAATGAAAGATTTTGATAAAGAACAAACAATGTATTTACCTTAATTATGTTCAAAAGCCATAATATATATATATATATCAGTTCATAATATCCAGTATTACAAATTTACTCTTTCTGGCGGACACACGTCCAGATCGTCCGCTCTTAAAATTCTGCCATCTCTCGCCCCACATCCACCACTGCTGGCGGCGCACCTCCAACTGCGCAACGCTACGCGCTGTTCACACCCAACTGCCCAACACTACAATAGCGAATAATCCAATAATGCTAACCGGCCACAGACTGCACACAGCACAGTCAGTGATTTTCATACGGAGTGCTACGTGGCGTTACCAACATAAAAACCTAAACAGCCTACGTACAATACATTTACCTGTTTCAGAAAAAAAGGACTTTGACCTACTCGGACAGACAGTCAGACTGACTGACAGCGAAGTAATCCTATACGGGTTCCTTTCTCACAGAATGAGGTGCGGCACCCGAATTACGTTCTGCATAAGCTCTCTGTTTCCCTGGCGCAACTGTGTTCGTGTTTACAACACTGCCAGCACTAATTGAAAGTTGCGGCGCTTCGAAATGGCTAGTACAGCAACGCAGTTAATCGGAGGGCTATTAATTGCTTAAAAAAACGAAGTGCATCTTTTTTGTGTACAAAAGCCCATTGACTAGAGTAACTGTGCAATACGAAAAGCGCTGCTGCGGCGGGTCCTCTTCCGCTATCGGAGAGACGCGTTCGCTGCGCGGGAGCTAAATTCCGCGGTAACGAGCCCGTAGTGCACTGCGGCGACCGCTGATGGCCGCACACACATTGTTCGGACGCCTTCATGCATAGCTCGTGATAAAGTGCGCGGCCAAGGCGTATCGGAGCGGCTTAGCGAAAGCCTTGCGTGCCCGGCCGGCGCAATAGCGGCGCTGCCGGGCTATTTACGCGGCTTTCAGGAAATAGCAGGCACCCCCTTATCGTCATAAACGCCGGTATTATGCGACGAGTTTGGCCGGATTAGGAGGCGCGACCCTGTGACGCGGGGCCGCGCCGTGTCCGTACTTACATGTTGATGCACGCCACCGATACACGTGGCGCCGCTATCGCAGTAATACTAGTGTTAGCGCGAAGCTCCGCGCGGTGCATTAACGCCCGCCGCAGCCCGACCTGAGTAAGTCATACCGGGCCTTCTAAACACTCCCCAGTCAACGCGCTTGTTGGCATTGGAAAAAGCACTCCTCTCATGTGAATCATTTTGTACATCACCCCAATATGTTTCACACCTTTTACCACAGTTGGCATCCACACTAAAAATTGCTACATCAAGAAGAAATGCAGATGATAAATGGGTATTCATCGGTCAAATATGTTGTACTAGAAATGACATGTGATTACATTTTGACGCTGTTTGGGTGCATAGGTCCTGAGAAATCAGTACCCAGAACAACCACCTCTGGCCGTAATACCGACCTTGATACGCCTGGGAATTGAGTCGAACAGAGCTTGGATGGCGTGTACAGGTACAGCTGCCCATGTAGCTTCAACACTATACCACAGTTCATCAAGAGTAGTGACTAGCGTATTGTGACGAGCCAGTTGCTCGGCCACCATTGACAAGACGTTTTCAATTGGTGAGAGAACTGGAGAATGTGCTGGTCAGGGCAGCAGTCGAACGTTTTCTGTATCCAGAAAGGCCCGTACAGGACCTGCAAGATGCGGTCGTGCATTATCCTGCTGAAATGTAGGTTTCCGCAGGGACCGAATGAAGGGTAGAGCCACGGGTCGTAACATCTGAAATGTAACGTCCACTCTTCAAAGTGCCGTCAATGCGAACAACTGGTGACCGAGACGTGTAACCAATGACACCCCATACCATCACGCCGGGTGATACGCCAGTGTGGCGAAGACGAATACACGCTTCCAGTGTGCGTTCACCGCGATGTCGCCAAACACGGATGCGACCATCATGATGCTGTAAACAGAACCCGGATTCATCCGAAAAAATTACGTTTTGCCATTCGTGCACCCACGTTCGTCGTTGAGTACACCATCGCAGGCGCTCCTGTCTGTAATGCAGCGTCAAGGGTAACCGCAGCCATGGTTTCCGAGCTGATAGTCCATACTGCTGCGAACATCGTCGAACTGTTCGTGCAGATGGTTGTTGTCTTGCAAACGTCCCCATCTGATGACTCAGGGATCGAGACGTGGCTGCACGATCCGTTACAGCCATGCGGATAAGATGCCTGTCATCTCGACTGCTAGTGAAACGAGGCCCTTGGGATTCAGCACGGCCATTCGTATTACCCTCCTGAACCCACAGATTTCATATTCTGCTAACAGTCATTGGATCTCGACCAACGCGAGCAGCTGTGTCGCGATACGATAAACCGCAATCGCGATAGGCTACAAGCTGACATTTATCAAAGTCAGAAACGTGATGGTACGCATTTCTCCTCCTTACACGAGGCATCACAACAACGTTTCACCAGGCAATGACGGTCAACTGGTGTTTGTGTATGAGAAACCGATTGGAAACTTACCTCATATCACGACGTTGTAGGTGAATGCTCTGAAAAGCTAATTATTTGCATATTACAGCATCTTATTCCTGTCGGTTAAATTTCGCGTCTGTAGGACGTCATCTTCGTGGTGTAGCGACTTTAATGCCCAGTAGTGTAGTTTAGCATTACTATAGTCGGAGTCACGAATGATGGCATTCGAGTTTAGGCTTGTTCTGCGCACCTACGTCACACATTCTCCGACAGCCAATTAGAGTTAAGCAGTGTTGTAAGGACTCTGCTGTGAATGCCGTAGCTAATGCGATCTTTAACCGTGATTGTAGCGAGTTCTTTGACAAATATCTATTCCATTTCTTGCGAGTTGTCTTGGCTGGTGGTGTTGGTAAGTTATAAAACCTGTATAAGGGAGCGAGAGAGCCGGCCGGTGTGGCCAAGTGGTTCCAGGCGCTTCAGTCTGGAACTGCGCGACCGCGTCAGCATTTGCTGTCATTTTCTGTTCTGTAACATAGCGCTTGTACATGGAATATATCTGCTATCGCGATTTATGACGTAGTGCTTGTGAGAAAAAAAAATTTTAACTGAAATTACGAGAAACGGAAATGGAAACTGTGCGTTTACATACCTTCAGATATTATTGTTACAAAATGTGTTCACTGTAATTTCGAACCTCATGCCAAGTTGTCATATTGGTGGGTAAAATGTAGCGCATTGTACAAAGCTGTCTGAGAAATACTAATGTGACGATTTGACATGAGGTTCCAACTCCGAATGAACACGGTTTGTAACAAAATTTTTGAAAGTACGTAACTGTACGATTCCATTTCCGTTTCTTGCAATGCCAAACAAAAACCTTTTTTGTCAAATACTATGTCGTAGATTTTGAAAGAAGATATATTCAACGTGTATGCACTATGATACAGACGAGAAAAATGACAGCAAAGTCTGTCTACAACGGTTCCCGTAAACAAAGAAGTATTTATGCGATCTTGGCTATAGAATGGTTTGCGCCAAGAAAAACAGATCGCTCCCGCTCTTTTTTCAACAAGAGAAAACGCAGTCAATTAAGATACGTGCGTATGCGGATGATGTAACAATTATTAGTAGAAGAGGACTTTAGTTGGAAAAATATGTGAGGTGAGAGAATAAACATAAGCTAGAAGCCCTGCTGTCAGTGCAGTAAAGGCTAAGTATATGAATCTCACTTGGATGAGCTATCGGGGGCAGGTCTCAAGTTTGGACAAGTGTAAAACTCTCTGGGCTATAACGTTAACAGGACAAACTCGGCGTCAACTGAAATAAAACTGCTCTTCCTTCCACATATTTAAGAAACCTTTGGCTTCTGGGTTGTTAAATCGACAGCTGGAATTGAAAATATGTGTGGTCTTGATAAGGCTAGTTATAAGCTACGGCTGCAGCAGTACAGAATATTTGAAGGCGGGTTTCTATCAAGATTTATGGGCCATTTTAGCATAACAATGGTTTCTCTACATCTAATTAGAATGAAAACGGAATTGGACCACCTCACACAAGAAGCTGACATTGTAAGATTAATGAAGATTAGACGAATGTCCTTAGGATCGATACTGGAAGAGTGACTGGAAAGGTTTTTAAGTGGAGGTCAACTGAAAGAAGACAGGGACACCACGATGTCAATGTCGGAGAAGAGAATGGCAGATAACCGTGTTTGATAGGGCAGATGGAGGAAAATTGTTGAAGAGGCTAAGACCGTAGCAAAATGGTAGTGCCAGGAGAAGAAGAATCAGGTGATGAACACTTCACCTTATAACTGTTGTGGTGGTCCGGAGATTGGTTTGATTCAACAATTCACTCTAGTTTATCTTGACCAAGCCTTTTCCTTTCTGAATAAATACTACACCTA
Source organism: Schistocerca cancellata (assembly GCF_023864275.1). NCBI lineage: Eukaryota > Metazoa > Arthropoda > Insecta > Orthoptera > Acrididae > Schistocerca > Schistocerca cancellata. The sequence goes on along the minus strand of NC_064632.1, from coordinate 216,021,123 downwards.
CAGCTATTTGAACCTAATTACTGTTTAATGCCTAAGTTTCATTTGACAGATTTAATGCTCCTTCCCCATCTCCCACACTTCTCTCCATTACCATATTCACTATTTCTTGATACCTCTCGATACATCTTGTCATCCGATCCGTTCTTTCAGTCACAATGTGCCATAAATATCTGCTGTATCACAATTAGATGCAGTACCTCCTCGTTAGTTACTCGATCCACCCTTCTGCTCTCCAGCATTCGGCTATAGCATCTCATTTCAAAAGCTCCTAACCTCATAAATCCTACAGGTTTCTATACCTCTCCACAGAAATACCTTCTTCAAGACTTCATAACACTAAAAATAATACTAGATGTTTACAAATTCCTCTTTTTCAGAAATACCTTACTTACTATTGCCAGTCAACATTTTATATCCTGTCTGCTTCGCCCACCATCTGTTATTCTCCTGTTAAAATAACAAAACTCATCTACTACTTTCAGTGAATCATTTCCAAATCTAATTGTGACTTAATTCACTTACATTCCATTATCCTTTTCAACATTTTGTTAATGTTCATTTTTGTTTCTCCTTTTAATGACGTCCTCCATTCCACTGAACTGCTCTTTCAAGTCATTTACCATCTCTGGCAAAATTACAGTCTCATCGGCAGATCTTAAAGTTTTACTTCTTGTTCCCGATCTTGAATTCCCTTCCCAAATTTCTCCATGGTTTCCTTTTCTATTTGCGCACTGTACTGACTGATTAACATGAGGGATTGTCTACAGTCTCTCCTATCTTAACTACTGCCACCTTTTCAAGCCCTTCGAGTCCTATAACTGCAGTCTGGTTTTTGTAAAGGCTGTAAATAGCTTTACGTGCCCTGTATGTTATCCCTGCTACCTTCAAAATTTCTAAGAGTGGTCCGATAAACTTTGTTAAAATCTATTTCTAAATCTACATATGCGGTAACGTAGGTTTGCACTTCATCAGTCTATTATTATAAGATTTAGAGACCGTATATTTTTTAGATAGATAAAGTAGGATATCCTTTATAACGCTGTAGAGCTTTTAGAAATAATGCGCGCCATAAAGAATGTAACATAATTATTCTTAAGGTAATAATGGCAGCAGGTATAGAATGTTTTGAGGCATAATTTCTTACTTATTAATTCTTCCTTGCATTTTGTAAAGCTGAATTAAAATTCTCACTAATGATGGCATGAAAGAGCTGAAAGAGTTGTTTGAATGATAGGTAGACGTGAATTTCCACTAATATTGCAAACACAACTGCCGATGCTGCCTCAAATCCAAGCGAGGATTGTTTTCTTTATTGGCTTATGTAAGAGTGTTGAGAAAAATAGTATAACGTATATTTGTTTAATGTAGAGCTTGATTTTTCATAGTTATTTTCTTATTTCTGAGGGTCCAGGGCTGATCATTGTGGCTTCACTGTCAACATCAGAAATGAACGTTAGCCACACTGAAAGTCGTACGTGGTGTGTGGTCAGGTGAAGAGAGGGATGAATGACAGGTAAACAACATCCTTTATTCCACGTAACAAAGATAATGTTTTACTGCAAATTTTTGCTGTACGTCATACACTACTGAGCCGCAAGCTCCGACATGGATTAAACAAATAGGAAACTACACATGATGGGCCACAATCTCACTATTTGATAAGAAAAGGACAGACTGCTCCAAATTATGGCAGCACGGTACAAGAAGGGAATGAGGTACATCCCCTAGCATTGAACACATTACTTATCATCAGCACGATACAAACAAAATACTTCCGACAATAAAGCGTTTAAATTCTCCACTAGATGTCTAAATAACTATGAATACATTTCCAGTCGCAATAAGGATAGACAAAGGTCCTCTCATGTCTAGCAAATAACTTGGTAGCTCGATCATATCTATTAAATGAAAGTCCCATCAAGAGAAAACACAATTAAAAGTCACGAGAAGAGTATGATGTAATAAACTCATACATACACAAGGTGTTGCAGATAAGGAGTTTTTCTTTGTCCTCTACAAAATAATAAGTGAAACGAATATTTATTTACAGAGTGAAAACGTAAGAAACGTTATCCTTTCTGAGGGGTTATGAACATAGTTATATAATTATTTTCCAGAAAGTTAGAGCAACTAGAAAGCGAAACAGCGCATAGATTACGGAATAACCCAAAAATACGATGCAATCACGATGTACATTCTGCGAGACATGAAAAAGACAGAAGAAAAACCATGAATGAAACAAGAACTGTCGAACTGGTGTCGGATGTGTGACAGTGTGCAAATGCACTTGAAATTACTACACATACAGCTTACTCACATGTTCCATCCGTGTGAGTTTGTGGTTCGACATTACTGTTAGAGAAACAGTTTCAGATATAATTTATAATACGTTTTCCTGTGAAAAGAAGTACTTGGAATAATTATTGTCGTTAAAGGAGAGAACTCTATTACCAAGAAGCCAGTCTTGTTTGCCGGTATAATTGTGAACTTATTAACATTATCAATCATTAACGTTAACCCTGTCAGAATCTCAAGAAAAGTTTATATATGAAGGCTATAAATACGCCCAAAACGTGATATCGGAACTCTAAGTGTTTTTAGACCATCTAAGAGCAGATCTAGGTTTAGTACTACAGCAAGATATAGATAGGAAAGCACACTGTGCGAAAGACATCAAACAACAACAATTACTTCTATATAGAACGAACGAGTTGCTAATCATGAAGAAACTTAAAACTAGGAGTGAAAACTGTAGCATGACCGTGACTCAAGTAGATAAAGGAGGGACTGTATTGCTGTTAAATGTAATAGACTATAGAAGCATAGTGGAAGAATTTTTCCATGCATTGCAGCCGCTAGACCTATAGAAAGATCCAGTACCCTTAATACAATCATCAAGCTAAGCAGTTAGTAAGCAAGAGATCCAATATTTTTTCTGAATATATTTTTAAGAATGTTCTCCAAATGAATCGCGGGAATCCACGGCTGTATAACTTATCCAAACTGCACAGATCACAGGTATCAATCTGACCACTGCTATATGGAGTGCAATTACCAATGCCGAATATTAATAGGAGGATCTATATTATCATGAGGAAAACTGTGAACTTCAAATGGAAAGACAGCATTAAGAAAAGTTTGTACGTAGTAAACAGGCTAAAAAATATTAAGATTTCAACAGCTGCAAAATAGATCTCTTTTGACATACACTGCCTATTCTCAAGCATTCACGTGATAGATTGTATAGATATTGTGGCACAACCACTTTATTTACACAAGGTTAATCCAGGAGAATAGTTGAGCATAATTAGTAGACTAGAATGTAGTTCAAATGAAAATTATTTCTGATTTCAAGAGAGTTATTATAATCAAGCAGATAGCCTGGCAGAGGGATCAGCCTTATCCCCCTTGCTAGCAGAAGTGTTCATGGACAAGTGGGAGACGGATTTTCTTAACCACTGGCAAAGCATGTTCTGTATTGATACAAATATATCGATGATATTCCCTGTATGTGGAAAGTTTCCACTAGGCGACTCCAGAATTTTTTGATAAATGTGAATCCAACGTTTTCTCCTTTAAATCTGTTGTGGATTGGCAGGAGAGCCAACCCCGTGTTATTAGAGGAAGCCGAAAGGCACGCGTTTTAGCTCACACAGGCTGGCGTGAGGTCTGGAACAGGACAAGGAATTTAGACTTCAGAAAAACGGACGTAGCAGGTGGAATACTTAACTTTAATCCATAAATGGTGAACGTCGCTCTTGACGGTACATTATTCATAATCTCAATAGTAACTGGTAATGGCGCCTTGCTAGGTCGTAGCAAATGACGTAGCTGATGGCTATGCTAACTATCGTCTCGGTAAATGAGAGCGTATTTTGTCAGTGAGCCATCGCTAGCAAAGTCGGTTGTACAACTGGGGCGAGTGCTAGGAAGTCTCTCTAGACCTGCCGTGTGGCGGCGCTCGGTCTGCAATCATTGATAGTGGCGACACGCGGGTCTGACGTATACTAACGGACCGCGGCCGATTTAAAGGCTACCACCTAGCAAGTGTGGTGTCTGGCGGTGACACCACAAAATCCCCGAGAATTTTCTGAATAACCCACAGCTTCTCATCTAGTTTGGCTGTGCCTACGATGTCCTGTGCTACCTCAGTTATTTCCTGTTTCATTTCGGTCCGCTCTTCGTCAACTGAATATCTCTCATCCGTTTACTTAGGCTACTGGCCACTGCCTCAAAAGATTTCTGTTAATGTATCCTTCTGCTGCATGTTTTCAGTATTACGTTTGATTGTACTCTACATTTCAATCTCCTTGAATGTGCCTCTTTTATCCCTCCTAGGTCCATGTGTGTATATGTCAGCAATACTGTAGCTAGTTTCAGTCACTTGCTTCTACAGTTGGCTTGTACAGTGGGTCTTATCTCTGTTCACTATCTGAACTGCTCGCGATGTACTCCACGATTGCTTGGTTTTGTCTGCGGTTGAGGATACCGCTGTATAATGTCGAAAATGATATTATCAAGAGAAAGAGCGTACCAAGGAAGCTTACTTTAATATTACGCGATTAGGTCCAATGGACCGTTTTCTGCTACAAGTTTCCTTCTATATCGCCTTTATTCATTGCTTCGCACTGCCACCCGTCCATCTCTATCGCTGACAGTTGCAGGTCTTCATGAGGCCATCCATCTACCTCTACCTTGACCTTCCAGGGGACTTTCCTACCTTTCGAGGTGAACTCCAGGTGCTTCCGTGAGCAACTGTCGTCTTCTTTCCGAGCTTGGTTCTGATGATTCGTGCTATATTGGCATCTCGGTGATCAAATAGACAGTATAAATTTGAAAACTGAATGAATCACGGAATAATGTAGATAGAGAGGTACAAATTGACACACATGCTTGGAATGACATGGGGTTTTATTAGAACAAAAAAAATACAAAAGTTTAAAAAATGTCCGACCGATGGCGCTTCATCTGATAAGAATAGTAATAATTAGTATAACAAAGTAAGGCAAAGCAAAGATGATGTTCTTTACAGGAAATGCTCAATATGTCCGCCATCATTCCTCAACAATAGCTGTAGTCGAGGAATAATGTTGTGAACAGCACTGTAAAGCATGTCGGGAGTTATGGTGAGGCATTGGCGTTGGATGGATTCTTTCAGCATCCCTAGAGATATCGGTCGATCACGATACACTTGCGACTTCAGGTAACCCCAAAGCCAATAATCGCACAGACTGTGGTCTGGCGGCTGAGCACACGATCATCACCAAACGACGCGCGCAAGAGGTCTTTCACGCGTCTAACAATACTTCGTTTTTCTTTTGGTTCTAATAAAACCCCATGTCATTCCAAGCATGTGTGTCAATTTTTACCTCTCTATCTACATTATTCCGGTGTTTATTAAGTTTTCAAATTTAAACTGACTTTTTGATCACCCGGTAGATACGGTTCAACTACCTCATGCTTGTGTCTGATCTTCCACCCGCCCATTTGAGTCCAGCATCGAACCGAAGATCTTTCGCAGTCCTTTTCTCTCAAATACGAGAAATTTAAAAAAGTCCTGCTTTACGATACTCCACGTCTCACAGTCATGTCATACCGCTAGTGGGATCCTTCGAAACTTGAACCGTATCGAGAGACAGCTGGACCGAAGCAGTTGTGTCAGGCTATAGAAGGTTGGCTTCCTGCCTAAACCCTGGCATCGATTTGTACTTCACATGAGCTCCGCGACATTGCTCCCAGGTATTTTAATTCATGGACTGTCTTGCGGTACCAGTCTCCCACCCATATTAAGTACATTTGCCAAATGTGAAAATAAGAGTGAAATACTGATGTTATTAATAATTGCAGCTGAATGTCTGTTTATGTAAAAAGATGTATCTCATTAAAGAAATGCTATGGTGGAAATAAAGGTGCTGTTTATCTGAAGCAATAACGACAGTTAGTCCGCTAATACAGTAGGTGCCGTCTAGAAGGCTGACGTTGGGGCTGCTTGTGGTCGCTGAGCGGTCCCAGTGGCCTGCGAGTGCGGCGAGCGCTAAACCTTGAGACCGCGACGACGTGTGTGGCAAGGATGTAGATGAGGCCGGGGTGCCACCCTCGCAAGAGCGCCGCTGCCGCAGCCGTTCTTACGTCGGGGGCAAGCGGCGGTCTCGGTCTCTCCGCGGCGCCGGCAGGGCCGAGTCGGCCTGTAATGCTCGCGCATGCGTGAAATTAAATTTGCCGGCGGCTGGCCGTGGCGCGGCGCGGCGCGGTGCGGCGGGCCGAAACCTGTAATACAGCGCCGCGCGCTACAGCGCTGCCCAGCAGCCAGCGCCTTATCTGGCGCCCCCGGCCGGCCGTCGCACCGCACCGCGGAATGTGATTAGGTCGGCCGCATTACGCCGCGCCGAGCAAGTGGCTCGGAAAGCGAACGGCGGTCCCAGCACTGGGCAGGAATCTTCCTGTGCGCCTGTGACCCGGGAACGACGCGGGGCAGTCCCGAGAGGGCCAGACAACAACAGAGTTTCACACATCAGCTGGTCTTTACAAAAGAAACTAGCGCCCCACTGCGATTCGAAGGAAGTCCTCACCTTGATCATCAGATTATCTGACCTCTCCTTCACGACAAACTGAAATCTGCATTGGGTGTAACGTTTCGAACACTACGTTATGTTGCAGTAGCGTTATTGAAGAAAGGACGGATTCGTGGAAGGCTGGCTCACCCAGCCGCAGAGGCGTTTATGTCTTGAAGCTTTGCCACGTTTGACCACTTTTTATATTAGGTCACTTTCTTATCTCCAGAATGAGATTTTTCACTCTGCAGCGGAGTGTGCGCTAATATGAAACTTCCTGGCAGATTACAACTTTGTGCCGGACCGAGACTCGAACTGGGGACCTTTGCCTTTCGCGGCCAAATGATCTACGATCTGAGCTACCCAACCATGACTCACGCCCGCTCCCAACAGCGTTACTTCTGCCAGTACTTCGTCTCCTACCTTCCAAACTTTACAGAAGCTCTCCAGCGAACCTTCCAGAACTAGCGCTCCTGAAAGAAAGGATACTGCGGAGACATGGCTTAGTCACAGCCTGGGGGATGTTTCCACAATGAGATTTTCACTCTGCAGCGGAATGTGCGCTGAAAGGCAAAGGTCCCCAGTTCGAGTTTCGGTCCGGCACAAAGTTGTAATCTGCCAGGAAGTTTCTCTTTCTTATTTGACTGTTCAGTGCCACTTTTGCAACTGATTTTAATCTAAGTTCCCTATGAGCTAGAGACCTCCAATTTTAATCTGAGAGATGAATGACAATGCAGTATTAGGTCGCTTTCCTGTCGATCTGTTTGGTAGATGTTAGAGTGAACGTGAAACAGTTTGGTAACGCCTGGTGCCTCAGAAGCCCTATAGGAATCGTCATCTAGTGTAAGTAGTTTCGGAAAGCGATCCAGGCGGTGTGTGAACTGGTACGCACAGCTGAACAGGACTGATGGGGTGGGGAAGGTGAAGGGAACACGGACAGAGAGTCTGGGAGAAGAAGATAAATGCAATATATCTCACAAACACAAACGTGGGCGAAGCTGCGGTAGAAAGCTAGTATACAACGTGCTCAGAAAGGTTCGTGAGCTTATTGCGGTGTAGGGTGTACTGAGAAATAATTAGCCGGCCGGTGTGGCCCGCGGTTCTAGGCGCTTCAGTCTGGAACGGCGTGACCGCTACGGTCGCAGGTTCGAATCCTGCCTCTGGCATGGATGTGTGTGATGTCGTTAGATTAGTTAGGTTTAAGTAGTTCTAAGTTCTAGGGGACTGATGACCTCAGATGTTAAGTCCCATAGTGCTCAGAGCCATTTGAACCATTTTTGAGAAAAAATTGTTAAGAAAAATTTCAATACGTTGCGAGTTTTCGAGTTAATCAGCATTGAAGTTAGCATTGAAGTAGGCCATTGCGCCAAATTCAAGTGGCTCACCAGAGACGGTGTTCAAATGTGTTCTTCGTTTCATTTCTTAAAACCAGAGAAGAGAGCACATAAAAATTACGGTACAGTAGTAAGGGCCAAACCCAAGCCAAAGGATGGTTTAATTTTTTTATTTATTTCATTAACAGAACAGAGTAACCCACTGCCTTGAAATGTAACGTGAAATGGATGCTTCTGAATCTAACAACAAAGACTTCTCATTGTTACAATCTTATTGGTATGCAGTTGTTAATGGTTTTTTTAATGATTTAAAGAACATAATATATAAATATTGCTCTGAGGTTACAGCGAATAACAATTTTTAAAATGGGTCCATATAATTTGTTACTACCTAGTTGATGAGAATTAATTTATATAATGCAAATGTCGAAGAAAAATAAAAAAAAGAAAAGTAACACAATGAGCGTGGTGAAAATAATTTGTAGTATGTAGAGGGAAGTGATATGCTGTATTTGGATGTTTAATACAGTCTAAGTAGCATGTTGGGTAATAATGGCCTATTTCTACCTATTTCAGATGAGAAGGCCTCGAGGTATTCTCATCTGAATTAGTTTGTGCTAATGTATATATACACAGATTATTCAGATTAAATGCTGATTGAGCAATTCATTCATGGAATACATGAATTTTAGCTTTACATGAGAACTACACTTATGTTTGTAAATTGTTCGTAGAAATAGAATATAGTTCATTGCTACTTGAATGCATTATTCCTTAAATAACTTAATACATTTCTGATACATAAAATTCATTGATTGTAGCTTTGAATAGGGAAGAGAATATACTTCTGACTGCACACAATAAGACGAGCAATACATTACTGCTTGTGTGCAGTATGCTTTAAACACCCTGCAGGATGTCATTGGGGAGGAGGAGCCTCGGAATAAAAGTTCTTCGAGCCTTCTCTTCCCAAGCGACATTACCTTGTTACTACAGTCTTAGTATGTAGTGCTGGTGTTTATTTATGTTTATTTATGAGGAGTCTCGAGGACTATCGCCTACGCTATGAGAACAATTGACAATTATTGTACTGGCGAGCCACCTGAATTTGCACGAGCAGTCGCCGTGTTTGCTAACTTCAATGGAAATTAAATACAAAACTACGCAACCTACTCTCTAACACCCTTGAAAGCTTTGCAGACTATTTCTGACTGCTCTGTACGGAAGGACCCAGGATCGAATCCCGGTAGCTATGCGGACTTAGTTGAGGTAAAAAGATCTTGACTGGCGTCCACTCAGCCTCGTGAGGCCAAATGAGGTGCTGCTTTAACAGGGAAGCAGCGCCTCACCAGGATTCACCTTGTAGCACAAACGGCTGGAGGGATTGGTGACATACTAATTTGTGTCTCCAAGCATAACACAGGCCTCATACTGTCGAATAAGTACAGAGGTAGTTTTGGACAGCCATAGATCGATTCCAGCAGCACCGTGCTGTCACGTGACACTACACAACCGACGTAAGTCATGTCTGGGAAGGAACATGTTTATGCCATTCGATAATATAGAATCGGCGTAGTAGGATGGCTCAACTTGAATATGTGTCAGAAGGACAAAGGGAGCTGTCGTGTTTGGATTTGTCCATGATAACACAGTGAATGAAATAGCCCGATTTATTGGTCTATCAACGTGACTATAAGGAATAGTTTATCAATCATTGTCGTGTAATACCGAGTACAGTTAGTGTTCGCAAGTTCGTAATAAAGTCATAGCCAACGCGGACGGGAGACGTGTGTCATGCCCTGACAAAGAGAGTGGGTCTTAAACTTGTCGGGAGTTGAGGTTCTGATACAGTTCTGTCATCCTGTTTCGGAGTGAACCGAATTGCTTTCAGCGGGCTTCTGGAGTTTGGTATCTTGCAAAAGACCATTGCCCACAACTGCATTTAAAGCTGCATGTCCTCAATATGCGAAACAACAGGGTAACTGGACTGGAGTGGTGTCGCTGAAGACGCTATTTTGCTCCATTTCTAAAGATACAGGGCGGCAGGTGCACCAGCGGCCAAATGACTCGTGGAACTCGCAGTATGTCGAGGTTGCAGTTGTCTCTAGAGGTCTGTCTGTGAACTCTGAGAACTCGTTTCCCAACCTTGACCTCGACCCAGTCGTTCAGGTAACAGTGTTGACGCAAGCGTTCGTGTACACATACTCGACGACCAAGTGTTACCGCTCCTCCATCCTGCTTATTCACGACGAGTATGCTGCGAAAATTTAGATGTGCGATAGCGCTTAGACTTGCCCATTAAATAACCGTACCCTAATCCCGTATCTATGCCTACACGGATACTCTGGAAATCACACTTAAGCGTCTGTCAGAGGGTTTATTGAAACAACTTCACAATAATTCTCTAGTACTGCACTCTCGAATAGCGCGTGGGAAAAAGAACACCTATAACTTTCCGTGCGAGCTCTGATTTCCCTTATTATCGTTTCTCCCTTTGTCAACAAAATATTTTCACATTCGGAGGAGAAAGTTGGTGATTGAAATTTTCTGAGAATATCCCACTGCAAGGAGAAAAGCTTTTGTTTCGCTGATGACCATCTGAAATATGTATTATGTCCACGACACTATCTCCCCTAGTTCTAGATAATACAAAACGTGCTGCTTTTCTCTGAACTTTCTCGATGTACTTCTTTAATCCTGTCTGGTAAGAATACCACACCGCGCAGCAGTGCTCCAAAGGAGAACGGACGAGGGTAGTTCCGGCAGTCTCTTTAGTAGAGCTGCTGCATCTTCTAACAAGGGAACCTCCCCATCGCACCCCCCTTAGATTTAGTTATAAGCTGGCACAGTGGATAGGCCTTGAAAAACTGAACACAGATCAATCGAGAAAACAGGAAGAAGTTGTGTGGAACTATGAAAAAATAAGCAAAATATACAAACTGAGTAGTCCATGCGCAAGATAGGCAACATCAAGAAGAATGTGAGATTAGGAGCGCCGTTAGCATGAGTAACTGCGGACTGAGAGGTCCTCAGTTCAAGTCTTCCCTCGAGTGAAAACTTTAATTTTTTATTTTTAGTTTATGTGACAAACTCTTATGTTTTCATCACTATTTTGGGAGTGATTATCACATCAACAAGAAAACCTAAATCGTGCAAGGTAGAAGAATCTTTTTACCCATTCGCCAAGTGTACAAATTAGGTGGGTCGATAAGATATTCCTGTCATGTGACGCACATGCCGTCACCAGTGTCGAATAGAATATTCAGACGTGTTTTCCTGTGGAGGAATCGGTTGACCTATGACCTTGCGATCAAATGTTTTCGGTTCCCATTGGAGAGGCACGTCCTTTCGTCTACTAATCGCACGGTTTTGCGGTGCGGTCGCAAAACACAGACACTAAACTTATTACAGTGAACAGAGAGGTCAATGATCGAATGGACAGATCATAACTATGCGAAAATAAAGAAAGTAAACGTTTCACTCTAGGGAAGACTTGAACCAAGGACCTTTCGTTTCGCAGCTGCTCACGCTAACCACGCGACCACGGCGCTCCTGAGCTCAGACTATCCTTGATGTTGCCTATCTTGCGCATGGACTACTCAGTTTGTATATTTTGCTTATTTTTTCATAGTTTCACACAACTTCTTCCTGTTTTCTCGATTGATCTTTGTTCAGCTTTTCAAGGCCTATCCACTGTGCCAACTTATAACTAAATCTGAGGGGGGTGCGATGGGGAGGTTCCCTTGTAAGCGTTGTCATATTGCTGCTCAAAAGAAGAAATTAATATTTTCAAGCTGGTAATATTATGCTCATTGTTATTGAAATAGTGTGCGTAGTGTCTCTGTTTTTATGTCTGTGAAGGACAATATCTTGATCGGCGTCAACTACTCCCACAGCATACGTAATTTCGTACACGTAGACAAGTTACTCTGGTGGTGTAGAAGCAGCTGCCGACTGCGACTGTTGCCTGTAAAATTCTTGAAATGTAAGAGAAAGAAAACTTCTATAGGATTTGGTCACTCGATGATTGTCTGCAAGTGAAATGAGTTCCTTTTAGCAGAGAAAACCTTTTCTATGCTTTTTACCGTGTTATTGAAGCAGGTTCTGCAGCAAACGTCGACCACCAAATGTTCTAAGTCTTATACAAGCTTGTAGTACATAATAGTTGATCACAGAATCCTTTGATCAAAATTAAATATGCGCAGTTACCTTTTAAATGCAACAGACTGTATTCTGGCCGTTACTAAACTCCACGTTAACATTACATATCGCTTGTGAATCTCAAAAAACACAAATTATACAATATGACGGCTAACAATGAGTGTTTCATTGCACAAACTTCCTACACTTCCTCTCGTTATCCTCTCGTAACAAAGTCCAGACACATCCCGATTTTTCTTACTTTTCTTCGCTCGCCATGGAGCAACGCGAAGTCAAGGAATAAATATGTCGGTCATGCAGGCGAAACGCACCACCTCGCGGTATATATTAACTTTAAACCAGTAATAGTGTCGTTAATCTGATGGCTTACATTTTCCAATAGAGGCCAAGGAATATGATTGTGCTACCTGTGGAACTGAAACGTTTTTCAATGTTCTACGAACCCACACTGTACCAGCAGCACACTTCCGTGTTTAGTTGCACTACGCGTACCAAACATTGTTGACAATTAGCAATTATTAATAACTTATGGCGAATCCAGTCGGTACTAGCAGTATGCAATCATACTTTCTCTAGGTTGGACTACATTCACCAAACACCGTTGACAACAAGCGATTGGCAGGACCATGTCCTCCCTAGATTCCGGACCCCCCATCTGGGCAAAGCCTGCACGGGAAACCATGGAAAACCGGGAGAGAGGTCAGCCAACCTGGTTTCCAAATCCCATTTCGCATTTTGGTACTTTTGACTGAATTATTTTAAATTCTAATCACAATTTTCTTGTTCAGTTTTTTTTCACAAGTAGTTACTGCAGAGATGCTGGGAGACGTCGGTCAATCTCGCAGGGAAGCTGGTCGCTGCAGGGTGGGGTTGTCTCTGTGGTGGACCGGGTGGTTACGGGCTGGCGTCGGGATCAGGAATGGGACGTGGTGGATATGAAACAGAATGAAAAGTCTGAGCCTTTTGACACCTTCCTCTGAATATCTTCTCGGCCCTGAAATTATTAGTAGATTGGCAAGCTAACATGTTTCTGCACTGGCATGATAGATTCTGATCGAGATTTTATTTGTTCATTTTTCACCATTCTTTCAAATTTCTAACACATCTGTTAAATGTCACTGGTTTTATATCCTATTTTCATTTAATTACACCGTGGATCAGTCTCAACACGATATGAATTCTGATAATGTTCCTAATTATGGTGAAATGGTTGTACCCTATAAACAGTCACAGGTTCTCCGTGGACACGCACAGTTACACTGCATATATCTTCCCTGATTTACAATGTAATATCACTTAGCTTGCATCACTGGAAGTCCATTTTGCTCAAGTGATACAAACATTTAACCACTAATAAATGGTAATTTCTCGCTAGTATCTAGACGTAGCTCAGCCACTGTTCGTTTATCTTTTACGTGACCTTGAAAATTTGGTTATATAGCAAAGGCCCACGTAATTGTAGTAAAGCCAATCACAAGATGACAGGCACACCCATGCTCTTTGTTGTCTTGTATCCCCAGAAAATTATTCTGCCTTAGTACACTTTCCAGACAAGAGCGTGATGTTCATTGTCCAGAGCTACTTGGACTCTCTTCCCGTCAAAATATTTGATTGCAGTAAGTTCTGAAACTATCACTCATGAACTACATCACTCTTTTATACTTAAATGAGTACATGAGCACATACAAAATTAAAATTAATTCTGTAAATAAACACAGAAGTTATTCGTATACACATAACAGTATACAATCAAGAACAGCTCTCCTTCTGTGGTTCTGCTGAAAATAGGCTTCAATACACTTATTTATCTAACTAAACCTACGTACACCTAAACTAGAGACTGGACTAATTCTAATTTTCATTTCGCATAGTACTTATTAATATCATGGTGCAGTTAGAGTCCCTTCACCTTTCCCGTCACTGCATAGGTCAATAGATATGCCCCAATTTGTGAAATCCTTATTATTTCAAAAGGTCCAACAAATAACATTGCCATTTCTTGTTTCTCTTCTTCAGTAAAGATGCCTGTGGATGAGAGCGCAACAGCACTCATTTCCTACAGCAAAAGTTTGTACTTTATTTAACTTATTGTCATATTTTACCTTTCTCTTTCTGGTCTTTTCGGCCATGTTCACTAAAGACAACTTAATATTTTCTTCCCAAGTGGGCTTATCATGTGGCACCTTTGCTAGACTGTTGTCGTTAACGGTTAACGCAACTGCCTTGTAAACAGGACATCCCGGGTTAGAATCCTAGCCCGGCAAGTATTTTTAGCCGCTGCCGCTCATTCCTCTTAAAATCCCCATGCAACTGACGTCGATAGTTTCTTCCCTTCCCTTTCCTTTCCTTCCCTTCCCTTCCTTCTCTGCCCCTTCCACATTCAATTTACGTAATAGGAAATACTTCTTCTGCTGGTACTATGTCGATGGTCACCCTAACAGTACTCAAACACCTGCTGCTCACGTAATATTCTACGATTCACTTTTCCACTTTTAACTTTCTATGCCTTACATATAAATTCACAAAATTTATTCCACGATTGCACAAACACTTATCCTGTTTATTGTAATTCTCAGTATCTCAAACATGCAAATATTTTTTTCAGTTTCACAAACATTCTCCGACGCTGCGGGTGCAGTCCTAACGCCACCGTCGGCAGCTCTTCAATCATTAAACTTCCTCTTTGCACATACGCGTCCAGTGAAAAAGGTGATTCCCCGCCTACTGGAATGAAGCTGTTCCTTTTGGAACCTTCTTCCAGGAGACGAACGATACAGTAGGCTTAGCAGTAGATAGCTCAGCTCTATTGTTAGTAAGCGTACCGATATTTGTACTCTTACACAGCTGCCAATGTTTCATCCCCGAAAATGTCCCGTGCTTATAGGGATTAAACTAGATTGATCTAGAAGAGAATCATTTCATTCATTTCGGATCATCAGTGATTCTACTGTACCATAGACAGTGACAATTGGCACAAAATGCGAAATCTGCAGGATTTGCCTTTTAACACATCCCGCCTCCACCGGGATGACGTGCTCCCGCAGACGTCGTACCAATACCGGCAGGGGCGCGGGGGACGAATCTCGAAAAAGCAGCCGACGGGGAGGAGTCGGGGCTGAGGAAACGCCGCAGGAATGAATCTGAATATCAATTTCCCATTCCCGGGGCGGCGGCGCGGCAAGCGGCTGCGAAACGAGATTCCTCAAACGAATTTCGGAGGTGTGCTCTGTTGCTCTCCTCTGCTCTGCTCTGCTCTGCTCAGGGGCAACAGATGCGGCCCGCGATGCCACAGCGCCGACGCCGCCGCGCCACTTCGCCGTTCGTTAAAAATGTATAAAAGCCCACCCGTCGATGCGGCGAATCTATTTAGGAGAACGGCAACTGGTGTCGCCTTGCTTGCGCATTCCCGTCTGCACAAGGATGTTTTTGACGTTATCTGCCACTGTACATACCTACTTTTTGGATACAAGGCTTCTATTATGTTATAAAGTATAATGTGAAGTAGGGATTTACTCACATGTACACTACTGGCCATTAAAACTTGCTACACAACGAAGATGACGTGCTACAGACGCGAAATTTAACCAACAGGAAGAAGATGCTGTGATATGCAAATGATTAGCTTTTCAGAGCATTCACACAAGGTTGGCACCGGTGGCGACACCTACAACGGGCGGACATGAGGAAAGTTTCCAACCGATTTCTCATACAATGCATACTTTGAAAGTTATGAACTGTTGTTGAGTAGTGGTATTCAAAAATGGTTCAAATCGCTCTGAGCACTATGGGAGTCGGAGCTAAGATGTTAGGTCATAAGTCCCCTAGAACTTAGAACTACTTAAACCTAACTAACCTAAGGACATCACACACATCCATGCCCGAGGCAGGATTCGAACCTGCGACCGTAGCAGTCCCGCGGTTCCGGACTGCAACGCCAGAACCGCTAGACCACCGCGACCGGCCAGTAGTGGTATTTCACAATAGCGAAACTGAACAGGTGCTCATAGCTCTTAACGTAAAAGTTTTAGGCCCCATCTTTACTGGACATTTTTCGTGATTTCTTCCATACTACCTCCTGCCAAAACAAGGAAAGCAAAGTCTGTTTCATAGTGTCGCAGTTGAACAAGTGCCCATAGTATGACAGTGAAACAGATAGGTGCGCCTGACGCTGCAACGATATCGACTTTGTGTACAATCAGTGGAAGACACATTCAATCTGCCTAGCTACAAGATAAAAAAAACATATATTTTGCTAAAACGTTACATCAGAAGCAGACTGTAAGTCATATGAACAGATCTATTTGCATTTTCAAAGTTGTATAGTGCTTTTGGAAGAACACTATATTCCCACAATATCCATGTAAATGTGTCCTTGAGTGTATTTAAATGTACCATACACAGATCGGTGCACACCAACATAAATGGCTCTCTTTTGGTTGGTTCAATAATATTTCGGATCGTAACCTCACCCACACACAACAAATACACATAACACTCCACATTAACGGTATCCGAGGACGGACCTTTCAGGACCCTCAGTTTTTAAAGACTGGGCCTTCAGTATCAGTTTCCTAACTGAGTATAGAAGGCATTAGCAGAGTAATGAGTGAATGGTTACCCAACACCCTGAACCCACATCACACTGACATCATCGTATTGCAAGAAACCCATGTAGAAGGAGATGTACAACCTCATAGCAGAGCAAGGATTCCACGCTTTAATCTGATAACTGGTAACATTCAATCTAAATATCAATTAGCAACTTATGTAAGAAATAACGTCAGTACCAATGATATCTTACCAACTACGTCTGATAACAACGCTTTTACAGGTACAGTTGGTAGGGAACTTGATGACAGCCTACCTGTACAAACCAGCAGGACGCAGTTGACCTTCTCTACCTCTGCTCTCACCATATGATCACCGAAGATATCTTTGGGGATATCAAGGATGTGATGAAAGTGGACAAAAAGTTGTCGACTGGATAGAACCAGATAAACCGAAACTTATATACGATGAAAATACAAGGCACCCTTCTTTTCCGGCCGATCGACCAAGGGCTACATACCTTATATATGATTTATCACGTACTCTCCAAATATGCCGAGTGTGGTGCGCCGCGTAGTCCTAACCAGATTTCCCAATAGTGTAATAATTTCCCAGACAGGATTGTGCATCCCTGTCAGTCACACCTATCCAAAACCACGATGGAACTTTAAAAAAATCCAGCTGATCTGAATTTTCCAGACAACGGTTGCCAACATGTGAGAGTGATAGCTACTTTCAACAACTCCAACACATTGATTGGAGTACTGAGAAGCGCAGTCATACAGAAAGGTTGTCGTAAATACCAGGTGATCAAAAAGTCAGTATAAATTTGAAAACTGAATAAATCACGCAATAATGTAGATAGAGGGGTACAAATTGACACACATGCTTGGAAAGACATGAGATTTCATTACAAACAAAAAAAAAATACAAAAGTTCAAAAAATGTCCGGCAGATGGCGCTTTCTCTGATCAGAATAGCAATAATTAGCATAACAAAGTAAGGCAAAGCAAAGATGATGTTCTTTACAGTAAATGCTCAATATTTCCACCATCATTCCTCAATAATAGCTGTATTCGAGGAACAGCACTGTTGTGAACAGCACTGTAAAGCATATCCAGAGTTATGCTGAGGCATTGGTGTCGCATGTTGTCTTTCAGCATCCCTAGAGATGTCAGTCGATCACGATACACTTGCGACTTCAGGTAACCCCAAAGCCAATAATCGGACGGACTGAGGTCTGAGGACCTGGGAGGCCAAGCATGACGAAAGTGGCGGCTGAGCACACGATCATCATCAAACGACGCGCGCAAAAGATCTTTCCCGCGTCTAGCAGTATGGGGTGGAGCACCATCCTAATAAAACCCCATGTCATTCCAAGCATGTGCGCCAATTTTTACCTGTCTGTCTACATTATTCCGTGGTTTATTAAGTTTTCAAATTTATACTGACTTTTTGATCACCCGGCTGGAATGAACACAGCGAAAGCATCTCAAGGAATTCGAAGACAGTGGTGATTCTGCTACTGCCTCCGATAATCTATAGACACTGAGAGCACTGACAGATATGTAAATAATGGTGGTAATAGATATATAAGTACAATTCAGGCACCTGAAGATGGCAGCATGTTGCCGAAACATTCATGCTAATAAACACTAGAAAATAGACGTAAGTAAAACTGAAAAAGATTTATGTTATAAATGTCATAGTACAGTCGCAGACCGCAATCAGTACGGTGCAACATGAACCAATATAACTTCCTTAATGTTCCGCGCAAACTGGTATCTCCCAAGTAACTCGTTCATCAAAGGCGTCGTTACTAAAACTTCGGGGCTTGCAGAGCGCCGCACAACAGCTAAACAAAACCTCGTGGCAGTGGTGGCCCCTACGACTGCGACTCTGTTTTGCCGGAACTGCTGGAGTTGGAGCAAACATATTTCGCTCCATTAGGCACTGTGGCGGGCTGCGGTCGGCCGTGGCGCGTCCGCGGCAGCATTCCCTCTGATCTCTCGCGCGGCTCCCTTTACTCCTCACCCCCCCCCTCCCACCATCCCTCGCCGTCTGCTCCACCGCGCAAAATTTCCCAACCTACACTGGCGGCCCTGGATGGGGAAATGTTGCGCGCTAAGCAAGATTCATGTCATCGTCCAAAGTTTGCTGCGGCGACGCCGCATTTTGCTAGAAATCTCTATCGAAAATTACCGCTCTATCGTGACCCTCGCTTTACATCAGAATTATTGGGATTAAGTGTGCTATTGCAGATACGAGTTGAACAGTTGCTTATTGAATAAGGTTTTATCCTATCGTACCTCAATTTCTAAAACATTTGCGAATATCTTTTGCCATGCACTAATGACGTGTGAATCTGTTATAACTGAGCTTCTGTTCCCTTTATTTGATTAAATACACTAGTTGTAAGGTGTCAGGCAAATCCAACACCTTCCATGAAAACCCTGGCATGATAAGCAAATCCAGTAGTATGTGACATAGCTCCGAATAAATCGTGACATTAAATTAACCAAAGTAATACGAGTAACGAGTGAGAAAATGGAATACCACAGACTAACACAAGAATGCCTAAATGCATGTCATACCTTCCCACCGTGAGAGGGACGCAGTTCCGAGGGGAGAAACGAGAACAGAGGCCGAGAGCAGAACCGTGTTAAGCTGAAGGCCCTACGATAAGGGACGGACACCCACGTCGCCAGCTAACAGCTAGGACCACCCCCAGCCCATGTTAAAAGCTAGAGCCCTCCAGAAGAACAGTATAGATCTTACGATAACACAAAAAGGGCCACCCCAGCTGCAAGTTTTAGCGTGAGACTTTTTCGCGTCTCTGTTACGTTGCAAACTTTAAAAACATTGCCCCACCACGAAAAGTATAACGTTTCTCATTGGATAGACAGAATTTTTGTAGGCGAAGCTTAAGGTTAACATTGAGACCCTGATTGGTCAGATGAAAACACAGCCAGATAGTTTTTTTAAACCTACTTCCGTAAATTGTAGTAAGGAGAAGTTAGGAGGGAGTTGCTTCCGAGACGGCGAGGTCAGCGGAGCTGTGCTGACCGCCGCCCCCTGATGAACACCGACAAGGTAATGAACGCACGCGACACCGCATAACAGCGCATAAAGCTTCACTCAGAACTGTAGAAGTCTCATCTGTTACACCCATTTTTGCATAATACTAGTGTCGATCGTCAATTAAACCTCATAGTGTTCACATTTGCCACTTGAAGTAAAAATCTGAAACTCGATGATTTTTCTGCTATATAGTTATTGAGAAGCCACATCAGCCACTGTAATTTACGACAAGTTAGGTAAGTAATTAAAGATAATTGAGGGTCACTGTAGACCATTTTGATAGTTTTCTCTTTTGTGAAACTTAATTTAAACCTAGATTATAGATGTGATATGGCATAGGTCATCCTTCGATCCATTGTAGAACTTGGAAACCCATTCAGGGAATATACGTTCACATTTTTGTTGAACGCAGTTGGTTTTTACCATCCTGTATTCAAACATTTCCTTTTATCAATAGTGCAATTTATAAACAATGTTTTGTGAGTAGAATAAAATTTCCAATGGTAAACTTAACTGCTTTTTCGACGTTATTTTACCAGCTAAATAAAAATAGGAAAGCCTTGAACCCTTCCACTAAATTTAGTTAGTATTAAGATTCTTTTACAGGGAGTGCAGTGGAGCTGACCCTGAAATAATTAAGTATTTGGTTATATCATAGCTAGTCTCACTGAACTTTTCTGAACTCTACATGTCATGTGTGGTCTGACGTCTCCTTACCAGCAACAGGTCACAGGTACAAACTAGTCAATTCCCTAAAAAACACGCTCAGAGCGTCGTTGCGCGAAAGTGGTAGGGAGACATGATATAGAACAAACAGACACCACGCAGAATATTAGATAGTTACAAGTTGAAAAATTTTTAAGTTGCCACACTGGTTATTATTCCACATTATGTTGTGCACTTATTATAGATGAAACACCTTTAGACGTGCAAAACTGAATATGTTCTGTCGTTTTGAAACTGACAGTGAGACCATTTGCAGAAAATTACTCAATAATATTTTTAAGAACATGATTTGCCATTTCTTTTGTTGCTGTATGTATGTTTGGACCGGTTACAGTATTCGTGTCACCCGCAAAATAATTAATTCTGCTAGTTGTATATCGGATGGAAGGTCGTTTACGTATCTGGGAAACCATACCGGACGTAAAAATTGAGGTGCTTGGAACCCCATAAGTGATTTATTTCCAGTCAGAAGAATCTCTCTTGCTTACATTGGGTGTCTTACTAAGCACACGTTTACGATTTCTTTTGATTAGATTTGGCATTATATATTGGTTGACTATACTATCAGTTTCACAAAATCTCAGTTTATCCAAGAGGATATTGCGATTTACATATTAAAATGTGTTAGACAGGTACCAGAAAATAACAACAGGTGTCATTTTCATATGAAGTGCTAGTAATATTCGGTGAATGAATCCGTAAGTGAGATCCTGAGCTGATGAACTCTTCTGAAATCCAAACTGTGATTTACTGAGATTATTGTTGTTGCTAAGGTGGGATACTATTCTAGAATACAGAACCTTTGGAAAAATTTAGGAAAATTGCTTCAAAAGTGAAGTGGATCGATAGTTATTGACATTTCTCCTGTCACCTTTCTTATAGCTGGGTTTAACTATGACAAGATGCTACTTATTATTTGGGAAAAAAGTATTTAGTTGTCTGATGAAAACATTATGAACCTCAGATGAACTTTTACTTTGCAGAGAATATGTGATATTCTTAATTTCGTAACGAAGAAATGGATGATTAAATTTTATTTTAGATGCTTATTCAGCAAATTTTTTTCATTATTCTCTTGAACTGTTCGTCTCTATATGTTCTACTACAATTAAGAAATTATTGTTAAACATTTCTATTACTTATGACTGAACATATTTACAGGCCTTGCATTTATGTTAATAGTGCTGTACTTCGGTTCTGTGGCTTCTTGTCCTGTATCTCGTTTCACTACATTCCACGTAGCCTTTAATTGGGCTATCGAAATTACTCATTTCTGACATAGTGTGCACGTTTCTTGAAGTTTGTTTAATAACATTTCTTAGCAACGTTGAGCAATTTTTGTAGAGCGCAACGTCTGCACGGTCTTCACTTGTTCTTGCCAACAGCTACATATTCCATGTTCTTTCCCAAGTACTTCAGTTCCTCTAGTGATGTATGATATAGCTGTTCAGTGTCATTTCTGATTGGCTTATGTGGGAAGTTATTGTGGGAAATTAATTTTAAACTAGCGTATGAATTTATCATGCAATATATTAAATTGTACGTCAGAATTCGGTTCATTATAAATTTCAAGTCAGGTCACTTCTTTTTAAGTGTTCTTGGAAATGTTTGTCCTGGGATCATTAATTATTAGATTACCATTAATTATTCTGCACTACAAGGCACTATCTTATTTATTCCTGTTGTGCATCATAATTGGAGAAGACGTTTATAATGAGTATACAGTCACTTTCTTCCTTAGGGCTTCAACAAAGTAAACATTATCAATTAGGATCCCATGTTGGATCCATG
Organism: Schistocerca cancellata; assembly: GCF_023864275.1. Classification (NCBI taxonomy): domain Eukaryota; kingdom Metazoa; phylum Arthropoda; class Insecta; order Orthoptera; family Acrididae; genus Schistocerca; species Schistocerca cancellata. The sequence continues at coordinate 215,998,931 of NC_064632.1, read as the reverse complement.
TTGGAAGTTAATTACTGGAATAAAATTCTAGGATACAAGTAAGGCTCCCAGATTGTCTTTAGTATCAGAATTCCTTAGAAAATCTCAATTGGAATGACCACAGATTTTAAGTGTTTGTTGCTGTTTAACTGACAGTATTGTAGTAAGCCTCATAAACAATTCAAAATTTGTCGTTGGGGACCTACGAGAGCTATTTGTTTTGAAGGGTCGATCGGCCGCCAAATGGAGACAACTGTGAAAATAAAAAATGTCTTGTTTGGAACATTTAGCCACACCTTCCAGCTACTTATCTACGTAGTCGTCACTCCGACTTATACGTAGCATGATATAAACTTTTCAATAGCCTTGTCACAGAAGATGACCGCCTGTGTTTCCACCAATTCTCTACGCTGGTCTGTAGCTCGTTGTCTGTATCAAAATGATCTTCTCATAACCAGCGTTTCAAGTGAGCGAAGAGATTTCCATCGGAAGGAGCGAAGCCCGGGTTGTATGGTGGCTGATCAAACACTTCCCATTGAAAACGCTGTAGGAGCGTTTGTGTTGCGGCTGCATTGTACGGCCAAGGATTATCATGAAGGACATTGCATGATGACAACATTCCTCTTTACTTGTTCAGAATTGCCATTCGCTGAAGATTTCCTGGAATAGCCTGATACCCCTTGCATCATAAACCTCTATACGTCTTACTTCTACGACCCGTTACATACCCGCATTTTGCTGTCACACTTGACTTTTACCTTATGCGGAACGCTTGGAAATCCGGCGGTACCCCACAGCATGAAGAAATCGAATGACAGCAGGCACTTCACCTTTGGTGGAAGATTCTGCTGTATTGTCCTAGCCACCCAGTGCACTCAGAAGATAAAAATACGCCCTGACACGATCGACGGATATACTTGAGAACTGTACAACACACTTGCACTAAGCTGCTTCGGATTTTCATCGTGGTTTTAATATCACTACGGATTTGACCTTATAATAAAAGGTAGCCCTAATTTCGCGAACGATCGGACCTTGAAAAAAAAAAAAAAAGATGGAAAAAAGTAGCCCTGTTACATATAGGTTTTGTGCAACAGAAAATTATATACCTGGCCTACACAAACCGCACGCGAAATTTTCATATTCTCTCGCTCGCTACGCACAAACTAGTAGTCCTACAACAAAAGGAAAACGACCTTTAATGTAGTTAAATTTTGAGTTAAGAAAATTGTGCAAAAGTGACTTCAGACGCACCTGAACTCCCACTCTCATCTCTCCCCAGTCAGCATATGGTTCGTGGCACTCCCTCCTTCAACCGTACAAAAATTTCCACGTACACGAACTATTTCCGATACTCGATCTTTTTTGTCTCTACTGATTGGGCTACTACGCCCCCAGCATTGGCGGCTATTCCATTAACATTATTAAATCAAATGTGCCCGTGGGAGTAATGAACGAAAAATAACATTTGTGAACGTCAGGCTAAAACTAATTACGTTGATAATTTAATCCAAACTTAACCATATAATCACGGTAGCTTCGTATTCAGAAGGCCTCACGAATGCAGTGATGTCATTTTTTTTCCATTTCATGCCGTTAAAATTCACACAATTAATATGCAAAATTTACACAAAAGTCAGTTTTACCATTGCCAAGTGCTCGACTACGCTGATGACCTAAAAACCTTGAAACTCCCGTTAAACACGCTGGGCAGAATGGGTAACAGGATTTTGGAAGAGGACCAAGGGTTGAGGTCAGTTTCTGCTTCTAATTGTCATTTATTGCACTTTAACAACCCTTGCAACTAAAGCGGCACATAACCGAATCTTTACCGAATGCAATTCTTTCACGGCTGAAGGCCTCCAACAAGAAATCTTAACAAGATAAAAATCCAATTAATATAGCAATAAAATAATTAAAAAAACAACATACGTAAAGTGCAATACCAATGGCTGAGGGCCACAATTAAACTTCAAAATTTTTAAAATATATTACCATAAGCTGTGAAGGCAGAAGGCCGCAGTGTTTAAGCTTGAAAGATAATTATAAAAATTAATTTTGCAAAATTTTACGAAAACAAAACAATGAACCAAAGCCTAAAATTGAAAATGGCTGACAACAGATAATTAAACACCGGTGGCACTCAGAAAGCCTCCAGGGAGGTCGGTCTGCCCTCGTTCACTTAGGTGAGACAGGTGGTGAGCCCAGCTGTACTTGATCCGTCTGAACCCTACCAGGGGACAGCCACGGACCGACCGACACAACGACTTGCTTCCCGTCAATCAGTACATGAGAACCCAAAGCTGCAAGGTTACAAACGTGATAATACACAACGGAGTGTGTTTGAGCTGTCAAAATTACGTTAGTGGCCAGGGCAGGTAACCGGAACACTAACGGCCACAAGACAGAAAATTCCTCTGGTGCACTCAAATCGTAGTCGACAAAAATAGTTAACTGCACCGCATGTTGGCTAAATCTCAGCAGTAGAACCACTCGGTGTTGCTCACCGGAAAACCTCCCCAATAGCAAACCACCGAAGCGAACCACCACAACACAAATTGACGTTGCTTGGGTGGTTGAAGCCACTACTCAACTTTGACGTCCTGGGTCGGTGAACCACAAGCTTGTAGCGATCGGAAACCTCCACACACGCTGCGACACTGCGCAGGGCCTGGAAGCGAACCCAGACGACTTTACGGCGCGGAGATGTCCTCCCTGGTCCGCACCAACCGACCGACAGCCTGCTGGTCCGTCCGCGACTGCTGCTCCGTCGCGACTGCACTGCTGGTGCGTCTCCCACTCACTTCCAGACACACGGCGGCGGAAATACTGGCTCGGACCCAACCATGCAGAGGAAACATGCCCACTGGCTAAGCGACGTCGCTGCACCAGGCGAGGACCGACCCAAGTTCCACAAGACGGTAACTGAACGGGCTCAGAAGCGCTCGGAGAACCAGTTACAGGTCACCCGATGAGACGACCGACCTCTCGGAGCCAATATTCCGACAACATTTAAAACAGGTTGTCGGTGGAAATCACACCAACTACACACACAACCTTACAAACACTTGCACGAAGAGATAAACGATACACAACAGTAGCTAAGCATGCACGAAGATAAATCGGGAGTGGGTGCACACACACACACAGCCGACTCATGAACGATCGGCGAGCCACAACGTGCCGTCCGTTTGGACGACCGACCGACGATCTACCAAGGCCATGGCCCGGCTCAAGTGATGCGTGGCGGCAATGGTCGGGCGAGCCATGTCGATGCAGATCTCACTGCTCCAACCCGACTGCACTAGTGCCGCATTGCAACTCCCCGACTGGCATGTCCGGACTGCGCCCCGGACGCGTCCCCAACCGACAGGCAAACCCAAACTCTCGACCCGAACTGCGACCAACTAACTTACAACAGACAAAGAGCGGGAAGTAATAACAGTTCAGCAAAGATACTACATGAGAGGATATATCGATACGCGCTGCTAACGCCGCTCACCGTCAGGGAAAGCAGCAACTCAGTGACAGTAGTAATTTAAATTAACGTAGTGAGGTGGAAGTACGTTAAAAACAGGGTGTAAAATACATGATGGCGGCAGCAGGAGCCACGCACGGCTCAAACGTTGAATTTGGGAAAGAGCTGGCGCAGTCGAGAGCTTTTGGGGTTGGGTTGGGTTGTTTGGGGAAGGAGGCCAGACAGCGAGGTCATCGGTCTCATCGGATTAGGGAAGGACGGGGAAGGAGGTCGGCCGTGCCCTTTTAAAGGAACCATCACGGCATTTTCCTGGAGCGATTTAGGGAAATCACGGAAAACCTAAATCAGGATGGCTGGACGCGAATGCGAGTCCAGTGTGTAACCACTGCGCCACCTGGCTCGGTCCACAGCGGGTGGACGGAGTGCCATTAGCAATGGACTAGAACTCCAGACCGGTAGGGGCTGTGTGTGGGAGTGAAGGTGCGTTTGAATGTCATTTTTGTACATTTTTCTTGAATGACTTGAAAACTACTGTCTCTAGTGGAAACTAATCCGGTTAAAATTAAGATACATTAAGTTTTCTTCAAAAAACGTCCTGTTTATTTTTTTCTTTGGGATTAACAGTTCATAAGTAGTGAGTGAGAGAACGTGAAAAACTCGTGTGTGGTTCATGAAGGCCACATATAACACTGCGGGTGGTATAAAATGACATCGGTAGGGGCTGCTGAATCACGGTGTATAGTTGCATTAAAAAAGGGAAATATTTTTCAGTATTAATTCGCAAGCAAAAACGTATGGTGACGGCTATATGAATCCTGCTCAGGGTACCTAAAAACAAATCACCATACAGAACAGCTGCGAGGCATGACTTCGATAGAATGAGGTGCAGCATGTTAGCAAGATCTATAGTAAAGACGCCACGAAGACTGTGTGACAAAGAAAATCTATTCGCGGAATAAAGGGAGCTCGGGGCGCGCATAGCACGTTAGTGGCGGTGCTACATTACCCGGTGGCCGCGGCTCCCTCACCCCGCGCTGCTGGCCTGGAGCACAGGCTGCTACTGCTTTATGCGGCTGGCTGCTTTCCAATTCCTTCTGCAGCGCTTCGCAGTCGCCGCCGTGAGATTGCGCTGGAGATGCGCGGGTGGCTGTGGACCATCACGAGCAGCGCCGGCGGCTGCGCCCTATGGCCGTGTCGCCAACTCACTGCCACCTGCCACCTGCCACCTGCCACCTGCCACCTCAGACCACACTGGAAAGTGACCGCACGCGAACATAGGCAGAAGCTGCCGTAGTCACCCATCACTACTCCACACCAATCGGAACTTTTTGTCTGCCATATACACTACTGGACATTAAAATTGCTACACCAAGAAGGAATATAGATGATAAACGGGTATTCATTGGCCAAATATATTGTACTAGAACTGACATGTGATTACATTTTCACGCAGTTTGGGTGCATAGATCCTGAGAAATCAGTACCCATAACAACCACCTCTGGCCGTAATAACGGCCTTGATACTCCTGGGCATTGAGTCAACCAGAGCTTGGATGGCGTGTAAAGGTACAGCTGCCCATGCAGATTCAACAAGATACGGAAACGTGATGGTACGCATTTCTCCTCCTTACACGAGGCATCACAACAGCAAGTCACCAGGCAACGCCGGTCAACTGCTGTTTGTGTATGGGAAATCGGTTGGAAACTTTTCTCGTATCAGCACGTTGTAGGTGTCGCCACCGGAGTCAACCTTGTGTGAATGCTCTGAAAAGCTAATTATTTGCAAATCACAGCATCTTATTCCTGTCGGTTTAATTTCGCGTCTGTAGCACGACATCTTCGTGATGTAGCAATTTTAATGGCCGGTAGAGTAGGATGTCTCATTTACTTTGAGCTCTCCAGAGAAATTATATACCTGAAGCAAAATTTAAAAAAAATTATTAAGGAAAATGTTATATACCTACCAAGCGGACGTTAATAGGAAAGACTGCCTTTCTTGAAACTTCATTCATTGCGATGATATGAAGAGCAGTACGTTTTTCACGTAATATGCTGTACTTTGTATTTGGCAATCCACTTCCTCTTCTCAAAAACCTATCCGCAAATGATTCACTGTGTACTTTCCACGTAAAATCGACGTTATTAGAAATGTAAAACGAATGAACTTGGACTACTGCAGTAGGGCATAACGCAGCTATCTTGGGTAAAGTAACTTATCCATGTGCCGGAGATGACAGTTAAAACACTGATAGCGCACGGAAAAAGCACACAGTCATTCAGTTGAAGGGTTGTGCGAGCACGTTATTCATCGACGAAAAGAAGGCAGAAATGCTATGTAGAATGTAACTTATGAGAACACTAATTGCAACAATTTCCAGAGTACCTCAAGAAAGTGTGGTAGGACAGTTATTATTTACAGTGTATACAAATGATGTACTAGAAAGCGTTGGATGCTCTTTAAGGTTCAGATGATTATATTGTCCATAGCCAAGTAGCAACGACAGAAGACATTATCGACTTACGGAATGATCTGCAGAGGAACGATGAATGAAGCAGACTCGGGCACTTGACCCTGACGTAAATAAATGTAGCATATTGCGCTTAAATTGGCAAAGAAAGACACTACCGTACAATTACACCATTGATGAGAAATTGCTACAAATCGTATCTATCGTAAAATATATGGGAGTAACTATCCTGAGTGACCATCAGTGGAATGACCACATAAAGCAAATTGTAAGAAAAGCAGATGCCTGTCTTAGAAATGGCTCTAAGCACTATGGCTCTAAGCACTATGGGACTTAACATCTGAGGTCATCAGTCCCCCGGACTTAGTAATACTTAAACCTAATTAATCTAAGGACATCACACACATCCATGCTCAAGGCAGGATTCGAATCTGCGACCGTTGCAGCAGCGCGGTTCCGCAGCAGCAGCTCGGTCATAGCGGCCGGCCCTGTCTTAGATTCATAGGTAGAATGTTGAGGAAATGTACCTCGTACGCGAAGGAAGTGGCTTATAAACGGTTTGTCCGACTGATTCTATTGTTCATCAATAGTGGATCTCTACCAAGTAGGACTGCTAGAATAATTAGACAAGATCCTACGAGGAGCGGCGCATTTCGTCACGCGATCGTTTATACAGCGCGAGAGCGTTATCAAGATACGCGATAAACTCCGGTGGCATTCGTTACAAGAGAGACGTTGTGCATCGCGAGAGAGTTGCTATTTAAATACGAGGGAGCACTTTCCAGGTAGAGTCGGACAACATATTACTTCCTCCCACAGACATTTTGTGTAATGACCACAAAGAAAAAAAATCGAGAAGTTAGAGCCAAAACATAGTCTTACCGAAAATCATTTTTCTCGTGCGTCTTTCGCGAATGAAACATGTTGGGAGGGTTCAGTCACTGATACCAGAGGTACCCTCCGTCACACACCATAAGTTGACTTGCGGAATATGATGCATTTGCGTACGGGTATATGTAGTACAGTATTGTAGTGCTTTCAAACGATACGTTCTTGATTAAAAATTGTGTCAACAATAGTTTTTTTATCGTGCTTGGAAATAGGTGTAATGCTACACAGGCAGAGGAACTTTAAAGAGAACGACGTCCTAACAAGGACCCGTCTTCCCGGCGGATGTTTTATCGTCTTATTTTGACGCTTCCAGCCAAGGGCAACGCAGTCGTAGTAAAACTCCCACCCACGTAAGCACACGGTAGCTTCAAAGGAAGTTTCACATGCCTAAAACCAATGTACATTGCATTCCAGTAGTTCCATCCTTGTCTCTTACTATAGTAGGACTTCAGTCCTATCAGCAATTCTTTATTAACTGTTACAAAGCTTCAGGCGTCTTGGCCAGTTACGCCATTTTCAAAGGAGCCAATACAAATTCGTACAAAATATCTCGTCTAAATTACTTTCATGATGTATTAGTTCATGGGATCCTTTGAAATCGGCAAAATGCCGAAATCCGCAAGGTTTAGCAAAAGTTAATAAAGGATTGTAGTCCAGCTGTATTACAGTAAACAAAAAAAAAAAAAAAAAAACACACATCTCATTTAAGCTATATGTGTCTTATGTAGACTTACATCAATGGGAATGATTTCCAGAATCATCTGCAGTTCTGTCCAGTGGGCGCAGCAGGAAATATTCGCCAACTAGAATTACTTCGCCGATGTTTTCTTTTTTTGTTTTTTCACCTTTGAACATTCCTTGTCAAACAAAGGACAAGGAAATACAAAGAACGTGGATAATACTTCCAGCGAAAACCCACAATGTCTTAGACAGGCAGAACATTAGCGTAAGTAGAGAGTAAATGTCTGGTTAGGCATGCATTGTACTTCTGTTATTGGCTGTTATTTCGTCGAAGGTAATCTAAACGGCAGGGCGCATGCAAACTTTCCCATGCGAATTTTTACTCCATCTGGATCCTAAGAACTAGAACTCTTGTGTGATACCAACACAATAGACATAATACCTTACGTGCACATGGAGGAACAGTGGGTTTTCCTGATTTGTCATCTGCCTTAACTCGTCTGGAGTGACAAAAGACGTTCTCTATCATCATATTCTAATAAGAGGAACGTATCGTGCTTGCATTAACTCCCTTCATCAGGCAGTAATGGAAGCAGCGATGAATTCTTTCATCCAATGCATAGACCATGGTCACTATTTTCTCTTATGAATGATCTTATCTGTGTCCACAATAGATTACAGTAATACAAAATGGTGGAAAGTGGGGAAAATTGTCTGTTTCATGGTAGTGTTACATGGTAGTGTTTGCTGTTACATGGTACTGTTGCTTCTGCGACTTGTGCCTCTGTAACCTTTAAATTCGCTAAACTTTAAACTTCGTGAGTTTCTCAGTTTTAAATGTCCTTTGTGAGACCTACGATAAGCACATATCCGTATTTTAAAGTCATTGTTATTCAAGTTCAGCTGTCACAGCTGATGTACCTTCCTGGGTAAAGAGGGACAACACATGACAAAGTTAACAGTCAGTTAACCAGCTGGCACCCTGAGACACGGCAACTGGAGTGGGATACTACCGGCAAAGACTGCCGCGTTTTCTGCTTCTTCCCCACTATAAGGGGACGACTGAAGCTAAAGCATGCGGATCCAAGTCGTGACATGGTTCACATTTTTACCAGTCACGGCCCGTACCCGCCACATTTGAACCTCGTGCGCCTTAGCGAGGGATCTACAGGCACATAATGGGCATATGGGCCTCCTGAAAACATGGCACTACATTGCAACACCCTCAAACACATAAACATGCAACATAATACAATGACATCAAAGACATATAGCGAGACCCAGACAAATGGTGTGCTCTAGGCAACGTCACTGGTATGATTTCATGAACACTGCATCACGTGCATAGAGAAGAAAACCCATGTGGCAGATCTCGAGCAGACACGCAACAAGCACGACAACTGGATACTTCGTAGGACACAAACACGGGCAAAGAAACATACACTGTTGTACATGTAGACACAGAAAATGACGCAGACACAAAAATAAGATCACAAACATGAAGCACGAGGAGTATAACACATAAATCAAATAAATAACAAATTGTAAGAATAGCAGCACAGTACATGTTTGATCCAAGTATCTAAAATGCAGTTTAAATATGATAATTAAATAATGCAAAAGAAAATTATTTAGGTAAACAATGAGACAAGGATTACATCTAAGGAATACACAACGTACAGAGGCAAGGCTCGAAGTTTATGTTACGAAGCACCCACCAGTGACATTCGCTAAGGAAAAAAGCATCATGTACACAAACGTAAAACACAACAGCACACATACAAATTAGTATAGATATACCAACACAAATATTGTAGCCATCCCACTTAGAATAGAAACAACACGAACCGTAAATTGTGTATTAAATTTTATTTTATCAGTAAGGAAAATATCTGCAGATATCCCTTTCCTATCTTTCTATTATTTTCTTCTAAATTACTAACATTTATTACTTTAACATTCCATTTCCTACAACTAATTTAATTTGTAAAATAATGCTAATTGTTTTATTTTTATTATTCAAAACAAATTTTGTAAGTAATATGGAAAAATGCACTCTTAAATGTAAAACTGTAAAGTGTACCACCTGCTTTTTAAAATATCTGACAACAGGTCTTTAAATAAGCAATAAATGCAGTGAAATTAAATGTAACTTCATTGTCAGTAATCTGGTAGGCTGAGAAAGTTCTATTTCAGCACTTTTTCCTTTTATAAACGAGGATTGTGCCCATGTAGCCTCAAGCACCTTCAAAGACACACAGTGTATGTGTCGAAACTGCGTGGAGGAACACTCGGTCGAGCCAGAATATAATGGATAACAGTCGCCATATGCGTAGGGTAAATATGCAGAGGCGTCCTCAAAGTCCGTGCCGGACTCCGACAGTTCCTTATACTGTGCAAGATGGCTGACGTGTGCAAACGAACGGACACTGTGCGACAAATGAGATAAAATTGGGAGCTTAGCCCGCTACAAATGGCAAGTTGAAATTTTCACACGCTTGAGTCGGGCCCGTTGGCTTTGTGTTCCGCAGCCGTCATTGTCAGCTCCGGGCCCAACCCCGGCCGCAAGCGACAGCTTTCTTTTGTTTCCAGATGACTGTGTTTACACGCCACAGTTCACAGTCCGCTCCACAAACATTCCGTTAATTGCTTTTCCCACTGTGCTAATTTACGGGCCCGCACCAAGGGACCGAATTTCTATGCCAGACTTTGCAAACACATCCGTATTTAACTTTGGCGAAACACTTGTGCAAAACTCATCCACTGCGTCTGGCAGTCACTTAGCTGGAACGTGACACATGATTACGAAATGACGTCTTTTAATGATGTACACGCTCCCACATTACATTAGGGTTGAATCCGCACGGTGGTTTGTTGGAGAATCATAATAACACAGTGCAAACTTGTTTACGCCTTGCAGTTAGAGTACACAGCTATAGTTCTTCATCACAGCCGAAAATGACTTTCCCTTGTTTTTGAGTCATCAGTCTTCTGACTGGTTTGATGCGGCCCGCCACGAATTCCTCTCCTGTGTCAACCTCTTCGTCTCAGAGTCCTACGTCCTCGGTTATTTTCTGGTTGTATACAATCTCTGTTTTCCTCTACAGTTTTGTCCTGTACAGTTCCCTTGGTACCATGGAAGTCACTCCCTGATGTCTTAACAGATGTCCTATCATCTGTCCTTACTCCTACTCAGTGTTTTCCACATATTCCTTTCCTCGTCCATTCAGCGAAGTACCTCCTTATTCCTTACCTTATCAGCCCGCATAATTTTCTACATTCATCTGTAGAGCCACATCTCAAATGCTTCGATTCTCTTCTGTTCCAATTTAACCCACAGTCCATGTTTCACTTCCATACAATGCTGTGCTCTAAACGTACATTCCTAGAAATTTCTTCCTCAAACTACGGCATGTGTTTGATACTAGTAGACTTCTCTTGACCAGCAATGTCTATTTTTCCAGTGCTAATCTGCTTTTAATGTTCCCATTGTTCCGTCTGTCATTGGTTTTTTACTGCCTAGATTGCGGAATTTCTTAAATTCATCTACTTCGTGACCATCAATTCTGATATTGAGTTTCTCGCTACACATCATACTTTCGTCTTTCTTCGATTTACTCTCAGTCCATTTTCTATACTCATTAGACTGTCCATTCTATTCAGCGGATCATATAATTCTTCTTCAGTTTCATTTAGAAAACCAATGTCATCAGCGAATCTTATCACTGATGTCCTTTCACCATGAATTTTAATTCCACTCCTGAACCTTCCTTTTACTTCCATCACTGCTTTTTCGATGTGCAGATTGAACAGTAGGGGCGAAAGACTACATTCCTGTCTTACAACCTTTTCAATCGGAACATTTCTTCTTGGTGGTATTTCTCCCTCTTGGCTCTTTTACATAATGTATATTTCTCGTCTCTCCCTATAGCGGTACCCTATTTATCTCAGAATTTCGAAGATATTGCACCATTATATCTTTCGAACGCTTTTACCAGGTCTTCAGATCCTATGATCGTGTCTTGATTTGTCTTTAACTTGTTTCCATTAACAATTGCAACGTCAGAATTACTTATCCGGTGGCTTTACCTTTCCTAAAGCCGAACTGATCGTCATATAACACATCCTAAGTTTTCCATTCTTCTATACGTAATTTTTGGCAGGGACTTGGATGCATCAGCTGTGAAGCTGATTGTACGACAATTCTTGCACTTGTCAGCTCTTGCAGTCTTCGAAATTATGTGGATGATATTTTTCTGTAAAACCAAATGGTATGTCGACAGGCTCATACATTCAGCACACCAACGTGAATAGTAGTTTTGCTGCCATTTCGTCCAACGATTTTAGAAATTCTGCTGGACTGTTATCTATGCCTTCTGAATTATTTAATGTTAAGTTCTCAAAAGCTCTTTTGATTCTGCTTCTGTAGTGACTATAATGGCAGAATGTCTTTTATACAGTGGTATATCTTCCAGTGATTTGGCGTATCAGTTCAAGCTTTATATCTAACACAGGAATAAACTGTTAAATTTGTTTAACTTTTTAATATAATCATCTTACATGTGACATGAAGTTGTGCTCATTCATTCCACAGCAGTCCCATTTTATCTCCTCTCAGATCTTTGAGTGTCGAGCTGACCATTTCCTTGTGACTAAGGGAATGTCTGTATAGTTTGTCCGGCCGAAGCCGGCCGGTGTGGCCGTGCGGTTAAAGGCGCTTCAGTCTGGAACCGCGTGACCGCTACGGTCGCAGGTTCGAATCCTGCCTCGGGCATGGATGTGTGTGATGTCCTTAGGTTAGTTAGGTTTAAGTAGTTCTAAGTTCTAGGCGACTGATGACCTCAGAAGTTAAGTCGCATAGTGCTCAGAACCATTTTTTTTGTCCGGCCGGCCGGGATGGCCGAGCGGTTCTAGGCGCTACGGTCTGGAACCGCGCGACCGCTACGGTCGCAGGTTCGAATCCTGCCTCGGGCCTGGATGTGTGTGATGTTCTTAGGTTAGTTAGGTTTAAGTAATTATACGTTCTAGGGGACTGATGACCTCAGATGTTTAGTCCCATAGTGCTCAGAGCCATTTGAACTATTTGTATAGTTTGTCCCACCTGCTGATGAAAGTTTTCTATTTACTCCTTTGTCACACTTCCTCTCCAGTATGTCACTTGTTCAGAGCATATTCTTTCCTTCTCTTTAATATTTAACTTTCTTCCGTAGAAAATCATTTCAAACGCGTGATGTTTGTGATTCTCTGCCTAAACCTTCAACCACATTTAACTTTACATATAGAACTTCGGTCTATGTACACAGCTTCAGCAGACTCTTTATAGGTTGATACCAATGAAGACACTTCTTTCACTAAAGATACCATTGTTTTTCAGAATTAAATGAATTCTGTGCTGGTGAATCAGAATACGACAGATATTTCAAAAAAATTACTTTTCCACACCTGAAAAAGAATTTTTGCCTGTATTTTGTTTCTTTGTCCGAGTATGTTCTGTCCTTTCACTCCAGAAGCATGTCAGCTACGAGATCGTATTTTTGTATAGGTTAGTGAATGACCAAGTGTGTTGCATCATGTTAAACTTCATTCTTATGCAAGATAATGTGGTTTTGACATGCGTACATTTGAATAAAAATAGTTTGTAAATTTACAATTGAAAGCGAATGTTACTTTTCTTTTAAATAATCTCGTAGCTCATAAAAGAACTATATAGAAATTCCTATTTGAAGTTACTGATTATCGTGCTTTCATATTGACGGAACGAAGCAGTAGGTAGGTAGCTGTGAAGCTTCCGTAACAAAACGAAGGCTTTATGGCATAATGGACAAACCATTATACACTCTAAGGAAGAAAAAAAGAGGCACTGCAAAGGAATTATGTGAATGGGAGGAAATTTGGTAGATGTGAAGTACATCTACAGACAAACGAGTGATTACAGTTTCAGATAAAAAAATGCTGATGTATTCAAGAAAAGAGCTTCACACTCTGAGCAAGTAAATAACCATTGGACCAACTCTGGTCCTTACGTAAGTAGTTATTTGGTTTGGCACTGATTAATAGACTTGTCAAATATTTTCCTGAGAGACACTGTCCCAAATTCTGTCCAACTGGTGAGTTACATTGTCCAAATACCATGCTGGTTGCAGGGCCCTGCCCGTTATGACTCAAACGTAACCAATTGGTGAGAGATTCTCGCTGGCAGAGCTGCGGTTTGGCAAGCACGAGGACAGATAGTAGAAGCTCTCGCAGTGTGTGGGTGGCCATTATCTTGCTGAAAATGTGTCCAGGATGGCTTGCCATGAATAGAAACAAACTGGGACATAGAATATCATTAACGTATCGCTGTGCTGTAAGGGTGCCGCTGATGACAAACAAAGGGAAGAGATGGATGTAACCGATACAGAATCTTTAAGCGATGTGTATCAGTCACGTTGAAATATAAACAAAAAAGCTAAATAAATCTGATGGCGTTTTCGTTATCACATACGAGATAATTCTTTACCAACATCCACCAGAATACGAATGAGTGAAGAGGTCCCTCTTGGTTGTAAGAATAATGCTGGCAGTTTGTTTGTTTATTTGGAACATGCTCCATTGCAACCACTTTATGTAACGCTACATGTACTGTATGTGCCCGAGGCAGGATTCGAACCTGCGACCGTAGCAGCAGCGCGGTTCCGGACTGAAGCGCCTAGAACCGCGCGGCCACAGCGGCCGGCAACCATGCATGAGCAGCGCCTATTAGACGGAGGGGTCCGACAGTTCCAGTCATTCCACCAGGAAGGAGGTACATGGCTCGTGTTGTCTGTAGTTCAACCATGCCTGGATGGTCAATACTGCAGTTCGACCGAGTCCGCATTGTTACTTTGTGCCAGGAAGGGCTCCCAGCAAAGTGCCCAGGCGTCTCGGAGTGAACCCAAAAAAAAAAAAAAAAAATGCTGTTCGGACATGGAGAAAATACAGAGAGACAGGAACTGTAGATGACATGCCTCACTCAGTTCGCCCAAAGGCTACTGCAGTGGATGACCGCTACCTACGGATGGTGGCTCGGAGGAACCCTGACAGCAACGCCACGATGTTCAATAATGCTTTTCGTGCAGCCACAGGACGTCGTGTTACGACTCAAATTGTGCGCAATAGGCTGCATGATGCTCAAATTTACTCCCGAGCCGGCCGGAGTGGCCGGGCTGTTCTAGGCGCTACAGTCTGGAACCGCGCGACCGCTACGGTCGCAGGTTCGTATCCTGCCTCGGGCATGGATGTGTGTGATGTCCTTGGGTTGGTTAGGTTTAAGTAGTTCTAAGTTCTAGGGGACTGACGACCTTAGAAGTTAAGTCCCATAGTGCTCAGAGCCATTTTTTTACTCCCGACGTCCATGGCTGGGTCCATCAATGCAACCACGACATAAGGCAGCGCCAAAGAGATGGGCCCAATAACACGCCGAATGGACAGCTTAGGATTGGCATCACGTGCTCTTCACCGATGAGTGCCGCATATGCCTTCACCCCGACAATGTCGGAGACGTCTTTGGTCCAGCGAGTGCAGGACGTTGGAGGTTCCCTGCTACTTTGGAGTGGCATTACGTGTTGTCGATGTACGCCGCTGGTGGTCATGGAAGGCGCCGTAACGGCTGTAAGATACGTAAATGCTGTCCTCAAAACGATGGTGCAACAATATCGGCAGAACATTGGCGAGGCATTCGTCTTCATGGACAGCAATTCTGGCCCCCATCTTGCACATCTTGTGAATGACTTCCTCAGGATCGCGACATCGCTCGACTAGAGTGGCCAGCACGTTCTCCAGACATGATCCCTATCGAACATGCCTGTGATAGACAGAAAAGGCCTGTTTATGGACTACGAGACCCACCAACCACTGTGAGGGATTTACGACGAATCGCCGTTGAGGAGTGGGACAGTCTGAACCAACAGTGCCTTGATGAACTTGTGGATAGTATGCCACTACGAATACAGGCTTGCATCCATGCAAGAGGACGTGCTACTCGGTATTTTGGGTACCAGTGTGCACATCCATCAGGACCACTACCTCTGAAGGCCTCGCTCTGAAGTGGTACAACATGCAATGTGTGTTTTTAATGAACAGTAAAACAGACGGAAGTAATGTTTATGTTGATCTCTATTCCAATTTTATGTACAGATTCCGGAACTCTCGGAATCGATGTGATGCAAACTTTCTTATGTGTGTAATTACAGTAAATCGTCATGAATCATGATCTTCAGGTGCGTGTCAGTGATGCTCCCAATTTTTTATTTTACATGACCTGTACATTATTTCATCGCATCTGTATTTTCTTAATATTTGGAGACACACACAGAACTGTCTTGGCCGATCCAACTGACTTTAGGCTAGCTACATACCCTGTTCATCTCTATTGCAGTCTCTTTTCAGGCAAGAAACTCCGTCTTACACTCCAGCCTATTCCGTGAGCCATTTTTCATTTTGTTTTTCTGCCCTACAAGCAGTCCACATAATGCGTATCTCATCGTTGGCTGTGAAATTCATAGTACCTTAATGTTTTCGAGTTGCATGTCCTACTTCCTTAAGTCGGCACCATACATTGGTTGTTATCTTCTCCTTCCAGACACCCTGGAATCCTACTTTCTTGCTCACTTATTTTACTCGCTAGGTAGATCACACGAACCACAGCCGTTCTTTGTGCTCGCCAGCCAGCCTCCTCCATCTTCCTCGGTCCGGCATTCTTTCCCAGTTATTCCCCTCGTACTCACATCTTCTCTGACCCCGTCAGTCCATCTGAGTCATAGTCTTCCGCTCGATCCGTTGGCTCTGATGTCTTCTTCCACCATCTGCCTAGTGATCTGGCCTTCTCAACAGATTACTGTTTCGTATCAGATCAGCACATCACTTCAGTCTCTTCTCTCTAACCACAGCCCCAGTTTCCAACGTTTTGTGCAAATTCACGGCTTTTCTTTTATTTCTCCAGAATGTTAGCTCGAAAAATGCTATTTAGTTTACGAACATCACTCCTAGTCCTTTTTAATTTCTTGTTAATTTCTTTCGTTGTCCACTCAGTGGTTGGTAAACATGTTCCCGCAGATTTGTGGACATGTTACAGATTTTTCAAAAACAGACATGATGTCTTATGGGATAACAGCAATCAGTGATTTTATAATGTTGCTTAAAATCCGTCTTGATTGCAAAAAAAATTTTTTATTTTATTATTCATATGACCGGTTTCGGTTCATTCAGAACCATCTTCAGATCTGATATTTCAGTTACAGGAGTAACCCGTCCAAATCCAGCAACTTCCACATGCTACGTCACATCACAACATCACATGTGACGTAGCATGTGAAAGTTGCTGGATTTGGACGGGTTACTCCTGTAACTGAAATATCAGATCTGAAGATGGTTCTGAATGAACCGAAACCGGTCATATGAATAATAAAAAAAATTTTTTTGCAATCAAGACGGATTTTAAGCAACATGTTACAGATATTTGTAAGAAAAAGAATATTGTTTAATCCACGAACATGCTGTTCCGTAGATAAATACGGTGCTTGACTGGTAATAAAGTAAAGTGGGAAACTCACATGAAAACGAAACACCCGCCACAACGAGACCATTTAAAAGTAATCACCACACACGGTAAGACATTTATCCCACAGGTCAGTTCGACGATGCAGTCGGTGGCTAACGAAGCCACAGCCACACTCAGTCTTGCTCTTCCTCGTCTGACTGCAATAGACGTCCACTCATGTCTTCCTGCAGATCGCCAGCGACGTGAAAACCACCCCGTCAAGAATCCGGGTTACAAGGAAGACGTTGCAGTGTTTCCAAACCAAATTACTGGAGCGTAGCCTTCGAGTAGTAGTGCGGCAACGCGCGTTATCGTGTAACATGATGAATCCGTCCGGCTACAATCCGGGGCGTTTTGCCTTTATAGCGCGTCGCGGTTTCTACTGTGCCTTGACTGCGTTTCCGTGCTCGTGGAGCTAGACGAGTAGTGGGCCGCGCGGGATTAGCCGAGCTGTCTAGGGCGCTGCAGTCATGGACTGTGCGGCTGATCTCGGCGGAGGTTCGAGTCCTCCCTGGGGCATGGGTGTGTGTGTTTGTCCTTAGGGTAATTTAGGTTAAGTAGGGACTGATGACCTTAGTAGGTAAGTCCCATAAGATTTCACACACATTTGAACTTTATTTATTTATTTATTTTTTTTTTTTTGAACGAGTAGTGGGTCCCTGTAGTTGAAAAAAATGGTCAACGTGACCTTGCTGGGCAGGGGAGAAGTTGAATGTTTCCTCTGTGTTTGTTCTCGGGCTCGAAAGGGCAGCACCACGTAAGGAAGGGCATGACTGGGTGTTGTTGTGGATGCGTCAGCTGCCGACCGCGTTCTACAAAGCAGGAACTGATCACTTCGTTAGTTTCGTTAGTTTCTTTAGTTAGTTTCGTTAGTTTCTTAATGCGTATGGTGATTAATTTTGAATGAAATCTTCCCTGGGCCCGTTGTGGCGGATGATAGTTTTCATCTTTGACTGCCAGTCAAATTGTAAAATAAGCGGCACACATTCTGTAGTTGTAATGTGTAGCTTAAGTGAGACTAATGTATGGAAGTATACGCAGTCGTTGGAATAACCTGGATTTGGGAAACTTAGTGGTAGTGTGTGGTCGGATTCCAATGCTGTGGCAACCCACTTCCATTCCAGGACATAATTTGTGTATCCCATCTGACAGTGTGTTGTGTCACTCACATAAAAGTATGCCAATGTTCTCGACTTGTAACTGAAGAGTGACTTGGGTAGCACCCCAGTATTATCTAGCTGGATGTGGGGAACTGCCTAGAAACCGCATCCAGGCTGGCTGGCACGCGGGTGTTCGTGTTAATGCGCCGGGATGAATTGATCCTGGGCGGCACACCTGCCCGAATCCCGGAAACGGCCTGCTAATACGCGCGGCTGTCTGGCCGGATCACTGTATTCACTGCATGTGTAAGGCAAATTGTTTTGCTGTCTCATCCTGTATTACGAGAAGCGTTGAGTAAGTAATGCAACACTTTTTTTTTTTAAAAGCAGGTTGGTCATGAACAGGATTCTAATGCACCGTATTATTGCCCTCCTTGTGCTGATAAGTTATGCTTTTCAACATAATCTCCGTTCAATGCGACGACGGCCACGACATCTTACTGGATGCACCTGTGTGCCCGCATGGCAGTACTCTATTGGCCGATGTCGCAGACAACATCTTGCTGCATCGAATAACCTCCCCATCATCCACGTACTGCTCCCCTTCATTGGTCCAAACAGGCGAAAATCGGAAGGTGTGTGATCCGGTCTGTAAGGTGGATGAGGAAGAACAATGAAGTTGTGTGTGCTCCTCTCGGGTGCACAAACCTGCGCGGGGCCTGGCATTTTCGTGGTACTGTGTCTTGTTCCTGAGGGTAGCACAGATTGCTTCATAGGGAGAACATCAGACAGAATAACCGAGTCCCAAAAGCCCGTAGCCTTGACCTTACGGTTGAGGGTGTGAATTTGAACTTTTTCTTCGGAGGAGAGATGGTGTGGTGTCACTCCAAGGAAGGTCTTTTTGTTTCCTGTTCGGATGGTGAACGCATGTTTGCCGGCCGCGATGGCCGTGCGGTTCTAGGCGCTGCAGTCCGGAACCGTGGGACTGCTACGGTCGCAGGTTCGAATCCTGCCTCGAGCATGGATGTGTGTCATGTCCTTAGGTTAGTTAGGTTTAAGTAGTTCTAAGTTCTAGGGGACTGATGACCTAAGATGTTAAGTCCCATAGTGCTCAGAGCCATTTGAACGCATGTTTGATCGCCTGTGACAATGTCGGACATAAAACTGTCACAATTAGTCTCGTATTACGCAACCATCTCCTCACAGTTGTCCCTTCGTTGCTCTTTATGGTCTGCCGTCAGCTGGCGAGTAGCCCAGCGATCACATACTTTTGCGTACCGTAACTGGTGGAGAGGTGCGTCAGCACTACCAACAAAGACGTCCAGTTGTGATGCTAGGTGTTTGAGATCCGTCGATCACCTCGAATGAGAGATGCTCATGTCTATGAAATTCTCCGACAGCCGTGTAACTAAAGATGTCTGGATCTCTGATCGTTATGTCAGTGCTTCATTCGATGACTTTATAGCAGATACTTTGAATTGGTACTGATGTTTATAAAAGATAACAGATCCATGGCTCTAAATGACATTTTCGTTTATGTGGAGAGATATATATGGGGCCTGAAGATGGCATAGTGAAATGCTGAAACTGGTAGCCTCCAAAATAAAATAGTATATTAAGTTACACGGCTAAGGGCGAATTTCACTGAAACTGACAATTTCTTAACCAGCCGATGTCCCCTGTCCACAATGGACCAACAGAGATCGAATGAGAGTGTCCGTACGTTCGAACATTGCACCGTGCACCCGGTCTGCTCGCGGGAGACTGGACCGGTTTGCACGACCTCGTTGCGATGGTTACAGACGCCTCGCCCGACTACTCATAGTGCTTCGATTCACCGCCAGGTTTCCGTAGACACTCTGAAAGCGCCTATGAATATCTACGGTGTTCTGGTTTCCCACCAAAAGAAACTCAATGACAGGTCTCTGTTTGGAAAACATCTCCATTACAGACGCTACGTTGAAGACTAGGAATAGCGCCGAGCGCTGCCACGTATCTGAACTTCATGAAACTGAAGTGGAAGCATTCCACGATTTCCCACAACAAATTTCGCATTTTTTCAGCAAAACTGGCCGAAAAAAGTGTTGTATTGGTTATTGAACACCCTTCGTATATGCAGCGTTGGTAGCCAGCGTTGAAATATATGTGCAGTTTTGAGGCAGGGCTGCAGTCAATCTCTTTTCTATGCACAGGTGCTATTTGCTATTCCCTGAGTTTTTGAATTAATACTGGCGTTGATAAAACGGTAACTAAACAAAGTTATTTTATGGCTTCTGATGATAGTGTAGATATATTACGTATACCAGAGAGCATTTTATTTTACCTCAAAATTATGTGCTGCTTTGTAGTACACGAAACAGCCTTCCCCACAATCAACGGAAAAAAATGGTTGCAGAATGGAACTTTCCATTTGCAGGCGTGTGGACCGTTTTGTAATTTCTTTAAAGATGAAAACCTGTATACGTGATCCAAAAACGAACTGAAAATGATGGTCGTGCCTGGATAGCTAAGCCGCTTCAAACATTGTCCCAACCAGCTATGTACAGAGTTCAGTTTCTGACTCCGCGGACAGTGTTAATCTGCTAGACTTTTTTTCTTCCTCGTTCTACAAGTCACGTTCAGTAAGTGTACTGTGACCATATAGGCTATGGGTTTTCGAGTAATGGAGACAATGAATGGTAGATGGGAATCTCCTGACCAGAGCGAGCATCGAGGGTACACGGTAGTACGTAAATTCACGTTGCAGTGTCCAGGTGCTTGAAGGACGTTGCTAAGAGCCACGTGCTACGATCGGGTTCCTACTACGGGAAGGAATTACTCCTACCGGAACATTTTTGCGAATACAGACTGCTTACAGCGAAGGTGATATGAATAGAAGGAGTGTGTTTAAGTGATGCAGGAATTTTAATGGAGACGGAGGGAATGTTCATTGTAAAAGGAGGCATGTAAAACGATCCATTTTGACTGATGAGTTGATTCAAAAGATCAACAAAACCGTTCTTGAAGACCGCCACTAAACAGTGTATGGTATTTCTGGGATGTTCCCACAATTCTCCAGAACTCTGTTATACGAGACACTTACAGAAACGCTGCAAACGGTGCCCAACATAAAAGAGCAGCCCAACAAAAACGGGTCAGTAAAGCGCCCGCGACTTGAATTGCAACGTGAGAATTTTCTGAGCTCTGAAGTCACTGGAGATGAAACCTGGATGTCTCATTACACGCCGGAGACGGGAAGGCAATCGTCACCATGTGCCAATTTCGAACAAAAAAAGTCAACGCCTGAAAGTTTTGGTACCTAGAAGGCACCATTTTGTGCGAATTTCCGCTCCAGGTAGTGACCATCAATGAACAATGTTGTCCTGAGACCGTAAAATACTCAAAAGGAGCATTCAAAATAAAAGGAGGGGAATTCTGAGGAGAGAAGTATGCTTGTGGCACAACGTCCGCCCTCACACAGCCTCAGCCACTATGTCGCTCTTGTACTCATTTGATTGGGATGTTTTGAACCACCCTCTGCAATCACCTGAGTTGGCAGCTTCAGATTATCATCTTTTCATCTTCCGGAATGCATACGTGAGTGGATTTAAATTTTCAACCAACGAGTATGTATAAAAGAGGCTCTGAAATGGTACAAGGAGTTGGTAGGAGCGTTCTCCGAGGAGGGCTCAACTAAGTTAGTGCTACGGCTCACCTCATGCACTGAACAGGATAGCGATATTCCCTAAAAAATAGACAAATATTCTGTAACTTTCTCAAATATACAGGGTGATTCAAAAAGAATACCACAACTTTAGGTATTTAAAACTCCGCAACGACAAAAGGCAGAGCTAAGCACTATCTGTCGGCGAATTAAGGGAGCTATAAAGTTTCATTTAGTTGTACATTTGTTCGCTTGAGGCGCTGTTGACTAGGCGTCAGCGTCAGTTGATGCTAAGATGGCGACCGCTCAACAGAAAGCTTTTTGTGTTATTGAGTACGGCAGAAGTGAATCGACGAGAATCCGCGGGAAACAACTCAGTATGAACGTGACTCGCCTAAGGTGAACGTTTTCTGTGCCATCTCAGCCAATAAAGTTTTTGGTCCCTTTTTCTTCGAAGGTGCTACTGTAACTGGACTACAGTATCTGGAGATGTTAGAGAATTAGCTGTTCCCTCAGCTCGAACAAGAAGCACAACAATTCATATTTCAGCAGGATGGAGCGCCACGACATTGGCACTTATCTGTCCGTAACTACCTGAACATCAACTACCCGAGGCGATGGATCGGCCGCCAGGCAGCCCGTGACAGAGCACTTCATCACTGGCCTCCAAGAAGCCCTGATATTACCCCTGCGATTTTTTCTTATGGGGATATGTTAAGGATATGGTGTTTCGGCCACCTCTCCCAGCCAACATTGATTTGAAACATGTAGCTAAAAGCCTCAGTATGTGGTCAGTTATTTGCAGCGTGCGGAGAGGCTGCTCTTGGAGCAGAGTACCAGCCGCAGCCCGCTAGCCTGGTGTCCTGCTGGTGGAGACGTCCAAGAGCCTCGAGCTCACGTCGGCCGGATATACGGCGTGGCGACCGTCAGCGATATTGCTGGTGGCTCCAGCGGCGAGTACCGAGCGAGGTGGCGCAGTGGTTAGCACACTGGACTCGCATTCGGGAGGACGACGGTTCAATCCCGTCTCCGGCCGTCCTGATTTAGGTTTTCCGTGATTTCCCTAAATCGCTTCAGGCAAATGCCGGGATGGTTCCTTTGAAAGGTCACGGCCGATTTCCTTCCCCATCCTTCCCTCACCCGAGCTTGCGCTCCGTCTCTAATGACCTCGTTGTCGACGGGACGTTAAACACTAATATCCTCCTCCTCCCTCCAGCGGCGGGCTAACACCAGCCGCTGCCATACACCCGATACACCGCAAGAAGCTCTTTGTCGTCATCTGCTGATAACTAGCTGCTACACACTGTGTTCCTACGAAATCCGTGTACCACTACTAGCAGCAGCAACCTCCTTCAAATCCGGAAAACGAACTAAACTAATACTTATGACAGCACATGGAAAGGCACTCGTATACTATTGACAAACATTCCGCACGGGAAGAACCATTTCATTGACCACAGACATCTAACTTTTGAAATATACTCCGCAAAACGGAATTTTCTCACCAAATATGGCGAAGAAATGCCACAAAGTCCAGGAAACGACGACATCGGAAAATTACATATACATGTACACTTACATCTATCACAGAGTCCTACGATTATTTGTTAGAACCTCTTGTAACGCATACTTTTCATCAATAAGTTGCGCGCCAGATGCGTACTGTTACAGTTGTCTGACTTATAAATTCTTACTGTGACCGTAGGTTCCGTTTATTGATGGATCGTCGAGGTGTAATCGATGATTTCAGCCGTAAATAGATATATTAAAAAGGGTAGGGAGATTTTTCTGTTTAGCAAAAGTGACAAAAAGCAGATATCAGAGTAATTGACGGCTCAACACAAAAGTTTTGTGTCAAGTACAGAGAGTGTTGAGGATCAGTGGACAAAGTTCAAAACCATTGTACAATATGCATTATATGAGTATGTGCCACCGTGGTACAACAACCGAATTACAAAACTGCTGCGGAAGCAAAGGGAACTTCACAGCAACCATAAACATAGCCAAAGCCTTGAAGGCAAACAAAAACTACGCGAAGCGAAATGTAGTGTGAGGAGGGCTATGCGAGAGGCGTTCAGTAAATTCGAAAGTAAAGTTCTATGTACCGACTTGGCAGAAAATCTTAAGAAATTTTGGTCTTATGTCAAAGCGGTAGGTGGATCAAAACAAAATGTCCAGACACTCTATGACCAAAATGGTACTGAAACAGAGGATGACAGACTAAAGCCGAAATACTAAATGTCATTTTCCAAAGCTGTTTCACTGAGGAAGACTGCACTGTAATTCCTTCTCTAGATTGTCGCACAGATGATAAAATGGTAGATATAGAAATAGAGGGATAGAAAAACAATTAAAATCGCTCAAAAGAGGAAAGGCCGCTGGACCTAATGGGAAACCAGTCGGATTTTACACAGAGTACGCGAAGGAACTTGCCCCCCCTTCTTGCAGCGGTGTACCGTAGGTGTCTAGAAAAGCATAGCGTTCCAAAGGATTGGAAAAGGGCACAGGTCATCCCCGTTTTCAAGAAGGGACGTCGAACAGATTTGCAGAACTATAGACCTATATCTCTAACGTCGATCAGTTGCGGAATTTTGAAACACGTATTATGTTCGAGTATAATGATTTTTCTGGAGAACAGAAATCTACTCTGCAGGATCGTGTGAAACCCAGCTCGCACTATTCGTCCACGAGACTCAGAGGGCCATAGACACGGGTTCCCAGGTAGATGCCTTGTTTCTTGACTTCCGCAAGGCGTTCAATACAGTTCCCCACATTCGTTTAATGAACAAAGTAAGAGCTTATGGACTATCACACCAATTGTGTGATTGGATTGAAGAGTTCCTAGATAACGTAACTCAGCATGTCATTCTCAATGGATAGAAGTCTTCCGAAGTAAGGTGTGCCGCAGGGGAGTTTCATAGGACCGTTGCTATTCACAATATACATAAATGGCCTAGTGGATAACATCGGAAGTTCACTGAGGCTTTTTGCAGATGCTGCTGCAGTATATCGAGAGGTTGTAACAATGGAAAATTGTACTGAAATGCAGGAGCATCTGCAACGAATTGACGCATGGTGCAGGGAATGGCAATTGAATCTCAATGTAGACAAGTGTAATTTACTGTGAATACATAGAAAGGAAGGTCCTTTATCATTTAGCTACAATATAGCATATCAGCAACTGGAAGCAGTTAATTCCATAAATTGTCTTGTAGTAGGCATTAGGAGTGATTTAAAATTGAATGATCATATAAAGTTGATCGTTGGTAAAGCAGATGCCAGACTGAGATTCATCGGAAGAATCCTAAGGAAATGCAATCCGAAAACAAAGGAAGTAGGTTACAGTACACTCGTTCGTCCACTGTTTGAATATTGCTCAGCAGTGTGGCATCCATACCAGATAGGGTCGATAGAAGAGATAGAAAAGATCCAACGGACAGCAGCGCGTTTCGTTACAGGATCATTTAGTAATCACCGTCAGGTGGCTTTCGGAGTATGGATGTAGATGTAGATAATTTTAATAGAACTCAAGATACTTGTATTTCAGGTCGATCATAGGCAGCTGTTGTTCCGTCGATACAGCAATCCTGAGATAATATTCCGACGAGTCATGAGCTCTGATTCGGTAAATTGTTATTTTTAATTTAATTAATATTTCCTTTTTTAATTACACTTCTCCACAGCTTGAAGACTGATATAAAAACGTCCTGTCTTTGTAAAGCCTGTCTCACAGATCCTTTTGACTAAAGACGTATCAGTTAATCCCTCAGAAACTGCGTTCAGTGCAAATTTACCAAAAGCAGAATTGCAACGACAGTTACTTTTGTAGTAATTTTTTTGTTTCAACTTTAATTTCAGTTTGTTGATGTGTCCAGAAATCTACTCTCGGTAGTTAAATATCAGTTCTCTAGGAAAATATATCCTCCAATATAAATCGAAGTATCCACTGAAAAACATTGGGTACTTCACAAATATTTATAGCGTATTGTCATTATGCACGCAACTTCCACGTATTAAGATGTTAAACAGACTGACATGGATGTGTAAGCAAATGTGAGCAGAGATGCCCTGAATAAGGAACATAATTCCAACAGCTATCATTTCATTTTCATAATATTTCGTCTCTTGTCTGCATTGTCATCGCAGGGGCTACGTCGTTGCATCGCCCAGTCATCCTTGAATGGCAACTGTCGACTCGTGAAAACGGGCATCCGGCGAAGCTGTCTGCTGCTTCATACTAGGATTTGTTTCTTCTCATGCGCCAATCGGCACGGTGAACATGAAAGAAGCAAGGCAAACCGAAGCATATATTTCTAGTATTACATATCAACAGGCATGTACATGAGTAATTATAATAACCCTTTAATATTTGTCACTACTTACTGTACCACGTATCGTGTGGCGGAAAAGATTATGAGTGATACAGCTTTCATAAATACCGTATCACTACACTTTCCATAGCAATATCCGTCTCCTTCCCACTCCCAGAGTATCAAGATACTTAATTCCCTAAATGAGTAAATTAAATCATTCTATCCACCTATAAGCGCTACTTTCTCTGTCTCACCATCATAGCCAACAACAGGGAGGCTATCAAGCAGGCTGTGAACAAGCTTGCTGCAATCACTTGAAAGCATTTGGAAAAAACCCGACTGCTGACATTATCGTATACCTTAACCTCACATGTCCAATGAGACAATTTACAAATAAAATTTACGTTTGGTATTGAATATAATTAACATTTTCATTAATTACAATATATTTGCACTTGAAATTTTCAAATAAAAAATACGAAATTAAGCTCGTGCGTCAGAAATAACAAATGAAACAACTGTAATATATTTGGAAATTAAGGACTTATTTCGTGTGCTACAATCTCAGTGTGGACACTTATTGCTGCGTGATGACCGGTTTCAGCACTCGTATGCACCATCATCTGATCTTCTGAACTTTTTATAAAACTGCCATGTTACATTATATGAAGTCAAAGCAGAAAAGGCACTCCACACGTATACTAGTCTTGATAAAAATCCAGTTGATAAAATTCACTCTGTTCATAAAATGCATATTCTTGGTAAAATCCTCACACCATCCATGCCATTGACAGCGGACGTGCCTCTCCCAAGCTAGCCTCACAGTACTACGCTGCCGGTGGACTCTTGAATACTTGTTCCATGATATCAGATGATGGCAGAAAAAATGTTGAAGCCAGTCATCTTGAAGCAACAATAGTGTCTACACTGCGATCTCAGCGTACGAAATGTGTCCATTTCCAACAATATACGTCGCCCAAAGAAAGCAGCTGCTGATACGTGTGAAAATTACCAAACCATTAGTTTAATAAGTGAAATACCAACACGAATTATTTACAGAAGAGTGAAGAATAACTGATAGAAGCTCACCTCGGGGAAGATCAGTTTCAATTTCGGAAAAATTTAGGAACACGTGAGGCAGTACTGTCCTTATGACTTATCTCTAAAGATACGTAAGGGAAAGGCAAACCTATGTTTATATCATTTGTAGACTTACAGAAAGCTTTTCACATTCTTGACTGATATATTCTCTTTCAAATTCCAAAGGAATGACGGGTAGAATACAGAGAGCAAACGGCTTTTACATTTTTTACAGAAACCAGACGGCAGTTACATGAGTTGAGGAGCGTGAAAGGGAAGCAGTGGTTGAGAACTGACTGAAATGTTGTTGTAGCCTATACCCGATGTTACTCAATCTGTACGTAGAGTAAGTCAAAGAAACCAAAGAAACATTTAAGTAGTAATTAAAGTTCATGGTAAAGAAATAAAAAGCATAGCTTAGGAAAACAGAATACATCGCTTAGGTTAGGAAACGAGACATTTAAGGTAGTAGATAGGTTCTGCTATTTGGGAAGCAAATTAACGGAAGATGGCCGAAATAGAGTGGATATAAAATGTAAACTGCAATTGCAAAAACCGCATTTCTGAAGAAGAGACTTCAGTGTCTTCAGTGTTAGGGAGTCTTTTGTGAAGATATTTGTCTGGAGTGTAGCATGCATGGAAGTTTGGACGTAAACAGTTAACACAAGAAAAGAAGAGAAGCTTTCGAAATGTGATGCTACAGAAGAGTATTGGAGATTGTGTGGGAAGATCGAGTAAGTAATGATGATATACTGAACAGAACTGGAGATGAAAGAGGTTTGTGGCACAACCTGACTGAAAGAAGGGAGAGGCTGAAATGTCATCGTAGGAAAACCAATGATTGCAATATGTGTGTTGACTGAAGAATGCAGAGAGATTCAAATGGTTCAAATGACTCCAAGCACTATGGGACTTAACATCTGAGGTCATCAGTCCCCTAGACATAGAACTACTTAAACCTAACTAACCTAAGGACATCACACACATCCATGCCCGAGGCATGATTCGAACCTGCGACCGTAGCAGCAGCGCAGTTCTGGACTCAAGCGCCTAGAACCGCTCGGCCTCAGAATGTAGGAAGGAAGGAATGTTCAAGGTTAACTCATAGTGGTTAACTACATATCGAACAATATTCCAGCTTGATAAGGAAGGGCAGTAGAGCACTTTTACCGAAGACATGGATCACCACTTTAGTATTGGAGGGCAGCGTAGAGGGTAAAAATCGCAGATGGAGACCAAGAGATGAATACTCTAATCAGTTTCAGAAAGATGTAGGTTGCAGTAGGTACTGGGAGATGAAGAAGCTTGCACAGGATAGAGTAGCATGGAGAGCTGTATCAAACCATTTTCAGGACTGAAGACCACAACAACAACTATCCCTCTATTCGTCCGAAATAATGTAGTAAAAATCTAGATGAAAAGTCTACATGAAAATATCAGGACTCTTCCAGAATTTGTATGACTCGGTAAGGTAAGATGGAATGCATGACTACAGATCCGCAGGTTGGTGTTCAATCCTCATTTTTGTTTTCTCCCTCTCCTTTCATGTCTCATAATCATATGGTAAAGTGAAACACTTCAAATTACGTCGTGGCTTGGAGTCTACTCTGGGCTATAGGTTTGATGCTGCTTGCGGCGCAAAATTCTCTTTGTATTTAAACTAAACAGTGTAAATGGTTCAAATGGCTCTGAGCACTATGGGACTTAACTTCGGAAGTCATCAAACCTCTAGAACTTAGAACTAATTAAACCTAACTAACCTAAGGACATCACACACATCAATGCCCGAGGCAGGATTCGAACCTGCGACCGTAGCGGTCGCGCGGTTCCAGACTGTAGCGCCCAGAACCGCTCGGCCACCCTGGCCGGCGAAGTGTAAACATATGATAAAAATTTCTCGTCGATAAGCTAACGTGATGTGTTTGTGTAAGCAGTGAATAATTTAAACAAGCCCACGTATACAGGACATATCATAAATAATAGCTAAAACTGACAGGGGTGAAATTAACAGATAACAGAAACACAAACGTTCATTAATCACGCGTACGAAAGCGAGGGTTTATGAGATACGAAAATGCGTGGCTACAAGCGGGTGACTTAAGGATGAAATATGATCCAACCTAGAAAAAATGTATTTGGAAATATAAACTTTTATCATCTATGGCAGATGGTTGGTGACTACAATCTACCGTCCAGAAGCAAAGTGAATCAAAATCACTTTCCGCGAAAACGAGTTGTTGCGCCATTTTGTTCTCCATGCTGCCGCCTATCGATTACGCCCGTAAAACAATGGAAAAACAGCTGATGCCTGCCGTAATACAAACATGCAAAACACCTTACAGCTGAAAAGTACAATACTGGCCATTAAAATTGCTACACCAAGAAGAAATGGAGATGATAAACGGGTATTCATTGGACAAATATATTATACTAGAACTGACATGTGATTACATTTTCACGCAATTTGCGTGCATAGATCCTGAGAAATCAGTATCCAGAACAACCACCTCTGGCCGTAATAAAGACCTTGATGCGCCTGGGGATTGAGTCAAACAGAGCATGGATGGCGCGTACAGGTACAGCTGCCCATGCAGCTTCAACATGATACCATAGATTATCAAGAGGCGTATTGTGACGAGCCAGTTGCTCGGTCACCATTGACCAGACGTTTTCAGTTGTTGAGAGATCTGCAGAATGTACTGGCCAGGGCAGCAGTCGAACATTTTCTGTATCCAGAAAGGCCCGTACAGGACCTGCAACATACGGCCGTGCATTATCCTGCTGAAATGTTGGGTTTCGTAGGACTCGAATGGAGTGTAGAGCCACGGGCCGTAACACATCTGAAATGTAACGTTCACTGTACAAAGTGCTGTCAATGCGAACAAGAGGTGACCGAGACGTGTAACCAATGGCACCCCATAGCATCACCCCAGGTGATACGCCAGTATGGCGATGACAAATACACGATTCCAATGTGCGTTCACTGCGATGTCGCCAAACTCGGATGCGACCATCATGATGCTGTAAGCAGAACGTGGATTGATCCGATGAAATGACGTTTTGCCATTCGTACACCCAGGTTCGTCGTTGAGTACACCATCGCAGGCGTTCGTGTCAGTGATGCAGCGTCAAAGGTAACCGCAGCCATGGACTCCGAGCTGATAGTCCATTCTGCTGCAAACTTCATCGAACTGTTCGTGCAGATGGTTGTTGTCTTTTAAACGTCCCCGTCTGTTGACTCAGGGATCGAGGCGTGGCTGCACGATCCGTTAGCAGCCATGCGGATAAGATGCCTGTCATCTCGACTGCTAGTAATACAAAGGCCGTTGGGATCCGGCACGGCGTTCCGTATTACCCTCCTGAACCCACCGATTCCATATTCTGCTAGCAGTAATCGGATCTCGACCAACGCGAGCAGCACTGTCGCGATACGATAAACCGCAATCGCGATAGGCTACAATCCGACCTTTATCAAAGTCGGAAACGTGATGGTACGCATTTCTCCTCCTTACACGAGGCATCACAACAACGTTTCACCAGGCAACGCCGGTCACCTGCTGTTTGTGTATGAGAAATCAGTTGGAAACTTTCCTCATGTCAGCACGTTGTATGTGTCACCACCGGCGCCAACTTGTGTGAATGCTCTGAAAAGCTAATCATTTGCATATCACAGCATCTTTTTCCTGTCGGTTAAATTTCGCATCTGTAGCACGTCATATTCGTGGTGTAGCAATTTTAATGGCCAGTGGTATAGGTTTATCCACCTCTGGTTTCAAAACAAAACTTAGTCAATCCATTGCATGATGAAAACACAGAACATGATGAAGAAACTGAACTTCAACCTTAGCAAGTGTCACTATTGAAGAAGGTTTGAAGCTACAAATCATCTTTTGTTCACCTTATGTGTTATGTATGAAAATGGTGCTTAGCCAAATTATTACCTCACGAAATTCAGATTTGAGCGTATGTGGGCAGTGTCGTCACGTTGTCCCGGCTGAACATGACCGTGAAACCAAAAAATAATACCATGGCGTCTGTTAAATACCCATATTGGTGTGTTTTTTTGGCAATGCTTGTTTGTGAGTCCATGGAGATCGTTTATAGTGTTTTATTGGATAAAATAGTAAGAGTACTTTATTATTTGCCCCATATTCATAAACGTCAATTCTCGTAGTTTTTACTGTTTCTCTGCATGGAAATAGTAAGAACTTCATTATCAGTATATCTCTAGTCAGTAATTTACTCTGTGATATGCTAATTTCTCCAAGAGTTGGTCGGCCTGGCTGTTCTGGACGCAGACGTCGGACGGAACAGTTAGGCTCCTTCTTGAAGGAGACTCCGCGTTGGAGGGCTACCGTGGTCTCGAACACCTTACGCCCGCCACGGTAGCTCGTGAAGTGGGGGCCGCCACAGTTCTTGCACTTGAGAAGTTCCGTCTTGGGTAGCGGGTACCTTGCGCTGATGTCCTGGCCAGCGCACTTCACGCATGCCTCGGGGAGAGTACAGTGGGGTGCCACGTGCCCCATGGAAGCACTGGGGCCAGCCTTTCTCCTCCGTAGACATTCGGCGGTGACCAGAGTGTCGGCCGCTCTCTTCCCTGAAAAGAGATTCTTATTTCTACTGGTTGTTTTTGGCATCACCAGGAGTGAAATTTACACTTTCAGCGTCTGGGTGGATTTGATGCACATCACTGCACGCACACCAATTCCGATATCTTCTAAGGCTTGTCTTAGGGGGTCAGGGTCGGCATACTAGGGGAAACCCTTGAAGACCGCCTTGGTGAGATTGTGACAACAGCGTAATTGTAGAATGGAAACGAGAGCTCTGCTGCCTCGCTTATGACCTTCGTAATCTCGCAACAGTAAAAATATGTATATTACATTTACATTTAGTGTAACCTCCCCACAGATAAAAAAGTATAACCTCCAAACTGCCGGCTGGAGTGGCCGAGCGGTTCTAGGCGCTACAGTCTGGAACCGCGCGACCACTACGGTCGCAGTTCAAATACTGCCTCGGGCATGGATGTGTGTGATGTCCTTAGGTTAGATAGGTTTAAGTAGTTCTAAGTTCTAGGGGACTGCTGACCTCAGATGTTAAGTCCCATAGTGCTCAGAGCCATTTGAACCATTTGATTGTCAGAAAAATACAACTTAGGGAAACATAAATCTATAAGGAAAAGGAATTTCGAATATCTGCCATACGAAGGAAGTAAGAAGCTCTTTACTTTTCCTGAAAAAAAGGAAAGTCTCAATGACTCACTGCCTTTTCCTTCTGGACGCCTCAGATGCATGATGGGACATCTGGACATCTAACACATCAGTGCGATCAAAGATGAATAGGTCGACAGCACAGCAAGCACGATAATGCGGTTGAAGAATTGGAGCAATGAACAAGTCAGAAATTGATGCTGTTTGAAAGAATTTGGAACTCACGTCAGAGGCGAGTGCTGCATTGCACCAAAATGCGATCACAGCGGTTGGAACAACTCCTTTAACGGATTCGGCTTTAAACTGTAATATCTAATATGTTGAAGCGATACTGCATTTATTTTTAGTGGTATTCCGACTTTACACACTCACCCAGCGTCTGAGGTATGCCTACTATGTATCATAGTGGTTAGCACTTACTTTAGTAAATTAACAAAATGTAAAATCACTCTCTCTCTCCCACACCCACCCGCCCAAGACTCATTCACTCGCATTCCAACCACGAGATCGAATTGTGAGATCATCATTTTCTTGGGCCTTTGTCCCACTTCAACGCAGGATCGGCCTGTTACTATGGATTTGACAATCGCCGCCCCGTACCCTCCAGGATGGAAGTAGTGTAACCCAGCTGTCTGCATCGAGTGTACGCCATGAAATAGTGCGAACGTTTTCAAATGTCTGCGAGTCGTGTAACTGAGGCGGGACATGGGGACCAGTTCGGTATTCATCAAATGGGATGTGGAAAACCGCCTAAAAACCACACCCAGGCTGGTCGGCAGACCGGCCCTAGTCCTTAATCCGCCGCGCGGATTCGAGCCAGTGCTGGCACGCCTACACGAGCCAGGGCCGGCGCGCCTGCCCAGGAAGCAGCGCACTCGCACTCTCGGCTAATCTGGCGGATATCGAATTGTTAGATCAGATATAAAAAATCTTGAGTTACTTTAAGCGCAATATGTCTGGTTAAATTAAAAGTTCATTATATTTTTATGTGTGAATACATTATTCGTTTCAAGTAGAGTCTTCACCTTGGCAGGTAGTTGTTGTCCAGTAAGTACTAAGCACTGCAGCAAATTGTTGGAGGCATTGTATCGCAGTGAGCAGCAGTAAGTAATGTATTCGGCGTCCTCTTGGGCAGCACGATCTCATTAGGGTGTGTGTCTGTCCGTCGTAGAGAGTCGTATTTGTTGTTGCGGTAGGTCTTGGGTGATAATTGAGTTACATTTTGTGGGTAGAGCATCGAAAATGTTATATTTCAATTACATTGGTTCGCACTGGAGCAATATCTCATACTGAACACAATGGCAGCTCGTTACCCCATATTATCTCACAAGAAGCTCGTTAACGGACCAATGTTTACTCGAAAGTTTCTGTTTCTATTATCGTCGGTGTCAGTTTTCACTACAAACCCTTTCTTATTGAAGTGAAGCATGGGTGACAAACAAGCATCAGAGCTGCTGGTTTCTAAGGAGAGTGGAAGAATGTGCAAGAGAAGACCGTAAAAAACGAGGTTATAAGAAAATACAGAGTTATAAATAAACTAAACAAAATAAAAACAAAAAATGGGGGAAAATGGGAATAATATGTGGATTGTATGTATGGAGAAAGACTCCCGCAAAGGCTCTCAGTTATAACCGTATTGGAAGAAGAAATGTAGAAAGAGCACAGAAGAGATGACGTACCGTAACAGGAAATTTGCCTAAGACACGAAGAATCAGAACAGAAAGAATGATGGTACGCCGTTTGTATAGGAACTCCAACATTTTAATGTTTAGGAGCAGTGTGAGTCCTTCGTAATCTTAAAGATAACGTACGCCGGCCGTTGTGGCCGAGCGGTTCTAGGCACTACAGTCAGGAACCGCGCAACCGCTACGGTCGCATGTTCGAATCCTGCCTCGGGCATGGATGTGTGTGATGTCCTTAGGTTAGTTAGGTTTAAGTAGTTCAAAGTTCTAGGGGACTGATGACCTCAGATATTAAATCCCATAGTGCTCAGAGCCATTTCAACCATTTTTTTTAAAGATAACTTACACAACTGTATCTCTGACGAAAGGTTGCGTAATCGATCAGAGCCATTACGTTTCCACCGATGTGTGGCCACCAAGTAGAATTCCACTGCTCCGTGGAAGGCTTGCGCGGACCTGAGCAAATATTGAAGTTTGTCCGCCTGCATTAACCCGCTGCCTCAGGAGCAATTACCTGAGGATCTCCTCTCCGGCGGCGAGCGAGCGGGCGGAATCCAGCTTCCAGAAGTATCGGCCTCCTCCAGGCGAGCCGGCAAGGCCGCTGCCGCCGTCAGCGCCGCCGCCGCAGCCGCCACCCCCGCTCGTCAGAGCAAGTGGAGCGTGTTCTCCGCAAGGGAAACACTGCCCTCTCCTCTGATACACTCCCCACCACGCGCCGGCCAGTCGGTTTTATTTCCGTGTTCCTTCCTGCAGGCAGCGGCAAAGCCTTTAAAGTTATAAATTATTTGCCCACGAGAGGGCTGTATGTGCACAGCAAACGAGGCTTGAGCGCCGGACTGCAGGACTCCCTTCCGTAAACCGCGAGCTCCCACATGCTGCCAACTGCCTCCTCCACGACCATCCCCCTCCACGTCCGCCCCTTCCCCTTCCCGCCGCCCAACCAGTTCCGTTCGTGTAGTCCATCCAAAGTGATGTTTCCTCGCAGCTCGGCAACCTCTGAGGGAATTCAGATCCACGTTAAGGGGCAGCTACTCTTCTGTTCCACCATTCCTGGACTCTGCTAAACTGCGGTCGCGTTCCGCGTCTGGCTTGTGCCTAAGGACTGAGCTACAGAAGTGGGACTGACAATGTTAGCCGGCCGCTGTGGCCGAGCGGTTATAGGCGCTTCAGTCCGGAACCACGCTGCTGCTACGGTCGCAGGTTCGAATCCTGCCTCGGGCATGGATGTGTGTGATGTCCTTAGGTTAGTTAGGTTTAAGTAGTTCTAAGTCTAGGGCAGGGCTTCACAACACACGTGCTCGCAGAGCAAGCTGTGACCAGCAAGGCGCGAGCACGGAGCAGCGCGAACACGCTACCCCCACTACCGGACCAGAGCGGAGAGTGGGGAAAGACACGTGGGGCACACAACAGCTGCCGCCAGTCAATGTAAATCTGCGGCCACCTGCAGGGATATCACTCACGAATTATTACTGCGACAAATTAAACAAATAAAGGAGAATGTACACATGCCACATAATTTTATTAGCTTAGTGTATGCCTCTACATTCGCATTAATTTGTGAACTGTTACACAATAAAAGGTGTCACTGAAGTGTGGGATTCTCGGTTATCTTGTACTTTTTGCCCTTTACAATTGCGTCTATGTTCGGAGTAATTGTTCTTGTGCATTTTAGGCGCAGCGAGCAGTTTAAATTTAGATAAGACAATGCGTTTCTCACGCGCGTCTTGTTACATTTCATTGCAGAGAACAGCTGTTCACAAACATACGTGGAACCGAACATTGATATTATTGTAGCTGCCAGTTTGTGCAAACGAGGAAATCTATCCTGAGGGAAGTGTCTCTAGAATTCCAAAATATTTTTCTTGTTCTGAAATTTGTCTCAGTATTCTCTGCCACACTGCAGGTCAATAATTTCTTGCTGCAGCTCAGGACGAATCTCTTAAATATTCGCTGAATATGGAGAGAACAGATCAAAATCACTGTCTAGTGCTGTCAGATCTTGAAAGCGCTGATCAACTAAACTATGTGAATAACGTTCACAGTCTTTGTGAACATCTTGCATGGATGATAATTTAGGAAAATGAGCTAGGTTTCCTGTTTCCAGTTGACTCACCCAAAGTGTCAATTTCATTTTAAAAGCTCGTATTCGATCTATGAAATGAGTAATTAGCAGATCTGTACCTTGTAGTAAAATGTTCAAAGCATTCAGATGGCTAGTTAAATCTGCTAAGAACGCGAGATCACATTCAAACGTGCACGCGCATTTCCCCTCCCTCCCCTCCCTCCCTACTCCGCGACATTGCACCTGCTCGCGAGCACGTTGTAAGTAGCGTGAATATAAGTAGCGTGAATAAAAGGACGCTATGTGCAAGAAGCATGAAGCACCCTTTGAATGTATCCTGATAGCTAAAAGAGCCACGCGCACTTTGAATAAGAAAATGCTACTTGAGACTGAAATCAATATAAAAGATAGGGTCGCCACCAACTCTAGCCACACGACAAAGAAGAAGTAGCACTGAGTCGGAAAATTACTTAATTTATTAATAAGAAACACTCACAAAAGAACATTCATTGTAAGGTCATTGATAAAGAATGGGATGTAGTTATTAATGTGATCCAGGCATTCTTCCCGTGAATCAAATATTGAATAAAGTAAATAGGTCGTGAACACCACACGTAAGTGCAGCCTGCAGCAAGATTCGTGAAAACACGATCTATTCCAGAGCATTTGTTTCAGATAAAAAAAGGGACACTAATCACTACACCTGTGCACATGGAAACGCTATAGGTGGGCCAACAAGGAAAACTATAAGGTAACGGCGACGTAACATCGGTACACAAGATAAGATTGAAGGCAAAATTATTTATTCCTTAAAACATTGATGTAGTGCATCTATAGACTGCTGTTGCATGCTAACTATGTACAATTGCTTGTGAAATACTACACGTTTCATAACAGACTCGCGTGCCCACTCGGTCCGCGGAGACAATTTCTATGGACTGTGGCCAAATTTTAATCACATGAGACAAAGAAAATTCACAAATACACAAAAATTACCAAGATCTGGAAAAGATTAGAACCATACACACACAGTTGTAGGCACATAAACATTCACACTGAACCGAGGGCACTTCAACATATGCAACTCCCTTGTGCTGCGTTCCTCTCACGGATCAAAGTCAAGACTGCATTGTGAGTCAAACTGCAAGTCTACAAAAGCCTTGCATTCCCTGCTGCAACCCAGCAAGTAAATCTTTATAAGACGAAATTCGTGACCAAAAGCTAAAAGCTCCCCTCTCTATGTGACAACGCGCCACGCGGTCAGTCCAACTCACCCTTCTTCAACTGGAGCACAGCTGTGTACGCTTCCCGTACCGGCGGCAGACTGCCTCCCGCTTCTCCAGCCTCTTCCACGCTCCGCGTGGACCGGAAAACCCCAGGATGCCATTTCCGCCACCAACCTAACGCAGGTGGATTTCTCCCAAGTAGCGGAAATCTCTTTGCCGACTTGACCACTACGAGAGTTGGCAATGAAAGGTGGCTACAGGACCCTTTCATCACCCCAAACGTCCCGGAGAAGACTGTGCCGCGAATTTTCTCGCCATGCTAGGAGATTCGCCAACAGTCTTCGAAACAAACATACCCTAACGAGTAACAATTGCAACAGTAAACAGCAGCACAAAGGAGTTGATTAATCTCTTATATCCAAGTGAGCTTTATCTGACCTTAGTCAATAATTGTGACCTCATGCGGTCCGCAAAGCAAACAGAACAAATTAAATTAAGCGTGATATACTACGCTAACATCATGTCATCTGACCTATTACGACCACCACCATGAGATATTATTTTAAAATTGCTTTAACCAACTATCAAAAGTTAACATAGAGACATAGGTGAACAGGTACATAATATATATAAATATATAAACAAATACAATGATGCAAAATCATTATCACGAACCAAAGCAGCATCATCTGGTGCTGACATATATAAAAACATGCAAGTGAAAGTGCAAAATACAATATTCACAACAAATACAGTGATACAAAATCATTAATGAACCCAGTGGTATGGCAGCTGGTAAATAATCACCTATGGAAAATAAGACATGAGTACAAAAACACATCCAGAAATCAACTCGTTGACACGCCGTCATTTTTCAGTTTCGCCACATGGTTGTTTCACTGGGTATTCTCTTTAGGTGCTGGGGTGGGCGTCTCTTCTAAAGGCGACTTGGAGGATAAGCTACTAGGGGACCACAACACTGAACTGGGGAGTTCGCAGCGGCGTTGATTGTAACGTCCGTTGTAACCCAGGTTGTTCATCCTAGACAGCACCCCGCGACGTTGCCTCGTGCCCGTTTCCACCCTCTGCGTCCATACTGTGGGATGGTTCGGCGTTGCAGATTTGCAGGACATCGCCACTTGTGGGCCCTGCCTCATCATCGGGAAGGCGGCTTGGCGGTCGTCGTCCGTGTGTTGTGGAGGAATGTGTTTTACCGACACACGCCCCCGTCTCCTGTCGTGTCAATGGGGAGACACGCGCTCTTCTGCGTCGCATCGAGGTCGACGTAAACTCGTGCGGGTGTCGGGCTTGAGACCCGCTTATCACCTCTTTGCACCGTCTCAGCTGATGCGTCAGTGGTGGGACCCGCGTCCCTCCGGGCAGTGGGCGTTACCTCACCGCAGCAGCAGTCTGGACTAGCGGCGCTCAGGGATCGGCGGCCTCGCCTGGTGTGCGTCATACTTTCCCTTTCGCTTGTCAGATGACTAGCGCATGGGGTGGAACGCCGGCCATCAGCTGGCGCTGCCGTGGTGACACGCCTGCGGGCTCCGGTGTGAGCCTGCGCCTGGGGGAAGACCAGCGTCCTCTCCCCTCTGACGGGGAAACAGCTGTGACCGCTCGCCGCATCACTGCTTCGCCGTTGATACCAGGGTTCGGCAACGCCTGCCGGTGGACCAAGCCCTGTGCTTTCTGATGCGGAGGCTCCCTAGGCGGCCTTGCACCCACTTAAGAACTGCGCTCACAGGGATCGTTACAAAATATCATGTGTACAGATTACCACAAAATCTTCGGAGTTTCTCACTCCTGATCAATACATGGAATAGTGCCCAAAATTAACTTGACAAAAAGGGCCTTCTTAACATTACTAATAAAAAAAAACAATGAAGAAAATTAAATAACCAATATTCAAACAAACAAAAAAATCCTTTTTATAAAATATAGTTCCAGCATTACATCTGCTGTCAATTATTCAGGGTAGATCTTGTACAAGGTTTGGTCAGGATTTGGATAGGATTTGGCGCCGCTGCTAGCTACAGACACAAAACTCTACCTGCTCCTAACTACGCTCTCACACACAATCTACACATCTCGTACTAGTCACCATCACCATATAGCCCGACTACAATTCCCACATATAAACAAAATATTCCTTCCAACACCAATACCCATATCGTTGTTCATTGACTGCTCCTCCAAGGTTTGCAGAACATGTTTGCTGATCCGTGAAAAATTTCCGAGACTTCTTTTCTATGGACATTGCATAATAAAAGTTATGATTAATGAGACACAGAAGGTTCATTCAAGTCACATCTGGAATGGTAACTGTTTCAACATCTATTCATCAGACTAATGCAAAAGGTCAGTGGGCATAAAAATGAAAATAAAAATCATCCTATCCTATTAGCAACACATAAACACTTCGTCCTATAAGTACATAAAAAAATACTGTCAAAAGAAATCCATTGTCCAGGGCCATGAGTACCCAACTTACTTCTATCATAAGATACTCATAATGATTACACACTTACTCACCACATGTCCCCAGGGGTCCTCACCTACCGTCATGTTATTTTAGCTTGGAGGTAGTCGCATTGATTCTCTATTAAATATCAAACTGCTTGAGTTTATAAGCTGTTTCCATATACATCTTCTGGGGTTTCACACCCTGGTGTCTTCAACCGTACCTAGTAGTATGTGGCGGCAAGTTACACTTTCCAAATGTCTTATAAGATGGCAACTCTGAAAATCAAACACTATTAATCTCCTTTCATACACAAATCCTTCACCTACAAGTCACCAAGTCGCTTCATCAACATCGCAGTACATTTGAAAAGTCTCACTGAATCTTGCTCACCTAAGGGGAATAAGAACACTAAAACTGTAATTTATCATCAAGAATTACCTTACGACCATTGACTCGCCACGCCAACACACCCGATACCTTTTTAGTCATCAAAGAACGAAAGCCATCTTACTGTAATAGGAAACGCTTCATATGAGCCTCATAATCATTCACATTCAGATGTTTTGAAACTGCACAACACTACTCCTTTATGCTGACAAGAAGAAATAACTACACACATATTGGGGGACCCTTTACAATTCATAGAAAATATAAACTTTAATTTCAATCACACCAGAGTGAATCAAAACATTGGAAAATATACACTGTAATTTTACGAAACAGAGGCGACTGGGTTTACCGCAGGCACACCAATACTGTGGGCCTCTCTCAACAAATCTTCCCTAATATCGTCTTCCTTTATTCAAATGCACATCAATATCATCAATAGCACCGGTCCTCATTAAGTTTGACGCCAACCGAGCCAGCCAACAGTCATTGATCCCTTTGATTAGAGGCATTTGTCGGATTGTGCCGCGGGTTTGCGGGACGAATTTCAACACCCACTGGCAGACCACCCGTACTGTTTACGGCACCCCTGTTGTTGCTTGTTCGATAATTATTCTGGGGTCGGTCACGACTACCGTTCCTAGGTCCGCTGTAATTGCGCCTAAATCTTTGCTCATTACCATATCTTCTAAACTCCCAGGGGTGTCTTTGATTTCCTCTAGGCGAATGATGACCATTGGCATAGTTCGTTCTGCCCGCGTTCCGTGAGAAGTCGCGACGCTGCCAACGCTCGCGCATTCTGTAACACTCAGGCGACTCATTACGTCTGTATTGCCACCTGTCTCTACGGCTGCGGCTTCGCTTGCGCGGCCGCTGCTCGTAGGCGCTCTGACCGTAATTCTGCGTGGTGCCATTCGCATCGCACTCAAGCTCTAAAAGGAAATTGCGAAACCCCTCTACGTCATCCTTACATCGTCCTGCAAGGATAACGTGCCGCAACTGCATTGGAAACTTTCCCAGGCAAATACGAATAATTTCTGCAGGTCTACAAGGATCGTCAAGATGTTCATTCGCCTGCAGCATGTGCTCGAACATCTGCACAGGGCTGGAGAATTTTGACCTGTTTAACTCTGGTAGCATAATGAGTCCGTGTTTTACACGACTTTGCGCTGCCACTGACCAATATATCGACAGGAAGTGTTGACGAAACTCCCCAACAGTGTAGCAATTGCGTGCAATTGACCTCATCCGCGCCGCTGGCTCACCTTCGAGGTAGCCGCACATATACTCTATTTTGTGCGCACTGGGCCACGTAGGAGGGAGGGAGAACTCGAACTGCTGTAACCAGGCCCGCGGGTGAATCCCCGTAGCCG
The DNA here is from genome assembly GCF_023864275.1 of Schistocerca cancellata. Lineage (NCBI taxonomy): Eukaryota > Metazoa > Arthropoda > Insecta > Orthoptera > Acrididae > Schistocerca > Schistocerca cancellata. Next base: position 215,957,341 of record NC_064632.1, on the reverse strand, counting down.
AGTTACGGAAGACTTCAAACTTCCTCACGGTCAGAAAATGTTTAAAGTCAAATTCGTGAGTTTCCCTTGGCGAACGTTCCTGAGGGGATCCGCGCCGTTCCCACCTGGTACGAGATCCGTGATCATGACGATGATCAAATTCGCCATCGTTCCCGGAATCATCGTCAGAATAATGGCCCTTTCGTTCATTTCTTTCAACTTCATGGGCCTTTAACCCTTTTAGGTGAAGTTCTAAACGGGCAATGCGCTCACATATTCCCTCGGTAACCCCTCCTTGTTGTATGTTTATTTCACACTGTCCACGCCGACATTTCGTTATCGACCGTATTTCGTCTACATCCGCTGATGACGAGGTAATCGTTTCCCTATTATTGTCAGACTTACGCGCCACTGCGTCTGAGATCCTGGCTATTTCTTCTCGCATCTCTCCGTGGGCCGTGTCTTGCTTTGTTTGCATAAGCCCTTGCTCTCGCTCGAGAGCTATTATCGCCTGGCTGAGGGTTTCTACCTGCGCGCTAAGGTGGACCGGGCACTTAGCCGCAGTGTCCTCTATTCGGGACACAAGAGCCGCGTGGTCACTCTGGCATTGTTCTGCTAACGCGCGGAGATCCCTGGCGGAATTTCGTCCTACTCGGGACTCAAGAGCCGCTTGTTCACTCTGGCATTGTTCTGCTAGTACAAGTATATTCCCAGCGAACCTTTCTTCTTGCTCCATCAGCCGCTTGCTAATGACTTGGTGCCCCTCTTCTAAGGCGGAGATGCGTTGGTCAATGATCGCCAGTTTCTCCCCAACACCCTGTACTATTTCACTAGTCAATCTTTTATTCGCTTCCTCGATATGCCTCCTAATTTCTTCTGCTTGTTTTTTATTACTGTCTAGTAATTGTCGTAGCATAGCCTGTAATGAATTTGCATCTATCGAATGATTCGAAATCACTACAGCGGGCTCAGGATGGATAACACTTGTATTTGCGTTTTCCGCGTTTCGTTCCTGGTCGGACTCGACGTTTTGACCTCGTCCTTGTTCAGGGTTATTGTCTGGCAGGTTTTTCCGATAGCGGCTCCCTGAACAGCTACGCGTCTCCATCATAAGGATAGTTAATCCGTGCTCCAAAATACAACAAGAATAATGCCAAAGTCTCCTAATGGACTCACAGTCCCCACAAAGCACCCAAGATTTACTATATGACACCGATACACGCCACAGGACAAGAGTCAACCCACCCTTGTAACACAATTAAATACTAAATCACAATATCTATACAGCAATACATATACAAGATAAAACATGTAAGAAAATGCACACCTATATCATAAATTCACGTAAATTCTGTATCACAGAAAGACAATATACCAATTAGCACATCCAACCGAAAATAACTAATCCTCACTGCGCATCAGAAGATCTCTGGTTTACCGAAATCCGTGAGCAGGGTAAGCCATGTGTAAGTGACGTGAATATAAGTAGCGTGAATAAAAGGACGCTATGTGCAAGAAGCATGAAGCACCCTTTGAATGTATCCTGATAGCTAAAAGAGCCACGCGCACTTTGAATAAGAAAATGCTACTTGAGACTGAAATCAATATAAAAGATAGGGTCGCCACCAACTCTAGCCACACGACAAAGAAGAAGTAGCACTGAGTCGGAAAATTACTTAATTTATTAATAAGAAACACTCACAAAAGAACATTCATTGTAAGGTCATTGATAAAGAATGGGATGTAGTTATTAATGTGATCCAGGCATTCTTCCCGTGAATCAAATATTGAATAAAGTAAATAGGTCGTGAACACCACACGTAAGTGCAGCCTGCAGCAAGATTCGTGAAAACACGATCTATTCCAGAGCATTTGTTTCAGATAAAAAAAGGGACACTAATCACTACACCTGTGCACATGGAAACGCTATAGGTGGGCCAACAAGGAAAACTATAAGGTAACGGCGACGTAACATCGGTACACAAGATAAGATTGAAGGCAAAATTATTTATTCCTTAAAACATTGATGTAGTGCATCTATAGACTGCTGTTGCATGCTAACTATGTACAATTGCTTGTGAAATACTACACGTTTCATAACAGACTCGCGTGCCCACTCGGTCCGCGGAGACAATTTCTATGGACTGTGGCCAAATTTTAATCACATGAGACAAAGAAAATTCACAAATACACAAAAATTACCAAGATCTGGAAAAGATTAGAACCATACACACACAGTTGTAGGCACATAAACATTCACACTGAACCGAGGGCACTTCAACATATGCAACTCCCTTGTGCTGCGTTCCTCTCACGGATCAAAGTCAAGACTGCATTGTGAGTCAAACTGCAAGTCTACAAAAGCCTTGCATTCCCTGCTGCAACCCAGCAAGTAAATCTTTATAAGACGAAATTCGTGACCAAAAGCTAAAAGCTCCCCTCTCTATGTGACAACGCGCCACGCGGTCAGTCCAACTCACCCTTCTTCAACTGGAGCACAGCTGTGTACGCTTCCCGTACCGGCGGCAGACTGCCTCCCGCTTCTCCAGCCTCTTCCACGCTCCGCGTGGACCGGAAAACCCCAGGATGCCATTTCCGCCACCAACCTAACGCAGGTGGATTTCTCCCAAGTAGCGGAAATCTCTTTGCCGACTTGACCACTACGAGAGTTGGCAATGAAAGGTGGCTACAGGACCCTTTCATCACCCCAAACGTCCCGGAGAAGACTGTGCCGCGAATTTTCTCGCCATGCTAGGAGATTCGCCAACAGTCTTCGAAACAAACATACCCTAACGAGTAACAATTGCAACAGTAAACAGCAGCACAAAGGAGTTGATTAATCTCTTATATCCAAGTGAGCTTTATCTGACCTTAGTCAATAATTGTGACCTCATGCGGTCCGCAAAGCAAACAGAACAAATTAAATTAAGCGTGATATACTACGCTAACATCATGTCATCTGACCTATTACGACCACCACCATGAGATATTATTTTAAAATTGCTTTAACCAACTATCAAAAGTTAACATAGAGACATAGGTGAACAGGTACATAATATATATAAATATATAAACAAATACAATGATGCAAAATCATTATCACGAACCAAAGCAGCATCATCTGGTGCTGACATATATAAAAACATGCAAGTGAAAGTGCAAAATACAATATTCACAACAAATACAGTGATACAAAATCATTAATGAACCCAGTGGTATGGCAGCTGGTAAATAATCACCTATGGAAAATAAGACATGAGTACAAAAACACATCCAGAAATCAACTCGTTGACACGCCGTCATTTTTCAGTTTCGCCACATGGTTGTTTCACTGGGTATTCTCTTTAGGTGCTGGGGTGGGCGTCTCTTCTAAAGGCGACTTGGAGGATAAGCTACTAGGGGACCACAACACTGAACTGGGGAGTTCGCAGCGGCGTTGATTGTAACGTCCGTTGTAACCCAGGTTGTTCATCCTAGACAGCACCCCGCGACGTTGCCTCGTGCCCGTTTCCACCCTCTGCGTCCATACTGTGGGATGGTTCGGCGTTGCAGATTTGCAGGACATCGCCACTTGTGGGCCCTGCCTCATCATCGGGAAGGCGGCTTGGCGGTCGTCGTCCGTGTGTTGTGGAGGAATGTGTTTTACCGACACACGCCCCCGTCTCCTGTCGTGTCAATGGGGAGACACGCGCTCTTCTGCGTCGCATCGAGGTCGACGTAAACTCGTGCGGGTGTCGGGCTTGAGACCCGCTTATCACCTCTTTGCACCGTCTCAGCTGATGCGTCAGTGGTGGGACCCGCGTCCCTCCGGGCAGTGGGCGTTACCTCACCGCAGCAGCAGTCTGGACTAGCGGCGCTCAGGGATCGGCGGCCTCGCCTGGTGTGCGTCATACTTTCCCTTTCGCTTGTCAGATGACTAGCGCATGGGGTGGAACGCCGGCCATCAGCTGGCGCTGCCGTGGTGACACGCCTGCGGGCTCCGGTGTGAGCCTGCGCCTGGGGGAAGACCAGCGTCCTCTCCCCTCTGACGGGGAAACAGCTGTGACCGCTCGCCGCATCACTGCTTCGCCGTTGATACCAGGGTTCGGCAACGCCTGCCGGTGGACCAAGCCCTGTGCTTTCTGATGCGGAGGCTCCCTAGGCGGCCTTGCACCCACTTAAGAACTGCGCTCACAGGGATCGTTACAAAATATCATGTGTACAGATTACCACAAAATCTTCGGAGTTTCTCACTCCTGATCAATACATGGAATAGTGCCCAAAATTAACTTGACAAAAAGGGCCTTCTTAACATTACTAATAAAAAAAAACAATGAAGAAAATTAAATAACCAATATTCAAACAAACAAAAAAATCCTTTTTATAAAATATAGTTCCAGCATTACATCTGCTGTCAATTATTCAGGGTAGATCTTGTACAAGGTTTGGTCAGGATTTGGATAGGATTTGGCGCCGCTGCTAGCTACAGACACAAAACTCTACCTGCTCCTAACTACGCTCTCACACACAATCTACACATCTCGTACTAGTCACCATCACCATATAGCCCGACTACAATTCCCACATATAAACAAAATATTCCTTCCAACACCAATACCCATATCGTTGTTCATTGACTGCTCCTCCAAGGTTTGCAGAACATGTTTGCTGATCCGTGAAAAATTTCCGAGACTTCTTTTCTATGGACATTGCATAATAAAAGTTATGATTAATGAGACACAGAAGGTTCATTCAAGTCACATCTGGAATGGTAACTGTTTCAACATCTATTCATCAGACTAATGCAAAAGGTCAGTGGGCATAAAAATGAAAATAAAAATCATCCTATCCTATTAGCAACACATAAACACTTCGTCCTATAAGTACATAAAAAAATACTGTCAAAAGAAATCCATTGTCCAGGGCCATGAGTACCCAACTTACTTCTATCATAAGATACTCATAATGATTACACACTTACTCACCACATGTCCCCAGGGGTCCTCACCTACCGTCATGTTATTTTAGCTTGGAGGTAGTCGCATTGATTCTCTATTAAATATCAAACTGCTTGAGTTTATAAGCTGTTTCCATATACATCTTCTGGGGTTTCACACCCTGGTGTCTTCAACCGTACCTAGTAGTATGTGGCGGCAAGTTACACTTTCCAAATGTCTTATAAGATGGCAACTCTGAAAATCAAACACTATTAATCTCCTTTCATACACAAATCCTTCACCTACAAGTCACCAAGTCGCTTCATCAACATCGCAGTACATTTGAAAAGTCTCACTGAATCTTGCTCACCTAAGGGGAATAAGAACACTAAAACTGTAATTTATCATCAAGAATTACCTTACGACCATTGACTCGCCACGCCAACACACCCGATACCTTTTTAGTCATCAAAGAACGAAAGCCATCTTACTGTAATAGGAAACGCTTCATATGAGCCTCATAATCATTCACATTCAGATGTTTTGAAACTGCACAACACTACTCCTTTATGCTGACAAGAAGAAATAACTACACACATATTGGGGGACCCTTTACAATTCATAGAAAATATAAACTTTAATTTCAATCACACCAGAGTGAATCAAAACATTGGAAAATATACACTGTAATTTTACGAAACAGAGGCGACTGGGTTTACCGCAGGCACACCAATACTGTGGGCCTCTCTCAACAAATCTTCCCTAATATCGTCTTCCTTTATTCAAATGCACATCAATATCATCAATAGCACCGGTCCTCATTAAGTTTGACGCCAACCGAGCCAGCCAACAGTCATTGATCCCTTTGATTAGAGGCATTTGTCGGATTGTGCCGCGGGTTTGCGGGACGAATTTCAACACCCACTGGCAGACCACCCGTACTGTTTACGGCACCCCTGTTGTTGCTTGTTCGATAATTATTCTGGGGTCGGTCACGACTACCGTTCCTAGGTCCGCTGTAATTGCGCCTAAATCTTTGCTCATTACCATATCTTCTAAACTCCCAGGGGTGTCTTTGATTTCCTCTAGGCGAATGATGACCATTGGCATAGTTCGTTCTGCCCGCGTTCCGTGAGAAGTCGCGACGCTGCCAACGCTCGCGCATTCTGTAACACTCAGGCGACTCATTACGTCTGTATTGCCACCTGTCTCTACGGCTGCGGCTTCGCTTGCGCGGCCGCTGCTCGTAGGCGCTCTGACCGTAATTCTGCGTGGTGCCATTCGCATCGCACTCAAGCTCTAAAAGGAAATTGCGAAACCCCTCTACGTCATCCTTACATCGTCCTGCAAGGATAACGTGCCGCAACTGCATTGGAAACTTTCCCAGGCAAATACGAATAATTTCTGCAGGTCCATAAGGATCGTCAAGATGTTCATTCGCCTGCAGCATGTGCTCGAACATCTGCACAGGGCTGGAGAATTTTGACCTGTTTAACTCTGGTAGCATAATGAGTCCGTGTTTTACACGACTTTGCGCTGCCACTGACCAATATATCGACAGGAAGTGTTGACGAAACTCCCCAACAGTGTAGCAATTGCGTGCAATTGACCTCATCCGCGCCGCTGGCTCACCTTCGAGGTAGCCGCACATATACTCTATTTTGTGCGCACTGGGCCACGTAGGAGGGAGGGAGAACTCGAACTGCTGTAACCAGGCCCGCGGGTGAATCCCCGTAGCCGAGTTACGGAAGACTTCAAACTTCCTCACGGTCAGAAAATGTTTAAAGTCAAATTCGTGAGTTTCCCTTGGCGAACGTTCCTGAGGGGATCCGCGCCGTTCCCACCTGGTACGAGATCCGTGATCATGACGATGATCAAATTCGCCATCGTTCCCGGAATCATCGTCAGAATAATGGCCCTTTCGTTCATTTCTTTCAACTTCATGGGCCTTTAACCCTTTTAGGTGAAGTTCTAAACGGGCAATGCGCTCACATATTCCCTCGGTAACCCCTCCTTGTTGTATGTTTATTTCACACTGTCCACGCCGACATTTCGTTATCGACCGTATTTCGTCTACATCCGCTGATGACGAGGTAATCGTTTCCCTATTATTGTCAGACTTACGCGCCACTGCGTCTGAGATCCTGGCTATTTCTTCTCGCATCTCTCCGTGGGCCGTGTCTTGCTTTGTTTGCATAAGCCCTTGCTCTCGCTCGAGAGCTATTATCGCCTGGCTGAGGGTTTCTACCTGCGCGCTAAGGTGGACCGGGCACTTAGCCGCAGTGTCCTCTATTCGGGACACAAGAGCCGCGTGGTCACTCTGGCATTGTTCTGCTAACGCGCGGAGATCCCTGGCGGAATTTCGTCCTACTCGGGACTCAAGAGCCGCTTGTTCACTCTGGCATTGTTCTGCTAGTACAAGTATATTCCCAGCGAACCTTTCTTCTTGCTCCATCAGCCGCTTGCTAATGACTTGGTGCCCCTCTTCTAAGGCGGAGATGCGTTGGTCAATGATCGCCAGTTTCTCCCCAACACCCTGTACTATTTCACTAGTCAATCTTTTATTCGCTTCCTCGATATGCCTCCTAATTTCTTCTGCTTGTTTTTTATTACTGTCTAGTAATTGTCGTAGCATAGCCTGTAATGAATTTGCATCTATCGAATGATTCGAAATCACTACAGCGGGCTCAGGATGGATAACACTTGTATTTGCGTTTTCCGCGTTTCGTTCCTGGTCGGACTCGACGTTTTGACCTCGTCCTTGTTCAGGGTTATTGTCTGGCAGGTTTTTCCGATAGCGGCTCCCTGAACAGCTACGCGTCTCCATCATAAGGATAGTTAATCCGTGCTCCAAAATACAACAAGAATAATGCCAAAGTCTCCTAATGGACTCACAGTCCCCACAAAGCACCCAAGATTTACTATATGACACCGATACACGCCACAGGACAAGAGTCAACCCACCCTTGTAACACAATTAAATACTAAATCACAATATCTATACAGCAATACATATACAAGATAAAACATGTAAGAAAATGCACACCTATATCATAAATTCACGTAAATTCTGTATCACAGAAAGACAATATACCAATTAGCACATCCAACCGAAAATAACTAATCCTCACTGCGCATCAGAAGATCTCTGGTTTACCGAAATCCGTGAGCAGGGTAAGCCATGTGTAAGTGACGTGAATATAAGTAGCGTGAATAAAAGGACGCTATGTGCAAGAAGCATGAAGCACCCTTTGAATGTATCCTGATAGCTAAAAGAGCCACGCGCACTTTGAATAAGAAAATGCTACTTGAGACTGAAATCAATATAAAAGATAGGGTCGCCACCAACTCTAGCCACACGACAAAGAAGAAGTAGCACTGAGTCGGAAAATTACTTAATTTATTAATAAGAAACACTCACAAAAGAACATTCATTGTAAGGTCATTGATAAAGAATGGGATGTAGTTATTAATGTGATCCAGGCATTCTTCCCGTGAATCAAATATTGAATAAAGTAAATAGGTCGTGAACACCACACGTAAGTGCAGCCTGCAGCAAGATTCGTGAAAACACGATCTATTCCAGAGCATTTGTTTCAGATAAAAAAAGGGACACTAATCACTACACCTGTGCACATGGAAACGCTATAGGTGGGCCAACAAGGAAAACTATAAGGTAACGGCGACGTAACATCGGTACACAAGATAAGATTGAAGGCAAAATTATTTATTCCTTAAAACATTGATGTAGTGCATCTATAGACTGCTGTTGCATGCTAACTATGTACAATTGCTTGTGAAATACTACACGTTTCATAACAGACTCGCGTGCCCACTCGGTCCGCGGAGACAATTTCTATGGACTGTGGCCAAATTTTAATCACATGAGACAAAGAAAATTCACAAATACACAAAAATTACCAAGATCTGGAAAAGATTAGAACCATACACACACAGTTGTAGGCACATAAACATTCACACTGAACCGAGGGCACTTCAACATATGCAACTCCCTTGTGCTGCGTTCCTCTCACGGATCAAAGTCAAGACTGCATTGTGAGTCAAACTGCAAGTCTACAAAAGCCTTGCATTCCCTGCTGCAACCCAGCAAGTAAATCTTTATAAGACGAAATTCGTGACCAAAAGCTAAAAGCTCCCCTCTCTATGTGACAACGCGCCACGCGGTCAGTCCAACTCACCCTTCTTCAACTGGAGCACAGCTGTGTACGCTTCCCGTACCGGCGGCAGACTGCCTCCCGCTTCTCCAGCCTCTTCCACGCTCCGCGTGGACCGGAAAACCCCAGGATGCCATTTCCGCCACCAACCTAACGCAGGTGGATTTCTCCCAAGTAGCGGAAATCTCTTTGCCGACTTGACCACTACGAGAGTTGGCAATGAAAGGTGGCTACAGGACCCTTTCATCACCCCAAACGTCCCGGAGAAGACTGTGCCGCGAATTTTCTCGCCATGCTAGGAGATTCGCCAACAGTCTTCGAAACAAACATACCCTAACGAGTAACAATTGCAACAGTAAACAGCAGCACAAAGGAGTTGATTAATCTCTTATATCCAAGTGAGCTTTATCTGACCTTAGTCAATAATTGTGACCTCATGCGGTCCGCAAAGCAAACAGAACAAATTAAATTAAGCGTGATATACTACGCTAACATCATGTCATCTGACCTATTACGACCACCACCATGAGATATTATTTTAAAATTGCTTTAACCAACTATCAAAAGTTAACATAGAGACATAGGTGAACAGGTACATAATATATATAAATATATAAACAAATACAATGATGCAAAATCATTATCACGAACCAAAGCAGCATCATCTGGTGCTGACATATATAAAAACATGCAAGTGAAAGTGCAAAATACAATATTCACAACAAATACAGTGATACAAAATCATTAATGAACCCAGTGGTATGGCAGCTGGTAAATAATCACCTATGGAAAATAAGACATGAGTACAAAAACACATCCAGAAATCAACTCGTTGACACGCCGTCATTTTTCAGTTTCGCCACATGGTTGTTTCACTGGGTATTCTCTTTAGGTGCTGGGGTGGGCGTCTCTTCTAAAGGCGACTTGGAGGATAAGCTACTAGGGGACCACAACACTGAACTGGGGAGTTCGCAGCGGCGTTGATTGTAACGTCCGTTGTAACCCAGGTTGTTCATCCTAGACAGCACCCCGCGACGTTGCCTCGTGCCCGTTTCCACCCTCTGCGTCCATACTGTGGGATGGTTCGGCGTTGCAGATTTGCAGGACATCGCCACTTGTGGGCCCTGCCTCATCATCGGGAAGGCGGCTTGGCGGTCGTCGTCCGTGTGTTGTGGAGGAATGTGTTTTACCGACACACGCCCCCGTCTCCTGTCGTGTCAATGGGGAGACACGCGCTCTTCTGCGTCGCATCGAGGTCGACGTAAACTCGTGCGGGTGTCGGGCTTGAGACCCGCTTATCACCTCTTTGCACCGTCTCAGCTGATGCGTCAGTGGTGGGACCCGCGTCCCTCCGGGCAGTGGGCGTTACCTCACCGCAGCAGCAGTCTGGACTAGCGGCGCTCAGGGATCGGCGGCCTCGCCTGGTGTGCGTCATACTTTCCCTTTCGCTTGTCAGATGACTAGCGCATGGGGTGGAACGCCGGCCATCAGCTGGCGCTGCCGTGGTGACACGCCTGCGGGCTCCGGTGTGAGCCTGCGCCTGGGGGAAGACCAGCGTCCTCTCCCCTCTGACGGGGAAACAGCTGTGACCGCTCGCCGCATCACTGCTTCGCCGTTGATACCAGGGTTCGGCAACGCCTGCCGGTGGACCAAGCCCTGTGCTTTCTGATGCGGAGGCTCCCTAGGCGGCCTTGCACCCACTTAAGAACTGCGCTCACAGGGATCGTTACAAAATATCATGTGTACAGATTACCACAAAATCTTCGGAGTTTCTCACTCCTGATCAATACATGGAATAGTGCCCAAAATTAACTTGACAAAAAGGGCCTTCTTAACATTACTAATAAAAAAAAACAATGAAGAAAATTAAATAACCAATATTCAAACAAACAAAAAAATCCTTTTTATAAAATATAGTTCCAGCATTACATCTGCTGTCAATTATTCAGGGTAGATCTTGTACAAGGTTTGGTCAGGATTTGGATAGGATTTGGCGCCGCTGCTAGCTACAGACACAAAACTCTACCTGCTCCTAACTACGCTCTCACACACAATCTACACATCTCGTACTAGTCACCATCACCATATAGCCCGACTACAATTCCCACATATAAACAAAATATTCCTTCCAACACCAATACCCATATCGTTGTTCATTGACTGCTCCTCCAAGGTTTGCAGAACATGTTTGCTGATCCGTGAAAAATTTCCGAGACTTCTTTTCTATGGACATTGCATAATAAAAGTTATGATTAATGAGACACAGAAGGTTCATTCAAGTCACATCTGGAATGGTAACTGTTTCAACATCTATTCATCAGACTAATGCAAAAGGTCAGTGGGCATAAAAATGAAAATAAAAATCATCCTATCCTATTAGCAACACATAAACACTTCGTCCTATAAGTACATAAAAAAATACTGTCAAAAGAAATCCATTGTCCAGGGCCATGAGTACCCAACTTACTTCTATCATAAGATACTCATAATGATTACACACTTACTCACCACATGTCCCCAGGGGTCCTCACCTACCGTCATGTTATTTTAGCTTGGAGGTAGTCGCATTGATTCTCTATTAAATATCAAACTGCTTGAGTTTATAAGCTGTTTCCATATACATCTTCTGGGGTTTCACACCCTGGTGTCTTCAACCGTACCTAGTAGTATGTGGCGGCAAGTTACACTTTCCAAATGTCTTATAAGATGGCAACTCTGAAAATCAAACACTATTAATCTCCTTTCATACACAAATCCTTCACCTACAAGTCACCAAGTCGCTTCATCAACATCGCAGTACATTTGAAAAGTCTCACTGAATCTTGCTCACCTAAGGGGAATAAGAACACTAAAACTGTAATTTATCATCAAGAATTACCTTACGACCATTGACTCGCCACGCCAACACACCCGATACCTTTTTAGTCATCAAAGAACGAAAGCCATCTTACTGTAATAGGAAACGCTTCATATGAGCCTCATAATCATTCACATTCAGATGTTTTGAAACTGCACAACACTACTCCTTTATGCTGACAAGAAGAAATAACTACACACATATTGGGGGACCCTTTACAATTCATAGAAAATATAAACTTTAATTTCAATCACACCAGAGTGAATCAAAACATTGGAAAATATACACTGTAATTTTACGAAACAGAGGCGACTGGGTTTACCGCAGGCACACCAATACTGTGGGCCTCTCTCAACAAATCTTCCCTAATATCGTCTTCCTTTATTCAAATGCACATCAATATCATCAATAGCACCGGTCCTCATTAAGTTTGACGCCAACCGAGCCAGCCAACAGTCATTGATCCCTTTGATTAGAGGCATTTGTCGGATTGTGCCGCGGGTTTGCGGGACGAATTTCAACACCCACTGGCAGACCACCCGTACTGTTTACGGCACCCCTGTTGTTGCTTGTTCGATAATTATTCTGGGGTCGGTCACGACTACCGTTCCTAGGTCCGCTGTAATTGCGCCTAAATCTTTGCTCATTACCATATCTTCTAAACTCCCAGGGGTGTCTTTGATTTCCTCTAGGCGAATGATGACCATTGGCATAGTTCGTTCTGCCCGCGTTCCGTGAGAAGTCGCGACGCTGCCAACGCTCGCGCATTCTGTAACACTCAGGCGACTCATTACGTCTGTATTGCCACCTGTCTCTACGGCTGCGGCTTCGCTTGCGCGGCCGCTGCTCGTAGGCGCTCTGACCGTAATTCTGCGTGGTGCCATTCGCATCGCACTCAAGCTCTAAAAGGAAATTGCGAAACCCCTCTACGTCATCCTTACATCGTCCTGCAAGGATAACGTGCCGCAACTGCATTGGAAACTTTCCCAGGCAAATACGAATAATTTCTGCAGGTCCATAAGGATCGTCAAGATGTTCATTCGCCTGCAGCATGTGCTCGAACATCTGCACAGGGCTGGAGAATTTTGACCTGTTTAACTCTGGTAGCATAATGAGTCCGTGTTTTACACGACTTTGCGCTGCCACTGACCAATATATCGACAGGAAGTGTTGACGAAACTCCCCAACAGTGTAGCAATTGCGTGCAATTGACCTCATCCGCGCCGCTGGCTCACCTTCGAGGTAGCCGCACATATACTCTATTTTGTGCGCACTGGGCCACGTAGGAGGGAGGGAGAACTCGAACTGCTGTAACCAGGCCCGCGGGTGAATCCCCGTAGCCGAGTTACGGAAGACTTCAAACTTCCTCACGGTCAGAAAATGTTTAAAGTCAAATTCGTGAGTTTCCCTTGGCGAACGTTCCTGAGGGGATCCGCGCCGTTCCCACCTGGTACGAGATCCGTGATCATGACGATGATCAAATTCGCCATCGTTCCCGGAATCATCGTCAGAATAATGGCCCTTTCGTTCATTTCTTTCAACTTCATGGGCCTTTAACCCTTTTAGGTGAAGTTCTAAACGGGCAATGCGCTCACATATTCCCTCGGTAACCCCTCCTTGTTGTATGTTTATTTCACACTGTCCACGCCGACATTTCGTTATCGACCGTATTTCGTCTACATCCGCTGATGACGAGGTAATCGTTTCCCTATTATTGTCAGACTTACGCGCCACTGCGTCTGAGATCCTGGCTATTTCTTCTCGCATCTCTCCGTGGGCCGTGTCTTGCTTTGTTTGCATAAGCCCTTGCTCTCGCTCGAGAGCTATTATCGCCTGGCTGAGGGTTTCTACCTGCGCGCTAAGGTGGACCGGGCACTTAGCCGCAGTGTCCTCTATTCGGGACACAAGAGCCGCGTGGTCACTCTGGCATTGTTCTGCTAACGCGCGGAGATCCCTGGCGGAATTTCGTCCTACTCGGGACTCAAGAGCCGCTTGTTCACTCTGGCATTGTTCTGCTAGTACAAGTATATTCCCAGCGAACCTTTCTTCTTGCTCCATCAGCCGCTTGCTAATGACTTGGTGCCCCTCTTCTAAGGCGGAGATGCGTTGGTCAATGATCGCCAGTTTCTCCCCAACACCCTGTACTATTTCACTAGTCAATCTTTTATTCGCTTCCTCGATATGCCTCCTAATTTCTTCTGCTTGTTTTTTATTACTGTCTAGTAATTGTCGTAGCATAGCCTGTAATGAATTTGCATCTATCGAATGATTCGAAATCACTACAGCGGGCTCAGGATGGATAACACTTGTATTTGCGTTTTCCGCGTTTCGTTCCTGGTCGGACTCGACGTTTTGACCTCGTCCTTGTTCAGGGTTATTGTCTGGCAGGTTTTTCCGATAGCGGCTCCCTGAACAGCTACGCGTCTCCATCATAAGGATAGTTAATCCGTGCTCCAAAATACAACAAGAATAATGCCAAAGTCTCCTAATGGACTCACAGTCCCCACAAAGCACCCAAGATTTACTATATGACACCGATACACGCCACAGGACAAGAGTCAACCCACCCTTGTAACACAATTAAATACTAAATCACAATATCTATACAGCAATACATATACAAGATAAAACATGTAAGAAAATGCACACCTATATCATAAATTCACGTAAATTCTGTATCACAGAAAGACAATATACCAATTAGCACATCCAACCGAAAATAACTAATCCTCACTGCGCATCAGAAGATCTCTGGTTTACCGAAATCCGTGAGCAGGGTAAGCCATGTGTAAGTGACGTGAATATAAGTAGCGTGAATAAAAGGACGCTATGTGCAAGAAGCATGAAGCACCCTTTGAATGTATCCTGATAGCTTAAAGAGCCACGCGCACTTTGAATAAGAAAATGCTACTTGAGACTGAAATCAATATAAAAGATAGGGTCGCCACCAACTCTAGCCACACGACAAAGAAGAAGTAGCACTGAGTCGGAAAATTACTTAATTTATTAATAAGAAACACTCACAAAAGAACATTCATTGTAAAGTCATTGATAAAGAATGGGATGTAGTTATTAATGTGATCCAGGCATTCTTCCCGTGAATCAAATATTGAATAAAGTAAATAGGTCGTGAACACCACACGTAAGTGCAGCCTGCAGCAAGATTCGTGAAAACACGATCTATTCCAGAGCATTTGTTTCAGATAAAAAAAGGGACACTAATCACTACACCTGTGCACATGGAAACGCTATAGGTGGGCCAACAAGGAAAACTATAAGGTAACGGCGACGTAACATCGGTACACAAGATAAGATTGAAGGCAAAATTATTTATTCCTTAAAACATTGATGTAGTGCATCTATAGACTGCTGTTGCATGCTAACTATGTACAATTGCTTGTGAAATACTACACGTTTCATAACAGACTCGCGTGCCCACTCGGTCCGCGGAGACAATTTCTATGGACTGTGGCCAAATTTTAATCACATGAGACAAAGAAAATTCACAAATACACAAAAATTACCAAGATCTGGAAAAGATTAGAACCATACACACACAGTTGTAGGCACATAAACATTCACACTGAACCGAGGGCACTTCAACATATGCAACTCCCTTGTGCTGCGTTCCTCTCACGGATCAAAGTCAAGACTGCATTGTGAGTCAAACTGCAAGTCTACAAAAGCCTTGCATTCCCTGCTGCAACCCAGCAAGTAAATCTTTATAAGACGAAATTCGTGACCAAAAGCTAAAAGCTCCCCTCTCTATGTGACAACGCGCCACGCGGTCAGTCCAACTCACCCTTCTTCAACTGGAGCACAGCTGTGTACGCTTCCCGTACCGGCGGCAGACTGCCTCCCGCTTCTCCAGCCTCTTCCACGCTCCGCGTGGACCGGAAAACCCCAGGATGCCATTTCCGCCACCAACCTAACGCAGGTGGATTTCTCCCAAGTAGCGGAAATCTCTTTGCCGACTTGACCACTACGAGAGTTGGCAATGAAAGGTGGCTACAGGACCCTTTCAACGTGCCTGAGCAGACGCGAGTACTCGCGCTCAAAACCGGCCAGTTGTTAAGCCCTGGTCTAGTGGACTGTTGACCTCAGATGGCAAGTCCCATAGTACTTAGAGACATTTGAGCCATTTGACACTGTTATCTGATGCCAATACTTACGCCAACATGCACTGAAGCGCCAAAGAAACTGGTGTAGGAATGCGTATTCAGAGACAGAGACATGTAAACTGGCAGAATACGGCGATGCTGTCGGAAACGCTTATATAAGACCACAAATGTCTGGCGCAGTTGTTAGATCGGTTACTGCTGCTGCAATAGCAGGTATCAAGATTTAAGTGAACTTGAATGTGGTGTTATAGTCGGCGCACGAGTGATGGGACATAGCATCTCCGAGGTAGCGATGAAGTGGACATTTTCCCGTACGACCATTTCACGAGTGTACCGTGAATATCAGGAATTCAGCAAAACATCAAATCTCCCACATCGCTGGGGCCGGAAAAAGATCCTGCAAGAACGAGAGCAACGATGACTGAAGAGAATCGTTCAAAGTGACAGGCATCCACCGTTGCTCAAATTGCTACAAATTTCAATTCTGTGCCACCAAGAAGCGCGCGAAACTTTCAGCGAAACATCATCGGTGTGGGCTTTCGGAGACGAAGGCACAATAGTGAACCCTTGATGACGGCACGGCACAAAACTTTACGTTTCGCTTGGATCCGTCAACACCAACATTCGACTGTTGATGATTGGAGACATGTTGTATGGTCGGACGAGTCTCGTTTCAAATTGTATTGAGCGGATGGACGTGTATGGGCATGGAGACAACCTCATGAATCCATGGGACCTGCATGTCAGCAGGGGGCTGTTCAAGCTGGTGGAGGCTCTGTAATGGTGCGAATCGTGTGCAGTTGGAGTGATATGGGACCCCTGATACGTCTATATACGACTCTGACAGTGACACGTACGTAAGCATCCCGTCTGATCACCTGCATCCATTCATTTCTATTGTGCATTCCTATGGACTTGGGAAATTCCACCAGGACGAAGAGACACCTCACACCTCCAGAATTGGTACAGAGTGGCTCCCGAAACACTCTTCTGACTTTAAACACTTGCGCTTGCCACCAAACTCCCCAAACCTGAGCGTTATTGAGCACATTAGGAACGCCTTGCAACATGCTGTTCGGAATAGATCTCCATCCCTTCGCACTCTTGCGGATTTAAGGACAGCCCTGCAGGATTCATGGCGTCAGTTCCCTCCAGAACTACATCATGGCGCGTCGTATTGCCGCACTTCCGCGTGTTCGCGGGGATCCTACACGATACTAGGCAGGTGTACCACTTTCAAAATGGTTCAAATGACTCTGAGCACTATGGGACTTAACTGATGAGGTCATCAGTCCCCTAGAACGTAGAACTACTTAAACCTAACTAACCCAAGGACATAATTTACATCCATGCACGAGGCAGGATTCGAAGCTGCGACCTTAGCGGTCGCGCGGTTCCAGACCTTAGCGCCCAGAACCGCTCGGCCACACCGGCCGGCTTGTACCACTTTCTTTTGCTTTTCAGTGTATGGTGGAAGTACTTGGTATGAACATTAACGATTATCACATTCATGTATTAAGTGAAGTAAAACTATCTGTATTCCTTGCTCCGCATTCTAGCAGTGTTACTCGAATTTAGAAGCCTTGCTAGAATAAAGGTTCTCTTAATTTCTCCACTAGGATTTCGCTAGAATTACGTCACATCCCTTTCGCAAATTGTGATCTATATTGTTCGGCGCTAGCGAGCTGTTACGGTTTTCCCGGAGCACGTCGCGATGCCTACTGTAACAATTACTTCATATTGACTCAAGAAGCAGGAATAGCTCTAGCGACCGAGCGATCTGGTGCAGGGGGTAACATACTAGACTCGCATTCGTGAAGACGCCGGTTCAAATTGCCCAGGATAATTTTTATTTAGGTTTTACCGTGAGTTCCCTAAATTGGTCGAGGCATATGCTGGGGTTGCTCCTTTCAGTACGGCACGGCAGATATACTTCTCCGTCCTTTCGTAGTCCGAGCTCGTTGTCCATCTCTGACGTCCTCGTAGTCGACGGGACGTAAATCTCCCTCCCTCATTCACACTAACGTCTAACTACCAATTACAACCGCTGACGTCTTTCAGTTTCCCAGACACCTTTCAACATACCACCACTGTACTTTATGAAGTGGTATTATATATTAGATGTAACACATAAAATAGTTATCACTTGATGTACAATGTAAAATATGTAGAATGTCCATATTTTTCGGCTTTGAATTACATATTCTCAGTACAGCAATTTGTAATATAGCTTAAATTTAATTTAAAAGAAACTTAATGTCATTGATTTACAGTTTAAGCAAAAACAGTACATCACTATTTAATAAATGACTTCAAGTACAATCTGGACACGGTTTATTATATTTAACCTGAAAGAGTCACAACATACAGCAATAAACAACAGGAAAAGACAGCCGTTTTAGATTACAGAAGCAAAGTTCGTTTACTTGTCGTGAATTATAATATATTACTTAACTCACTGTGAGCAGTTAAGTTTTGATAGTTTCAAGAACCAGCAGCCAACCGTATTAAACAAGAGCTTTAATTGTTATTACCCCAAAAATCGGGCGCTTAACACTGAAGTATAACTTAGCTCGGCCAACACTGTAGTTTTGGAAGAAACGTACCGCTAATTTCCCAGTTCCTGGCACCACTGTAGGCCGTAGACGAATATTACTCTACTCCAGAAAGTTAAGCTGTGACAGAATCCAGTACCGTCGTCGTTTCCACGTACGTCTGTAATAACCGAAACGCCGACTGCAATCTAACATAGTTCTGTGGCCGACTCACCAGGCCATATACCCAAGCACGGCCTGCCGATGGCGTCACCGTTGCATCAAAAATTCTCACAATGTCTGACGCGTGCCAGCAGTTGGCACCACATAATTCATGTCAAAAAATATATTATGTTACCACAATACACAATATAAAAAAACTAAAAAGGATTAGGAGTCATTTCAATATAAATCCTAAATACCAAGAAAAATGAGGTCGAAAAATATGATTGATTGGTCGTCTCATTTCATCTACACCTATCATCCGCAACCACTTTACAGTGTGTGGCGGAGGGCACCTAGCGTACCACAATCACTGCCCAGTTTTCCTGTTCCAGAGGCGTACTGTTTACGGGAGACTACTAGTAAAGTCGAATTTCTCTACTATTATCTTGATACTAAAAAAAATGGTTCAAATGGCTCTGAGCACTATGGGACTTAACATCTGAGGTCATCAGTCCCCTATAACGTAGAACTACTTAAAGCTAACTAACCTAAGGACATCACACACATCCATGCCCGAGGCAGGATTCGAACCTGCGATCGTAGCGGTCGCGTGGTTCCAGACTGAAGCGCCTAGAACCGCTCGGCCACAACGGCCAGCTCTTGATAGTCATTTAGCGACATACACGTAGGAGAAAGCCATATATTTGTTGGTTCTACAAGAAAAGTACGCTCTCGGAAACTGAACAATAGACCACACTGTGATGTTGAACGCCTCTCTTGCAGCGTCTGTCAGTGAAGTTGACCTCGAATCTCCGTGACACTTTCCCGCTTACTAAATGCACTTATAACGATACGTGATGCTCTTCTTTGGGTCTTCTCTATTTCCTCTACCAATACCGTCTGGAGCAGACCCAAGACCGATGAGCAGTTCTCAAGCATTGGTAGAACGAGTGTTCCTTTGTTGACGGGATAAATTTCCTGAGGATTCTTCCAGTGAATCTCAGGCTTTTACCTACTTGACCCGTGATTAATTTTATGTGTTTGCTCCGTACACCTACTATTAGGTATCTTATAGAAGTAACTGCTTTTATTACTTGTTCTGTAATCGTCGAATCATACAATGAAAGCTCTTTTTGTCGGTATGTTTGCAATAAGGTAAACTTTGCTTATGTTGAGTTTAATTGAACACTCCCTGCACGAAGCGTCGATCCTTTGCAGGTCTTCCTGCATTTAGCTACAATTTTCTAGCGTCGCAACGTTTCTGTATACAACAGCATCATCCATCATACGCATAGTGGGAAGTGTTGGTCCTATAACATTCCTTTGGGGCACACCCGAACTCACTTTTACGTCCCAATGCTTCTCTCCTTTCATAATGAGATGGGAGTTTTGTTGGTTAGAAACTCTTCAGTCTAATGACGCAGCCGGCCTGATATTTTGTACGCTCATATTATGTTCATTATGCAGCATTGTAGAAATATACTGAACGCCTTGCAGAAGTCAGGGAACATTGTGTCTGTCTAGGTGCCTGTATCTACTGCTTTCTGGGTCTCATGAATGAACAGAGTGAGCTGGGCTTCGAACATCGTTGTTTTCAGAACCCATGTTGGCTTCTACAGAAGAGATTTCGGTCTTCAGAAATGTTATTATACTAAAAATCTCCGTCCGGACAGGTCATGAAAGCCCAACATTACCGATCGGCCGCCGTGTCATCCTCAACACACAGGCGTCACTGGATGCTGACATGGAGAGCACGTGGTCAGCACACCGCTCTCCCGGTGGTATGTCAGTTTACGAGACCGGAGCCGCTACTTCCCAAGCAAGTAGCTCCTTAATTAATTAAAACTT
Organism: Schistocerca cancellata; assembly: GCF_023864275.1. Lineage (NCBI taxonomy): Eukaryota > Metazoa > Arthropoda > Insecta > Orthoptera > Acrididae > Schistocerca > Schistocerca cancellata. The sequence goes on along the minus strand of NC_064632.1, from coordinate 215,936,746 downwards.
CCGGGCTGGATTGCCGTGGTCCATATATGAAACTTCTTCTCCTTCCTGACGTTTCGTTGCCTACTGTGGGCAACATCTTCCGAGGTGAGTCGGCGATTGGGTGCTAGGCGCTGGAGGTCCCACTTCTATAGAGCGCTTAGATGGCGCCACCACTCATCACGTGCTTTCGACTTTAAAACAATCTCTAGCTAGTGCCATCTCTCTCGATTACAGGTCATCGATTGTCACTTCGTTGGTGCAAAGTCGACCGCCATATCTGTCTAGTTTTAATCCTTCTTCTTTTTTATTAAAATTATTTTCGTGCTTTTGGATCTCTATAGCTTCTCTATACAAGCGGGTATAATAATGTGAGGTCCTAGCTATCACGTTTGTCTCACAAAATTTTATTTCGTGAGAACAACTAAAAGAAGTGTTAATACCCAAATAACGGAACACAAAAGGAACTGTACATTGGTACAAATTGACAAATCAGCTGTAGCGGAACACGTTTTCAAAGACGGTGATCACGAAATAAAATTTAGTGGGACAAACGTGATAGCTAGGATCTCACATTATTATACCCGCATGTATAGAGAAGCTATAGAGATCTACAAGCACGAAAATAATTTTAATAAAAAAGAAGAAGGATTAAAACTAGACTATGGCGGTCGACTTTGCAACAACGAAGTGTTAATCGATTACATGTAATCGAGAGAGATGGCACTAGCCAGACATAGTTTTAATGTCGAAAGCACGTGATGATTGGTGGCGACATCTAAGCGCTCTGTATAAATGGGACCTCCAGCGCCTAGCAACCAGTCGCCGACTCACCTCGGAAGATGTTGCCCGCAGTACGCAAAGAAACGTCAGGAAGGAGAAGTTTTATTTATGGACCACGGCAATTCAGCCCGGAAGCTTTAGTTACTGAAGACGCCGGCCGTGAAAACTTACATGTTATGATAAGTAGCTCCTTAGTTTGGCTCACAAGGGCTGACCGGATGGTCACCTATCCAAATGCCAGCCCAGCCCGAAAGCGCTTAACATGGGTGATCTGACGGGACCCGGTGTTACCACTACGGCAAGGCCGTTGGCAATGTCAAAATAATCAACGTGCTTGCCTCCTTTCCTCACATTCCCGAGGAAGTGATAATCGTAGCAGAAGCATCATCCACCATACACCGTCAGGTGGCGTATAGTGCATACGTTCCGAAACCACAAACGAAGTAGTATAGGGTTCAATTTTGCCTCCACCCCTCTTCCCTATATGTCAATGACCTTGCATTTACTCCGAACTTTACGTTTATGAATTCTAGCTAGTGCCCACCGATACGTGGTGTTTCCTGCCGCACTCGCTACAGCGGAGCACCAGCCTTTCCATTGCCAAAGCGCCACACACGACGTGCTCGCTGGCGCCAGTGCTGCTGCCGCCGTGCTTGTTGTGCCGGGCACGCCCGCAGCGTTACGAGTTGCCGCAGCAGCGGGCAGCTCCTGGAAGCAGACTCGCCCGCCGCGCGCACCGGGCAGGTCGCCAGCGCAGGCCGCTTTTTGCCGGCCCGAAGGCTAATCGAATGGCGACCTCTGCTCACCTCAGCCCGGCTCCGCGACGCAGCACTGGCCACTTCAGCCGGCCCCGGGCCTCGCGGGGGCTGTTTGCATAATCGGCCACTGGTCTGGAATAGCGGCGTGTCAGCGGGCGCGTAACCCTGCAGCCAAGAGACTCTGGAGATCCTGGCCGAGAAAATCGCCGCAGTCGGCGTACCGAGGTAAAAACTGCTGTACATGGAGAAAGACGTCAGAAAACAAGCAATGAAAACAGCAGTGCAAACTACAACGTTGTGCAGAACTTAAGGACGATTATAGCTGTCGGATGACATGTCAATGCCAAATAACATAGGTCGATGAGACGTGACCCATACATTGAAAAATATGCTGTGCTGTAGTACAGAATGTAACTGAAAAAAAAAATGTGATGAGACGAACAGAAACGACACTTTTATTTAAAGACAGTAATTACAATGGAGTCACCAGGTTTATGATGGTTACCTGACGTTACAAAAAGGGGGACATGCTTCTTAATGGAAGTGTTTGATCACCATGTACGGAAATGCATGCCTCGCAACGTGCTCCCTTGCCGTACACAAGGTTGGTAAGGAGTTCTTGTAGTAGGACGTTAGATTCCTCCTACAGCGCGGATGACAACCGCTGGATGGCATGTGGACGTGCTGAAATGCTTCTCCCGAATGCATCCTCCCATGTGCTCGATGGCATTTAAATTGGGGGAACGGACAGGCCAGTGCATTCACCTAATTTCCTATCGGTCAACGAGCTACTCCACCTACCTGTTTCAATGCAGTCGCGCGCAGTCATCTGTAAAAATGGACTTGTTGCCTGTAGTTGAAAAAGTGTCATGATGATCTCTCCTTTCCCGGAAAATTTCGGAATAGTCCCTCATTCGGAGCCCCTGGAGCGGATTGCTAAGGAGAAGTCACCATGAGAGGAAGACTGAATAACTAACGAAAGGATAACGTTCTACTAGCCTGGAGGCGGGAAGTCACAAGTTTAAATGTGGTAGGGAAGGTAGAAAATATGAAATTGTCAATGCCAAAGCTCAAACTAGTTATAGTGTGGCTGTCAGTGAATTGAAATGGAAGGAAGACAATGGTTTCTGGTTAAGGGTATACGGAATGAGTTTTCGATGAAAAATTCGATTTTTGGGTAAATGCATTTTCGAAAAATTTAGACTCTCTCGTTTAATACCATGTATAAGATATTTGGATGATGTGAATAGAACTATTTTAAATAATTTTTTAAAATAATTTCGACACACGATGTTCCGCACCTTGTATATGAGAGGCGAAATATACCTGATATAGACAGCCTTGCCAGAGATATAACTGAGCAGAAGAGAGTTAGCTTTTCTGTTGGCTACACTGCTAGACAGTTGACAATAGATTCTGCACCATTTGTATTGTTTCCTTTGTGAGTGCATCCATGTCATTGTTGTGAAAGTCGTATGTGGAGAAGTCATTGAGTTTTCTTTCCTTCAACATGCCAAGACCTAGTCTGAAGGTATTTAGAAAGCGTTTACATTGGCGCAAGAAAGTAAAGTGTACAAAAAATTCGTCTGATTCATCTTCATCAGTATCTGATGTCCCAGTAGCGACTAACCTCAACACTGGTAGTGATACAGTGAGTGATGCTGCTGCCACTACATCGGAAAGTGATTCAAGAAGAAATCTACCTGGAATTGAAGAAGAACACAAGAAACTAAATGCTGGGACTACAATATATGAGGTAATTAACGTCTCTTTATTATCGGACGTTTTGGAGAACAATGTGTGCTGCAAACAATGTGGAAAATGTGGTGTTTCATTGAAAACAAACTTACATGTAGGACTTGCTTGTGAATTAGAGTTGATGTGCAGTTATTGCAAAGACAGTGTTACGTTCTTCAATTCCTCACATGTTACTGCAGATACAGGTAAACTATACGATATAAACATTAGACTGGTTTATGGATTACGGTGTATAGGAAAGGGCAGAGCTGCAGGTGCCATGTTGTGTGGTGTGATGAACCTCCCTCCTCCACCTTCAAAATTTAACAAACACATAATTGCAATAGGCTCTGCTGTAGAAGATGTGGCACAGGAAAACATGTAAGATGCTGTTGAGGATGCAGTTGTTGAAAATAATAATAGCAGAGACTTGTCCATAGCTTTTGATGGAAGCTGGCAAAAGAGAGGCCACACATCTCTGAATGGTGTAGTAACAGCTACAAGTGTGGACACTGGAAAGGTAGTTGATGTGGCAATACTTTCCAAGCATTGCAGATTCAAGGAGAAAATGAAAACTAAACATGAAGAGGAGTGCATGGCAAATTACTATGGGTAAAGTGGTGGTATGGAAGCTGCTGGTGTAAGAAGTATTTATCAACGCTCAGTAAAATGGTACAACGTTAGATACATAAATTATCTTGGTGACTCAAAGGCTTTCAAGGAAATTGAGGAACTGAGACCCTATGGTAACGATGTGAAAATTTCCAAACTGGAGTGTGTTGGCCATCTTCAGAAAAGGATGGGATCAAGACTTCGACGGCTCAAGGCTAGCATGAAAGACAAGAAATTGAGCGATGGAAAAACTTTAGATGGGAAAAATAGACTGACAGATGCTACAATAGATCATATTCAGAAGTGCTATGGTCTAGCAATAAGACAGAATACAGCAGATGCAGAATTAATGAGAAGAGCAGTCTGGGCTCTTGTTTTTTCATACAGCTTCAAAGAATGAGAATTCCCAACATGGGCTATGTCCAAAAGGAGACGATAGTTGGTGCAAGTACAACAGAGGCAAGGTAACTAAGAAACAATACAATCACCGTCGTCACCTGCCACCTGCCATAATGGATGAAATAAAACCAATATTCCGAGACCTCGCAGATATTAGTCTACTAAAGAAATGTCTTCATGGCCGGACTAAAAATCCAAATGAATGTGTGAACCATGTGATATGGAATAGACTACCTAAAACTGTGTTTGTGCGTATAAACACACTTCACTTTGGCGTTTATGATGCTGTTTCATCATTCAATCAGGGCAATATAACAAAGTGGAAAGTTCTGCAGAAGTTGGGGCTCTGTGTAGGACTACGAACTGCCGCAGCTATGCTTTGTTTGGACAAGGAACGGCTCGGGTCTTCAGATAATGTCATAAAAGTATATTCAAAGATGGCTAGACAGCATAGCAGAGCCATCAAGAGGAAGTTGCTGGACGATTCTGATGATACAAGCTATGGAGCAGGCTTGTACTGAAGTAAAAACTTTGAAGCTAATTTCCCATAACTTTAGTTTTCCTTTCTCTGATGATTGATGATCCTGCTGTTTCTTCCACTTGTTTACTACCTAGAACGCATTCCACTTCTACTGCACAACATTCTAATAATGCAGGGCAGCCTAGATGTTAGGTGTTACCAAACTTTCACAACGCCACCCCTGTCCTACCAAACAGAACTACAAGAAAGCGAATTAATTTTGGATTTTATCCATTGGTAAAGTATGTTTAAAATTCCAAGTCTCTAGCTCATTAGGAAGTATGTTTAAAATCAGGTGCAAAATTTGTAGCAGGTAGATATACAAGAAAGTGACCGAACAAAAACGTTGTAAAATGCAGATTTATTCAAGTGCTTCGAGGATTTCAGAAGACAAATTCGCGAAAACTGCAAGACAGTGGACAGAGCATCTCTCAAAGTCCTAACTCACATTACAGCTGGCCTTTATGGCCACGATTTGTGACATAGTAAACGTTAGTACGTGTGGAAGAGCACATCTGATTCACTGAAATCATTGCTACTGGTGGTGCTACTGCCTGGGAAAGCACATTCCAATTCAGTGAGACAGTACAGAGCGTATGATTTATTTATGTTAGTGAACTGACGCACCTCGCCCCCCCCCCCCCACCTGTGGCGTATAGCGAATTGAAACTTAGAAAGCTGATATCTGTCAGTTTTCTGTATATCTTGCAGCTTCCCCGCATTCGGCCTCTGAATCTCCAGAGTGCCATACTTAGGAATATCCCGTATTTATTGTAAATTGTTTAATAGGGGTGGCAGGTTGATGTCTCGGACTGTAGTCTTCAGCACTGGTCCCTCAGTTTAGGCTTCAGTGATTGATGTAATGAAGATGTAATGCGGTATCTTTAAGGGACACGATGTGTGGCTACACGTTACCGAAATTAGCACCGAAGCGTTATCAAGCAAATGGGAGCTCGCCATTAGCCGGTAACTGCCCCTGGCGTTTAGCGGCCGGCTCTGCTGACACGCAAATCACCTGGGCGTGCCTGTAGATCAGGCGCAGGTAGGGGGGAGCGCAAGGCGCGTGACGGAAGCGCTATCGACAGCCGGTTAAAGGCGGCGCCGATCGGAAAGCGATCTGTATCGAGCGCAGTTGCGCCACCTGCTACGCGCCGTTATGTGGTGCTCCCCGGGCCGGCGGGTTCTGCAGTTGCTGCTTCAGAATCTGCTACATCCAGTCGCACAGTTCACAACAACATGTAAACAAAGTGCAGCGTGCTTAACTCTTTCAAGCTTGAGCAGTGTTTGCCTCGTTACATTCCTCCTCGTTATATTCCTCTTTTCAGCTTTCTTCTTCAAATACTACTCTTTAAGTCCCCTGTAGAACACTGTCGATTAGCGATGCGCAACGTATTCCGCACTTTTCGCGAAAAAATCGACTTACTGATTATAATTTATCAAGTTTATCGATGTTCGACAATCAGCTGGTTGTTAAAGAAAATTGTTTCGCAAGTGTTTGACGTGAGAACCCGACTTACTGTTCTGTACATACAGTAGCTTTCAACACACTGTCATCGATTACTTGTTGGATATATTCCAATCTCAATGAATGTACGTCATATCGTCTATCGCCACATGATTTGAAATTTTTATCATGTGACCATATGCTATATATTCATTAACGTGTTAAAGGATTTCACGATGTTCAATTCGCCTATCAGTGTCTGTTTATTTATCTGTACTAAGCTTATTAGTCGATGAAACACATCATAAGAAGGCAACTACTTGCTGAAGTCAGTGTTGTGAATATTTTCTATATATCTAAGCGGTTGTGACGTAATAAATTATTATAGTCACAATTACTGGGGTCCCACACTTCCAACTGCCAATACATCAGTATTTAATTATCTGCCTCCTCTTGCAACACCAGATTTCAAACGCTCTAATTCGCTTCTTCGTTACATTTTTTCCTCACTTTTACTTCTTAGCCTACGTGGCACTCTGTTTTAGTTTCATGATTTAAAACTGTGATCTCGAAGACTGGTTGTGTATGGTCATTCTTCTAGCTCGTGTGCTGACATCTTCATCTCAAAGCAGTACTTGCACTCCAGATATATTAGTAGTATATATTCCAGTATTTCACTTGCTCTACAGTTTTTACACTATACAGCTCTATCAGGTACTATGGGAATTTACTCCTTGATGACATGACTTATCTGACAGTCCCTTTTTGTTTCGAATATTTTTCATACATTCCTGTTCTCGTCGATTCTGTGAAGAACATCCTTATTTTTTATCAGTCCACCTGAATAACAGAATCTTCATACCGCATTACATCTCAAACGCTTCGATTCTCTGTACTTTTCCAAATTTGCTGCTCTCCGTGATTCGTTTCCATAGAAAGTCGAACACACGAGTACATTCTCAGAAATATATTCCTCAAATTAAGGCCTGTGTTTGGTATTAACAGACTTCTCTTAGTGAGAGACGCCCTATTAACTTTGTTTCCTACTTATTGTATCATCTTTGCTTTTCTCTCATGCGTTATTTTCTCCCCTAGGTAGCAGATTTCCTTCATTTCACCTACCAAGTCTTTCTCAACTCTGATATTCAGTTTATCTTATTTCTTCTATTCCTCATTACATTCCGTTTTCTTTGTATTACTTCTCATTTTACTTTCGTACCCATTAGGCTTCCTTTAATTCAACAGAACCTTAGTTCTTCCTCACTTAAATTAGCAATCACGTGTGAATCTTGGTACCTTTCCATACTGGATATTAATCCCAGTCCTCAAGCTTTCTTTTATTTATACCATTGCTTCTTCATAGATTAAACAGTAGGTGTAAAAGGCTACCTTCCCCTTGTACACCTATGTTAACCCAAGCATTCGTACTCTTCCGTTTCTGTTTTGGTAAATATTTTAGCTATCTGTCTTTCCGTATGGTTTACACGTATTTTCCGAGAATTTCAAATACAGTATTGCGACCTGGAGAGATGGGGTCGCGTTGTGAACAGGAGTCCGATAATTGAGCGTGGGTGAGTAATCCAGTTCACGTCCAGAGGTGTCAGTGACTCAGTGCTATCTGAAACAACATACATTTATTGTGCAAAGTGTACAGGGTTGTAAGTGTCTTCCGAGTAGAAGTCGGTGAATGGGTATATAAGTACGGGCCGTGAGGAAGTGCTGATTTCTTGTCAGCGAGCCGTAACGTCGCACCGCAGATGTGTGCCACTAGCCACACGCTGTGTTAACGGAACCAGAGAGACGGGGGGATCTTCACCACTGAACGGCCGAGCCATAGAGCGGCTCTCACCTCGATGCTCTCGAAGGCAGCTCGTCAGGCGCTCAGCTGGACATTGCCGACTGCGATCCAAATTGTCGTTTGTTCTGAAGACTCAGTCCAGTCATTCACCATGGATCGACCAAGACCAGAGTAGATGCCTACACAGGCGCATCACACCTGGTCGGTGTGGAGACGGCAGCTTACAGATACCCTCAATGACCAATAGTCTAGGCGGCTTGGCAGCACACCAGTCTTGTATTTCACGATGACCCAGGAGATATCTGCGGTATGCATCAGGTTGGCTGCATCTCGTAGATGAAGTCAGCTAGCAGGCTGGCCAGCATCTATGAGCTTGTTGTGGAGTCACTAAAGCTGAAGACACTGTCACTCTCTCTGGTTCTAGCAACACAGAGAGAAAGGCAGCATATCTGAATGTGTTTACGGGCTCTGAAATACACATTATTTAAAGGATCGAGTTCACGCCTGTGACAATGTGGCTCTGGGTGTATGAGAGCATTTTGCTTCGCTTATGATACCCGTCAGCGGTCGTGGCCTCACTGTAGTAACCTAATATTTACTCTGGGTCGCCGAGCTCGGTTCTCTCTGCCTGCGTTTGATTTTGCAGAGGCGCTCGTATGATGAAGTTACGTAGCGTTACCTCACAGTGCTTTGTTATATAGCATGGAAATGCTTGTATTTCTGCCTGCCTCGCTCTGAGGTCTGTTGCGTTAGCGGTACACCTTGTTGACATTCTCTGTTCTGAGCTCCCCGGGTGGAAATTTTTAAAAAATCAATGGGCACAATAAAACTGTTATCAAACTCTTTTGTAAGTGATTACAGCTCTGTAAACATTCTGCCAGTAAGGACTAAAGAATTCAGTTGTCTGAGGGTGTCTTAAGTTGCCTCCATAATTTAGCGTAACCTCAAAACGGAATCTTTCAGATGCTTCTACTTCTCCAGTCGTCTGGAAAACCGTCAATATTCTTTTCCATGCATCAGCATTGGCAGAAGCGAGGATGCAGGAGTTGTGGCCTGATTGTACGATATCGAATGTATCTTCGGGATAGAGTGGATGACAATCTTTCGAAAGTTCGATGCTATCTCTCTTTGTACACACATATCAGTGGACCTTGCTTTGAAAAATATGGTTGTGAGGCTGGTGTTGTTATTAGCTGTAGGGAGGGTTTATCCACAGTGCACTTAATAGAAAACTCTGCAGGCACAACACTAAGTGCTTGAGAAGCCTGTATTATTAATAAAATTTCAGGATTTGCTTAGCACACTGGGGTTTCTGTATGTTGAATAGTATCAGCAGTTCTGAGTTTAAGAGACTAAATTCGTCTTCTTAGTTCAAGTGTGCGTGATATTATCGCGGTAACTCAGCCGTAGTAATACTTTACTGAGTATTGTGACCCTTAAAGCGACAGGCGTTATTAGTCGTCGCCTGTTACGTATTAAATCGCGGATACAACAGTTTGTCGTCGGAAGTGCTAGCAAAAGGAATGAATAAGGCGAGAAATGTGAGTAAACTGTAATCTTCAGTGTAATCTGCAGTGTGATGTTCTAATTACATCTTTTAATGTTTTCATGAAAACTTTCAGGTTCCTTTGTTTTGAGCATCGTGGACGTCACAAAGAGACATCTAATGATTACACCGATTTTGTTCGTACTATAGGTTTCTATTCCAGTGGTCGAATCCAATGATCGAATCCAGTGGAACTGTTAATGCACCAGTGAGCATATGTGCCAAAGTTGTGGCGCTGTAACTCGCCATTGCTGGCTAAAGCAAGACTGGTAATCCTGATCCGAAACTATCCCACCGGTACAGCAACGAAGAGAGATGATCTCTAACAGCACTGGTACAATTATTCACCCAGAGATCGGACTATTTAGCGGGCAAGTGTAGATGCCAGACAATTAGTCAAACTAGAAACGTACAAGTGTGATTCTGTGAACACGGCTGTTGTAATTTTTGGGAGATGAGAGAGTCAACCGCATAGTCAGCATCAAGATGTACAAGACAGGGCATCACGGTCACCGAGGATTTTGAAATAAAGATATTGGTTTACGTTGACGGTAACCTGAATGAATAGGCCCAGTCATTGGCCGGAGAGCACGCATAAAACATCACAAAAGCCATCATACTCAGCAACTTAAATGTCCCGTTGGAAGGCGGTGCACGTGACACGTTGCATCATTACGACTTATGGCACTACCTTGGACGCCTCCAGTCAGCTACGTTCCAGTTTCTGTGAGGTTTGCCCTACTTAACAGTGCATCTTTATGCACCACTGTGAGCAATGGACATGCAAGCTACCCAATACCATTCGCCTTCACAGTGATTGTTGAAAAGCTGGTTGGAGTGAAGCTGAGTTTAACTGTAGCAAAATTCTGATTAGTACAGTTACTAACATTGGATACACTAAAGCAACTGAAATCAACTGTCGTTAACAAGGCGTAACGCTTATCTCAGCTTCCTGTTAGTTAGGGCACTTTCGCGACTCGCTACAGTCGCAGGTTCGAATCCTGCCTCGGGCATGGATGTGTGATGTCCTTAGGTTAGTTAGGTTTAAGTAGTTCTAAGTTCTAGGGGACTGATGACCTGAGATGTTAAGTCCCATAGTGTTCTGAGCCGTTTGAACCGTTTTGAACTTTTGCGACTACTTTAGTTAGCCATGTTTCGTGGCTTCAAGTAGTGCGTAATCAACAGAGCATCTTCATTCATTGGTCATGGGCACCCCCAGACACAATAGCTCTTCCGAGTCATCGTGTCACTCCTCCACGTTCACTCATCATGCTCTGCTATTCTATACCGCATACACACCACTTTACTTCCATGGCTTACAGCTGTGGAGGGTCGTAAGACTGCCTGGAACAAAAATATCCAATATTAGTAACTGTAGTAATCAGAATTTTGTTACAGTTAAACAGGTGCAGAATTTTGTTACAGTTAAACGGGTGTCTAATTATTACTGTTAGTCGATACGCTACTCGAATGTACATTTCTCGACAGTAGTACTGAGTAACTGTATGTTAGTAATACTGAAATTAAATTTTATGGAGTTGCTCGGACAATAAAGGTAGTAGTGTGCATGGTAGATTCTTCTCAAGCTGGATGTAGTCCAACGTTGAATTTAACGAAACATTGATAAATTTGGCCGTTTGCGAAAGCTATAAAGCCACAGTAGAAAAAGAAAGGAAAAAAGGCGAATGGATGAGCATTCATGCGGCTGCCTCCGTAATTGCCTAGAGCACTGAATGCTAACAAGTTATGATGTGACTCCTTAAGACACGAGTGAAATATGACTTTGTGTTAAAAGATACAGCAAGATATCTGGCTGAAAAGAAAGACAAATTTTAGAGTAATCAGTGAAGGCCTGCGAATGACACAGCCGTCATCATTTTACGGATGACAGATGGAGCGCCCAATACGGGTATCCCATCGATCGGCCAGCAGATTGCTAGCGGCATTCCGTTCAGCGCTGCCCATCTGGCGTATAATTGAGCATGACCTACAGTAATTGCTTCTATTGTACAAGCAAACAATTGGGAAATGTTTGATTTCAATTTTGTGTATGGCGATTTCAGAAATTTCAAGCCTACTTCCATTTAGAATCTTGCTGCACTGCGTCCAATGCCCCGAAATGAAGTACTGCTGCAGTTAAAAAATAATTTTCTAACGGAAATAAATAGAAGATTCGTTATCAACTATCACTGTGTTAGTTAAAGTAACGAACATCTATTACAAGTATTATAGCGGTATAAAATATTTCCATTGGGAAAAATGAGGCTGCAACAATTGTTTGGCGTAAAAATTATGTCAGTCCCAATGGGAAGCCGTTGTTCACTTCGGACTCGGGTGGTTAGCAACCGTAGAAAGGTGTTCTGCTATCGATAAAAATCTATCACTACGCTGCATGGAACATGCCTCCGGCAGCATATAAGTGTATGAAGATATTCAGCAGAAACTAGGTTCCTCTGAAGAACTTTGCCACACGTAAAATACAGCATTCCTCTGTGCATGTTATCCACTACGGGTCAGATTTATGAGAAATATATTTTGAGAATAAAGTTTTCAAAGCATATGAAATAATACACATGTATAAGGGCGTCATGTTACCAATAAAACTTTCATTACAGAGCCACATGAAAACTGCAGGCAGGATTGCCACCAGAAATTCAGCTTACGTAATGTAATCAGAGCGAAATAACTTCGCTCTAACGAAAATATAATTTTCTGACAAGAGGTATCCAGGAATCAGTAAGCGCTTCATTACACTTTGCATTTCGGTGAACAAATTTCTCAAAACATGCGAAATAAAAGGCAGTTCCTCATGAAGAATGATGTGGAGTGCAAGAAATGTTCTCTCGAAACCTGTGATAGTAAGATATGTTAAACAAAGCATTTGAAATGATGGAATATACATCATATACGCTTATTTATCTTTCTGTGATTGGTATCTCTTTGAAGTTAGCAACGACTGAAAAACAGACGTATATACGCGCAAATCACTGACAGACAATGAATTCTGCGTAAAGTTCAAAGCTAATTTTGGAAGTAGCCATAAAAGAAAGATGTTTTAAGATCGACGTATGTTTAACCAGACCCGCTGCAGACTACTGGAGTATACGAAATTAGGAGGAAGTATGATAATGTTTTCGTAGGGCAGACAGGTCGTCCAGTTCAAGAACAGCTATATGAGAGCGATGGCACTACGCGCTTCAAGCAAACCAGAACGTCAGTGGGAACAAACGTGGCATCAAGTTATAGAATTTACTCATATTCGCGTTTTAGAAACAGCATCTAATCCGTGCGAATGAAAAGTCGCAGTGCCAGATGAGATTGTCAGGTGCTCGAATCGTGATAAGGGTTTGATTGCCGTCTATTAGTGCTACGGGGACGCCATAGGCTTATGTATACATAAACGTAAACAAAAACAAGACGCCATTCAGGCTCCCTCACTAGCCGATAGGAAACACGTGAACGGTTCCTCCGATCACGGAAGTATCGTTGAACAGCCAATTACGAAATAAACTCCGAAGATAGTCTATTAAAGCTTGCGACAGTCTGATAGTACGCTTCAGTCTGCAGCCAGTTTCCAGAGGAAGGCTTCAGCAACAAGACCAGATCGCCGAAGATTCTGGACAGAATGGCGCGGTATCGAAATTCCAAGTAAATTTAACTTCATTTTCGTCGCTCAATTTAAAGCCAGTGGATGTTTCCAGTTTGTATTTGACACACAGTTGAAGAAACGTGGTCATTCACAGCCCTTGTACGGAACAACTTACTCGACATGAAATGGTGGGTATCCAGGTTGTCTGTTGCGCTGCAAGTTGCAATTCCAGTGATACAAAAATTATTTATTAAGAGTTTTGGGTAGGATCGTACGAATCCGTCCGACGTCTGTTGCGATGAGAGAATTACGGGAAAACTGTTATTTGTATCGAAATTAGTATGAGAATAGAAAGAGTTCTTAGGGATGTACTCTGGAAATAGACATGTAATTCCGAATAACGATCAAATGCTAGCTATTGCTCCTCATCTAAATGTCAAGAGAATGTTTATTTGGAACGTAATCCGTAGTGAACAAGTACATTAACGTCATCTACAATAATTACATCTACAACCATAGTCTTTACCTTAAAGACGATTATTCATTCACTGAAAGAAAATTTTCTCTTTTCCCCACCTGCGCCAGTACACAATGTGGCCCCTATGCTCAAAAAATGGTTCAAATGGCTCTGAGGACTATGGGACTTAACATCTATGGTCATCAGTCCCCTAGAACTTAGAACTACTCAAACCGAACTAACCTAAGGACAGCACACAACACCCAGCCATCACGAGGCAGAGAAAATCCCTGACCCCGCCGGGAATCGAACGCGGGAACCCGGGCGTGGGAAGCGAGAACGCTACCGCACGACCACGAGATGCGGGCGCCCCGATGCTCCAGAAGGTTTATGTTATCTGTCCAGTTCCAGAAGAAGATGGACATAAACTTGCAGATGATGCTGTTGTTTACCATCTAGTAATATTATTAAATACTCGTTTATCTAGGAAAGTGCAAAATATATCTAATGCCTACAAATTTGATAGCAAGCAACCATTTTCCTGTAAATGCAACATATTCAAGGTGTTCGCCATGCTGACTAACTAGTGCTTCTCATTTTGAAGGCGTTTTTCTTCCGTTGATGAAATATACTCTTAGTTATTATGTTCTCTGAACCTTATTTTAAAGTTTCGACTTGTCTGTCTGACATACTTTACATGGCAATCTTACATTTTATTTCTAGTATTCGTTCTTTTCATTACCAGTTTTCACCTACGCTAATCTAACCTGTTTGTTATCCGTCCACAATGCTATTTTAACTTTTTTGTTTTTGAGTAATCTTGGCAATGCTTAGCAACGACACTATTTTTATTCGGATCGTGTGTTCCAGGAACATATTCAGCTTTTAGACTAAGTGAATAACACATCTGAATAGTTAGTGCATCATAATCTGCTTACTGATTTGCGGTCATCTTCCTATACATACATCTGGCGACCTTGCTTTCAAATCCTCTTCCACGTAACCGGATTTAGATTTGCAGTAGATTTCCTAAGAGCATGCTACCGATTTCGTTTCGCACGCTTGTACGGTGCTCTGTTTATTTACCCTTCCAGTTACGTCGGACGGAACTAAGCCCATAGACGTACGAAAAAGGCACACATGCAGTTGCGGGATCCAAATAGCTAGCGCTTGTCTCTAAAACACCTGCAGTGATGTTGTTGTTGTTGTCTTCAGTCCTGAGACTGGTTTGATGCAGCTCTCCATGCTACTCTATCCTGTGCAAGCTTCTTCATCTCCCAGTACCTACTGCAACCTACATCCTTCAGAATCTGCTTAGTGTATTCATCTCTTGGTCTCCCCCTACGATTTTTACCCTCCACGCTGCCCTCCAATACTAAATTGGTGATCTCTTGATGCCTCAGAACATGTACTACCAACCGATCCCTTCTTCTGGTCAAGTTGTGCCACAAACTTCTCTTCTCCCCAATCTTATTCAATACTTCCTCATTAGTTATGTGATCTACCCATCTAATCTTCAGCATTCTTCTGTAGCACCACATTTCGAAAGCTTCTATTCTCTTCTTGTCCAAACTATTTACCGTCCATGTTTCACTTCCATACATGGCTACACTCCATACAAATACTTTCAGAAATGACTTCCTGACACTTAAATCTATACTCGATGTTAACAAATTTCTCTTCTTCAGAAACGCTTTCCTTGCCATTGCCAGTCTACATTTTATATCCTCTCTACTTCGACCATCATGAGTTATTTTGCTCCCCAAATAGCAAAACTCCTTTACTACTTTAAGTGTCTCATTTCCTAATCTAATTCACTCAGCATCAGTGATGTACGAGCTTATAACACGCTGCCGTCAAGACGAAAATACTCGCGTGGTCACATTGGCACCATGTCACATTAATGAAATGATACTACCTGGAGCACCACAAATATTAAACATAGCTTCACAGACTTTATGTTCGATTCTTTTAAGATCAAATTAACGTTTCTCCAGGCAACGTTATCATTTGTAATACCTTCATTTACATAAAAATAACCAGCGCATTTGATCAAGAGTGATGCGTGTTGACGTCATCGAGTCCTGCTGATAGCTGTTTTAAGTGTTCAAATCACAGTGACTGATTTATGACCCCTTCCAGATAGAGACTAGCTAATTCCTTCCTACCTATGCAAGACTCACTTTCGTGATAGTTTTATCATCTCCTCCGATATACGTCATAGACGTCTAATTCATTTATTATCTTTATTTAATTTTTAATAAACGAAATTTCACTCATAGGACGTCATGTTGAGTAAATATTATGGCATTGTTTTTTTAATAAGTCAAACAATTAATATTGTTATTGGACGTTATGTTTGCGCTGCCAATTCTGATATGGCAGTTCCTCAGGTTTGCCGTCGCTCAAAGACAACGTACCCTAATGTCAGAGCCTTCACATACTGCTTGCCCAGGTATCTTGGTCGTCTGTCATTTGTCGAATGGATAACCTGCTTCTCTTGTCGCTCGCGTAGCTACAGCCGCGAATATAATTCTATACGTACACCAAATCACGGCCTGCAATGTGATATAAATGCCACTTGGTGTTCCCCAATCTTAAACATGTCCATTAGTCATTCACTATATTAACGACGATCCACGCCGGACAACATTTTCGTATAGGGATTTCGTCCAGTTTTCATGCATGTGGCACCATATTAACTGTTCCTCGGTAAGCCATGGTGTAATCAGTTGTTTGAAGTAGCCACTAGATGATGAATGTTTGCTTGATGCAGCTTTAAACCCTCCCCTATATTTCCTTGAGATGAAGTGAGTGCCTGAAATATACGACTTCAGTATAATGTGATCCTTCTAAAGAAAATTTGGACACAAGGACAGTTATTAACCCTATGTGACCACAGAGTAATCGAAAACAATAAGTAAGCGTAGCAGATGCCTTCATTACGCAACGGCAAAGAAACGAGGAGATGGCTTGAAATTCTCGATTTTGCCTTGTAGCATCCTAAAATGCAGTGCAGCTGTGACCTCCGTCACCAGCAGATTACTTGCTATAATGATTCGCAACCACACACTGTAAGTCTAACGGCGGAAAAAGGGATGATAAAGGGCATGAAATAGGTATAACGGTCAAATTGTTAGAACGAATTTTTTGGCTGTAATGGTATGCTTATTGACGATAACATTTATCAGATTGTAACATCCTTTAAAAATTATAGATATCTTACGTTCTTTAAAAATTACTGAAAAGCTCAAATGATTGCGTGAACTGGGAATGCATACAAAACTGGAGTTATTGTGTAGCGTGTTATAACTGCAACTTGTGTGCTTACTCTGTGTTATTGTTAGAAAAACTTTATATGATCTGATTGGGCTGTGCAACTTCCAATACCAATAAAGAAATACAGTCACTGCAAAATACATTCAGCTGCTTAGGGACTGAATCCTCTGGCCCTGTTCAAAACTAACAAATTTGGTCCCTGTGCACCTAACAAATAAGTAAAATTGTGTTATCTCCAAAGCAGCAGCGCTGGATCGCGTTATATTCTTCTCTCTCATGGAGAACAATATAGTAGACTAGCTACTGGCTCAGCCGTGTGCGATACTTTGAAATATACATGAAAGTCTTTTGGCTGATAAATGAAAACATTTAAGAAAAATTTAATATCTTTAAAGAAACGTATGACCCGGACAGGGAGGCAGTAGTGCTTTGAGTGAATTACTAACACTTACTTTTTCAGTAAGTCTCTCCTTTCAAAACATCTGACAATTGAATTTACATTACCCAGAAAAATTACGTACTTTTTACTAAATGAAATCCTACCTTTGCTGACGTAGCCACAAACAAAGAGATTTGTACTGCAAGTATTATCTAACATCACTAAAACATCAGAACGACAAATCATTAAACTATATATACTTCTGTTAACAAATCTTAGAAACATTACAAAAAGGAAATATCTAACTATCCTATACATCAAATCTCTTTACGTACATCCTGGGGTTACTCAACATAGAACTCACTGTTACCAATTATCAGCCAACTCATTTAGACTATAGTGCTGGCAAAAGGAAAGTAATAAAAAAATTAAATTCTTTACTTTAACTGCGAGAAGACTTCTGCTATCACATTTATATTTCCAATAATACATCTACTTGTAAAGCTTCTTTGTAATATCGGTCCAATAAGCCTTCCTTGTTACAAATAAATTTGCGGTTCAACATTTAACTCTAGATTACATTATAAAATCACTCATCATTTTAACTACCTATTTTACGTGCAGTGTAACACTAAATATTGGTATGAGAAAATTCCTACATTGTAATCTAATACTTAACGGCTTTACAGAGCGCACCACAAAAAACTGCCTTCTGCATCCTCTTTCGCGCACAGACAGCTACGTAGCCACTGCTATGCGCCAAGCGCTCTCTTTACTCCAACACTACAATCTCAGTCCAGAAGCAGTATCTTTAGCTCTGCGGTCGTGCAGTCAGCGATCCGCTTTATAGAGCCCATCACACATAGACATCGTTTACAATATAATAGTTTCATGTTAGTTCATATTAGTATCATTACAATATTCGGGTGACACATATAAGTGTACCCCTGTAGACTCCTTTCAAGATATGACCTACCATCCTGTTTCGGAAACTAGCACAATGTTAGTAATTTATGTATATAATTCATCGTTAACTATGCAGCACGCATCAGTGTTACGGAGGTCGGGTCCGGGGATCTCTCAGTACAGTTATTACACAAATACACTATCTTGTCACTACAACTGTATTTCCACAAGGGCGGCATTTTTCGCTTTTTGTTGTAGAAATTTTTGTTCTGCTATTGCAGTTTCGGCCTTACCCCATTATGAAGCAAATATATTGGTGCATTTCAAGCTCTGCTTAGGAAGCACAAGGACTGTACTAAAGGAGTCACCTTTATTGAAAGGCGTGGGGTAGAATATTACTGCAATACCAATGTGAACGAACGTGGTGCTTGTAAGTGCTTGTGTATCCTACTTAATTATTTTCTGAGGACACACATCCAGCGGAAGACTTGTGCCTGAAACATCCAAGGTAACAGCCTAGGAAGTTACCAGTATCAATTCAAGAAATGTGGAAGACACTGCTAATAGTTAATGGATACTAGCTTAGACGGAAAGTGCGTCAGAATTAAACTTCATGCTACATCTAAGCATTTTATAAGTATGAGGGCGTTTTCTACAGTCTTGTTAACTGTTCAGATGCAGATGGACCGTTTTTGCCAGTAGACGTTTGGGAATATTCTTGAAACAGTGACGGTGGACTATGAAAAGGAAGGCCTCTCATTGATGCTTCCGGAACCTGTCACCTCTGCGGCAAGAGAACTGCAAATTTCTTTATTATTTAGCTTTCCCTCTCACATACCAAATACTCAGACCATATCGTCTTGGACAACTTGCGAAAGGTGCATATTTAATAAAAGATCACCTTGGGTAAGAACATGTTTAGAACGTTCTTTAGTTGTTTCAATATCAACGATCTGGGTGTTGGAATTTTCAATGAACTGTGACCTGAATAAAGCCGATGTGGCTCTCAAATGGTTCAAATGGCTCTGAGCACTATGGGACTTAACATCTGTGGTCATCAGTCCCCTAGAACTTAGAACTACTTAAACCTAACTAACCTAAGAACATCACACACATCCATGCCCGAGGCAGGATTCGAACCTGCGACCGTAGCAGTCCCGCGGTTCCGGACTGAGCGCCTAGACCCGCTAGACCACATAACTTTATAATGGTTCATGCGGTTTATATTCCAAGTCATGTGTGCAACACAATGCAGACCACCCTATTGCGAACTCCCAAAACCCAAGAAGTCAGCGACGACCTCTAACGAGCAGACAAATGACAACAAGGCACATGTAAATTGTTTATTGTTTCGAAAGTAACCGTCATATCTGTTAATACATTTATTCTCCTATGAGGCAAGATGGTCAATGCCTTCATGGAAAAATGTGTACGGTTGTCTACGGAAACTTGATTGTACCATGGCGCGCACCTCTTCGTCCGAAGTAAATCAACTGTGAGAAATGTCGTTCATCAGGGCTTCAGAAATATGGAAGTCGCATGGAAAGAGATCGGGACTGTACGGGTGATGTGCAAGGGCTTCCAGGCGAAACTATGCCCCGCCGTCATACTGCCAAGGTTGTTTTGAGCACGCTGCAGAAGCGCTTACACATACTCCATAAAGTCCCTATCTCTCTCCATGCGATTTATATATATTTTTGTTACCTGAAGAAAGACATTGGTGGCCCTCTTTACTTTGGACAGGTGACCGGCTTGTAACACGCCCGGGAGTACAAATGGGTGGTGACCCTTAAACTGGTTGTCGTTTCGCCCGTGCGCCCTATCCACACCACGTACCTGATAATCCCGCGGCGGTCGTACTGTTCTGCTCCACACTGCTGCTGGCTTGCCTGAAATTATCTATCGAAATATACAGGCGGGCTTAGGGGAGCCGCTCAACGTCAAAACACAACACTGTTCTGCGTCTGGTATCAACAACTATATTCTGAGACGATAAAAGAAAGTCGCAGGTTGCACTGTTTACATTCTAATTCATAAGTGTTTATCCCAATTAATGGATGATTACCAGTCCACAATACCACTCAGACGAGCGTACGCGTAACCGACACGACGCGTGTGATTGTTGATGATGCGGAAGCCGAATGATCGCACTAAAGTTCTTACGCTCGTCACGCAAACTCAGATATTTGGTACCAGTCCTCCTTGACACAAGTAATAAATTTTAGCACTGTTCACAATGTTAAATGTACAGTTCACAAGTCTCAATTGTGCGAGCGTGCGCGTAACCGTCGAACTGCGCTTGATTGTTGATGATGCGGAGCGTGATGACTGAACGCACGCTCTCATTCTCGGTACAAGACACTGGCACTTAAATGCTCTCTTTTTTTTTTTTAGTAAATAGTATTACTGCTTCACATTAGTTCATTCTGGGAGACTGAACACGGCGCGGATAATTTATGAACGGTGCGACACGGAACGAGAGGATACACAAATACGTTATTGGCGGCACTGCTCACTTTTAATTGCATGATTGCACACTTTCCTCTGAATCTCTTCCATATTTCATCACTTTACTGTAATAGCACTTGTAGCAACACTTCAACTTCTATACTAACAATGCCTCTCACATGCAGAGCTACCCACAATACAACATAACAGTTCCGTGTCCCGCGCGCGACTCCACAGACACGGCTGCCCGCAAAGATACTCCATAACTAAGCCAGCGATATGACAATACGCTTACAGGCTGAGTAAATTCATGGTTGCGTGAAGGGACTGACTATCTTGTCTCACAGTGAAATAAATGTATTAACAGATACGGCGATCACTTTTGAAACAATAAACGCTTTACTTACATTTTTTCCATTTGTCATGTTTTTATTTGGTTGTACCTTATGAACTCTTAAGACAAAAAAAAAGACGCACCAGAGAGGAATTATCAGAATGGCACGGAAATCAGTAGAAGTGCTGTACATGTGCGGACAAATAAATTACAATTTCAGAACAATTGTATGATTTATTAAGGAGAAAGAGCTTCACAAATCAAGGAAATCAATAACGCGTTGGTCCACATCAGGCTCCTATGGAAGCACAAGCAGTTACTCGGCTCGACACTGATTGACAGACTTTTTTATATCCTTCTCAAGAAAATCGTGCCAAGTTGTGTTCAATTGGCGCGTTAGATTGTCAAAATTCCGAGATGGTTCGAGGGCCATGCCAATATTGCTCTTGACGTTCTCACTTGGAGAGAGATCCGGCGATCTTGATGGCAAAGTTATGGTCTGAGAAGCAGGAAAACAAGCGGCAGAAACTCTCGCCGTGTACAGGCGGGTATTATCTTACTGAAATGATGACCAGAATGTCTTACCATGAATGGCAACAACACGGGGCGTAGAATATCGTCGACGTAGCCTGTGTTGAAGGGTAACACGGATGACAACCAAAGGGGTCCTGCAATTAAAAGAAATTTTTTTGGCTCATCAATGAAGACAATAATACTCCAGTGAGATCCCAGGCGTCCAGAGGCGCCCCGGGCAGTGGCGAGATACCAACCCGACTGCCGCGCACAATACCGCCCGACAGCCACACAAGCACGTACAACGCTGTATGTACCGAAACACCTGATGTTAAGTTACATACAGCAAATCAGTATAAAAAAGCCTACAAATTTTTTTTTACGGGAAATCTCCTTCGCGTATTTCTGTTTAGTTCAATATTTCTTGTCCACAAATTAATTAAACGGATTCCTGTTACCGTACTTGTCTCTCACATTCCACCTGCAATATTTACCCACTCTTTTGTATTGAGCGTACTTGTTGCTGGATTCAGGCACCGTTGGGATTGTAAATGGGTGGGTATTACTCCCTTAAATGAATGTTGAGCTCAGAATAGTCTTGTACTTTATCCGCCCGGAAAGCGGAGTACGTTGACTATCCGCCTCCGGGATACGGGGAGGCGAGCCTTTACCTGATCCAATCCACCTCGCGGAGTGACGACGAGGCCTGGAGAGCTGGTCAGTCTGTATGTGGCTTCTAGGCGGTTTCCCATATTCATCTAGGCAGATACCTGGCTGGGACCCACTTTTCCTCTTAGTTATACACTGTGCAAACATTTAGAAAACGTCCTCAGATTTGAACATGAGATTTCCTCTAGACTGAGATGGAGTTACACTAATTTTATCCCAGTGGAGTGGTGGCATGAGTAAAGGGCATTCATCCACCATTAAGCACCAACACTGTCTCAGATCACTAACAACGCCGACCAAGTGGTGAAGACAAGAAAAGAGAAAGCAGAAAGGAGATGAAGATATCAAGAGAATGTTACCTTTAACTTATGTCAGACCGCGGCATGATGTCGCGTATTTGTGCCCGACAGTAGAGTGAGCTAAAATTATAGTAGGAAAATAAAGATTTTTACAGCCATAAGCAAAAAAAAAATCGCATTTTAAAAATTTATTGAGACTGCGGGCACAGACAGAGTAAGAATGCTGTTATGGGTAACTCTCGGCGTAATGAAAAGGAAGGAAGGTGCTCAGTAAAAGACTGCTGCTTTCTATGAAATAATGTAAAGGTTTAGCTAAATAAAAGGTAACAGTTACTAGAGAAATAATTTGAAAAGAGCTGCCCTGGGAGTATTTGACTAATAAAACGTAACCGATATTTCTGATTGACTAATTCTGAACTCTTATGAAAGAGATCTCCTGGGATGTATGGTTTCCTTAAAACAATTTGATTATAGTAGCGCAAATGTTAGTACCATAATAGGACTCCCTTGTTCATCTAATGAATTATGTTTAATAATCTAAAGGATGCCACGCATAATGGTTTATACACTGACCTCATGTACACAAAGGGTAATCCTCGTTTGGCCTCGGCTAGCCAGTAAGCCCTGCAAGGAATTCCTTTCAAACTACAGAATCAGCAAGTTGAAAAAACCGCAGTTGCTTTCTTCAGGATCCTCAGTGCAATGATAGCGAAATTACTTGAAAAATAATTAAGCTAAGATACGGTTCCTTTGTTGTACAAGGACATGTGGTTTAAACTATATATACACACAAAGTATCTCCCGCAGAAATTATGGTAATTCGTCTTCACACAGACCAAAGTACTCAACCAGTACTAAAGTCGATGCTGCCATCCTAACGTTGGAAAGAAATTGTTAATCAGAATATTAACTCACTCAAATAACATTCCAGTATCTTCTCCATACCATTGCAGGACGAATTCTGGGTACTCCTACCTTACCTAATAACAACCGGAGGAAAAGTGATCCTGGCCAACACGGCCTACCTGCTTTAGCTGTCTCCACCTGAAGAGAAGATTGTAGAAGAGGGGGGGGGGGTTGGCACTTTAGAGAAACTCTATGCGCCCTCGAAAATGTAACTGGACAGTTTGACCAAAGCAACCTTCCTTAATGGCACAGTTAAACTTCTCGGCACATTCGCTACATCCCAAAGATTGGAGAACCTGGCTTAGCAAACAAGTAACATACGACACACGCGGGGAACACATTCTACTCACATTTATCATTCATTTAGTTACACATACAGGATCAGGATACGGGAATAATGCTGGTACTCTTTATCTGGGGGTAAAAATAAAGCCTCCTTTCCCTGAGGTTGGCTACAGTGCAAAAAGGTATCCATAGGCCATGGAACAACTCGAAAACGAGGCGAAATACATGAAAGAAATCTAGCGGATCCCTTTAACAGGGTTTTATAAAATGATCTTTGCAAATTTGATCTAGTGCGTTACAGAAACGGGGAGATGTGTAAATGTGTTTTTGCAGCAAAGTGTTCAGACGCACTCAATGTTTTAACAGCCGTTTAACAGTGTTCAATGTGTTTGCCATCTGTTGCGCACAGAACATCCAAGCGATATTCCAGTTCCTCACAAACTAAAATGAGAGTTCTCTGAAACACAGAATCTCACAGTATGTCGATTTACCTTCCTGGATACACGAAAGCAAGCTTCGTTCATAACCTTCTTCAGACAGTCTAGGTCATCGTCAATGTAGCTCAGAATCTCAGTTGCAAATGCTTTGTGCTTTGACCTGTCGTTTGTTTGAAGCAAATTCAGTAGCTGCACTTAGTACGCATGAAGCTTCAGTCTGTTGTGAAGCACGTTGTGCACTGTGGTTGGTGATAGTGGCAACTATCGAGACACTTCACAGATTGATTTGGCTGGACTACTGGATAAATGCCTGTTTCACCCGTTACACATCGTATCTCTCGTGGTCGGATGCCCATAGCTCGTCCTCTTTGTGACACTATCGGATTCCTTGAATCTCGAGTACCGCTCTTCGATAGTCCGGTTTGACGGTGGTGTGCTCCTGTTATGTGGCCTAGAGCGTCGCTGGGTGTCATGTGAAATCTCTATCAACCTTTTACACATTCTGTCATCTATAGGCGAGGCAGGTGGTGGGAGCGGTAGTGGGGTGGACATTTTCTTCAGTAACTAACCTGCAGAACGGACAAAATCTTCAGGAGTGTCAGAACACTAAGCCACAAACTGCACCTTTCTAGCTATCCTTACTTCTGAAATATTAGGTTAGTTGTTATATCCTAGCCAGTAATGCCAACCGAGCCCGCTGCCAAAAGGTTGGCAGCATCAAAGTCCGGACGCCGTCCGCATAAGCAGCGCCAGCGATACAGGAAATCGCCCCAAGTCTGCGCGCGCCACCGCTGGCTTCTGGCTTCTTAAGCGCTGGAGTCGCGAGCGCTAGGACAGTCCTGTATTCGCCGCTCAGTTGTATACTCGCCACCGATTTGTGTACTTGCTAGTCAGTTGTGTGTTCATCGCAGCAGAGTTGTTGTTTGTCGTCAGCCGACGCTGACCTAGCCGCTCCGACTCGAAATAGACAGATTTCTGTAGACACGGAGTTCACTACTGTGTTTCTGTATCTTCGTTAATAAAGATAAGTACCGACTTTTATTTAATCAGAGTGTTTGGGTTTTCATCTTTCTGTTCACTGTTCCAGCGGACCGGTCGGCCCGCTATTAAAAGTGTGGCGGTGACTTCGTAAGCCGTTTCTACAGCGAAGTGTTTGTCGCTACGAACGCCGCCACAAAATTAGTGAATACGTTCGTAGCGTTTTTCCGTAAGTTTAAGAACAACCACACATAACAGGGACTTCAGTAGTGAATAATATATTCTCTTTTACTATCTACAACCGTCTTCCTACGCTGGACTAACTTTATGATTCCGCAACTGCAGCAATCACGTGGTTTTGAGGAGAAGAACTCGTCGAACCATGTTCATATTTACTAAGTATGACGTGCTCCCACTATTATTACTGATGTTTTTACAAGATGGTGATTTTACAACTGGCGTTTCGTGAGTAGCCAACATTTTTCTTAACTTATGGCCAATCTTGAGCTTGACGTCCTGCAATACATGTTAATGACTGACACTCAATCACTTGAAAACGTTATAAAAGGCTGAAACCTGGTTCCCCTAATTAAATACACAACAATATAGTTAAATGGCTAAATGTTCATTTAAAAATTATTGTTTGACTGTTGCTCACCGACGTCAAAAACTGTTTTCGTTAAGGTTGTTCGATAGAGAGAGGAAATGGTGAAAATCTGAGGACGCAAGATGAGGTGAATCTACATCTACATCTACATTTATACTCCGCAAGCCACCCAACGCTGCGTGGCGGAGAGCACTTTACGTGCCACTGTCATTACCTCCCTTTTTCTGTTCCAGTCGCGTATGGTTCGCGGGAATAACGACTGCTGGAAAACTTGCGTTCGCTGTCGAATCTCTCTAATTTTACATTCGTGATATCCTCTGGAGGTATAAGTAGGGGGAAGCAATATATTCGCTACCTCATCCAGAAACGCACCCTCTCGAAACCTGGACAGCAAGCTACACCGCGATGCAGAGCGCCTCTCTTGCAGAGTCTGCCACTTGAGTTTGCTAAACATCTCTGTAACGCTATCACGCTTACCAAATAACCCTGTGACGAAACGCGCCGCTCTTCTTTGGATCTTATCTATCTCCTCCGTCAACCCGACCTGGTACGGATCCCACACTAATGAGCAATACTCAAGTATAGGTCGAACGAGTGTTACGTAAGCCACCTCCTTTGTTGATGGACTACATTTTCTAAGGACTCTCCCAACGAATCTCAACCTGGCACCCGCCTTACCAACAATTAATTTTATATGATCATTCCACTTCAAATCGTTCCGTACGCATACTCCCAGATATTTTACGGAAGTAACTGCTACCAGTGTTTGTTCCGCTATCATATAATCATACAATAAAGGATCCTTCTTTCAATGTATTCGCAATACATTACACTTGTCTATGTTAAGGGTCAGTTGCCACTCCCTGCACCAAGTGCCTATCCGCAGCAGATCTTCCTGTATGTCGCTGCAATTTTCTAATGCTGACATAAGGGGGAGCGGAATGACTTCCCAAGAAGCTCCTGTATAGTGTTTTTGGACAGTCTAGCAGAATAAGGCGGGCATTACGGTGGAATAGCATCACTTCAGGCATTCTTCCTGATCGTTGATCTCGAACTGCGTCTAGAAGACGTTCCAGTTGTTGCCGATAAGTGTGAGTTGACGATAAATGTCAGCATGATGGTTACACCACTTAGAAGCAATTCCTAGTACGCCACACCGTCGCTATCTTTCGTGGTCTTTGTACAGCGAGTTGCTGCATTGTTTGAGATCAGTCATTTCTTTCCTTTCGTTATGTTAGCATAAGGAAGCTGTTTCTCGTCACCAGTAATGATACAAGACCGGCATGCTCGGCGTTGATCACGAGCAAGGAGAGATGCATATAACGCCACCCACTGATTTTTGTCATTTTGGTTTTGACCATGCGGTACCCATACACCCGGATTTCATTACCTTCCGCAACTCATGTAAATGTCGCACGATGGTGGAATGATCACAGTTCATCACATAATTCAGTTCTGAATGAAAGCGTTTAAACGATATTCATCAAAACCCGAAGGTCCTCCTGAATGTGGAGTCACTAAAGTCAAATGGATCCTCCATAAAACGAGAAAAGAATTTTTTTGCCGTCCTCTGTCCAATGGCATTATCCCCATTTACGGCACGAGAGTTTCTGGCTGTCACTCTGCTGACAGCCCTCTATTGAACTCAAACAGAAGAAGATGTCGAAAATGTTTCGATTTCTCCACTTATCACTCCATTTTCTAACATCCACAGCTGTAATCACTATCTGTGAACGACAAAATGACAATTCGTAAATTCAAATAGCAACAGTGAACCAGAAATAAAAATGGCAATCGACAAATAAACCCAAAGAACCGGAACAGCAACACGCAAAAGAAAAGCGCTAAGAACTTGTGCACCACCGTAACTTATGTGATCATAGTTGATAAGATGATTTCACATTGCACATTGGATTAGGTGCTGAATGGAAACAATGCCACGAGAAGGACACCATTCCGGCTTAGGTGGTTGAGGAATATCGTGCTGGCAGCGTGAACCGTTGAGGTCACACCACTTGCTGGGCAGCCGGCATGCGGCATGCGGCGCGGACAGAGTGATGGGCCGCGCTGTGTTATCGCGGGCCAGCATTAATCTCCGGCGGCAGCAGCACAAACAGACGCCACCTGACGCCCACTGCAGCGCCCTGCCTGCACTGACCCTGTTCTGCCGCAACCCGCGCTACACACTACACACCTCGCACCGCACAGCGGCCCATCATGCACCAGAACCGGGACGGAATTGAAAAATAAGAGGTGCCTTTTCCGCTTTCAGTCTCATGAAACGTTATGTAGATTGCCCTGGTGCATACTTGCCTAATGTCGCGGGGTCAGTCAAGCCTCTAGTGGATCTGATACATGATGACAGTTGACGGTAAACAGTGACCCGGACAACGACACCTTTTTAGATATTGTTGTGTGTTCTGCTTAATACATGACACAGATCTTGTCTAGTTGTCGGGATAAAATAAGGTGGGTAGCACTTCAGAAGGTGTGTCTATAGCATTTTCAACCAGTGTACTGACGTATATACGAGGGTTTCCCAGAAAGCAGTGCACCGCAATTTTTTTCTCAGCCGAAAACAATGCTACGAATGTGAAATGTTACGTGTGTATTTTTTGAAGTCTCCTGAGTAAGCGCTCCGAGTTTCCGTCACTTCCGACAGATAGCGTAGCCGAAGGACAGTTTCAAAATGGCGTCTGTAGGTAATATTCGTCACAAGCAACATGCCGCCATTGAATTTTTCTCTGCAGAGAAAGAAACTGTGGGGAATGTTCACAGACGTTTGTGCAAAGTCTATGGAACATCTGCTGTCCACAGCAGAACAGTTAGTCGCTGGGCATGGAGGGTGAGGTCATCAAAAGGCGGTTCGTCGGAGCTCCAAAATTTTCAGTGGTCGAGGAGACCATCCACGGCTGTCACACCTGACCTAGCCCCTCGAACTTCCACTTATTTGGGCCATTAAAAGCTGCCGTTAGTGCAAGACATTTTGAGGACGATGAGGAGGTAGTTCATACTGTAAAGCACTGCCTCTGCCACCAGGCCAAGGATTGGTACCGACAGGACATACACGCCGTTACTTCGCGCTGGAGCAAGGCCATAGAATTGGATGGAGATTACGTGGAAAAATGTGTGTAATAGAGCATCATTCTTTTGTGTGTGTAGTTCTCATTATGTTAAATCAAGAATTGTTGAAGAAACAAGAGGAGTGCAATATTTTCTGGGCAACTCTTGTAGACTTAAAGCCAATGCTTTCGCTTTTGCATTTCGTGCTGAGGCAGCTTTTGTTATGACTCTACTGCTGGTACCTGTGCTGGGAGGTAGCATTCCGGCCGATATGAAATACTGATATCCGATTTTTCGAAAAAGATTAGGTGAAAAAAATTGATTTTTGCACGTCCTACAGTATGATACCATCCCTCGATAAAGAACTGAATTTCTTTTCGTTATTTGTCATACTGTGCTGCATCAAATTAAGTGAATCATTGAACGAAATTTTAAAGTATTCTTAGAGATAAAAACACATTGCGTCACTTTTGCGTACTGTTAATTTTGGCTCTTACATTGTAGTGAATGAAGTGTCGATAAGATACTGAAATTTTACTTTACATTAAGAACTGTGCGATATCTCACCTCATTGTCGCGTTCTGCGTTTTACACCCGACTGACGGTCGGGCGCGATGCGCCCAATTCCGTTCATGCTCAACTTCCGCTTGCTATGAAATACTTAGCATCCGTTTTCTTGAAAGCTATTAGGTGAAATTATATGACCTTTGCACATATTACAATTTGATTTCATCGCTTGATAAATTATTGAATTCCTTTTCATTATATGCCACAATTTCTTTGCTGCATGAAATTAAGTAAAACACTCTGCGAAATTTTAATAATTTTGCAGAGATAAAAATGCACTGGGTAGACTTTAAGTGCGGTTGATTTTAGATGATACATTGCACTGAATGAAATGTAAATAAGATACCGAAATGTTATTTAAAATTGAGAGCAAATGGATATCTCATTTCTTTCCCGAGTTACTGGGTTTTATATCCTAAGGCGGGTCGCGGCCATTCACGTCCTTGCACCTCGCGAATCATGTGGTTACAACGGTCGCCATATCTCATAAACGATTCAAGATATCGAAATGAGATTTCTTGCACATGACAGCACCAATGGGGCACGTATATTACGTGATAAATACTCGAAACGTTTTCATTCGAGAGATATGCAAGTAACATCAGTGAGAGTTCGTCGTATCAGGACGCATTCAGATGTCCATAGCACTGTAGCAAAATTCAAGCTGCGCGTGTATATACTTCCATAATACCTCGGGAACGGCGTAGCAGGACTTTTTTACACGGCCACAGAAGCGAAACGGTTAAACTATTACGAATATTATCCGAAATCTTTGGTACAAAATTTCTTCTGTGTGGTTCAACCTTTTTTAATTGCTCTCCCGCTAACTTAGTAGTGTAGTTAACGAGTGCAAATGTATTTGAATGCACGTTTTTGCACGTTTGTAATGGACGGTCATTTTCCTACCCTGCGCCAGTGCCACACGGTAAAAATAGGTCCCTTATTATTGCAGTTATCTCATAAACCATTGTGTACACAAAAAATATCGTTAGGCTTTTCCGTAGAATTCTTAGAGAGCTATTTTGAATTGTGATCATAATGGTTTTTACAGCATATAAATTTCCCCGAGTCATACTGCATTTTCCTTGAGACGCTGCGCAACTATTTGAAGTTTGTACAGAGGATGCTATCTATACGAAAAAATGATATGTGTTTCACGACGGCGGGTGACAACTTACTTGACTCACATTACTCTGCAATAATACCCGATGCCTACAGCAGTCCACATAGTTGTGATGGAGGGATAGGCCATTATCGAAGCTGCTCCGTTGCAGATTGGTCGGCTATCTGAAGATGCTCACGCATCTCGGAAAAAGGATAACAAGAGTTACCAAAAATATTTTACACGAGAGTATTCCCATGAGGTAAGACTGCATGTCATATTCCATCGGCTTCTGGCACTTTCGGATCCATCCACCTCGAGAGCCCAGAAAATGACAACTGAGAAAGATAAACAGATGACACCTGAGGAAAAAGATCTGCTTTTCGAGCCGTATGCTAGTGGACAACCCGACACTGACTATTCGGAAAGTAATAATGACGCATGCAACGAATGTGACTATTATTTCAACTGAAAAATATAAAATATCGAATAAAACATTTGAACACTGCAATTTCGACTTCTAATTCGTTGCCAGGGGCTTCACAGTACTTTATACTCGAAGCATTACTCTAATCTGCTAAATTTGTAGTTTTTGATCCGACAAATTGGATCCGCCATTGTGAGCTTTGTAATTCCAACATTGGATTTCTGATTAGCGACACAAAGAACCTAAAAACAACATAGTTATGTAAGAATTCAATTTTTCAATTATGTCTCGATTTTGAAGCGAATTTTGCACTCTGCAGTTTGGTTTCTGATGCTCTGACAGAAGCCATGAATGCAAAACAAACCACAGGATTCACTCTTATTGAATCATCAGTAACACCTCGTGTCTTTAAAGAATCGAATCTCTACGGGCAAAGCTACTTAAGTTTCGTTACTTTACAAATGAGTTACCGTGTTGAACGTTTGAATTTTCTCTTGTAAGCGAGAACAAATTTGAGAAAAGTTAGAATTATGCTCAAAGTTTATTGGATGTCGCTGAGTGCTGTCATTGTAAAACATTGGAAGAATGTGATCTGGTCTATCAGCGCTCCATTTTAAGCAGAAGCTAGTTTTTCACGCATCTTAACGTTTATGACTCCATATCTTGTGAACTTTGTCTAGTACAATAACACACACACCAAAAAAAGCTTTTGCATCACATCGGTTCCGAGAGTTCCGGGACCTGTACAGAAAATTGGAACAGGGATCAACATAAACATCATTTCCACCTTTTCATTGCTCATGGAAGCAACACATTGTATGTCGCGGCACAATACAGCGAGACCTTCAGAGGTGGTGGTCCAGATTGCTGTACACATCGGTGCCTCTAATATCCAGTAGCACATCTTCTTGCATTGATGCATGCCTGTATTCGTCATGGCATACTACCCACAGGTTCGTCAAGGCACTGTGGGTCCAGGTTGTCCCACTCCTCAAATGCGATTATGTGTAGATCCCTCACAGTTGTTGCTGGGTCACGTCGTCCAGAAACAGCACTTTTCAATCCATCCCAGGCATGTTTGATATGGTTCATGTCTGGAGAACATGTGGCCACTCTAGTCGAGCGATGTCATTATCCTGAAGGAAGTCATTCACAAGATGTGCACGATGGGGGCGCGAATTGTCGTCCATGAAGACGAATGCCTCGCCAATAAGCTGCCGATATGGTTGCTCTATCGGTCGGAAGTTGGCATTCACCTATCGTACAGCCGTTACGGCTCCTTCCGTGACTACCAGCGGCAATTGTCGGCCCCACATTATGCTACCCCAAAACAGCAGGGAACCTCCACCTAGCTGCACTCGCTGGACAGTGTGTCTAAGGCGTTCAGTCTCACCGGGTTGCCTAAAAACACGTCTGGTCGAAGGCATATCTGACACTCATCGGTGAAGAGAACGTGATGTGAATCCTCAGAGGTCCATTCGGCATGTTTCTGGGTCCATCGGTACCGTGCTGTGTGGTGTCGTGATTGTAAACATGGACCTCGCCATTGACGTCGGGAGTGAAGTTGCGCGTCATGCAGTCTATTGCGTACAGTTTGAGTCGTGACAAGACGTTCTGTGGCTGCACTAAAAGCATTACTCAACATGGTCGCGTTGCTGTCAGCGTTCCTCCGAGCCATAATCCGTAAGTAGTGGTCATCCATTGCAGTAGTAGCATTTGGGCAGACTGAGCGAGGCATGTCATCGACAGTTCCTGTTTCTCTGTATTTCCTCCATGCCCGAACAACGTTGCTTTGGCTCACTCCGGGACGCCAGGTCACTCCTCTTGTTGAGAGCTCTTCCTGGCTCAAAGTACCAATGCGGGCGCGATCGAACCGCTGTACTGACCTTCTAGGCATGGTTGAACTGCAGACATTCCTGGTGGAGTGACCTGAACTTATCGGTTGTCATACCCCTTCCGTGTAATAGGTGCTGCTCATGCATGGGTGTTTACATCTTTGGACGGGTTTAGTGGTATCTCTGAACAGTCAGTCGGACTGTGTCTGTGATATAATATCCACAGTCCACGTCTATCTTCAGGAGTTGTGAGAACCGGGATGAAGCTAAACTTTTCTGATGTGTGTATAAGTTTGCTAGTACATTCAATGGTATATGCGGATACTGTCAGTGAACCGTGTTGTAAATAGAGTTAGTAGTAAATAAGTAGCGAAAATTTAGTAAACTTAATTTTTTTCTTTTTTGGGGTGGTGATTTTTTTTTTTTTGGGGGGGGGGGGGGTGTCGGTCAGCAAGAAGTAGTTTCGCAAAAGTTTTAAATTATGTGTAAAATATGCCGAAAGTAGCTAATTGGTCTTATTCTCAAATACTTAATGAATATAGTCCGAGCATTTACAGTGCCTCAAGACAAAACACAGTTTTACTTGTCTTATAGTGCTAAACTTTTAACATAAGATGAAGCCTCTTAAGGCGTAAATTAAGGCATTATTTTAAATTTTTAAATTCGGTCTATAGTTACGCGAAATATTGGAAAAGAAATCGTTTTTGCTCCTGGAAGTCGTGAGATACGCTATTTGCAAGTGGTGTTTGGTTGCGGGATGGTGGACTAGTAAAATAGATTACGGTGTATTAAGCGACTGTCGAGTGATTTATTTCCTTGGGAAGCTCCAATGTTCCCACCTCATACGTGGATGACTTCTTCAAAGCGGTTATAGTAGTTCTGAACTCAGATTCACACTATTATCGTTACACATGACTCAGCAGGTCACCAGTCTTCATCTGAATGAGATGGGTGTCTAACTGAGTAGCAACTATATTATGATGGTGTAGAAGACGAGTACCAGACCTCCACTTTGTGGCGATAGTACGAGGGCTATTCGGAAAGTAAGGAACCAGAGGTCGCGAAATGGAAACCACAGTGAAAATCAAAACTGTTTTATTTGCAGCAGATAGCTACACCTTCCAGCTACGTACCTCCGTAGTCGTCGAACCGACTTAGACGTTTGTCTTAGCGTTGTATCAACTTTCCAATACCCTCGTTATAGAAGGCAGTTGCCAGTGCTTTCCGCCAATTCTCTACGCTAGCGTACAGCTCGTTGTCTGTGCCAAAATGTTATCCTACATAGTCAGCGGTTCATGTGAGCAGAGATGAAACTCAGAGGGAGACAATTAAGGGCTGTATTGTGGGTAATAAAACATTTTCAATTGAAAGCCATGCAGGAGTATCTTCATTGCCCCTGCAGCATACGGCTGAGAATTGACGAAAACGCACGACAGTTATGTAATGTTGGCTGCATAGCTTCAGGCGAAATTTCTCACTAGGCCCTCGTACTTGGTGGGAGACACTATTGTTCCAGGTATCTTTGTGCGCTCCCTATGTGCTCAGAACTAAAAAGAACGACGTAACGCGATCGACGGACATACCGCGAGATACTGACCAACACACTTGTGCAAAGCTTCATCGGATTTTCACTGTGGTTTCCATTTCGCGGCCGATCGTTGCTTACTTTCCGAATGAACCTCGTAATGCGACGGAGAAGATACCGGAACGCCACACCTTTGAATAGGAGCACTTTTACTTGTGTCACAAGGGGACTAACTGACCTGTTAATTACGGCTGTCGATGAGCCTTAGGCACGTCGTAGAGGGACTCGTCCTGAGAACGGGGCTAGCGGCTTTTCAAGCGAAGGCCCCTAGTTCCCGGAAAAATCGATGTTGAAGTTTCATAAATACTTTCTGTATCCGTAAAGTTTGTCATGATTCGACCGGTGAATGTAAGGCATCGGCAAAAGTTGACGAGTACCACGCAGACACCACGGGTTCATATGCTGCCTGTTTACTTTCCTTTACGTTGTATGTTCGTGAGGACGAGAGACGAGACACGTTGCGATAAAATGTAGATAAGAAAAACGTTTACCGACGCCGTAAAATTATCCCACCTAAATGTACTCCACTTTGCCAGACCTGTGGTGGTTATTTTTACAGGCAAATTAAATGTTTCACGAGAAAAATTCAAAATCCGGCCGACTTGCTAAAGACAAATAGAGAAATCGCTCAGAGTGCAGGAATTCTCAAAAATACTTTCTTTAATGCTGTATCAGTTTAGTGCACCTACATTCACAGGAATGATGAAATATGTGTGGTTCACATCGAAACTGATCGAAGAAAGAGCAAGTTTCAAGAATTTAAATGAACAGTGTTTTCCGGTATCTGTTCTGAAAAACCCGTGCGCTTACAAGGCAATAGCTTTCAGTAAATGCGCTTGCGGCTCAATGAATTTGTGTTTCGGTTGCTCCTATGATGTATATCATCCGAAATTCTGTTCTAGCACAGAAAGCAACGGAAGCGACGCGAGTAATACGATTCAAGAATCTGTTCTGTAACAAACGGAATACACGTTTGAAGAGAGTTTGCTGTAATGACTGATTTATTAATGCAGTTAGAACCGCAAAAATGACTATTTTTCCATAATTTAGCATGACATACACTCTTTTAAGAGTTTCTGTACGATGAAACTAAAAAAAAAAAAAAAAAAAAACACAGGTACGACTTGTGTGACTACCTGTGTGCGCTTACTTGGTCGGGTCGTGACTAACATTACGGGTATGGCGGTACGCATTAAAATTTCACATCAATTTTCTCTGAATTTGGAGGCCATCAAAAGAAAAGCTGCTAGCATTGTACTCAGGACAGGTCCCTTTACTACACACCTAAGAATCATCGACAATAATGATGAAAATCTGACGGTTCCCTTGTCAGTAGCGGGTGAGGGTGTGAATTGGAACTTAATAGAAGCCGCAAGCCACTTCGCGAGCCCTGCTAAAGGGGACGAATAATTGGGTTTCTCCAAAAAGTTATTCGATCGCCGTGTAGTAGTTCATAATATTTTAATAAGTGTGACATTTCCAGCCATAAAAACTTTAACTTAGTTTCAGTCATATTTTGGTAATGTGAACGTGACTGTGTTCAGTATGCATAAAGTATGACTAGTAACTGATTCATACACCAAAAATTGTGTTTTATCTAATCGCCGCATATATTTAGGATTCTGTGGGGCCATCAACAGTTGCAAATCATTCTTGTGCATTGCTTACTATGCTACTGAGCGAGGTAATGTGAAATGTACGTTCTTGTTGTGAGAAGGTTAGATGTTAAAATTCGAAATTCACGAATTCGAGAACGGAAAATAAGACCAAGTACAGCAAAAGATGCATAAAGATTCTTTTTAATTTTGTAACGTCAGCAAACGCTGATTTATGCACTCCAAAATCACTCTGTAAGGAACATCACGTCACTCAAGGCATGCACTTGTTACAGCGCTTCAAAACACTCATCATATACAGTATATGAGACAACCAAACATGAAGCTCGTTACATACTGTCAGATATCAGATTTTTAACATAATTTGCCCCCCCCCCCCCCCCCATGAACCATGGACCTTGCCGTTGGTGGGGAAGCTTGCGTGCCTCAGCGATACAGATAGCCGTACCGTAGGTACAACCACAACGGAGGGGTATCTGTTGAGTGGCCAGACAAACGTGTGGTTCCTGAAGAGGGGCAGCAGCCTTTTCAGTAGTTGCAAGGGCAACAGTCTGGATGATTGACTGATCTGGCCTTGTAACAATAACCAAAACGGCCTTGCTGTGCTGGTACTACGAACGGCTGAAAGCAAGGGCAAACTACGGCCGTAATTTTTCCCGAGGGCATGCAGCTTTACTGTATGATTAAATGATGATGGCGTCCTCTTGGGTAAAATATTCCGGAGATAAAATAGTCCCCCATTCGGATCTCCGGGCGGGGACTACTCAAGAGGATGTCGTTATCAGGAGAAAGAAAACTGGCGTTCTACAGATCGGAGCGTGGAATGTCAGATCCCTTAATCGGGCAGGTAGGTTAGAAAATTTGAAAAGGGAAATGGATAGGTTAAAGTTAGATATAGTGGGAATTAGTGAAGTTCGGTGGCAGGAGGAACAAGACTTCTGGTCAGGTGACTATAGGGTTATAAACACAAAGTGAAATAGGGGTAATGCAGGAGTAGGTTTAATAATGAATAGGAAAATAGGAATGCCGGTAAGCTACTACAAACAGCATTGTGAACGCATTATTGTGGCCAAGATAGATACGAAGCCCACACCTACTACAGTAGGACAAGTTTATATGCCAACTAGCTCTGCAGATGACGAAGATATTGAAGAAATGTATTATGAAATAAAAGAAATTATTCAGATAGTGAAGGGAGACGAAAATTTAATAGTCATGGGTGACTGGAATTCGAGTGTAGGAAAAGGGAGAGAAGGAAACGTAGTAGGTGAATATGGAATGGGGCTTAGAAATGAAAGAGGAAGCCGCCTGGTAGAGTTTTGCACAAAGCACAACATAACCATAGCTAATACTTGGTTTAAGAATAATGATAGAAGGTTGTATACATGGAAGAACCCACGAGATACTAAAAGGTATCAGATAGATTATATAATGGTAAGATAGAGATTTAGGAACCAGGTTTTAAATTGTAAGACATTTCCAGGGGCAGATGTGGCCTCTGATCACAATTTATTGGTTATGACCTGTAGATTAAAACTGAAGAAACTGCAAAAAGGTAGGAATTTAAGGAGGTGGGACCTGGATAAACTGAAAGAACCAGAGGTTGTACAGAGTTTCAGGGAGAGCATAAGGGAACAATTGACAGGAATGGGGGAAAGAAATACTGTAGAAGAAGAATGGGTAGCTGTGAGGGATGAAGTAGTGAAGGCAGCAGAGGATCAAGTAGGTAAAAAGACGAGGGCTAGTAGAAATCCTTGGGTAACAGAAGAAATATTGAATTTAATTGATGAAAGGAGAAAATATAAAAATGCAGTAAATGAAGCAGGCAAAAAGGAATACAAACGTCTCAAAAATGAGATCGACAGGAAGTGCAAAATGGCTAAGCAGGGATGGCTAGAGGACAAATGTAAGGATGTAGAGGCTTATCTCACTAGGGGTAAGATAGATACTGCCTACAGGAAAATTAAAGAGACCTTTGGAGAAAAGAGAACCACTCGCATGAACATCAAGAGCTCAGATGGAAACCCAGTTCTAAACAAAGAAGGGAAAGCAGAAAGGTGGAAGGAGTATATAGAGGGTCTATACAAGGGCGATGTACTTGAGGACAATATTATGGAAATGGAAGAGGATGTAGAGGAAGCTGAAATGGCAGATGCGATACTGTGTGAAGAGTTTGACGGAGCACTGAACGACCTGAGTCGAAACAAGGCCCCCGGAGTAGACAACATTCCATTGGAACTACTGACGGCCTTGGGAGAGCCATTCCTGACAAAATTCTACCATCTGGTGAGCAAGATGTATGAAACAGGCGAAATACCCTCAGACTTCAAGAAGAATATAATAATTCCAATCCCAAAGAAAGCAGGTGTTGACAGATGTGAGAATTACCGAACAATCAGTTTAATAAGCCACAGCTGCAAAATACTAACACGAACTCTTTACAGACGAATGGAAAAAACTAGTTGAAGCTGACCTCGGGGAAGATCAGTTTGGATTCCGTAGAAATACTGGAACACGTGAGGCAATACTGACCTTACGACTTATCTTAGAAGAAAGATTAAGGAAAGGCAAACTTACGTTTCTAGCATTTGTAGACTTAGAGAAAGCTTTTGACAATGTTGACTGGAATACTCTCTTTCAAATTGTGAAGGTGGCAGGGGTAAAATACAGAGAGCGAAAGGCTATTTAAAATTTGTACAGAAACCAGATGGCAGTTATAAGAGTCGAGGGACATGAAAGGGAAGCAGTGGTTGGGAAGGAAGTAAGACAGGGTTGTAGCCTCTCCCCGATGTTATTCAATCTGTATATTGAGCAAGCAGTAAAGGAAACAAAAGAAAAATTCGGAGTAGGTATTAAAATCCAAGGAGAAGAAATAAAAACTTTGAGGTTCGCCGATGACATTGTAATTCTGTCGGAGACAGCAAAAGACTTGGAAGAGCAGTTGAACGGAATGGATGGTGTCTTGAAGGGACGATATAAGATGAACATCAACAAAAGCAAAACGAGGATAATTGAATGTAGCCGAATTAAGTCGGACGATGTTGAGGGTATTAGATTAGGAAATGAGACACTTAAAGTAGTAAAGGAGTTTTGCTTTTTGGGGAGCAAAATAACTGATGATGGTCGAAGTAGAGAGGATATAAAATGTAGACTGGCAATGGCAAAGAAAGCGTTTCTGAAGAAGAGAAATTTGTTAACATCAAGTATAGATTTAAGTGTTAGGAAGTCATTTCTGAAAGTATTTGTATGGAGTGTAGCTATGTATGGAAGTGAAACATGGACGGTAAATAGTTTGGACAAGAAGAGAATAGAAGCTTTCGAAATGTGGTGCTACAGAAGAATGCTGAAGATTAGATGGGTAGATCACATAACTAATGAGGAGGTACTGAATAGGATTGGGGAGAAGAGGAGTTTGTGGCACAACTAGACCAGAAGAAGGGATCGGTTGCTAGGTCATATTCTGAGGCATCAAGGGATCACCAATTTAGTATTGGAGGGCAGCGTGGAGGGTAAAAATCGTAGGGCGAGACCAAGAGATGAATACACTAAGCAGATTCAGAAGGATGTAGGTTGCAGTAGCTACTGGGAGATGAAGAAGCTTGCACAGGATAGAGTAGCATGGAGAGCTGCATCAAACCAGTCTCAGGACTGAAGACTACAACAACAACAACAACAACAACATATTTTGACATATGAAACGTACTGATTTTAAAATAAATCTTCAAAATCACTAAAAATATCTGTGGCTAACGAAATCTGCTTTATCACGGATTAAGTCTTCCTGATTTTGTGGAGGTTTATTTTCATTTACAAATGAAACCGTTTACAGCGTCAGCCGGCCGCGGTGGTCTAGCGGTTCTAGGCGCTCAGTCCGGAACCGCGCGACTGCTACGGTCGCAGGTTCGAATCCTGCCTCGGGCATGGATGTATGTGATGTCCTTAGGTTAGTTAGGTTTAAGTAGTTCTAAGTTCTAGGGGACTGATGACCATAGATGTTAAGTCCCATAGTGCTCAGTGCCATTGAACCATTTTTTTTTTGTTTACAGCGTCAGTCCATCACTTATTTTCTCTCTACAATTTTTGATGTTTCATAATGTCATCTTCAGGTAGTGAATAATATAGTTACATTTCTGGTGCTAGTGAAGAACACAGGCACCTTTTCACAGCAGCACACCAAGTGGAAGGCAGGTTGTATTTCGTCCTTTGCTGGTAATAAAATTTGTTGTTTAGAAATGGAGCTGTTACAGTAAAAAATTGTAGTTCAGAGTGATCTTTCAACGGAAGTAGAGTCGAAAGGATGCTGCATACTGTTACTTGTGTAATGTGCAGATGCGCATTAACTAACAGTCGTTGCTCTCAAGATGGCGTCGTTTATGGATGAAATATTCATATATTTCCACTTGCTCGAACTGATCTAGGGCCTCGACATTGAGTTCATTGTGTTACAATACTAATCGTTGCATATCTCATGTACCAGTTGTTTTCCGTACTATGTCGGAAAGGTAGAGGATACGAACGCGTTTCCAAAAGCACTTCGAAAAATCAGCCATTACACAACTACTATGTTAAGCGATTTGTACCTGTTGACTGACGAACAGGGTCCGAATGGCATCGCATGATTTAATAAAACACGAATTTTTTTGTGATCGGTAGCGCTGTTATTCATACGTCTTGTGCGTAAAATGTTGGCATTTTATAACTGAAGAGTGAAACTGAAATTCCACAAACGCGTTTTCTGCGCTGTTGCATGTCCCTACTCATGTTACAAGTGTCAAATAGTGGAGAAAATGTTTGAAACATTCATTACTAGATGGCGCGTGGTTTTGCGCGAAGGAGAGCTGCCTCTGGAATCCAAGTTTTGTACGCCAAAGTCTCCATTCAACCCTGGGTCGTTTGAAGCGGTAACAAATAGGTTATTGGTGAGTGAGCAACGACTGTTCGAGCGACGACAGTGCTTTTGCAGTTATAGAGAAACGAAGAAAGTATGTAAAGCCTCTGTTCCACAACATTTACACAAGAGTGTTGAGTCGGCTAAGGCTTTCAACCCACTGCATGTAATTCCACTGCACACAACTGACTTCTTTAGTTTTAAAGATGCTGCTAAAACATCCATGTCAATGGAGGCGTGTGAGATATCTAAATGCAGTAAGAGCGAAGTTCCCCACAATCATCCGACTCACAATAGCTGTTAGAACTTCTCACTTTGAAACAGAAGAACGTAAACGTATCATTGTATTCAAAAGATGAAAGACCTTGGCAGATGACTGCTATGCCGTACTTCAGCTGAGAGACCAGAGGTGCTTACAGGCTTCAAAACACAAAGACCTGTTGACGATATTGCCGTTTATCCCTGTACAGTACAGAGAGTTTTACAACAAACTTCGAAACATCTGGTCCCAAGAATGGCATTGTGTAAGAAACAGAAGTCAGTACTGCGGGATTTTCTTTTTGTATTTAATTATGTATTAACTTGTAAAACCTTAACAGGGAAGAGAAATGTTTTTTCTAGACTTCTGGTTTAGTAGTTAAAATATTACTGCCGTATTTCTATACTTGTATTATCTCAAATAAAACTTATTGCCTATGTGTAAGTCACAGGCCGACCGGTTCTAGGCGCTACAGTCTGGAACCGAGCGACCGCTACGGTCGCAGGTTCGAATCCTGCCTCGGGAATGGTTGTGTGTGATGTCCTTAGGTTAGTTACGTTTAATTAGTTCTAAGTTCTAGGGGACTGATGACCTTAGAAGTTAAGTCTCATAGTGCTCAGAGCCATTAGAACCATTCTTTTGTAACACTTGATAC
The DNA here is from genome assembly GCF_023864275.1 of Schistocerca cancellata. NCBI lineage: Eukaryota > Metazoa > Arthropoda > Insecta > Orthoptera > Acrididae > Schistocerca > Schistocerca cancellata. The sequence goes on along the minus strand of NC_064632.1, from coordinate 215,895,090 downwards.
AAAAACTTCCTTATTGGCATTTAGAACCAGTCAGTTTCCTGGTATGGCGCTGTAATGAAGTGGGCCGAACAATCAGTGGCATCAGAATACATTCTCATTTTTTTGGTTACAAGTACGTAATGTACAAAAAAAATACATTTCTTTAATTCTCCTGACAAATGTGAGATTTGGCACTTAGAACCTTTTCCACTTCCACTTCCAGTGTACAGTTACGGCTCTGAGCTGCTCCTGTTTTTTCAAAACTATAATTCCTATGACGCCAGTTTTTTCTCACAAACATTGATCGGCGTTCATACTTACCGTTATAATGGACACATATAGACCTGAAGATGTTTTCTTAGGGGATCCTAAGTTTATAAGAACAAATTGCACACACAATGCGCAAGAATAAACATTTTGTGTGAAGCTAGTGCTCAGTAAAATAGTGAGTGCTGTTACTAAAAATAGAATGTGCACTGTAGTTACACCGCCATCTTCCTGGGCGAAACATCTGCATAGAAACAAATACGCCTAAAACAATAATGTCAGTCTATCCAAGAAGTTAATAAAGATCCTGGAAAGACTAAGTAACGAGGTAATAATAACGATTTCAGTAAGATAATTCACCGATGTGTTGGAACATATTTGGAGAAGAAAACTAATAAAGGCCAAATTACTGTAATGAATTTAGGATCGTGTCATAGTACTGATTAATTTGAAAAACTAAGGTTTTTTTAATTTCAAATCGACTGTGACATTGCCATATTTTAAAGTAGAAGTAATGTGGGGAATTCATCTCTCATTCTCAAATGCGTTGTGAATTCCTAAATGAAAAATAGCTGTTTTGAAAGCAGATCACAAGCCACAAGCTGATTCTCTTAAAAATAAGAAAGACATCTTGCAAGCCGCGAAATTCGTGTAGTTCAAGTACCAGGCAGTTGATAGACGAAGAGTGCGATGTTTATATACACTGCGATATGGATGTGTTGTATGAAATAATTAGATGAGTCTCTGCTCCAGTGGCTTTCAATATTTTTTCTTAATGACTTTACAACTAGAGAAATTGTCACTTCTGAGAAATAGAGTTGAATTATAGAAAGTTATTATCTCTTAAACATATGGTATAACGACATTTGTTTAGAGATCCTAAAAAAAAAGAAAAGTATATAGCCTCTGCCTTGAGTGTTAGCGTACACAGAAAAACTGTTGTGAAACATGCAAAATATTTGCATGGACAGGACAGTGAGCTACAATTTTATTGAAACAGACTATAAGAGCACCGCCCCTTTGTGTTATCTGTTTGGTTGTAGTAACGTGCGGAGGGATCTCTGATTTATAAAATACGTGTAGCCCCATTAATACCAGCAGCGTTAAGTAAAATGTTAGCCACATTCTACTGTAGCGAACATCTCATCAAAGAGTGGTGTGCTAAAAAATTACTAAACTAAAAGTAGAAACCTTCTGGAAGTGTAACAAGGCACACATTATTCATCGTCGGCGACAGTAATATCGTTTCCCCGTCGTCCCTTTTTGGCCTTTCTTTCGTTAGGCAGCCGTGTGTGCTGTGTAATGGAGTGTCGCAGGGAAACGGTGAAAAATTTATGTGCCGTGAATTCCTTGGAGAATTTGCTACCTGGTAGACACTCTCTGGCCGCCGTGAATGATGCAGGCCTTCCACCTTTCACCTTCCACCTGCTCCTCCTCCTCCTCCTCAGCGACGTATCGGAGTCGCGACAGGCGGTAGGGCCCGCCGAGTGCAGCCGGCGCTGATTCAGGGCGCAATACGCATGCGCGGAATGTTGACTCAGGCTGCAGCCGCCGGGATTACCGCCAGATAAGCTTCCCGACAAAACACGGCGCCCCGCAGCGACTTGTCCCAACAGATACACCACCGGGGAGTAGCTTCCAGTTAAGGCCGTAAGCATTTTCAAGGAATTCCTCAAGCTGTTTGGCCAAACTTAGATTTTCCGTCTTTTTTTGTTTTTCAACCCTCAGCTTCACTGTTTCTACGAAACAGATTCAGAACCATCTCTCTTTCCCTTTAGGTAGATTCACATCTCAGAAATTATATCATTCACGCTGCAGCTTCAAAAATTTAACATTTTTTACAGAATGACATTTCTTGTATCATAAAATGTGGTGAAGAGAAACAGTGGGATGAATAGAAACCCAAGTTCCAAAACGGTTCTATGCTATCCTGTCGCAATATAACCGAATATATCGTTGGAAATAGAAATGCCGTGTGGCTAGGGCCTACCGCCGGGTAGATCGTTCGCCAGCTGCAAGTCTTTCGAGTTGACTCCACTTCGGCAACTTGGGTGTCGGTAGGGATGAAATGATGTTGATGAGGACAACACAAGGTATGACAATCCGTCGCGTTGACCACTCAGCTTCCAGGGGCGGACAGTATATCTTTTAAGGCTTGGTTTGTCTAGGTTGGTAGCGAACTACTCCAACAAGGGAACTATGAATTTCAGAGTTGGCGGCACTTCATTTGATGTTCTATTTACTCGACACAAACATCGGATGTGTTGCTGAATTTCATAACTTCGAACTTCATTTGTAAGTATCGATTTAAGTTGTGTTGCTTTAATTTATGTACGTGGTAAGCAAATTTGCAGTCTCGTTTCGTTAACCAAAAGTTCAATTTGTAAGTATAATTCAGTTTCATGGAAAAGAAGAATCATCAGGCACTGTCATCAAGCCCGGAGATTACGCTGTGAATAAAGTATATGAAAAAAGTAAGGTGTTGTTTAGAATGCATGTATGCAAAATCCGTTATTTGGAAGGCAAAGGTTATGTTGATAATTGTTGAAAAAAAAAAAAAATACAAGGCCGATTGTTGAGGTTTATTACACCAGAAGAAGCGTCATTTCTTAGTCAAGAAGATGTTGCTCGAAAGCTCTTTGTTCCTTCTCGGGGGACGACTTGCAGATTCAGAGACATCATTTTTAAACATGATATTAGTGACTTAACATGCTAAAAAGAAAACCAGGTTCATCAGTTTAATGTTACAATATAGTAATGAGGGCTATTACAATTATTGTTTGGAAAACGGAAAAAACACAGTTAATGCAATAGTTTTATGTCTCGTATCCTTGATCTAAAAGAACCAACGGTCATCCCGCATTGATAAGACCGGTTCCCGTCAGATCACGAAAGTTAATCGCTCTCCAACTTGGCTAGTACTTGGATGGGTGACCATCCGGTCTGCCGAGCGCTGTTGGAAAGTGGGGTGTGCACTCAGCCCTTGGGAGGCAAATTGAGAGGCTACTTGACTGTGAAGTAGCAGTTCCATTCGAGAAGGCTAACAACGACAGGGTGTGCGGCTTGCTGACCACATGCCGCGCCCGGTGTCACTTAAGGGCTGAGTATGACACGGCTGTCGGTCGGTACCGTTGGGCCTTCAAAGGTCTGTTCGGACAGAGAGAGATCTGCCAAATCAGTATTCAGCCCAAAGATCTATAAATATAAAATATAATAAGATTAACACTGCTGTATCTTCTGTTTTCTATGGCGTGAATGGAAACACCAAGTTACTGGCTTTTTATGTGTTATAAAAAAAAAGGCTACGTTTCAGTATAATTTTAAGTTAGCCTCAAGACTTATAATCCCATATAACTTTCGTTTTCATATTTATTTTAAAACTTATCGGCTTCTTCCTTTCGCATGTGAAATTTGTTTATATGCACCCTGATATATCATACGTTGCCACTGTTTCCAATATCACGCTATCGGGATCATATTCGTTGCTGGCCCAACGGCAACACCCTGAAGGATAAAAAATTACGAAATTTTATTGTGCTTTTAAAATATAGCAAGACGAATACTTAACTAGTAGGTGATTTTGGGTATACTAGGTGCTAAATGTAGTTGACAGAGATTCGAGCTATAGCTATAGCTCGGTGGCTGTCGTTAAATCAGCGGCGACAGAGACTAAGAAATGAAGAATGAGCCAACACCGTCTCCCTATCAGAGAGTGAAAGTATCACTCACCTGCTGACCTTATGTCTCTGAAATGCGAAGTTCTTCATCATCTACTTGCTGTGGTTTGCTGCCAAATCAGTGATGTAATTAATGAAAAAGGGACAGGAGAAACCAACGGTAAGTGAAAAGCCTTCAGTGAAATTAAACATGAAACTAGTTTGTAAACCAAAAAGAACGTAAATTGATGCAGCCCTCTCGCACAATTACATTTCTGCACTCACGGTTACAAACGAGCTGCCTTTCTGCCGTAGGCTGGGTATTACACGTCACAAGCACATGAATAAGATCAATAAAGACAATTAAATCGAAAACCAGTGCCTAGAAAGGGAATGAGAGCCTATTGCGAGAGGTGACCTTCTAAAATGACAAGTAAATGCTACGGGAAGCAAGGGCGGCACGTTCAAGTTTACAGCGTTACTGATGACAAACTCGAGGTGCTGAATGTGAGCTTAGCATTCAGTGTGACTGCACGACTACCTATCACGTTACTCGACTTTCATCTGCTCCAAACACGCTATTGATACAATGTTGACGAAGAGGCAGCTGTGTTCAAGACAAGAGTTATTGACAAAACGACACGAGCGACTCCATACAACTGAACACGTAACCCCATCTCGCAGTTATGGACCGCGGTTCTGCTGTTGGTCAAAGAATTGTAAAAATAATATTGCAACAGCTGTTATTTTTATAGTTTCTTAGTTAGGCTACCAGCTACGACTACTCAACAGAGACATCTTCAGGCACTATGACACAAACGACAAAAAGTATTCAGTCGTACTCGTACATAACAGGGAATCTATATTTGCCCCTGGGTTCCTTAGAAGACATCATGAGCAAGGTGTGCTCTTTCACGAATGTAACAACAAATCATGTTACATGCGTGGAGTACCCACATAGCTCGTGAAGTATTTTAAGAAACCCATGAGGCCCGGGGATCAGACCTCCGTGGTTTCGTTACCTCAGGCGCCACGCTCCTAATGCTTAGACCGGAGGCAAAGAGCTGTACGTAGATCTACGTAGATCAGGAGGCGCTAAAGATATCTGTGACCTTAGAGCGATGGTGCCGCTTAGCCTTTTAAATTTTACGTTACAGGGCCTGTTTGGATGCCAATTCTTCTAACGTGCGGACAGTTGGTGTCATTACATTTTGGCGTGCTCTCTAGTCGTGTTTAAAAGCCACCCCAACTTTAAGAAAACTTGCCATTTTTAGCTTTTTAATGTTAAATGGAATGTGAGCTGGAAATATGTGTAGATCCCTTTCCACCTGATTGTCGCCCAATGTCTTCAGTTGGCCAGCTAAAATTAGTTTTGATGCTCAAATTGATTAATTGGGGAACGTTTTAATTACTCAGTTGATAGGTTGAATCTTACTTCCAACAAACACGTCATCTCGTCAGCATCTCGTATGTGTAATCGGATTTTCTGGATTACCTTTATTTCACTCTCTTTTTTTTTGTTTTGTGGTAGTGGTAAGGGCAGCCTGGGTGGGTCGCAACTTTCTTGTGCCTGTCCACAATACGTCAGTGGGTTACAAGATGTAACAGGAACCTCGAAAACAGGGCACATCCACCGTTCTTAATACATCAGAAACGTAGCGACTATTGTCCAAATGACCGACTATGCCAACCACGGGTGTACTCAGTGGCACCTGGTACCACCACACCAGGTGCTGGGCCAGTATGATAATGATAAATACAACCTGGTACGTTTGTTCTTCTAGGAGCCTCCGCATACAATGTCAAACCTAATGTTGTATGTATGTGATCTGTTCCATTGGACGCTAGTCGTGTGGGGCCACTGAGATCGTGCATGGCACTGAGTAAGTCGCTATAGAGCTCGTGGATTCCATACTCGAATAACAATTGGGGAATCCCGAACAAGGTGCAGAACAATAAACAGCAGTCTTGATAGGCCACGGTTCTGCTGCTGTCGAATTCCAAGATTTGCTTTTAGACAATTTCTCTCACTAAAAAAGTCAAATACGATTTCTGGATGGCAAACACACTGCTTAATCTTTCCTTGCTTACAAAATGTAGCCGGCGTTTCTCCAATGGACTGAACTGCTAATAATATACATACCCTAAGACATAGTACACGTAGTACTATTTAGATATTTGTTGCAAGTGGTCTCCATTCTGTTGTAATTTTAATGCTCAGCAGTGTATTAGCATTTCTCCAACTCTCTCATCGTTACGCTATTAGCAGCTTTGTTTTCTGTATAATAGGTCCTCTACGTTTACTCTTCTCTTACTGATACCGCAAAAACCAGAGCAGTTTTCATATTACGAGTAACCCTTCATCTTCTAATGGAACGTAAAATTTGTCCTACAGTTATTTCAAGACTCCAGTAACATTAATGTTACTATTACCACATATATCTGTGAAACGTATCAGCTTAAATAAAAGCATGCACTTTAGAATACATTTCATTCATGCAGGAGAAATTACATGAAAATGTTTCTCCAAAAATGCGCATTGACGGATTAGAATACTTTTCATTGCAGAATGATTACATGCCTCCAATTAATATTGGGCGTTATTATGGATAGTTTACCATTGAAAAGGGATAAATTAGTGGTATTCGCGTGATGCAATGAGTTGCTATCGTGTTGTAACTTACCAGCGAAAATTTACCTTCTATCTCTGCTAATCCCAACCTCTATTAATATTGCTTATGAGTGCGAAGTGTTTGAACTCACTACCTCAGAAAGAATATAGCTATTGCTTTGTATGCGGAGCACCGGTATACGATTGCGACGGAAATATCACAAACCTCGTGATTACTTTTTAGTCATCAGTCTTTCGTTTGATGCGGCCCGCCGCGATTTCCTCTCCTGTGCCAACCCTTCCATCTCAGAGTAGCACTTGCAACTTACTTCCTCAATTATTTGTTGGCTGTATTCCAATCTCTGTCTTCCTCTACAGTTTTTGCCCTATACAGCTCCCTCTAGTACCATGGAAGTCATTCCCTCATGTCTTAACAGATGTCCTATCATCCTGTCCCATCTAAATTCAAATGGCTCTGAGCAATATGGGGCTCAACATCTGAGGTCATCAGTCCCCTAGAACTTAGAACTAATTAAACCTAACTAGCCTAAGGACATCACACACATCCATGCCCTGTCCCATCTCCTTGTCAGTGTTTTTCACGTATTCATTCCCTCGCCGATTCTGCGCAGAACCTCCTCATTTCTTACCTTGTCAGTCCACATACGTTTTCGGCATTCGACTGTAACACCACATTTCAAATGCTTCGATTCTCTTCTTTTCCGGTTTTCCCACACTCCATGTTTTACTACCATACGCTTTTGTGCTCCAAACGTACATTCTCAGAAATTTCTTCCTCAAATTAAGGCCTATGTTACCATAGTAGTATACTTCTCTTGGCCAGGAATGCCATTTTTACTAGCGCTAGTCTGATTTTGATGTCCTCCTTGCTCCGTCCATCATTGGTTAGCTTGCTGCCTAGGCAGGAGAAGTCCTTAACTTCATCTACTTCGTGACCATCTGTCCTGGTGTTAAGTTTCTCACTGTTGTTATTTCTACAACTTCTCGTTAGTTTCGTCTTTCTTCGATTTACCTTCAATCCATACTCAGTACTCATTAGACTGTTCTTTCCATACAGGAAATCATGTAATTCTTTTCCACTTTCATTCAGGATAGCGATGTCGTCAGCAAATCGTATCATTGGTATCTTTTCACCTTGAGTTTTAATTCAACTCCTGGACCTTTCTTTTATTTCCATCACTGCTTCTTCGATGTACAGATTAAACAGTAGGAGCGAAAGACTACATGCCTGTTTTACCCGCTTTTTAGTCTGATCACTTCGTTCTCGGTCGTTCACTCTTATTATTCCCTCATGGCTCTTGTACGTATTGCATATTACCCGACTCTCCCTATAGCGTACCCCTGTTTTTCACTGAATTTCGAACATCATACACCATTTTACATTGTCGAACCCTTTTTCCAGGTCGACAAAACCTATGAACGCGTCTTGAATTTTCTTTAGTCTTACTTCCATTATCAACCGCAACGTCAGAATTGGTTCTCTGGTGCCTTTAGCTATTCTAAAGCCAAAATGATCGTCATATAACACATCCTCTATTTTATTTTCCATTTTGTTTTGGATGTTATTCTTGTTAGCATCTTGGATGCATGAGCTGTTAAGCTGAGTGTGCGATAATACTCGCACTTTTCAGCTCTTGCAGTCTTCGGAATTGCATGGATGATATTTTTCCGAATTTCGGATGGTATGCCGCCAGACTCAAACATTCTACACACCAATATGAGCAGTCGTTTGGTTGCCACTTTCCCCAGTGATTTTAGAAATTCTGATGGAATGTTGTCCATCCCTGTTGTCTTACTTGATCTTAAGTCCTGTAAAGCTCTTTTACATGCCGATTCTAATACTACCTTTTCTAAACCGACTCCTGTCTCTTCTTCTATGACATCAGACAAATCTTCCCCCTCATACAGCACTTCAATGTACTGTTCACTTCAATGTACTGTTTCTACCAATCCGCTCCCTCCTCTGCATTTAACAGTGGGATTCCCGTTGCATCTTAATGTTACCGTTCTTGCTTTTAATTTAACCAACAGTTGTTCGGACTTTCCTATATACTGGGTCAGTCCTTCCGAAAATCATTTCCTTTTCGATTTCTTCACTACGACAACAAAAACCTAGGGGAAACGCATATAAAGATTAAGATTTTAATACCAGGTTCGATGAAATAAAACTGAAAATTAAGAATAAAAAAGTACTTTAGTTCTAAGCAAGGCACGCTGTCCTATGTGTAGCCAAATGGGGAAATAGGTAATAAAAGAAAACTGTATATGTAATAAGAAAATGCTTACTAAAGATTAAAGTCATGGTTGTGTTGTTACTTTAGCTTATTTAAAAATTAAAATTGATTGAAAACTTGTCACTTCTAAGAGTCGGCACCAGAAGCCATTTTCATACGATGCTAAAAACATTGCCAAAGAAATAATGGTGTCATGATCTTTCCAAAGAAGAGACACACGCTAACTCATATCGTTGATTCCAACTACGTCAAGTGACGAGGTCTTGGGAAATGGTGCATAGCACATGTTTCTTGCTCGTATCGCAGTCACCAGCGGTTACAATCATGTCTGTAACACAACACGTAATGGTACACACTAATGTAAGAGAAGCCAGTTTACAGCGATTGCTGCAGATAATTTATCTCGCAACAGATTGGCATCACTTAGAGTTCAATGTGGTCAGTTAGCAGTGGCAGCGCATGGTTGTTGCTGCCTGTACTGACTCGGCATCCCTCATTTGTGGCCATGCCTCGCAGTGACGTCATCACGTGCGCTCTCGACGTAGTCTTGCATGACATCGCAGCGCACACACGAGGCCTACCAGGGAAGCGTGTGTCGCGAAACGTGTCTTATTCTAGGAGTACTCTACCCTAGCGTTGTACAATATTTGCTTTGCCGTATCCACACATCTAATTGGCTAACTCGGAGTCTTCAGCAATCAAATTATATCTTAGCCACTTGAATTGCTGCTCCATAATGTCTTCTTTGCCCTCAGTAACACTTGCCTAAAAGATCCATCTCTAAAACTATTTCTCCATAATCATAATGTTAAGTTTGGTAACATCTGCGACATTCCATATCGTTTCGGGGGACACACTCTCAGTTCGTTGGACTGTCGTTCACTGCGGAAACATCTCCCTCCAAGGGGAAGCACGAGAAAACACGTAGTGGTACAGAAAACGACAGACTTACGAAGAGGACTTATTTACGTTCAGTTATCAGCCTCAGTACTCATGATGTCGCCTTTAAGATTTGGTTTCTAATCTGTGATCCCGATTGGTGCCCTGCATCTATCAAGGCGTCGTACTCAAAATCATTATTCAAATGTGGGATCAGTCACCTTTCACCGTGCAAAACGACTAGAAATAACGTGTCGCAAAGAAACAATCCTTCATTATCAAAATTAATCTACAAGTATCTTCTGAAAGGGATACATATATAAATATAAGTAAATATTTTAAAAATTCAAGATGTACCTTGTAATCGCGATTTCCTAAAATTTTTTCAGCATAGTCTGTGCTGCCGGTAAAATTAAAACAAAATGGCATACGTGGTTTATGTATGTACCCAGTGTCATGACAACGGCTATTTATGTATTTGCTGGAGGAATAAGTACCGTACTTATGAATAGCTGTTGCTGTGATACTGCCAACATTCACGAACGGCAGTCACTGATTTACAGGGTTATTACAAATGATTGAAGCGATTTCACAGCTCTACAATAATTTTATTATTTGAGATATTTTCACAATGCTTTGCACACACATACAAAAACTCAAAAAGTTTTTTTAGCCATTCACAAATGTTCGATATGTGCCCCTTTAGTTATTCGGCAGACATCAAGCCGATAATCAGGTTCCTCTCGCACTCGACGCAGCATGTCCCCATCAATGAGTTCGAAAGCATCGTTGATGCGAGCTCACGGTTCTGGCACGTTTCTTGGTAGAGGGGGTTTAAACACTGAATCTTTCACATAACCCCACAGAAAGAAATCGCATGGGGTTAAGTCGGGAGAGCGTGGAGGCCATGACATGAATTGCTGATCATGATCTCCACCACGACCGATCCATCGGTTTTCCAATCTCCTGTTTAAGAAATGCCGAACATCATGATGGAAGTGCGGTGGAGCACCATCCTGTTGAAAGATGAAGTCGGCGCTGTCGGTCTCCAGTTGTGGCATGAGCCAATTTTCCAGCATTTACAGATACACGTGTCCTGTAACGTTTTTTTCGCAGAAGAAAAAGGGGCCGTAAAATTTAAACCGCGAGATTTCACAAAAAACGTTTACTTTTGGTGAATTGCGAATTTGCTGCACGAATGCGTGAGGATTCTCTACCGCCCAGATTCGCACATTATGTCTGTTCACTTCACCATTAAGAAAAAATGTTGCTTTATCACTGAAAACAAGTTTCGCACTGAACGCAACCTCTTCCATAAGCTGTTGCAACCGCGCCGAAAATTCAAAGCGTTTGACTTTGTCATCGGGTGTCAGGGCTTGTAGCAATTGTAAACGGTAAGGCTTCTGCTTTAGCCTTTTCCGTAAGATTTTCCAAACCGTCGGCTGTGGTACGTTTAGCTCCCTGCTCGCTTTATTCGTCGACTTCCGCGGGCTACGCGTGAAACTTGCCCGCACGCGTTCAACCGTTTCTTCGCTCACTGCAGGCCGACCCGTTGATTTCCCCTTACAGAGGCATCCAGAAGCTTTAAACTGCGCATACCATCGCCGAATGGAGTTAGCAGTTGGTGGATCTTTGTTGAACTTCGTCCTGAAGTGTCGTTGCACTGTTATGACTGACTGATGTGAGTGCATTTCAAGCACGACATACGCTTTCTCGGCTCCTGTTGCCATTTTGTCTCACTGCGCTCTCGAGCGCGCTGGCGGCAGAAACCTGAAGTGCGGCTTCAGCCGAAGAAAACTTTATGAGTTTTTCTACGTATCTGTAGTGTGTCGTGACCATATGTCAATGAATGGAGCTACAGTGAATTTATGAAATCGCTTCAATCATTTGTAATAGCCCTGTATCTCAAATTTATTTTACCGATTGGACGAATGTTGTTGAAACACATTTTAGGAAGACGTGGTTGCATGGGAAGTGACCTGCAATTTTTAATACTTTTCTTGTCGTTGTTTTTTACTATTCTTCTTATCGTGATGAAGCTTAAATATCCAGTCAACTAAGGCTATTGATCCCAGCTCAGAGGCGTTGCGTCTTACGTTCGACAGTTGCTGCCAGATGCGTACGCATCACGTCACGTCGCCCTAGCCGCCCCTGCGACAGTGAGGCCGAGCAGGCGACGGTTAATTCCGTACACAGAGTTACACCTGCCATGCCTGGCTGCTATTACGATTACGGCCCTGCCTTAAACATTGACTTTCTCGCTCTCATTTTCGCCTTCTAATAAGTATCATGCCCACAACAACTTTTGCTTCTTTTACGGATTACGCATTAATATCGGGAGCAGACAATGTAATACCCGTTTTTAAATTCTAAACAAATCAGTTTTATGTCAAATTTTGTGTAAAGATTTGTGACAAAAGTGTCGGAGTTCATATAGTGAAGAGCCAAAACAGAGGTACACGTGCCTAACACCGTGTAGGGGCCCCTGCGAGCACGCAGATGTGCCGCAACATGACGTGGAGTGGACTCTACTAATGTCTGCAGTAGTGCTGGAGGCAATTGACACCACGAATCCTGCAGGGATGCCCATAAATCTCTAAGAGTACTAGGGGGTGTAGATCTCTTCTGCATAGCACTTTGTGAGACACCCCAGCTATGTTCAATAATGTTCATGTCTGGGACGTTTAGTGGCCAGTGGGTGTTTAAACTCAGAAGACTGTTCCTGGGGTCAATCTGCAGCAATTCTCGACATGTGGGGTGTTGCATTGCACTTCTGTTATTGCCCAAGTCCGACAGAATGCACAATCGATATGACTTGATGCAGGCGATCAGACAGGATGCTTACGTACGTGTCACCTGTCAGAGTCGTATCTAAATGTATTAGGGGTCGCATACCATTCCAACTGCTGCACACGCCCCATACCACTGCAGAGCCTCCACCATCTTAAACCTGCTGACAAGTAGGGTTTATAGATTCATGACGTTGTCTCCATACCGTTCTCGTCCATCCGCTCGATACAATCTGAAACGAGACGACTCGTCCCACCGAGCAACATGTTTCCCGTCGTCAACGGTCCGAAGTCAGTGTTGACGCACCGAGGCGAGGCGTAAATCTTCGTGTCGTGCAGTCATCGAGGGTACACGGGTGGGCCTTCGGCTCTGAAAGCCCAAATCGACAATGTTTCGTTGAGTGGTTCGCATGCTGAACTTGTTGACAGCCCAGCACTGAAATCTGCAGGAAATTTTCGAATGGATTGCACTTCTGTCACATTGAGCGATTCGCTTCAGTCGTCGTTGGCCCCGTTCTTGCTGATCTTTTTCCGGCTGCAGCGATACCGGAGATTTGATGTTTTACGGAATTCCTGATATTCACGGTACATTTGTAAATCGTCATACGGGAAAATCCCCATCGCTGCCTCGAGGATGCTGTGTCCCATCGCTCGTGCGCCGACTATAACACCACGTTCAAACCCACATAAATCTTGATAATCTGCCATTTCAGGAGCAGTAACCGATCTAAGAAGTGCGACAGACACTTGTTGTCTTATATAGGCGTTGCCGACTCCATTAATGTTTTCTACCTGTTTACATGTCGCTGTATTTGAATACGATTGCCTATATCTGTTGGGTTCAAATGGCTCTGAGCACTATGGGACTTAACTGCTGTGGTCATCAGTCCCCTGGAACTTAGAACTACTTAAACCTAACTAACCTAAGGACATCACACGCATCCATGCCCGAGGTAGGATTCGAACCTGCGACCAGACTGTAGCGCCTAGAACCGCTCGGCCACCTCGGCCAGCGCCTATATCAGTTTCTTTGGCGCTTCAGTGTATTTGGGTTATCTGTACAAATACAAGAAAGCGCAGCCTTCAGTTTTTTCAGAGAGTAGTTACGGGAAGCCTGGTCATTCGCATTTGTCTTTTCTCTTCCAGCTGTCAGAGTGATGTAGTTATTAATAAATTCTAGTATGCAGACTGAGTGTGAGTTAAAAACGTGTTGTACCTTTATTTACCAACCAGATCACTTGTTTATACCAATATTTATTGGTTACGAGTTCTATTTTCAGCTTTTCTCGATTGGGAAACGTAACACTTGATGTGGCATCGATCCTCCAATGGCGAGATTTTGTTACTAACTCGAAATCTTCATTTTTGCTTATCGTACGACCAGAGCCTGCAGTCATTCAGAGAAAAAACCCAATAAGCTTAATCAGCCATACAGTATAGAGCGATTACCAAATCGCAGTATGCCATTTGCGTTTTCTAAACTTCCATCGGTCTACATTCTCTGCAAAACCGCTCCCAACTCTAATCTGGGACACTTACCAAAGTTTCATTCTGGTAAACCGTTTTGTAAATATTTCGCCGGCCGGGGTGGCCGAGCGGTTCTAGGCGCTACAGTCTGGAACCGCTCGACCGCTACGGTCGCAGGTTCGAATCCTGCCTCGGGCATGGATGTGTGTGATGTCCTTAGTTTAGTTAGGTTTAAGTAGTTCTAAGTTCTAGGGGACTGATGACCTCAGTAGTCCCATAGTAGCCCCATAGTGCTCGGAGCTTTCTGAACCATTTTTTCTAAATATTTTAGTTCGCGGAGTTGGAAGCTAAGTTACAAACGGAAAGCATGCTGCTAAGTTGTCAGTTCTTGAGCTTTTGCATTGTAAAGGGCGATTAAGCATATATTTTTAAAGTAAAAATTTCGTTATTTGGTATCTTTCGTGGTGGTGCAGGTTTAACTGTTAGCTGATCAAGAGTTTGGGGCACACTTCTGCTTTCGAGCATGGCGAAGATAGTTGTTTGCCTGCTTGTCCAGTTGTGGGGGTCAGTTTTTTGTAGGTGTGTGTGTGTGTGTGTGTGTGTGTGTGTGTGTGTGTGTATGTGTGTGTGTGTCTAGTCCTTACAGCGGCGTCGTCAGTGGGGTGTGACAACGACCCCCGACGCCCGGAAGGGCCGAGCCGAGCAAAGCATCTGCTGGACTCGAGTGCGAGGTTCTTGCGGAAGGGACAATGGCGGCCCCTGTGCCGGCGCCCTAATTACCTGCGGCGTCGCTTAGCACACATTAGCTGCGCTAATTAGATCAGCGCAGATTCCACTGGAGTCCAGCGGGCCGCTGCTGGAGGCCGGCCCGCCGTCCCCAGCGCCAGTCCAGCTCCAGCTCCAGTGCGGCCCCAGCAGGCGGCCGCAGTTAGTTCCGAGTCGTTACCACCGCGCAACCCTCGCCGGCCCTGTCAACTCCACGGCCCACCGCCCACTCCCTGCGTGTGTGTGTCTGTGAGTGTGGCTGTGTGTGGACACGTCCGCTACGAGTCACAATGTATATTCTGTTTTTTTTTTCCTCCTTCCTCTTTTTTTTCCACCGCGGCTTCTTTTCGTTTTGTCTCCATCCCCGCATCGTTGCCCCGTCCGGCCGCAGCCAAAACCAGCGTCATAAAAAGGGAAGCCCCGCTGCGCATTAGACTGCGGAATTTTCTCAGCTCGTGCCTCTGCGATACGCCTGCCAGGTTTCGCTTCGGTACTTTGCCGGAGGACAGGGAGAATGAAACAAAAGTTTGGGATTAGCGAAAAACAATTATTTCGAGAGAATATTGTAGCTGTCGGATAAAGAACGGGAAATAAATAACGGATACTGCAATGTCTTCGAGGTAGCAGTTCCTTCTCAGCCACTAAATGGCCACAAATGTGGTTTGGGCATCAAGTAGCATATCAATGTGACACTTGCAGTGCTTAACGGTATATTGAGTAGCTTTCAATGTACCATTGACCCCTCAGCCAACGTCACGTAAAGTTCTGTAAATTGTATTTTACATCTATTGTGTACGAGTTAATAACGCGCAAACTGTTACTATTGTTAAACGAAATAATTTCACCTAAGTATAAGCTGGCTCGGTAAATCGCTCCGTTCCTTTCAATTCACTATAATAACCTGCTTTGCTTGTCCTTCACTGGGAGCTTATTGTCTTTCGGTCCTATCCCATTAGCCATTTTGCATTATTTTTGTCAAGATGAAAAATGATAGGATTCACTTAACAGATGTAGTAAACTTTCTCAATGGACGAGGCATTCCTTTCAACGTAAAAAAAAGCACGCTTGATGAAATTTATTCCAACAAATACATCCCAGCGAAAATTTGTTCCAGCTTAACTAAATATAGACCATTAATACGAGTAGCACTATTAGACAAGGTAAATCTTTCGGTCCGCTACGAGGTGATAAAAAAGGTATCAGTTCACAGTCATTATAGAAAGGGGGCGAAGAAATAAAAATCAGTTCTTGTGATGGCTATGCAGTTTTGCTAGCAAACAGTGAATATAACATGCAGAAACTTTTACAAACACACATCAAAAAAGTTTTGCATCACCTCGGTTCCGAAAGTTCCGGAATCTGTACAGAAAATTGGGATAGAGATCAACATGAACATCTTTTCCGTCTTTTTATTGTTCATGAAAACCACACATTGCATGTTGTACCACCATACAACGAGACCTTCAGAGGTCGAGATTGCTGTACACACCGGCAACTCTAATACCCAGCAGCAAGTCCTCTTGCATTGATGAATGCCTGTATTCGCCGTGGCATACTGTCCACAAGTTCATCAAGGCACTGTTGGTCCAGATTGTCCCACTCCTCAACGGCGATTCGGCGTAGAACCCCCAGAGTGGTTGGTGGCTCACGCCGTTCATAAACAGCCATTTTCTATCCGTCCCAGGTATCTTCGATAGGGTTCATGTCAGGAGAACGTGCTGGCCTATCTAGTCGAGCGATGACGTTATCCTCAAGGAAGCCATTCAGAAGATGTGCACGATGGGGGCGCGAATTGTAGTCTTTGAGGACGAATGCTGCCGATATGGTTGCACTATCGGTCGGAGGACTGCATTCACGTATCCTACAGCCGTTACGGCACCTTCTAAGACCACCATCGGCGTACATCGGCCCCACATAATGCCATCCCAAAACAACGGGGAACCTACGCCTTATTGCACTCGCTGGACAGTGTGTGTAAGGCGTTCAGCATGACAGGGCTGTCTCTAAACACGCCTCCGACTATTGTCTGGCAGAAGGCACTCATCGGTGAGAAGTACGTGATGCCAATCCTGAGCGGTCCATTCGGCATGCTGTTGGGCCCATCTGTACCGCGCTGCATGGTGTCGGGGTTGCAAAGATGGGTCTCGCCATGGACTTCGGGAGTGAAGTTGCGCATCATGCAGCCTATTGCGCACAGTTGAGTCGTAAGACGACGTCCTGTGGCTGCACGAAAAGCATTATTCAACATGGTGGCGTTGCTGTCAGAATTCCTCCGAGCCATAATGCGTAGGTAGCTGCCATCCACTGCAGTAGTAGCCCTTGGACGAAGAGACTGTTTCTGTGATACAATATCCACAGTCAACGTCTATCTTCAGAAGTTCTGGGAACCGGCGTGATGAAAAACTTTTTTTGATGTATGTATATTTAAAGTGACAGCAAGAAATCTAAATATGATCATACCCTCTCAAAAAACCATATGTTTGACCATATCTATGGAAGCATTATATGCAAACTCGACGTACAAGGAAAATTATTCAGTGGGTAACGACATATAAATAAACTGATATCGCATTTTTCAGCAGCATGTATGTTCAAAAAGAGGTTAGAGAACAAGTAGTAACATTAAAGAAAGTGGCAGGTTGGTTAAATGATACAATCTAGTAAAACAAACATATATTGAAAGGTGCAGAGGGAAGAACATAGATAACAATAGCTTTACCTATTATGACATGCACAGTTGAGACAACGCCTGAAATAGCAACAGCTAGAAGTCGTTTGAAAACCGTGGAAAAGGAAATTCTGCAGAGCATTGCAGTGAAGATACAGGGATGCAGAGAGAAGGGGAAGTATTAGGAAAGGATGTAAAGTGGACTCCAGTAATGAGTGGGTACATAAGAAAAAGCATGACATAGACAGGATGCACGAGTGAAAGGTTGTGAAAATCGTAAGAATATAATCACCAGCTGGTAAAAGAAATGTAGACCGTCCAAGGGAAGGATTGAGTGTAAACCTCGGTGTAGTAAATGAAACAGGCTTTAGACTAGAAAGAAGAAAAAGATACGACAAGCAGCAAAAGAAACGAACATATGGAAATAATGGACTGAAGACAAACTAACAATGCCTAGATTTATAGTGTACGGAACATATAATACAAAGGAGAAGTCGATAATAATAACCATTTCCATTAAAACAAACGAATGCATTACTAATTGGTTTCTCAATGGAACTAGGAAATAAAAACTGCCTCGTTCATCTCAGAGTGCTTGACCTGGGTGGAAGACGTACTGTACATAAATTCTTGTGGACTCCTTAATAAAGTAGCATCACTGCAAACATCACAAATACTTGCGTGGCAGCTGAGTTATTTGTCGCACCTAGTGAAATGCGAAAGAGCTCCTCGTTGGCTGTGCTGGACTCAGGTGAGCACACATGGTACATTTGGTGAAACACATTGTACACAAGGGAGACCTCATAAAGCGGGCAGCGTTGCCAGTGAATGACGCCATTAGATAGTTCGCTAGATAAGTTATTTTCCTTCTTCAGTCTTCTATCTCCTGTAACCTCTGCAAAATCAGTTTGGACTGTTTTGTGTTAGTGGTCAGAAGTAATACTTTTTTTTTCAACAACGATGAAAACGTTACTGCTTGAAACAATAAAGTTTGTTTCAGTTAAGTGCTTAAGCAACTTCTGTAATCAGCTCTTAGCGCTCTATGACGCAGCCGTCACGAAAGATGTACGAGTATTTACTTGCTACTGACGACGACTGGACAGTCAAAATGAGAACAGAAAATCAAAAGCCTCCCATGGGTGTTTGACTGAACTGTTGGACGTAACGCCCTCATTGACGCTCTGTGTCAACAACATAGCAAATATGACCAAGTTACATCCAACGTCGTATTTATTTTTTGATGACTCGTTTCTGCACCCAAGCCGATCGCCATCCGAAGGGGCCTTGTATGCCCCGGAACCGACCGGCCGCCTTGTCATCCTCGCCTCATAGTCACTGGATGTGGGTATGGAGGGGCAGAGGGCATGTGATCAGCACACTGCTTTCCCAGCCGTTCAGAGTTTACAAGACCAGAGCCGCCATTTCTCAATTTAATAGCTCCTTGATCTGGAGTCTGCATGAATAATTCATTAGTTTTCATTTCGGCATCAAAATAAAATCATCCTAAACTGATTCTATCAGTATCAGGGCATCGTGCCTCAAGAGGTCATCCAACAACTCTACCATTAAATGCCAAGCCGAATACTGCTTGTATAAGAACCAGAGGTGGACCAAAGCGTTTTTGACTTGCTGAGTTTGTGGAGACCCCTCTCTTGCGCAAATCATCCAATTTTACTGAAACTGCATTCAATTGATTGTCTGTACAAGCAGATCGCATCTACCGACTTCCAACCCAATCGCATTCATTCTTCGTGGTGGCTTTATTTGTAAAGTAAAATAAGTGTAAAGTAAGTTTAAATATCTGATTATTTTCAAATCTCCCGCCTCACATATTAAAGATATAGCTGCACAGCGCATATATCGAGAACACTTTTCGGGTCGCCTCAGTCCATACTACATCTACATCTACATTTATACTCCGCAAGCCACCCAACGGTGTGTGCCGGAGGGCACTTAACGTGCCACTGTCATTACCTCCCTTTCCGGTTCCAGTCGCGTGTGGTTCGCTGGAAGAACGACTGCCGGAAAGCCTCCGTGCTCGCTCGAATCTCTCTAATTTTACATTCGTGATATCCTCGGGAGGTATAAGTAGGAGGAAGCAGTGTATTCGATACTTCATCCAGAAACGCACCCTCTCGAAACCTGGACAGCAAGCTACGCCGCGATGCAGAGCACCTCTCTTGCAGAGTCTGCCACTTGAGTTTGCTAAGACGAAACGCGCCGCTGTTCTTTGGATCTTCTCTATCTCCTCTGTAACCCGATCTGGTACGGATCCCACACTGATAAGCAATACTCAGGTACAGGTCGAACGAGTGTTTTGTAAGCCACCTCCTTTGTTGATGGACTACTTTTTCTAAGGACTCTTCCAATGAATCTCAACCTGGCACCCGCCTTACCAACAATTAATTTTATATGATCATTCACACTTCAAATCATTCCGTACGCATACTCCCAGATATTTTACAGAAGTAACTGCTACCAGTGTTTGTTCTGCTATCATATAATCATTCAATAAAGGATCCTTCTTTCTATGTATTCGCAATACGTTACATTTGTCTATGTTAAGGGTCAGTTGCCACTCCGCGCACCAAGTGCCTACCCGCTGCAGATCTTCCTGCATTTCGCTGCAATTTTCTAATGCTGCAACTTCTCTGTATACTACAGCATCATCCGCGAAAAGCCGCATGGAACTTCCGACAGTATCTACTAGGTCATTTATATATATTCTGAAAAGCAATGGTCCCATTACACTCCCCTGTGGCACGCTAGAGGTTACTTTAACCTCTGTAGACGTGTCACCACTGAGAACAACATGCTGTGTTCTTTTTGCTAAAAACTCTTCAATCCAGCCACACAGCAAGTCTGATATTCCGTAGGCTCTTACTTTGTTTATCAGCTGCAGGCAGAACATCGTTGTTACTGTTTTCCATGGGAGCCTATTCACTGATGTTTGTCACTGATGGGATCGTATATACGACTGGAGTTGACCCTCTCAGCGTCAGTTAAGGCCTGAAGATGGTGTATTGAGTCAAGGAAAATGGTTGCTATGTAACAGATAATATTGAAAGGACGGGTGCAGCTGTTTCATTTTATTCAGTAAGTCAAAGGCTGAAGTCCCATAAACTTTCAGTCAGAAGAAATGTAACCTCCCCACAGATAAATAATATTTGTAATAACCTCCCAACAGTAAAAAATATAATTATAACATTGACATTTAGCGTAACCTCCCAATAAATAAATTCCGTGACCTACCAATAGTAAAAATTTGAGTGATCACTCAATAAAATTGTGGCTCACTTATAACCTTTCAATAATTGACTGTGAATTTAAACTGATAAATTTTGGACGTCAGCAGTGCTGCGTCATGGCCCTGAAAGATCATTCTGAATAAATTGAAAATTCTTACCTCAATAAGGTCGCCGGATAACGCGTATATATCAGCTCCTATAAGAAATTTTTCTGGCACAGCTCGGTGCAATGCTGGCCATGACGCAGCACTGTTGGCGTCCAAAATTTATCAGTTTAAATTCACAGTCAATTATTGAAAGGTTATAAGTGAGCCACAATAGAAAGAAACAACTGAATTTTCTTTACAATAATCGGGATGACCATGGATTGAAGAAATTAGTAAAATCTTTAAATTGATATGAATGAATGTCAAAAGTTAATTTTTATAAGAAAGATTATTATTAGGAGATTTTTTTTAAAAACATTTACATGGGACTTGATATCACAACACTACATATGCGCGAGGCTGCTTTTACCTTATACTACAACGCTCAGGCACCGCCATCGCTCCCCACGACCGGCCCAGCCAACACGATACACCAGACTGCTAGCTACTACTACTCCTACTGCTACAGACACTGCTCTTACCGCATACAACATTGCTCTCTCGAAAATGGCTCTGAGCACTATAGGGGCTTAACAGCTATGGTCATCAGTCCCCTAGAACTTAGAACTACTTAAACCTAACTAAGGACAGCACACAACACCCAGTCATCACGAGGCAGAGAAAATCCCTAACCCCGCCGCGATAACTGCTCTCTCGTCTGAGATTCTCTTATAGCTTACATATCGCAGGCAGCGCGTGAGGAATCCATCGAAATTACATCTGCTCGAGTGCGCTAGCAACAGATTCTTTAATAATGGACATACAAATGTGGAGGAACACATCCAGTATCATTGAGTAGGTAGCTTGCAACTGCTACTCTGAGATGAAAATGTTGGCGCTGGAGAGGAATTCTTGAAGTGTTACATCAAGCTAGTCAGAACGCTACGATAAAAAAAAAAAAAAAAAAAAAAAAAAAAAAATTTCCAGTACGATGACATTTGGTTTTTCTTCTCATCTTAAGCTAGTCTGCTTGGCTGAAACATTTTTCTGCCCCTCTTGCTAGTAGTAATACTTCTCCCACGACGCTTATGCCGGGAAACGTTACACTATTCGGAATCCATGGCACCCCTCTATTGCGGTGGCACACGCCCTGTCTCCCCTCTCGTTATCCACCCGGGGCCGACGTTCAGCGACAGCAGGCGACGTGGGACTGCTCAGGTGACCATGGGTCTGGCCGCTTCTCCCAGCTGTCAGGACAGATTTTCCTGTGGCCGTCGGACAGCCCCCACGGGCACGCCGCGTCGAGAGGATTTGGTAAATGCAGAGCACCAGCCGGGTCTCAGAACGGGGCCCGCTCCTCCGCTACACAGATTTCCTTCCGCGATCTCCACCCGCCGCTACGCCTGCCTGGAAAATCTCTCCAGCAGGCCAGGGATGCCCCCCTCGACTGTCAAGTACTTTTTGCTGACGTCTCGGTCTTTCTCTCTCGCCCCTCGCCTCCTCTACCAGATACAAATCCGTGGGCGAATGTCGGGCTTGTACTGCCGCCTACAGCACCGGATAAACGTTGCTGTACCTTGCTCGTAAAGAGAGAGTTCATAGGCACCGGGAGAATACAAGGCGCGAACGAATTTCATACTGAACCAATTACTCGCGTAATCATTCTAAAGAATTACTCTAGTCATATTTCTGATTCTTGCGCAATCACCGTCAGTCTTTTGATATTTGCTCTTGACTGGTCACAGCCAAATTAAAATCGCAGTTATTTCCAAAAGTTTACTTTCTGATCTTTCCGCAGCGTACATTGGGTCGAAGAACGACATATTACGTAAACTCTTCCAAGTTTTTGATCCTTACTTATTGGCACTTTAGTAATTCCGTACATGTCTCTCACGACGACCACGTTTCGGCATTTTAAACCGTTTTAAGTGATGCTGTAATGATGGTGGAATTTATCGTAAAATTTGGTGCAAATTTTGCATTGCAGAAACAGTTGGAGACGCCAGAATGAGGTACAAGGAACACATTTCCGGGACTGTGAGAGAAATGTCTACATTTTACACGAATCTACGAAACCAAATACACAGAGCAGAAAAAATTGAAAAAAGTCAATGAAAATTCTACATTGGATACCCACAGGTCGTACAATGAATACCCTTCAAGAACTGGAAATGTACGCCCATTGAGACGGTTATCAAACGAAATTCTAAATAAACAAACAGGACTCAAGCATAAAAAATCCTAGAGAAGGATACATTTCCAAAATTGCGCGACAAGTAAAAGACAGCGCAATACTCAACATCATTATCTCCGTACGAGAAACGAAAAGTTATAGTCATGCTATCTTTCTAGTGTATTTATCAGCGCTGATTTTCGTCAAATAAAGTTCAGCGTAAACATATAAGCACCATTGGAGAAGACTGTCAAGCATACATAATGTTATATAAATGTGATCACTAGCATTGAGACAGAGTGAAAAGGACGTTGCAGTATGCATGTGTAATATACCTCATATCATTTACACGAAAACAAGTGCTAACATATGCGTAAGCCATATAACTCCGTACTATATTATTTGACCGTACATTTTTTCGAAAAATTGTATAATCGCTACAGGATCTGTTGAAAATGGTTAAAATGCTGAAACGAGCTCGTAGTGAAGGGCATGTAACGAATTAATAAAGCGTCAATAAAAAGCAGCAAGAACTTCGAAGAATTTATGTAAAACTGCATTTTTTGTCTGGTTGTGATCAGAGGTAATTGAGTCATTTATTCTATTTTATTCTATTTTTGAACCTTGTTTCCGAGTAACGAGTACTGCGACGTAATGCTAGAGGGAGTTACGAGCTTTGCGTCCTCAATCTTGTGTCTCATAGTGTGCTCATTGGGGGAAAATGGCCTCTAAGTAGTCGCCGTGATTCAGCTGGTGCCATTGACACAGAGTAGTATTTGCCTTGTGTTTGGAAGCGATGACTGATATTTTGTTTTGTCTTATGTCACTTTGCGGTACCGTTGCGGGATACCCCCTGCGGACACTACAACTACGGAGATCTCTGCCCGAACATGTCTGAAGTCTCGTGCTAGTCGCTGACTGTCGAGACCTGCCAGTACAATGCTTCGCTCAATGCACAACGAATGAAACGCCGAAGAAGAATTAATCTGACATGGGATAAAGCAAATGTTCTGAAGTTTCCGCTTACCACCGTGACTTGTGGACATCTCACTGTTCTTTAAACTGTCAAGCGCGTTCGATTCACCCGTGTTGTTGCAGTTGTTTGGTGTTTTGAATTGTAATTTATTAAAATGTTATAGCTCCCTGCTAGACTAAGCAAGAAGGTTTCTTACGTCTTACGTTACCATTGGTTTGGTAGCCTTATCTGCACAAGGAGGTTGTAGCGGTGTTTATTGTAATTGGGTTTTTAACTAGCGTTTGTATGTAAAGATAATGGTTGTTTGATATTACTAGCCTCATGAATTTTTGTATTTTTTACTTTAGAATTACCAAAGCCTTCTTACTGTCTGCAAAACTTTGATATTAAAAATATATTATGTCATGACCACAACTCCGGACAAATTTCTTCTTTCCGTGTGTCAGTCATATGTATGTCCTAGAAAGTGTGGGTGCTAAGCTACACCGTTGTCGGAAGCCGTGGTTTGTAGGTATTTTTCTGGTATAGCTTGGTTACTTTTTATTCTTATTTTTGTACCTCCTGATAAGCTCTCCATCACCTCTGTTATTTCCTGAGGATATTCTTACATTTTTAAAATAACAAATTATAATATTTTCCATCTTTAAGTTTGTTACGTTTCATAGAAATGCACGTAGATCACGTACCCTTGCTTGTGAATGAGGGTACGATCCCGAAACTAATTCAAGGTAAAGGAAAAATAAGAATACAATGTAGCTGTATAACATCTGTTTCCGATACAAAGAATTTCGTTTGACCATCTGTTATCCCTTATCGTCACTACATAGTACCACACACCTCAGTTCCGTTTCCCATAATGGTCGTAATTACATCTTTCAGTTCACTCCGTACCCTGATTTAGTTGTGTGTTTTACTGTGTGTTAAATTCAATCCCAACACGAAATTACCTATTTCCAAGCGAGAAACTTAATTTTTGAATCGTTTCCCAGTAAAAGTTCACGATTCACTGCACTAATTCTAAATCTATCACACACCGGTTGTAAGGCATTTTTCTCTCGGAGACACATCCGATTCTCAGTTTCTAACTCCGTATTCAGTCAACAAATAGATACTTAGGATTTTCTGTCTTCCTATGATTTTATTTTGATGTCAGTTTTAAAACCTTCAACTGCACTATACTCTGTTCATCATAAGAAGTAGCCCGATGCAAACACAGACGCGATGATTGGTCGAAAGCCGTAGCACATCTACACTGGTGGTATTACGCTCTTGGCAGTTTCTCCTACTTATGTATTAAATATTTTATTTTTAAGTTACATTAAATGAAACTTTAAGATATTCTAATGTATTAACAGCCATCAAAGTTTTTATTAATCACGCTTTAGCTATGTGGTTTTGTTTCAAAAATCATGTACAGTCATAGTCTCTGTACTGTTGGGCCCTGATTATCGCGTTGTTAATAAGTAGTATGAAAATAGCTTAGGCTTCTTACAGTTCCGTTGTGAAACACGCGTGTGGAACACGGTTAAAAAGTGCCGAGAACAAAGGAATAGGTTGTTCTTAATGTTTTATGGAAAAAATCGACTTTGAATTTTCCCCAAGGAGAGTGTTTGATACACTTAAGATACAAATACACACTGGATGTATAGCGGAATCGGTAGCGCAGTAGATTGGTACTCTAATGCAGTTCGTGGATCGTGGTTCAAGTTTCGCCTTCGTCATCTTCTTCTTTCGTTCAATTTGAAGTATTTACATCTCGTAATTGTAAAACTCATCATCATTTTTTACGAATTACGAACGTCATCTTGCTTCTAATTACATATTTTACACAAATTTCTGTTTTCATTTCAAAATTAAATTGTTAACTATCGATTTTTATGGAAGATTATTAATAAAGGTTGCTTATACACTCCTGGAAATGGAAAAAAGAACACATTGACACCGGTGTGTCAGACCCACCATACTTGCTCCGGACACTGCGAGAGGGCTGTACAAGCAATGATCACACGCACGGCACAGCGGACACACCAGGAACCGCGGTGTTGGCCGTCGTATGGCGCTAGCTGCGCAGCATTTGTGCACCGCCGCCGTCAGTGTCAGCCAGTTTGCCGTGGCATACGGAGCTCCATCGCAGTCTTTAACACTGGTAGCATGCCGCGACAGCGTGGACGTGAACCGTATGTGCAGTTGACGGACTTTGAGCGAGGGCGTATAGTGGGCATGCGGGAGGCCGGGTGGACGTACCGCCGAATTGCTCAACACGTGGGGCGTGGGGTCTCCACAGTACATCGATGTTGTCGCCAGTGGTCGGCGGAAGGTGCACGTGCCCGTCGACCTGGGACCGGTCCGCAGCGACGCACGGATGCACGCCAAGACCGTAGGATCCTACGCAGTGCCGTAGGGGACCGCACCGCCACTTCCCAGCAAATTAGGGACACTGTTGCTCCTGGGGTATCGGCGAGGACCATTCGCAACCGTCTCCATGAAGCTGGGCTACGGTCCCGCACACCGTTAGGCCGTCTTCCGCTCACGCCCCAACATCGTGCAGCCCGCCTCCAGTGGTGTCGCGACAGGCGTGAATGGAGGGACGAATGGAGACGTGTCGTCTTCAGCGATGAGAGTCGCTTCTGCCTTGGTGCCAATGATGGTCGTATGCGTGTTTGGCGCCGTGTAGGTGAGCGCCACAATCAGGACTGCATACGACCGAGGCACACAGGGCCAACACCCGGCATCATGGTGTGGGGAGCGATCTCCTACACTGGCTGTACACCACTGGTGATCGTCGAGGGGACACTGAATAGTGCACGGTACATCCAAACCGTCATCGAACCCATCGTTCTACCATTCCTAGACCGGCAAGGGAACTTGCTGTTCCAACAGGGCAATGCACGTCCGCATGTATCCCGTGCCACCCAACGTGCTCTAGAAGGTGTAAGTCAACTACCCTGGCCAGCAAGATCTCCGGATCTGTCCCCCATTGAGCATGTTTGGGGCTGGATGAAGCGTCGTCTCACGCGGTCTGCACGTCCAGCACGAACGCTGGTCCAACTGAGGCGCCAGGTGGAAATGGCATGGCAAGCCGTTCCACAGGACTACATCCAGCATCTCTACGATCGTCTCCATGGGAGAATAGCAGCCTGCGTTGCTGCGAAAGGTGGATATACACCGTACTAGTGCCGACATTGTGCATGCTCTGTTGCCTGTGTCTATGTGCCTGTGGTTCTGTCAGTGTGATCATGTGATGTATCTGACCCCAGGAATGTGTCAATAAAGTTTCCCCTTCCTGGGACAATGAATTCACGGTGTTCTTATTTCAATTTCCAGGAGTGTATTAAGAAAACATAAGAATTTAATTTTTTTGGGAAAAATTAAAAAAACGAAATACTCTTTACTACGTCGCTTGCTTTATACCACAAATGTAGTCTCACACGAACCAGAGTGATAAATGTCGTAGAAACACGAAAAACAATCGTTTACACAATATAGAGCACACCATACAAAAGCTGAATTTTTACATTTCCATCTATACCATTACAATATGAACCCAACAGAACAGATCTGGAAGAAAGTTACAGGATTCAGCCCGAGAAATAACAAGACTGTTAAGCTGCCAGACGTACTTGGACTAACGCACGCACCTTTTTCACAGGTCGCTGCTGAACGCTGGCGGGATATAGAACGGTCCGTCGTAAAAGAAGAGGGGCGCCTGGGTGGCTTCAGTTCCAGAACTGAAATGTATTTCTCGCATTTGGAAAAGGAAGGAGCTAAGAGATTACCAGACGACTGCCTGTATTTAATATGTACCTTCATTGGCTACAGTATTCAACAGTACGGTGAAATCCCTGGAGTATGCTTTAGCATCACACATAACTCGTTCAGAAAAATTAGCCTGTGTATAAGTTAGGAATTTTCACTACTCTTGTTGAGAATTAGAAAACTATGTTAGATAAGAAAGAAAGAATTTTATACTTTACGCCTGGGCACCTAAGAAGCGTGCGGTAGTGCCGGAGATTTGCCGAATATTATTTCATTCTTTTGAAAAAGTGCACCCCTTCCGCAAATTGCTGCTAATTTCAATGCTGGGCCATCAACGAAAGCGTACGAACCATTCAACGAAACATCACTGACATGGGCTTTGGAGCTGAAGGCCCACTCGTGTACCTTTTATGATTGCCCGACACAAAGCCTTATGCCTCACTTGGGGCCGTCAACACCGACATTGTACTGTTGATGACTGGAAACACGTTGTCTGGTCGTACGAGTCTCGTTTCAAATTGTATCGAGCAGATGGACGTTTACGGGTGTGGAGACAACTTCATGAATGTATGGACCCTGCACGTCAGCAGGGGACTGTTCAAGCTGGTGGAGGCCCTGTAATGGTGAGGAGCGTGTGCAGTTGGATTGATACGGGGTCCCTGATACGTCTAGATACGACTCTGAAAATGACACGCAATTAAGCACCCTGTCTGATCACTTGCATCCATTCATGTCCATCGTGCATTCCGCCGGACTTGAGCAATTCCAGCAGGACAATGCGACACCCCACACGTCCAGAATTCCTTCAGAGTGGCTCCAGGAACACTCTTCTGAGTTTAAACACTTCCGCTGGCCACCATACTCCCCAATCATGAACATGAACATTATTGAGAGATTCCACCTCCTTGTACTCTGTATTGAATCATATTATTTTTTTCTTATATATAAAAAACTAAACTCCTCCCGCACAGGCCACGAAGGCCCAAAGGTAGACAGGCCGTCGTGTCATCCTGAGCCCAAAGGTGTCACTGGATGCGGACATGGAGGGGCATGTGGTCAGCACACTGCTCTCCCTGCCGTATGTCAGTTTCCGAGACCGGAGCCGCTACTTATCAATCAAGTAGCTACTCAGTTTGCCTCACAAGCGCTGAGTGGACTCCGCTTGCCAACATTGCTCGGCAGACCGGATGCTCACCCATCCAAGTGATAGACCAGCCCGACAGCGCTTAACTTAGGTGACCTGACGGGAATCGGTGTTACCACTGCAGCAAGGGAGTTGGCTTCTTATATTACCTGTACATAAACTGAAAGAGCTGTAAAAAAAAAGACTCCGCAGACAGAAAATTTTCAAGTTGTTTTGTAGCAAGGTACATCGTTAAATATCTCTATGAAACAAAGTAAGAAATACGCTCTTTAGTTTATTAATTGATGTATCTTCACCCTTTTGTTTCGCGAAGTGGTAGCGTGCGGACGTATGCTTGGATTCATCGTACCAGCACTGTTAAAAATCTATACTTTAACCATTCATTAAAACTAAAAAAAATTTATTAGAAAAGGAATATTTATTGGCACGTTTATACGTTCAACCCGCATCTGTTCATCATTTCACTCGCCGCCGAGATCCTGCATCAAGGGTTTCGGTGCAGACAAGAATAGTCAACGCCGTATCTGGAGAGGCGTTCCTGTATCCACATTGTCACACTCAAGACTAAACAAAATGGAATTAATGTGAAGGTAATGACTCAGACTTGTTAGGCACTTATTGAGCTTGGTTGACTTATACTAAAAATATTGTGCTTCGTGTGTTAATGAACTTATAGAAAGATCGACAGTTTCAATGGTTGCGGTGGTTATTTTGTACCGCACACTACTGGAAGCAGCAGCACGTAATGCAAATTATGTTTAGTGACCTTGAATCCAATGTTATACCAGGTCTGTTGATATTGGTTAAGTTAAAGTTCATCCAAGATTGTGCACAGATTCGTAAATTACCTTCAAAATTTTCTCTACAATTCTTTCCAATTAATTTTTCCAATTATTCGAGCAATTATTAATCTATATCCATTTTCACATACCTATTCAATGGCGACCGTTTAAAGGGCGGCAACCGAGCGAAATATGAACAGACTTTTCAATTGGTGAGAAAAAGATGTTTGAGATAAATGATTCATATCATTGTTACAAGGAACTAATGAAACTTATTGTATTTGTTACATGTCCACGAGGGTGGAAATGATAAAACCATTGAATGAGTAAAATAAATGCTTCATGCAAATGAGACGACCCGGGAATGTTGATTTCAGCGGTAAAGGCAGGAAGCTGCTAACCTGTATGCTTATATGGCCGCGATTGGCGCTGTCTCTTTTTCAGTAGATAATCTCCTTTCCTTCCACTTAGTGTCCTTCACGGAAAGTGTATTTCTACAGAAAAGACGAAAATTTGTACAAAGTTATCATTAAAGTGCAAGATATGTCTTAAATTCTATAAGACTGTGTTAGATAATAACCAGGTTCATTACTGAATGCACAGCTAAACCTGCTTTAATTGAAAAGTACCGATGAAGACAAAATTTAATTTCTAAAAAATTTTATTCATAGTTTTGTTGAAAACGATTCATAATGCAGTGAAAGGAAACGGCCATTGTTGAAAATTCGCTACAAAATGCAATACGCCAAGATGTCGGAAATCCGAGCTTGGGAACTCGTGAACCGGCCAATGGCAACCAAAAGAACGAAATTGGCATCAAACCATCAATAAATGATGACACTGGTAATATAACTAATCATAAGGTCACTTTTATGACGCTTAATGAGACGATTTATCAGTTCTCACCGGGAAACATTTTTCCAAACAGTGAAACTGAAGAGCGCGACAGCGAAAATTCCCTTGGTTGCTTGCTGACAACATCGCGGGTGCAAGAACAGGAAATTGTACACTACAATTTGTTTCAAACATAATGACATTCGTAATAAGATTACAGTCATTACAGGTTTCTGCTATAGAGTGGCCATTTTCAACTTTTATAGGTAGTGGATGACTTCGTTCACCTCATGACATCAGTTGTTTTTAGAACTTGAATATGACATTGGAAATGCTTTTGTCATATCAAGTCTGTCATTGAAGTGTGCGCAGATATACTACTCGCGACATACTTCGTTGTGGAATATACGATCAGTATCTGAAAAGATGTTACTTACAAACACTTTAGCAATCGATTAATAGCTTTTGTGTGGAGGTCACCGTCGTTTCCACGGTCTTTTCGAAATTAACACCTGTGATCTACAAGAAGGATTAAATGCGATTTCAAAGTAATTTTCACTTCAAAAAGAAGATATATTTTATTAATGTGCTGCAACTAATGTATTATAGTTGTCCATTACTCTTCTTTCCCTTGTCAAGGTTAAAACTGGTAGATCTAATCTACTGGCACATGAATAAAGAAATTCCAGACACAGAGATAGAGAAACCGAAAGGACCACACAATCGAAAATACGAAAAAGAAGCCATTATAAAATATTGGGTGCTTCAGACAAGTGTTCAAATCAATATTGATGTTCTTGATCGCTTTATGGAGTCAAAGTGTAAAGTGTGTATTTAAAAGAACATTTTTGACTCATGGAATTTTGTTCCAAACTAGGTATAAAATCGGTTCCCTTCTTAAAC
The DNA here is from genome assembly GCF_023864275.1 of Schistocerca cancellata. Lineage (NCBI taxonomy): Eukaryota > Metazoa > Arthropoda > Insecta > Orthoptera > Acrididae > Schistocerca > Schistocerca cancellata. The sequence continues at coordinate 215,863,852 of NC_064632.1, read as the reverse complement.
CCGAGGAGGCTGCTATCGGGAGTCTAGAGGGAGTGCGCGGAAATCAGATGACGGTGCAAGCAGACAGTGTCTTGACTGGCCAGGGGCAGTCGGGGAGTGACGGTTCGACGAGATACCAGGAGGTGAGCAGTAATATCGAGTACAGGCATCGCGTGCCGGGGCTAGTCGCTATGACATGGCTGTGGGCGTGTATTTTAGATGGTTGGCCGTCTGGGATCGTATATCGAGTCACCTGCATGGTTCTTGGGATCTACCAAGCTGCCCTGGTCGGGGAAACTCCTTGCTCTGGATTTCACGCCCTTTAATGTCAATTGCCTGTAACGAAAATCTACATAACTGAACCCTTCCGGCAATTTGTCAAGACTATAACTGATTTGGTGAGCATTTCTGTTGTCTGAGTAATGTTGCACTGCAGTTTTTATGTGGTTTAACGGCGTGTGACTTAATTTTAGAGTGACTGTAAAACCTGCCGTAACAGCTTATTCTATATTCATTATAGGGAACACCAAAAATTTAAATCGTATTTGATCCATTCCAATTTTTATTCTCACGGTGATTGTTAGTTCGGGTGAATGCAGCACAAGTCATATGCAGGGAAAGCTTTGCGTATGTGGTATTTCGTTAGTAATGTTTGAAAGTGAATTGAGGCCAAGCTGTCGAGCAGCCTTTCTTAGTGCTTGTGTTCAGGTTTCATTGTGGTTAATAAGAGCAGTTAAAATATATTCTCTTACAACGTTTCTACAGTCTTTTAGTGTTTCTGTCCTGAGTTATAATGCTTCCCCATATTGAGCAAACTGATTAGAACACCTTTTTATCATAAAAAAGTTTATCCATATCATAAGTTGTAAAGATGCTGCGGAGTCTGAATAAGATTTTGGAGCCATTATACCGCACTGTGCTGTGGATTTAATGCCTCTTTGATTAAGTAGTTTAATTCAGAAATGGAAATTGCCTCTAAAAAGCTGTTGTATGGCATTTTTCATTTAACTGCGGTTAAAAATTCAGTAAAAATGTTATTGCACAGCTGGCCATTGCTGTCCTGTATTTATTATTGTTATTTCACCTCAAGCAAGCATTTGTTCTTAAGTTAACCATTCCTGTTATTTGTAATACATTTATTATGATGAGCGCCATTTGAATTAAAGGCCATCCTGAAGCATACTGGAATTTTATTAAAGATACTGAATTAAAAAAGAATTTCAAGGTTTAAATTATTTGTGGACGCTCATATCAAGCCATGATCAGTGTCCATATCTTTTTTTATACTTACAAGACTTTCTACTATGCCATGGTTTAAAATTTTTATGCGTTATTGCTCTTTGGTTTTTTGTGAGCTCTGTTCATATTTGAAATGTAATATCAGTTTTTAGTCTGTTACATATATTTGATTATAATTGTCCTCTTACCAGTGTCTGTGGGTCCTGTTCATTGATCCTATATGGCGCCAGGGCATGAGGGGTTGTGACTGTCTGGAGTTGTCTATTTAAATATCTTTGCACTAAATTTGATTTTATGTCCTTTTGGTAAAAGATTACAATCAAGATATAAATAATTTCTATCCAAATAATGTGCAAAGTAAACTCCTATACATATAAGAAAATTGTAATTGACCAACGTCTGTGCATCGGAGATATTCAAGAAAACTTAATAGGAGGAGTCTTCATAACAGCAATAGAAGCAAAAGCCATTATTTTTAGGTTTTTGTTTGTTTGTCTGTTCGCCTTTCGTATGTGTGTGTATCATGTAAAAATTACTGCACGAAACTGGACGAGGCTTTCGTAGTTGTAATGTTAGAGGTCTGACTTAAAATGTGGTGCATGTTTCATCTTTAAACGCCGTCGAATTATCTATACATACAGACTGTTACCTTTAATTAGCTTAGTATACGGGAGTTGGAATCTATAGGACATTCAGGGAAACTGTCTTACCTGCCTTTAGATCCTTTTCTTGTGGAAAGAATTTGTCATAATCATACTTTTGGCCTTGCGTGAGTTGTCCACAAAAACGAGTAAAATTGGCAATTATTTTGTGCGGATCGACTCAGTTTCGTTTAAGTATGATTTCATTGTACTGCAGGAAAAAAGTCGGGACAACAGAAGTTTTATAAATGTAAACTAAGTAAACTAGGACAGAAATGAGAGAATCCGTAAAAATTAATATTTTTTGGAACGTTTTATCATCACAATGTTAACGTTTTAATCCTGTTATCCATAAACATTCCTGAATTCAAGTGGTTCAAATGGCTCTGAACACTGTGGCACTCAACTGCCGAGGTCATCAGTCCCCTAGAACTTAGAACTACTTAAACCTAACTAACCTAAGGACATCACACACATCCACGCCCGAGGCAGGATTCGAACCTGCGACCGTAGCGGTCTTGCGGCTCCAGACTGTAGCGCCTAGAATCGCACGGCCACTCCGGCCGGCTTTCCTGAATTCATTCTTGAATCGGTGTAACTATTATTGTTGATAAGAGTGTCGAGTTGAGGCCACAATTGTCGTTGATAAGTCTGTCGAGTTGACACAAATACATTATCGATTACATTTTATCGAGCGGAAACTAAAAATTCCTTTCGTTAATTTCTTCAGAGGTTTTAATCGTATCTTATCGATGTAAGTGAAGTGATACAGTTGTTTTTGTTTTTGTATTAGTGTCTACGTTTAATTTCTTTCATTCTTGAATTCATTCTTCAATTGCTGTAACTATTATTGTTGATCATTTTGTCCACTAATAATAATGCCTTTCCGAAAACGGTAATCTCTGTTCGGTCTGTAGTCGAACCAATCGAGCACGGTTGGGAAGATCAACAGAAAGTGAACGGGAGCGTGAAGGTCATTTAATGTCGCAGGGTTCGCGCATCACTAGCTCAGATAATTCGTTTGTAATGACTCCTATGGGCAAAATATGAAATATTGTATGTTCAGAATTTCTTTAATTTTCGTAATTTCCTTAAATACAACACTAGGCTGTTCCTCTATCCAGGTCTACTGGTATTTCATATTTCAAGTGTCGGTATCTGTGCTTACAAAGACGTCAATTCCTTTACCGTTGCTCTCTTTTGACAGCTTCACTTTCAGCTCTTAACACCCGCTTTTCTCACCGATGATAAGCTTCAGGATTTATGAAAATTCATGCGGGTTCGATACTAATGCGAACTAAATCTCGGACAGAAGCTAGTTTAAAATAAATAATAGCGAACTTCGTTATTTATTTATGAATGATGTTTGATATATTATTTCCATATAAAGGTTCTGGCCTAGCCCCCCCCCCCCCCCCCCGCCCAACATTTAATCAAGCTAACGTCAAAGTGGCGCACCAATTCAGATTGCACTTTATTAAAACTACTGCTGTGGAAAACATCAATTAAGATACATCTGTCCCAGTGAGACTCCTTCCTAGTCAGATATAAGCTCTGCAGGTTACGAAAATAAGAATGTCACAATGTGTGTTTGACACTCCCTTGTCACGCTTTAGAATAACAGGTACGGGACTGGTCGTGGCACAGGCGGGCACGTGATACGTGTTGTACACGCGGGGCGCTGCTGACTATGGTATCGCCCCACTGAGGGCGTTATGTAGTGCATTGATTACAGATAATTTGCTACGCGTAATGCAGCCGGCCGCTTTGCCTTGCAGATTAGTCTCGCGACATAGCGCCCTGAGGGACACCTCGGTGCAGATTACGCGCCTCGCGAAATCTGAGACGTCTTCGCTGAGGTTCCGGGTACATATGGACAAAGTATTTGAAACTTGTTTGCCGTTCTGAGTTTGTGTGCGCTCACGTATCTGTTACATGGACTCCATTTCCACTGTCGTCAGAGAAATTCAAGGCTTTGCGTTTGTTATTTTTACAGTCATCGCGGGGAGTAAGAGAAATTTTACATTGAGTCCCAAAACTCAGATGTTGAAGTTGTGCATAGGATGAAGGATCCAAACTTCGATACTATAAGGCAAGTAGATCATAGTCAGAAATCAAGGGCTGCCACGTCTTGAACGACCATTGTGCATGACACATTAAAGCTTACATAATATAAATCAGTCCCCACTGTTACTTTCTGTTATAACTGCTAAATCTCCGCTACTACCACTGCTACTGAATCTTTACCCTTCGCTAAAACCACTGCGACCCCCTGTCTAGAAGTGTATAGTATCGATTACGCTGTTCCCTTAGTAAGCTCCATTTTCAACTGTGTGAGCTATGTACAGTCATGCCCTCATTCATTCAGACAAGCAACACGAACATGTAAAAAACTTTTTTTAGAATTTAATCATAAGGCATACAGAGACGGAGAGTCAAAACGGTGGCGTCTGGAATTTATATTACGTAAACGTTTCTAATAATTGTTGGATTTGTTTATTATTCTGTTTTACTAGACCACCACCTGTGCGGCCAAATGTAAACGGCAACGAATTCTTTAATGCCAACAGTCAGCTATCATTACTCCAACACACACTCTGGTAATTCTGTCGAATAATATGCGTGTGATGGCACCAGACTTAATTTTCACAATTCCCTTCTCGAACAAGTATAAACTGAACTATATTACTATAGCACTTCAACAAAGTTTCTCTCGCTTTCTGTTCAGTACCACACTAAACGTTTTGGCTAAGTAAATTTACAACACTTTACACTGTTATAAATTCTCTTTACGATCTTACGTATTACATCAAAATTTCCTACAGAAAACTTGGCTCTGAATCTCAGATACGTGCAGTTTTCGTAAGCTCTGTAACAGATCGCTCTCCACACTTGATGAACTGGTCATTATTTTGCTGCGGTGGCCAGTGTCGTATATCTTCCCTTGTTAACGTCACCTTGGATTGGCGGCTGGAAGCTGCATGACCTGTGTTCTTCTCCCTTAGTAGTTGGATGTCGGTAACTGCCACAAATGGTGACTTTCAGCAACCATTTTGCATAAATTTCATTGGAAACATCTTGCTCCTAAGTGACATGAGAGGTAGAATGAGAGTTCTAAATAATCCAACAAAGCACGCTGGATGGGATTTGATGAGATCTTTCACGAAAATCAGAAGGTTTCGCTTCAAAATGTACACGCTTGATTGACTTGATTTGTTTGCGCACGTGTATATTTAAAGTAAAGTCACTTCACTTAAGATTCTACCCCCACATGTTTGATGATTCTAATTAAGCTGCCAGTTTGACAGTTCACTTATAAAATAATGAACCACATACGCAATTCAATCGGTAGCCACAGTTTGCTCATATGTTCACCTCCTTTAACAGGTTCATTAGCATTTTATGTTAAGTTTCTTCGCATTTCTCTCATTCATCCACCTTACTGCAATGTCCATCAACCCTGAAGTTATTTGAATTTCACGTAGATACTATTCGTCATTAAATTCTTCTGAATAATTTCTATTCTTCTTTCTGGGCTGTGAATCTATACTCGTGTGGTAAAAAACCAAGGGTTCATGTAGCATTCATCATACAGGTGTACAGTTCTATCATTGGTTCAAATGGCTCTTGAGCACTATGGTACTTAACTGCTGTGGTCATCAGTCCCCTAGAATTTATAACTACTTAAACATAACTAACCTAAGGACATCACACACATCCATGCCAGAGGCAGGATTTGAACCTGCGACCGTAGCGGTCGCGCGGTTCCAGACTGCAGCGCCTAGAACTGCTCGGCTACTACGGGTTCTATCATTGCTCTCTGATAGCACGACTATTGAAAATACGCGATAGTTCCAATTCATATATCGACATACACTTCTCTTAATACTCCTTTCACTGACACAGCCTTAATTAATGCTCCTCCACGTTTTCACTATTAACTTTAATAAAAATTCCAACGTCTGCCTTACTCCCAACTCGTAGCTCCAATCTTAGCTGCTTTCGCCTTCCTATCTCGGTTAAAAACAAATTATATCTAATTCTAACTGAACATGGAATGTGAATCGATTGACAGTAACTTGATTACAAGGAATAAATTTTCGTAGTAAGAACATTTTATAAACAACTCTCTTATGTAACCAAATACCCATAAATTAATCACGTCTGAACAGATATAAGCAATAAATAAGATATATAATTTATATGTAAAACAAAACGTTAATCAATAAACATCGACTAATTAGAACACATAATCAGCTATTAATAAAATTTTCGTCTCATCATGTGTTTGTGAATTGCTTACGTTACATTATAACTACTGCCTGCTACTTGGACGTTGGCGATGCTGACTGAATTCATCTATGATAAATTCACATTAGAGTTAATTACTGATCTAAGAACAGGTCTGGTTCACGAAAATGAAACAATACTCGTTACATCTAACGATGGCAAAGCAGGGTCTACTGTCTGGAAAGCAGAAATAATGTGCAATGAAAACATGATTTATGCTAAGATTGATCAACTTGGACAGAAAATATAGAGACGCCACAGAGAGATGAACAAGAATCTCGGCAAAAAATGACCGAGCGAGGTGGCGCAGTGGTTAGCACACTGGACTCGCATTCGGGAGGACGACGGCTCAATCCCGTGTCCGGCCATCCTGAGTTAGGTTTTCCGTGATTTCCCTAAATCACTTCACGCAATACCCGGATGGTTCTTTTCAAAGCGCACGGCCGACTTCCTTCCCTAATCCGACGAAACCGATGACACCGTTGTTTGGTCTCCTTCGCCAAATGAATCCAATCCAAATCGGCAAAGAATTGTTCGGTAACAGAATTTGCCGAGATGGTACTGAGTAGTGAGGAAAGAGGTACGTTTTTAACCACACAACAGCTTGGCCTTGAACTCCACAGTTCGAATCGTACGTTGTGGGGAGAATAGAGGAAACAACATTACATTCCTATCATAAAAAGTGTGTTAATATAAAGAAACCAAACGTTTTATAACCTTGAGTACATTTCTGTAAACCGATTGTGTTGTAATTTTGAACTGAAACTATTATTCGATACTTTGAACATCTGATGTGAAAATAAGTTGTTGCTATAAGATGTAACCTGATGTGGGCTGGAATCAAAGCTTTCAATAATTACACGTTGTCGATTCCCCGGAAGGCTGTCAAATATTATTGATACTTTTTATTACTTTTGGCTGCTACGAACGGAAATGAGCAGTAAAGCTGCAAATGACTTTTATTAAAAATAAATGTACATTTCTGCCAATTAGTTCATTAACTGAAACTACTCAGTACAGTGCTACTATCTGAATAACTTTGCTACAAAGTCAGAGATGTCGAACATATGTTGCGTGGACTTAGGGCCATAGAAGTCCGCTTTTGACGTAATTCGTGAGGGAATTCCCATCACCGGCATTTTAATTGAAATGGAAAGGTTCTTTGATGTTTCTATTTGTATAGCGAAAAAAATTTTGGACTTCCCTTTTGTACACACGCAATCCATTCGTCCCGTAAGAGACATACGAGCACAAATAAAAGAAAAAGTAGGTCAACTGTCAGCAAGATACACGCTACATCGTATCTGTTCACAGAGCTAAATTCAAAACATAGTATGCACGTGAGTATTATATGTCTCACACAGCAGTCTCGAGAAACATCTTCTCTTACTGTGATGTTTTGTTTCATTTAGGGCTCTGTACGCCGTAAAATACGAACGTTTATCACGAAGCACACAGGTTGATCAGATAACTGGCGCTAAGTTTTTCGCAGATCCATTAAGAACACGCTAAAATCACATTAAAGTATAGAGATTTTCGAGACTATAATGTCGCCCTAGCACGGACTGACCCAGACTAGTCACGAGATCGTTTAATGAATTTAACAGCTTTCGCTGAAACCCGTAGACACCTCTGAAAGGATTAAAGTTTGCACAACTGTAGAATTCACGTGTCACGAGCATGGATTTATTAAAAGTCACATTTGTAATTCAAGATAGTAAAATAGGATTTTTGATAGTGTTATCGGTTATTCCATTATGTTTCAGATACTGTGTTTTCTTTCAGGGAATTATGTAGCTTTTGCGATGTAACTATAGAATTGTGATACTGAGGCGTACAACAAAATCTTAGCGTTTTGAATGAAACAAACCTCAAAATAATGGAATATGGTAATAACGCTAAGAGTAGAGAAAACCTCAGTTACTATAATATCCCACCGCTGCCTGGGGCGAATCCAGACACGTCTCCACTGCTCATCGGGGCTCAGTTCGAAGCGGGACTCATCACCGAAGACAATTCTACTCCAGTGAGATTCCAGGCCGAACACTTGTCTGGAGACGCTAGAGACAGCGGTGGGATACCAACCTGACTCTCGCCCACCTTACTGTCCGACAAACAGGAGTGATCGTCTGGGGTACCGTTTCATCTCGTGGCAAGATCCCTTTAGTCGCCATCCACGGCGCCCTTGCAGCACAGTGGTACGTTAACGATATACTATGTCTCGTTTGTTGGCCTTCATGGCAAGCCATCCTGGGCGTACACTTCAGCAAGGTATTTTCCTCCAACATAATGCGAGAGTTTTTGCAACCTTTCTTCGTGCTTGCCAAACCCTACCTTGGCCTTCCAAGGTTTCTGGAATCCTCCCAAATTGAGAACGTTTGTAGCATTACTACCTCGAGTTGTTGACGACGTAGCGCGCCATTTGCACAGAATTTAGCACGATATCCCTCAGAAGTATATACAGCAACTCTGCCATTCAATGGGTAGCCGAATAACTACTAGCCTAGGGTGGACCAACACGTTATTAACTTGGTCAGTTTGTGAAACTCTTTCTGTTATATAAATTATTCAATTTGTTTAAAAGTTGTGATCATTTGTTTCTCTGTAGCGTACATCACATTTACAGATTTCCGTCCCTTTCGGATAATTCTTTCGTGCAAAATCTCTCTCTCTCTCGCTCTCTGTCTGTCTCAGGGTGTATTATCGCAATGTGCACATCTACGTTCTCTGTCTATTTCTGGTAGCTTAGGCCCAGTAAGGTATATTTTATCTGTATAACAAAAAATTGTGTGCGAGGGAGAGACAGTTGATGTCAGGAGTTCACTGGGAGACTCGAGTGTGTTAAGGTTGGGCAAGCGCGGGATAAATTTGCGAAAAAAAATCAGTTAGTTTGTGGGAAGAAAGAAGTAGTGCAAGGAGGAGCAGTTTAGAAGATATCAAGATAGTATTGTGAGACGAAGAACCTCGTTATTTTACAAGGAAAGGCGATTCGAAAATGGAACATTCTGGATGACGACTGAAAAGATGGATGGTTGTGGCAGCTCAAATTTTTGGTACAAAAAAGCAGTTGTATCTCGTAGTGAGAAGCTTTTATTTTTAGTAACGAACAGCAGGTAATGTTTGGCGAAAGAGAACGAGCACTTTACTCGGTAGTAGTAAAGCAGCACGAGGAACATTCTGGTAGTCGATTGATGAACTATTGTTCTAATCATTATTACTTCAGAAAGACGATTTTATTCTGAAAATGGATACAGAATAGTAAACGTACAGAATAGTAAGCACATGTGGTGAACTCGGAAAAGTCAAGAACCCCAAGAAAAAGATTTATTTTAATGTCATCACAGAAAACGTCAGGGGAAAGAATGATTCAAATGGCTCGAAGTACTATGGGACTTAACACCTAAGGTCATCAGTACCCTAGACTTAGAACTGCTTAAACCTGACCAACCTAAGGTCATCACACACATCCAAGGCAGGATTCGAACCTGTGACCGTAGCAGCAGCCCGGTTCCGGACTGAAGCACCTAGAACCGCTCGGCCACAGCGGCCGGCCAGGAGCAAAAGCGAAGATCCATAACACTTAATCGTAAAGAACCAGCAACTATCACACTGAGAAACCATACATAACACCTTAATATATTCCAACAGCAAAAGCGAATTGTTTTCCATGGTATTCCACAAAAAACAAAAACCGTTCATTTTAGTGCCTTGCAGACTGATTAGGAGCGGAAAATGATTGATATTGTTCTGTGCTTCAAACTATGAATTGCCTTCAAAAGTTAGCCTAAACAGAGTGAGGTCCTAAACTTTCGACTATTTAATTTCGAGCGAAGTAATAAAAGGACTGTCTGCCATCTATGCATATAGTTACGCAGACGCCATTGTTGAGAGCGTGAAATTGGTATCTACATCATTTACACTGAAGCGTCAAAGACTGATATAGGCAAGAGTACTCAAATACAGAAATATGTAAAGAGGCAGAATACGGCGCTGCGGTCGGCAATGCCTGTATAAGACAACAAGTGTCTGGCCCAATTGTTAGATAGATAACTGCTGCCATAAAGACGGATTATCGGTATTTAAGTGATTTTGAATGTCCTGTTATAGTCGGCGCAAGAGCGATGGGGCACAGCATCTCCAAGGTAGCGATGAATTGGGGATTTTCGCGTACGACCATTTCAAAAATGTACAGTGAATAATAGGAATACGGTAAAACATGAAATCTCCGACACCAATGCGGCCGGAAAAAGATCCTGCAAGAACGGACCAACGACGACTGAAGAAAAGCGTTGAACGTGACAGAATTGCAACCGTTCCGCAAATTGCTGCAGATGGGCCATCAAAAAGTTCTGGTCGCGAGCCATTCAACGAAACATCATCATTTAATCTGGGCTTTGGGAGTGAAGGCCCAACAGTGTACCCCTGATGACGGCCCGACATAAAGCTATACGTCTCGCCTGGGCCAGTCAACACAGACATTGGACTACTGATGACTGGAAACATGTTGTTCGGTCGGATGAGTCTCGTTTCAAATTTTATGGAGCGCATGGACGTGTATGGGCATGGAGACAACCTCACGGCCGGCCGCGGTGGCCGAGCGGTTCTAGGCCCTTCAGTCCAGAACCGCGCGACTGCTACGGTCACAGGTTCGAATCCTGCCTCGGGAATGGATGTGTGTGACGTCCTTAGGTTAGTTAGGTTTAAGTAGTTCTAAGTTCTAGGGGACTGATGACCTCAGATGTTAAGTCCCATAGTGCTCAGAGCCATTTGAACCATTTGAACAACCTCACGAACCCATGGACCTTGCATGTCAACAGGGGACAGTTTTGGCTGGTGGAGGCTCTGTAATGGTGTGGGGCATGTGCAGTTGGAGAGATATAGGACCGCTAATACGTCTAGATACGACTCCGACAGGTGACACGTACGTAAGTATCCTCTCTGGTCACAATGGACAATGTCCATTGTGCATTCCGACGGCCTTGGGCTACTCCAGCAGGACAGTACGATAACCTACTCAACTAGAATTGCTACAGAGTGACGCCAGAAACACTCTTCCGAGTTTAAGAACTTCCGGTGGCCACCAAACGCTCTAGACATGAACGTTATTGAGGATATGTGGAATACCTTACTACGTGCTGTTCGGAAGAGATGTCCACCCCCTCCTACTCTTACGATTTTACGGACAGCCTTGCAGGATCCATGGTGTCAGCTCCCTCCAGCACTACTTCAGACATTAGTCGAGTCAATGCCACGTCGTGTTGCGGCACGTCTGCGTGCCCGCGGGGGGGGGGGCACTCCACGATATTAGGCAGGTATATCAGTTACTTTGGATCTTCATTTTTTTTATGAGAAATAACTCATGAAGTGTGGTAGCTAAACAAAATTGTTATTTTATACTGGGCAGCTGCAGCATCGAGTTTGTTGTCATTGTTGCAATTATGTACTGTCTGAACACTAAAATATATATTATGGTAACTGAATTTGAGTGTAAGCTAGAAGAGCGTGATAGAGAAAAATACATAACAAAGCGGCTAGCTGCTTGATTTATTAAAATAACTGACGTTGTGGTCTTCAGTCCTTAGACTGGTTTGATGCAGCTCTCCACGCCACTCTATCCTGTGCAAGCTTCTTCATCTCCCAGTACTTACTGCAACATACATACTTCTGAATCTGCTTAGTGTATTCATCTCTTGGTCTTGCTCTACAATTTTTACCCTCCACGCTGCCCTCCAATGCTAAATTTGTGATCCCTTGATGCCTCAGAACATGCCCTACCAACCGGTCCCTTCTTTTAGTCAAGTTGTGCCACAAGCTGCTATTCTCCCCTATTCTATTCAGTACCTCCTCATTAGTTACGTCATCTACCCATCTAATCTTCAGCATTCTTCTGTCGCACCACATTTCGAAAGCTTCTATTCTCTTCTTGTCCAAACTATTTACCGTCCATGTTTCACTTCCATACATGGCTACACCCCATACAAATAGTTTCAGAAACGACTTCCTGACACTTAAATCTATACTTGATGTTAACAAATTGCTCTTCTTCAGAAACGCTTTCCTTGCCATTGCCAGTCTACATTTTATATCCTCTCTACTTCGACCATCATCAGTTATTTTGCTCCCCAAATAGAAAAACTCCATTACTACTTTAAGTGCCTCATTTCGTAATCTAATTCCTTCGGCATCACCCGACTTAATTCGACTACATTCCATGATCCTCGTTTTGCTTTTGTTGATGTTCATCTTATATCCTCCTTTCAAGACACTGTCCATTCCGTTCAACTGCTCTTCCAAGTCCTTTTCTGTCTCTGACAGAATCACAATGTCATCGGCGAACCTCAAAGTTTTTATTGCTTCTCCATGGATTTTAATACCTACTCCGAATTTTTCTTTTGTTTCCTTTACAGCTTGCTCAATACACAGATTGAATAATATCGGGGAGAGGCTACAACCCTGTCTCACTCCTTTCCCAACCACTGCATCACTTACATACCCCTCGACTCTTACACCTGCCATCTGGTTTCTGTACAAATTGTAAATAGCCTTTCGCTCCCTGTATTTTACCCCTGCCACCTTTAGAATTTGAAAGAGAGTATTCGAGTCAAATTAAAAAAAGTAATTCACTTATTTTCGAAACTGCGAAAGATGTCCAAACCGAAAGATGTCTGACCGGGAAGTGTACATGATGATGATCCCTATGATGATATCCAGATCTAACACGTATTGCCAGTCACTTGGTCAGAACGGCTAAATAGAAACTCGTCTCTTTCCCCTACACTTGTCGGGTCGGTGAACTCCATATACTGAGCGTAACGGTCTCCGCCAAACTAGCAAGGAAGCTGCGGCATAGCGCACAACCCCTGGCCAGAGACCAGCCAGTTAGCGAAGGGCCCGCCGGTGCTAATGCAGCCGTAAATAAGCCAGGGCTGAGGGGCGGTGCCGGTGCCGCCCTGTGTGACTTCGTTACGGACGGCGGGCAACTTCCTCGACAGGCCGGGTCGAGAGGCGGCCCGTTTCCGGGAAGGTGCGGTCGCGTCAGCGCCGACACGAGTCCTGGCGCGCAACTGTAGTGCTGTCGCCCTGTCGACAACCAGATCCGGTCGCTCTACGTCTACAAGTGTTTACTTTTCGTACTGTATGCTGCCTGCCGGAAACCAACGCTCGAAGGAAATACACAGGGAGATACCTGTAATCAGGCAGGAAGTGGGTGAGGTGTGTGGCAAGCTGCTACGCACATTAAATCAAAAAATTGTAAATCGACAACATTAATTAAAGTACACTTGCCCCAAAATGATACATGATTAACCGAGATGGAAAATTTAAAACAATTACTAAACAGTCTGTTTCAATAGCGAAGTCTCGGAAGCAATCATAATATATCTCACTACCAAAAGTTTACTTTTCAGTTGAAAGGTACAAATTCAAGAAATACTCTTTCTCCGAAACCCAAGATCATTCAACTCTGTTTTTAGACTGACTGATCTTTAAGAAGTTTTAAATACGATACCATGACAATCATATGCAGATGTAAACCAGTACAAACGAACATGTCGGCATAACGCATTTACACCACTCCACTGCTCTCTCTACCCCACGGCCCACATACAGAGTACCACATTAATAAAAAAAACTAAGCAATGCAATCGAGAGAAAATAAAGTTCTAGACAAGTCTTACAAGTAATGGTTAACTCTCATAACGGCAGAAGAACCATTTCAGACGTACAATTAAAAACTTCCAGGACAAGTAACCATCTTCGCGACAGATATTGGATATACTTACCTAATGTAAGCTTAACAGTACTGCGGTTTAAACCACACAAGCCACTTCAGGCAATCAGTGCAACAGAAGAGTAACACTACATTACAGTTATTTACAATAACCGCTTAACTCCCATTTATATAAGAAGATACACAATCAACTGGCCATTAAATTTGCTACACCAAGATGAAATGCAGATGATAAACGGGTATTCATTGGACAAATATATTATACTAGAACTGACATGTGATTACATTTTTACGAGAAATTAGTACCCAGAACAACCACCTCTGGCCGTAATAACGGCCTTGATACGCCTAGTCATTGAGTCAAACAGAGCTTGGATGGCGTGTACAGGTACAGCTGCCCATGCAGCTTCAACACGATACCACAGTTCATCAAGAGTATTGACTGGCGTATTTTGACGAGCCAGTTGCTCGACCACCATTGACCAGACGTTTTCAGTTGGTGAGAGATCTGGAGAATGTGCTGACCAGGGCAGCACTCGAACATTTTCTGTATCCAGAATGGCCGTACAGGATCTGCAACATGCGGTCGTGCATTATTCTGCTGAAATGTAGCGTTTCGCAGGGATCGAATGAAGGATAGAGCCACGGGTCGCAACACATCTGAAATGTAACGTTCACTGTTCAAAGTGCCGTCAACGAACAAGAGGTCACCGAGATGTGTAACCAATGGCACCCCATACCATCACGCCGGGTTATACGGCAGTATGGCGATGACGAATACACGCTTCCAATGTGCGTTCACCGCGATGTCACCAAACACGTATGCGACCATCATGATGCTGTAAACAGAACCTGGATTCATCCGAAAAAACGATATTTTGCCATTCGTGCACTCTGGTTCGTCGCTGAGTACACCATCGCAGGCGCTCCTGTCTGTGATGCAGCGTCAAGGGAAACCGCAGCCACGGTCTCCGAGCTGGTAGTCCATGCTGCTGCAAACGTCGTCGAACTCTTCGTGCAGATGGTTGTTGTCTTGCAAACGTTCCCATCTGTTGACTCAGGGAACGAGACGTGGCTGCACGATCCGTTACAGCCATGTGGATAAGATGCGTGTCATCTCGACTGTTAGTGATACGAGGCCGTTGGGATCCAGCACGACGTTCCGTATTACCATCCTGAACCCACAGATTCCATATTCTGCTAACAGTCATTGGATCTCGACCAAAGCGAGCAGCAATGTCGCGATACGATAAACCGCAATCGCGATAGGCTACAATCCGGAAACGTGATGGTACGCATTTCTCCTCCTTACACGAGGCATCACAACAGCGTTTCACCAGGCAACGCCGGTCAACTGCTGTTTGTGTATGAGAAATCGGTTGGAAACTTTCCTCATGTCAGCACGTTGTAGGTGTCGCCACCGGCGCCAACCTTGTGTGAATGCTCTGAAAAGTTAATCATTTGCATATCACAGCATCTTCCTCCTGTCGGTTAAATTTCTCGTCTGTAGCACGTCATCTTCGTGGTGTAGCTATTTTAATGGCCAATAGTGTATTTACAGTACAGAATTTTAATTTTTGGAGTCACCAACTAACGAGGATCAAATCAAGTAAACGCTCATTCGCAGTAATGGGCAATTGCCACTTTTGACTTAGGAAGTCGGGATGAGAGGTACACTGAGCGTGGGAGGTCAAGGCCCCCAATTATGTCACTCCTTATCACAACAACTAGCAAATCAATAATTAACAATTTATTCAAAATAAGCCTTTGTAAAACAGATAAGAGGCAGTCTACACGTGGCCGTGTTTAAGACAATATCAAATACACAATCACAACAAATGACTTAAAGGTGAGCAATGGAGTTTTCAATACTTAAGAAACATAAATTACAATGTGAAGGTGATTTTAAAAGGTGGCACAGAGAGTTTTTTTCTTTTTTTGGCAATAATCAGCAATATGAAAGTGATTTACAAGGCACACCAGTTCGTTACGAGCACAACAAGTTAATTAATACGGTTGATTCTCAAGCAAATTAAAAACCCCTTTTTATTTCTTAAAATGTCTACCAAACGGGCAGTGACGCCAGGCTGCCCTGGGCAAAAGGTGACTTAACTTTAAATGCCGGAAGCAGCAGACCAGCCGTCCAAAACAACACCTAAACGCCGGGGCCCAACCGGGAGTCTCTTCCCATTAGGCAACACGTCACAGCTTCTGTGCACCGAAGCAGAACGTGGCTACGTTCCCACACACCCCAACTCGCAGAAAACTGGAGCACAAACAGACGTCAGAAAACACGGCAAACACCAAGCAAACATCAATTAATATGAGTTAAGAGATCAATAAACAACAACATAAATAAAGAACCAATAAAGCTTTCAATTGAAGTGATTGAAGTTTTACAGCAGTGTCAATGCTGTAAAACATTTAAACTAAGAACCGTACACAAATCTCATCCTGAAAATATAGTATCAGACTTTTACACTCTCATAGTTTGCCAAACAATATTCCCACGTATGATTAAGGCCGACAATGTGTACAAAGATAAAATGGAAAAATTTTGAAGGTAATATCATGTTATTCAAATGCACAGCATCACAACGATTCTAGGTTTCGTGCACTTTAATTTCGTTGCATAGGTCTGCAATGTAGCTGCCAATTGTGTAAGCTTGGTATGCAGAAAATTACAACTAGACTATGACGTAATATCTTCAATTCCTTACAGTTACTCCATCATTTGGGAACACTGATTTTTTAAAGTAAGTAGTGACTGCTGGTCTCCATGCGGTCACACACACCTTGGCGACTTCTCTTACTTCTGCACACGTACATTAGGGCAACCAACCAACAAGTACACTCGCTGCAACGCAAATCGTTCAGTGAAACGAAGGCACCAAAATCATGTACACCTTCGATGAAGAGCGTCGTTCGAGATGGTATCGAGGGATGGGTGTCTCCGAGAAAACAGGCACCAAGGAAATGCGACGAACAGCGCCCGGAGTTGACATCAGGCAGGTCCACCACAAACTGGCGACCGTGTTGCAAGGTAGACCGGCCGCTGCGCTGCTGGGCGAGCCCGCGTGTTTTCCTCCTCCGTCCCCGCGAGCACGTCCTTCCGCCTCGTAGCGAGTCCGACTCCAACTGGCGCGACCGCAAAACTGCCGCCAGGTCACATCAGGGGCAAAGGTTGTAGTACAGGCGGGTAATCGACAGTGGCGTGCCAAAGAGTTGCTGTGCCAGAAAAGGCGCACCACGGCTCATCACTTTTATGTTTGAGAAAAGTGAGTGACCAATACCGTAAGTAATAACAGGTCTGATTGCAGTTATAAAGTAATACATTACTGCTAATGACGTGGTCAGTAGGATTTCGGAAGATAATTGCGCCAAGTTTGAGGCGTTATTTACTGTCCACAACATCTGAAATGATAGGGGTACAATAGCGTGCCAGCAAGTCTATTGGCGGAAAAAGTGTCTCAATACAAGCAAGTAATGGTGTCGACAGCTAACATATTTAATAATAATAATAATAATAATAATAATAATAATAATAATAATCACGGTACGGCGCCTGTATATGAAGACACAGCTCCTTAGTGACACACGGTCTAGTTACGTAAATCTGCTAGTAATTTGCCTTAAAACCTACCTAACGACTACCCTAAACACACAAAATTAAATAATGGTCAGTGGTACAAAAAAATTTACCTTTTGAGTTTTCGGCAGTCGTAACAGATAAATAGCAGCAAACGTATAATCTTCAGGGTCACTCGTTTAAGATCTCCGCAGCAAATTTTCCATTGGTCTAAGTACTGTGCCAGTCAAGGCAATCGTGGTTCAGAAACATAACACCGTGGCTGTCTGAAACTCATGACTCAAACTACACACACGAAAGAATCAACACAAAACTACTAGAAATTGAATGTCCCGAACGGTATAATCGTCACACACCTAGGCACACAATATAACCGCTGGCCGCGCTTACGAACATGTAACATCAAAACAGTTACATAAATCTTGAAATGCCAATAATTCCTACGCCTCTTCTGTGTTCATTGTACACAATAATGACACCTGACAAAGAGAATGCTGAATAATTCTCTAAAGAATCTCTAAAGAACGACTGAATCCACATGTCTGTCATTTTCTATAAACTGCAGTTGTGAAGAAATTCGCGGTGTGTTCGCTCAGTGTCCCTTAATTCGAACTTGAGAGCCACAACAGACCACGCAGTTCCCAGTCTCAGCTGCCGCCATTGGCACTGCTCAACCGAAAGTGTAAACATCTACTGCCAAGATCTTGGAATCGTGTTCACTCTCCACCTCAGCAGTGTACACCCGTAGTGTACCTCCGATCCTACAGCCCTCACTGGGCAGGCATAGCCAACGTCTCCTTTCTGCGGCAACAATTCTGACCTCTCGCGACCGGGCATTCGCCCGCTGCTGTATCAATACTAGCCTCCCAATACATCGATATAGATGCCACACGGCACAGTCTCTAAGATTAGCTGATTAAAACCATCTGCAAGGTTAGCTGATTACCCCGTGCTGCTCGGTCACTTGATTTTATTTGCTACTGCATTACTAGCCGCACTCAGCCTTTACGGGTGGGAAGTCATTGAGAGTGTCACCAAACAGATGCTGAGAGCAAACTCCTTTGGATACGTCACTGGTCAATTGTTACCCATGTCTCAACGATTCTAAGCGGCACCACCCATCATGTGTGCTAGTCACGTCCTGCTGTGCTCCACACGTGGAGTCTCAGAAACTTCTTCCTCAGATTTAGACCATTATTTGATACTAGTGTAGTTCTTTTGACCAAGAATGCCCTTTTTGCTGTAAATCGAGTCTGATTCTACACATCAAACTGGGTAGTCGTTTGGTTTCAACTTCCTCCATGTCTTTCCGACTATCATTTCTCTTTAGATTTCTTAAAATTTATCTTGCAGCCATTTTGCTTTAGATATCCTCTATCTTCTGTTTCTTCCAGTCGTAAGTAATTTGTACTTCTGCATTCCCGTTTTTTCCTGCGTATTTTTTGAAATATATATTCTTTTTACCCAAGGTTTCTTCGCAGTTACATTCCTTATACTTACATTTGTCAGTCCAAATTTTGAGGTTGCCCATTTTAGAAATATCCATTATTCTTCAAATGATATGCCGAAACTACTATCATCAGAATTAGAGAGCTTCAAACGAACGTCATCGCTCCTCAGTACTTCATTTTTCTTGAGGACTCGCTTAAAGTTACTCGTCATTACTAAATTATCAATAGAGCCTATATCTGGTGCTCGGTACGCCTTACTGTCCAATATCCGATTTCGGTTTCTCTGATTCAACATAATGGAATCCGTTTTTTTGTTTTTTTTAGAGAGAGAGAACTCACCTCTCTAGAAGATCAGTGCCCAAACGAATCCAAATGCTCTTCACCATTTACAATGAATAAATTGGATGAGGTCTTGAATCAGACTAAGTGTGGCAAAGCATCTCGTTTGGATAATATGCACCCGGAATTTCTGATAAACGTAGTTAATAGCTGAAAAAAATGGCTGGAGCGTGTCTTCTCCAACATCCTAGATAATAGACCACTGCCCAACGAGCTAAAGAGAATAAAAATAGTGGCAAATTTCAAACCTGGTAAACCAGCCTACTACCCCAAAAGTCTTAGACCAATTTCCCTTATGCGCTGTACTCATATAAACAGAATTGGCAGCTTCGGTCTGCAATGTATCCCAGTTGAACAAGCAGATTTGAGGCCACAGAAACGTTACTACGACCACGTGCTGGCCCTAACAACTTTCATAGAGGCTGCTTTCCAAGACAACGTGAAAATATCTGTCGCGTCCGTAGACCTAACCGCAACATATGACACATTCTGGGGAGAATGGATGAGGTACAAATTACTAAAAACAATCTTATCCCGAAAAACTGGTACTCACAACACCATAGTAGACAATAGGTATTTCCATGTTTACTTGGAAGAAGTGAGCAATGAAAGGAAATTATGTAATGGTCCACCACAGAGCTATGTCTTAGTCCCCTGTTATTCTACCCGAGTATCTCCGATCTCCCCAACACTAGATTAACAAAATTCTTCTACGTGAACGATATCGCTCTTACCTGCAGAACCAAACATCTGGGGCAAGCGGAGATAATTCTCAGCATAACTCTAGCTGAGCTGAATAAAACTGTCATCACGCGCAAAAATGCCGAGTTCGAATATCCAATTCGACAGCGAAAATCGATTAAATCCGTCTCTTAGCGATAAGAGTTTGCTATTTTATGCAAGTTATTATGTAACGCTATAGAACACAACATATCAGTTAACTTTAAAGCGTCACATATCGGATAGAAGCATTTTCCTCATTCGACAAAAAAGGAAAAATTTTCAGCTCGACCACATATTTTAAGCGGAAGGAAAGCACATATCAGCTCAAGCAATCGTTCCCACCCTCAGGTTTGGGCCATCATTCTGATAGCACGCTGTTATAACATGTTTAAAGCACAGCTTTTAAATTTTCGCTTGCACCAGTTGTTTTTCATTCGCCCCACCCCAGTGCAGCCGCAGAGCCCGAGCGCGAAATACTGTATAGTGCAGTGACTGTAAGAGCCCTCTAATAGGCTATTTACCTATGTTAAAAAATATGGTTCCAGTTGTTAGGGTTCTGATTAATTGTAATATTTTAAGTAGCACTTATGGTCAATATTCTCAGAAAATATGTTAGCTTTACGTACCTAAAGCTTAAAAAGCATTAAATATGAAGATCTGATCACGTGATCGAAAACGATCTGTTATTGGCTGATGCTCTGGTGACGTCACAGTCTAGGAGTAAGACGAGCATTTCAGTGATGTAAGACGCAGTTACAACTTTTAAGTAACAATAGAAAGGAATTTTGTGAACTTTCATAGAGGGAGCCTTTCGAAACTTGATGCGTTTTTGCTCCACTCATTTAGCCCGGTGATATGTGCAAAGACGTATATTCTTTTCCCTGATCGCTGCACCGTCATTAAACTCACTCAAAACTGAGGAACCGTAGAACTTTTGCAAATAAGTCCGTATATTATTACTACATTGTCGACTACCAGTCATGAGCTGCGACCCAATATAGAATAAAATTATTCTTAGCATAAGTTTATGTTGATTTCCGCCGGCCGCGGTAGCCGAGCGGTTCTAGGTGCTTCAGTCAGGAACCGCGTGACAGCTACGGTCGCAGGTTCGAATCCTGCCTCGGGCATGGATTTGTGTGATGTCCTTAGATTAGTTAGGTTTAAATAGTTCTAAGTAGTTCTAAGGAGTTCTAAGTTCTAGGCGACTGATGACCTCAGATGTTAAGTCCCATAGTGTTCAGAGCCATTTGAACCATTTGTTGACTTCCTTTATAGAAAACACTCAGAAGAGTAATTCCATCCAGCTGGCGTTCGATAGCGCACGGATAGCGCATCTGACTGAGGCTAAGTGGTCAAACGTTCGAATCCTGGCACGATCAAAATGTTTTTAAAAGTCCCTCACTAAGAAAACAGCGTTAGCAACAACTGATTGTAGCAGTTGTTTCGATTGTGGGATGTATTATATATAGTTCCACACTAGTCTTAGTCTTTTAAATGGACAACATTGGATAAATGGATTTACTTTGGGAACAAACAATACACTTTTCTCGAAAGCATTATTATTAGTCAAGATATCATCATACGCCCACAGTACAACGAGGTGTCGGACGATGAGGTTATACGGGGAGATACAAAGCGTATACAACATGCAGGTGGCACGAAGTTAAGGTCTCTTTGTGAGTGTAACTAAAGTTAGCGTCTGAAGTGGACTTAATCCATCTTTATGTAAAACGATGAAACAGCAAATGCTTGAACAATAAGGGTCCTAGCTGGATAGTACGAAGATGAAAACACTATTACTAATAAAATAAAAAGTTGTGGCCACACTAACTATAAAATATCTTTTAGAACATGACTCGTGTGAACAGCAATTGCAAATGTAAGCGCATGTAAACACGAATTTTCGCTGCATAGATATATCTGTAGTAGAACCGGCCCTATCTGTTATTGAATATCTTCGTAGTGCAGCGCATTTGTCAAATCTACCCTCCATCCATTTACCAGCCTCAATCTATAGTTCCTCAAGAACGCATAAATACATGAGAAAAGATCCTTAGTACTTCTACACTAGGTCTCTAACTCAATTCGTCAGTAATTCCGATTCAGTGACTGTTTTCAAATGACACCTTGTTTTTTGGTGGTGTTTTAACTGTGAGAGAAACTAGATTATGCTGATATTAATTTAATTAACGTGAACGGGTTCAGTATTTTGATAGCCTGTACGTCACAGTAAAATCGGCCATAGGGAGCGTAGAAATAACACCGCTGTAAAACCCATTTTGACTTATTAGGTATTGAAATGAAATTCTCAGTACGAATAAGAATTAGCTTTCTGAAGAGCTAGCTGATAAGAGTAATAAACAGCACTTGTCAAGGATACAGTAAGGAGAGCTTTGACAACTCCTGCACGAATAACTTTCCAGTAGATGCTTTTGGCTTTTGAACGAGAATTATTCACAATGAAGTAAATATGCGGAGAGTAAGTCGCTGTGTAACGAAAGTCTATAAGTCGAGAATCTGCATCGGTTAGAATTGCGGAGATAATTTGGCGCCTCAGATTAGATTAAATTCTTTCAGACTGAAGTTTCACTTCTCGTTTTTTTTTCCTTTTTTGCATCCACAAAGTTATAATTACACGAGATAAACTTTAATTAAAACATTTTTTAAAAGAACGATAGGGACGTGTAAGAACTAGAAACCGACTCGACTGAGAAGCTGTGGAGCTGAGCATTTATCTGCCCAAGGGGAAAGGGGGGGGCGGGAGCGGGAGGGGGCAAAGGCAGAAGAGACCGGCAAGGGAGGGAGGGAAAAGACGGAGTGGGAGGAGGGGATGGGCTGGCCCTTGTTTAATTTGAGAATGTCGCCGCCCCCTTTGAGAGAACTGATTTCGCGAGCCCGGGCCTGGGATACGCACAATGGCGAGATCAAAGGGCCAGCGCCGGCCGCGGCTACTGCCCAATTTCCACGGTTGCTGGGCTGGAGGACGCCTTTATGTAAAAAATGGCCGCGATACTACCGGCAGACGAGCCAACTTCCAGCCCTGTACAGCCTCGTCGTCCGTCACTGTCGTCACTGCAACATCCTAACTGGAAAACAGACTTAACGGCGCCGACGTTCGCACGCTGCACCACGTGGCATTTACTTATGTCAGGCGATAAATACGCCACCCATCCAAAGAGTTTCGAGGCTGATTTCATTCCTGGCGTATAAGCAACGACAGTGCGGTTTCAGCTTGAACTACTCTAAACAAGAGATACGTACTCGACCAGTCGATGAAATGAAATGAACGTATAGCATTGTTGGCCGGGAGGCACCAACCGCCGGCCGCGGTGGCCTAGCGGTTCTAGGCGCTCAGTCCGGAACCGCGGGACTGCTACGATCGCAGGTTCGAATCCTGCCTCGGGCATGGATGTGTGTGATGTCCTTAGGTTAGTTAGGTTTAAGTAGTTCTAAGTTCTAGGGGACTGATGACCACAGATGTTAAGTCCCATAGTGCTCAGAGCCATTTTTTAGGCACCAACCGGGGAAGTTCGGCCTCTGAGAGCAAGTCTTATTTGAGTCGACGTCACAATGGGCGACTTGCGTGCCGGTGATGAGGATGACATGATGATGAAGACAACACCCAGTCCACGAGCGGAGAAATTTTCCAACACGGCCGGGGATCGAACCCAGGCCGGCTGCACGGTACCACCCATCGAAGCAGGCGGACGACCTGTCGATTCTGAGCAGGCAAATTTTAAGTAGCGGACGTTCGACCGCAGTACGTCACTTTGTTGTGTCACAAATTACAATCAGACTAGATCCTTAAATCAGATGTTGAAATTCTTCTGCGGAACGTTTTGAAGAAGAAAAAAGTGTGTGCAAAGTTTGTCGTGCATGCCTTGACTCCCGGACAAAAACAACTTCGCCTGTCAAAAATTTAGAGAACCGGCATTTGCAGCTGACTGCCGAACGGTTCCACTGCTGCCAATATACGTCGCGCATAGGGTCCACTAAGATAAGATACGAGAAATTAGAGCTCATACGGAGGCGTACAGACAGTCGTTATTCCTTCGCTCTATTTGCGAGTGGAACAGGAGGGGAAATGACAAGGACAACAAGGTATACCCCGCCGCTCACCGTACGGTGGCTTGCGGAGTGTCTGTGTGGATGTAGATGTAGACGTATTCCACGAAATGACTGAAATGCAAAACAAGAATAATTCTTTTCGGGAAAAAATCCTCACAGGGGACGAGACTTGATGTTATAGAAAGGAACCTACCACAAAGCGGCCAAGTGCAGCAAGTTATACAAAGGTTAAACTCTTTGACGACATGCCATTAACTGAAATCAGCATGACACGTGATATAGACAACATTCCACAGAATTCTGTTTCACATGATTATAGGTACCTTCTGTGCGTTGTAATTAATTTGGGGGATGTGAAGGAGGCTATGTAGTATTGTGCACGACTTAATACACGACGGTATGGAGAGAAAAATCTGGAGTACAGCATTGTATGGTATCAAAACATGGTCTATGGGAAAACCGGAACAAAAGAGAATCGAAGCCTTTGAGATGTAGAGCTACAGACGACTGTTGAAAATCAGGTCGAGTGATAAGGTAAGTAACGAGGAGCTTCTGCGCAGAATCGGAGAGGAAATGTATATGTGGAAACCGCTGACAAGGAGAAGGGACAGGATGATAGGACACCTGTTAAGACATCAGGGAGTAACTTCTATGGTACTAGAGCGAGGTGTAGAGGGCAATAACAGTACAGGAAGACAGAGATTGGAATACATCCAGAAAATAATTGAGGACCCAGGTTGAAAGTTCTATTCTGAGGTGAAGAGATTGGCACAGGAGAGGAATTCGTGGCGAGCCGCATCAAACCAATCAGAAGACTGATGACAACAAAAAAAAAAAATTTAGAAGAAGGGAGAGAGAGAGAGAGAGAGAGAGAGAGAGAGAGAGAGAGATTCAGAGAGAGAGAGAGAGAGAGAGAGAGATAGGGAAAGTGAGCTACAAAGTTGTGCAGGAACTGTCGTCGTAGGAAAGCCGGATAGAAGCAGGAACGATCAGCGAACAAGTTAACAAAACAAACAAAAGATATACTTACGTGCAGCAAGAAACAGAGTCCGGCTGTCACAATGACCACAAGGAAAAGTATATGACGATGGTATCTGTTATTGCTGACATGTCCGAGAGAACAGATACCATCTTCGTGTAGTTAAGGCTAACCGGCCATTGACCTTCTTCTTCTGAGCTGGATGCACACGCATTGCCCGAACTCTTACGGGACTCGGAAAGATCGTCTGCCGCGATTAATGAGTGTAATGGGCAGGGGCACTACGAATGTAGTGTGTGGACATTAAGTTGGGAATGTGGGTCTCACGGGGAGCGTGCAAGGGATAAATCCCTGCAGTCGCGCTATTCTCTGTGCCCTCGGTGGCTCAGATGGATAGAGTATCTGCCAGGTAAGCAGGAGATCCCGGGTTCGAGTCCCGGTCGGGGCACACATTTTCAACCGTCACCGTTGATGTATATCAACGCCTGTCGGCAACTTAGGGTCTTGATTTAATTATCATTTCATACAAGGAAAAATCTCTCTGTACTAAAGCACGAACTATGAAGATGGAGCAGCGATCAAGTGTGGTCTGGCTGGTGTCCCATACAGCTCAGCTTAACGGTCATCGGTTGTTGCCCCGTTGGGGACAGAGATGGCTGGAACCTGGTGTGGTACTCTCGGGAAGGCGGCAGAGCACGGAGCTGTACCTGGCGTTCAGTGGCTTACGTGGCAGGCAGCGGTTTGGATCCCAGCTGCGGCAGAAGTGTCTGCTTCATCGGCGCAGCGCGGAGCAGCACAGACTAGACGCCACATCACAACCCAGCTGCTCGACGAATATCTTTAAATACTCTGTGCTGATTTCTGTTGTTTGCCGTGGTTAGCGTGCCGCGTCGAGCCGTCTGGAACATGCTGGTGACCTTCCAGCTGTTGCAGCTGGTTTGCAATTTTCCTGCGAGTTGCGTCACGCATCAGCGGCAAGCGTCGTCTGCCGTCACCATGCTGGTGAAGCCCACGCAGCACATTCGCCGGCTCCGACAGAATTCGCGATACCTTTTTTTTAATGTCATCACTATCTTTGTTCTAAGACTCGTTTATAGCTGTATTCCTTTACAGGTTTGATCTCTATTGTACTTGTACTCTCCATAAGTGTTCGAAAATGAAGACCATCGTCCTTGAAGCTTAGGACTATTTCTCGTACGTTTCATGTGACGCGAGAGACTCAATTTTTAAACATAATTTTCTTAAACAGAATAAACAACTGTATCTTTATAATGGATTGAGAATGGGGCGATCACTTGCCCCTCTGTGAGCGATTCCAGAAGCGTAATGGCTAGCATGGTAGGAAAAGGTGGAATCGACAGGGCGTCGGTAGTAACTGGGAAAGACATCGTGCAAGTCTGAACAAGTCACACGCAACTGATATGACTAAATAACTTATTCCTTGCAAAAACAATGCGATTTTCTTCTTCTACCTGCATAATTTTCAAGGCATAAGATAACTCCACGCTATCGCCATTACTGAACACAATAATGAGCCAAATTTTTCATTGAAAAACAAATATCAGATTCTATTACTGAGTTTAGCCAAGAGTACGTCGTTGGACTACCAGAACCATGTTCAACGCTTCTACGTTAACTCCCAGTTGTGGTGAAAATGTGGCATACTTGAATGAAACAGGACACAAGGATCGCACATTGGCACACACACCCACCCACGAACGCAAGAGATTGAGCACAAATCAGGCACAACACTGGGTTGCTGTTGATTTTATAAACTCGCCTTTCCAGTTTTTCCGTCGAACGAGCAATGAAGGTATTTATTGTGTCTCGCCGCTGGTGTATATTACGTACTGCCTGATTTTCTGCCAGATTTCGAGACAGGGTTTCTTCGTGGAAACTATAAAAGCAACTCGCATTGAAATCAGAGCTAAATTTCGAACTTTTTTAAAACATCACCAGTCTTGAAGGTTTCAAATTTAGAATGCCTATTTTTCTTACTTCTGCCACAGTGTTTTGACTTGTTTTGCGTACCATCGAATTCAGTTCCGTTTCTTTATTTAGTTATAAATCTCTCAACTGCCGTCTATTATATTTCTCTGAATTCAAGCCACATCCCGTGCACACTTCCTTATGTGTTTTGCATGTTGGTAATATTTCGTTACAAGTGGAGTATAAAATATGAGTTATCGGAGTCTGTGTCTTTCTCTGTGTTTATGGAGAGATATTTGACCATTTATTAACATGATAAGCATAATGTTAACAATGCTACAGGAGTTATATTTTATAAAAAAATGGCTATAAGCACTATGGGACTTAACTACTGTGGTCATCAGTCCTCTAGAACTTAGAACTACTTAAACCTAACTAACCTACGGTCATCACACACATCCATGCCCGAGGCAGGATTCGAACCTGCGACCGTAGCAGTTAAGCGGTTCCAGATTCAGGCGCCTAGAACCACTCGGCTATATTTTATCCACTCATTTTAGTACTTGGTTTGCACTGTTCCCGAAGTCCGTAAAACACAACGGAATACACGTTACGTATCAACTAATGTTGTATTTACCTATAATAAGAAATAGTAGATGAAACATTTTATGAAGACAAACATATAAAGCAAACCAATCAGGATTAATTACAAAAATTTCCGAAACTCAAAGTGTTCCGTTAGCACAAGCCATCTTTAGTGTCATATATAGTGGAAACAAACTCATTCCAGTATTATACAGTTTCTGATAGGTTTTAATTCAGTATCAAATCCACGCTCATGAGGTTCTTTAAGGGAGTCCTTGGTTGGATCGAACATTTCCTGACAGACAGGAGACAGTACGCTATTCTGGACTTACAGTAATCTCCACACATTCAATTATACGTTTTGTGCCCTCAGGAACTGTTATACGATAACAATCTTGCAAGAAGCGTTAGTCTCCATCTCAGGTTTTTTTTTTTTGCAAATGATGCAATTGTATACGATGAAACTGTATCAGAAAAAAATATAGCATTCTTCAAAATATATCAGCTTGGTGAAACGACTGGCAGCTAGGTTGTCAACTTGAGAAATGTAAGATTGTGTAGGTCACGAAACGTAAACGCATGGTGTCCATCCACTTTAGGGTTACTGAGTCACATCTAGAGTCACTTATATTCGACAAAAATTTAGGAGTAGCAATTTCTAGTGACTGAGATCTAAGAATGGAAGTGTAGGATCTAAGTGCTCGGATTAGAGAAATAATACAGGGGTGTGATCTTTGGACTCTACTGTTCAATCTAGGTACCGAAAGAGTGACAGAAATAAAAGAAAACTTCGAGGATTCGAGCCCAGTAGAACGTTTTCATTGAAACTGCACCACATCACACTGTTTTCACTAATATTAACAACAATCTTTAACACACATTTTGACACGTGTTACCTAAAAGAATACTATTATTAGCAAAGCACCTTTTTATGTTATAAACTACTCTCCAAAGCGAAGTATGGATAATGGGATTCGATTTTCAGGATTAGTACACACAAGTTGTTACATACATAACACTTTAGACGGCCTACCTTGATTTGGTTTTATTGCAGCCATGTAGCATGTAGCAAAACGATATCTACGAAGATTGATTTGGTCGCCAGCTCTGACGGAGCAATTTCATTACTTTATTTCTGTTTATATTTCTTTAAATGCGCCAGAAGTAAATTTACTTTCATGACGTTTGTGCAACAATATTACTTGGAAACAAGATGCAGGCAGACTAAGATATTCGTACATGGACTAATGACTACCAAAGAATTATATAAAGCTAATAATCTTGTAAAGCAAAAGTAAAGATAGCAAACGTCATTAAATTTAGGTTTCTGACATCTCAATTAATTTAATGACATATCAAAGCGGCCAAACTTCTCGTTTCTTCAAATCGAAAGTAAGCAATTATTCTTTGAATTTACTTTACTGCAAGGTTGTCCTATCATCAAAATTAACAAGATCTTTGGAGTGTACAGAGTGACACAAAAATTACACTCCCGAAAATGGAGATGGAAGTTTGGATTGGTAGATGACTTAGGGACAAGTATTCTAACAAATACTTTTAACAAAACTATAATAGAACTTCAGCAAACCATGGAGTTGATTGTAACATTCTGATACAATGCTAAAGACTGTTAACACGAAAATGTCTTGTTCGTTGCAGTCGTGTCGGTGTTGAAGTTGGTACTTCTTGTATGAAAATTTGGATACGCTATTCACGTCCTCAGTAATGGAATTGATTTAGAACTACCACCCACTAGTATTAGCCGTATTAGCTTACTGTATCATCAGCTCCATATTCCATCACATAAAACCGGTCAGATATTCTTGTTTCCAACACAAATTAAACTGGAAACGACTTTAGGAACTACGATCCACTGCCACACCAAATATTAAGCACTTTTACTCATAATTGTTATTACTTAAGCTTCATGTCGCTAGACATAGCATGTCACGATACGTACACTGTCAACTGTCGACTACAGCTGCTCTGGTTTTCCCTTTTTTGCTCCTTTGCTGGCCAAAACACACAGAGTGGATTCTCTACTTTTATGATTTTGTTTTGTTTAAATTAACTACCCGTTCTAATACCCTTAGAAAGCTACAGTCACTACATTTACAACTTACATTCATTTCTATATTTTATTTTTCATAGAATTATTATTTTTTCACAAGGTACTCTCTCCTTCGAAGGTACGTTTACTACAGACATTACACTTGTCCTTATTGTCGTAAGGCTTTCGACAGCGTTCCCCACAGGCGTCTTCTAACCAAACTGCATGCCTACGGAGTATCGCCTCTGTTGTGCGACTGGATTCGTGATCTCCTGTCAGAAAGGTCACAGTTTGTAGTAATAGACGGAAAGTCATCGAGTAAAACAGAAGTAATATCCGGCGATCCCAAGGAAGTGTTATAGGCCCTCTATTGTTCCTGATCTATATTAACGACATAGGAGACAATCTCAGTAGCCGTCTTAGATTGTTTGCAGATGATGGTGTCATTTACCGTCTTGTAAAGTCATCAGATGGTCAAAACGACTTGAAAAATGATTTATATAAGATTTCAGTATGGTGCGAAAAGTGGCAATTGACCCTGAATAAGGAAAAGTATGAAGTTATTCACATGAGTGCTAAAAGAAATCAGCTACATTTCGATTACGCGATAAGTCACACAAATCTCAAGGCTGTTAATTAAACTAGATACTTAGGGACTAGAATTACAAATAACCTAAATTGGGACGATCACATGGATAATATTGTGGGTAGAGCAAACCAAAGACTGCGATTCATTGGCAGAACACTTGGAAGGAGCGACATGTCTACTAAAGAGACTGCTTACACCATGCTTGTCCGCCTTATTCTGGAGTACTGTTGTGCGATGTGGGATCCGCATCACGTGGGACTGAGGGATGACATCGAAAAAGTACAAAGAAGGGCAGCTCGTTTTGTATTATCGCGAAATATGGGAGATAGTGTCACAGACACGATACGTGAACTGGAAAAAGGCGTCTTTCTTTGGGACGGGATCTTCTCATGAAATTTCAATCGCCAGTTTTCTCCTCAGATTGGCACTCACCTACGTAGGGAGAAATGATCATCCCGATAAACTAAGAGAAATCAGGGCTCGCACAGAAAAAGTGCTCGTTTTTCCCGCGTGCCGTTCGATAGCGGAACGGTAGAGAGACAGCTTGAAAGTGGTTCATTGAACCCTTTGCCAGGCACTTTATTGTGAATAGCAGAGTAATCACGTTGATGTAGAATTATAGAGGTTTCCTTAACACTTATCTATTGTATAAGAGAGATCATTTTACTCGGTCGACTTTCACTCGATACTGTTTAAATATATAAAAATTTGTAAACATTTCAATTTGAATTTAATTCGGAAAGTTGGTCGTTGGAGTTCTGTTTCATCCTTCAGACGCAGATATAGACAGTAACTGCTGAAGATCTGCGTGGTTGTTTCAAGCTAAGTATGTCTATGAAGAAAGGCGAGTATAAAGAAGGGGAAGATGGCTCGAGGGTTGCACAGGCTTTGAAAAGAAAACATGTGGTGCGAAATTTATGCGCGTCACCTCGGGCTGAAGTGTGTCGTGCCGAGTCGTTCGGCGTTGGGTTGGCACAGCTGGCGGCGGCCGGTGGCGGCCCTGGGGCGGCGCACAGCCCGCTGTGTGTGTGGCCGGACGCCGTGCCGGGGGGCGCCAGTCGCGGCGGCTCAGTTTGCGCCCAGTAATTGAATCCAGCGCGGCGCCGCCGGCCACGCAAGTTGGACGGCGAGGCGGGCACTCGCGCTTTCCCGGAATCGCAGCTGCTAGTTTCTGTGTTTCTGTCAGAAGTACTCACGGCAAGAGCGCTCGTCACATTCTAATTGAACCTATGCACACAGGGCTGCAAAACAGTTATTCAACTAGATGGCAGCCCGCTAACACGGCGTGACAGCGTCTATAGCTTTGATAACGACGACAGTTCAGCGAGGAAGAAGATCCACTAATTCCTTCAGGCATGTCATACGCAGTTGAAGTCACTGTATCTGATTATCTCACCCAAACCACCCATATTTTGCAGATGCTGATTTCAGCGTTTCAGTAGCTGGTCCAAATCGTCCGATACATTTTCTGGCATGTCAGTGGAGATGCGATTCTGTATCTGGGTATTCGTCAGACTAGGAACGTATACTTGAAAACCCTTCAACACGAACGTGTCAATCTTGGAGGCTGGGAGAGTCCAAAACATACGCATGAAAAAGATGTGCAAAAAATGGCAGCTGTTGGTCACAGTTCATGTTGAAGAAACATGATCTTTCATGTTCAGGACACCCACAATGAGTGGCCAGTACCACAGAATGACGTATGTACCCCACCTTCTACACTTGATGGAATAAACGCGTCATTTTGCCTAGTGTAACACCTCGGTTCAGTTTACAGCGATAAAAGCTATAGACAGAATAATTTAAAATTAAGAATAAAATTTTTATAGGGGAAAATAGTGCAGAATCAGAGTTCGGTAATTGAAGATCAAATTTATAGTATATCAGCAAATAGTTTAATGTCTAAGTACATCAAAGCCACGGAAGGTCCGTCATGGAGAAGGTAGTGACGTTAAACTATTGTGATGAAAAACCTATAAAAAGGCCTGATCGTCATTATTGCCGCCTTTTTTCCTTGATTGTTTCGTTAAAAAACGGGGAACGCGTGTCAGTCAGCGAGACAATAATTAGATTGGACTTTATTGTGTTAAGATTCACGATAAACTATTAGAATATTACGATTAAACGTGGCGTAGTGTACGATCTCTGACTGTTGGTAGCAACCGGGTATTAAGGAGATTTTAGGACTTTAGTGCTAGATTGGAACTTTACGGACATATAGACGACAGAATCTCAAATTATCTGCTGATACGAGTGAATTCAGAGGTACCGGTATTCAGATATTAACGTGTTGACT
Organism: Schistocerca cancellata; assembly: GCF_023864275.1. Classification (NCBI taxonomy): domain Eukaryota; kingdom Metazoa; phylum Arthropoda; class Insecta; order Orthoptera; family Acrididae; genus Schistocerca; species Schistocerca cancellata. The sequence continues at coordinate 215,831,376 of NC_064632.1, read as the reverse complement.
TTTGAAAGTGTCGTGTGCCGTTAGTTGCGAATCTTGAGGTAAAGCTCGTGCATAACGGCATTTGCGGACTATTTAGGTTCCTCCAGGCTAGGAACCTTATAAATAGATCATCATCCATCACCATCTTAATCCTTGAATATAGAGCGAAAGTGAAATACAACACTGTCGTACCTATTTCATTTACCTAGTACTAATCAGTGAAGGTTTTACGGAACCAAAGCTATTCAGCAGTAACTCAGCATCATCTTGCGGAAAGCGTAGGCATTAACTAACCCGCTAACTGAAGTGAACGTTTACGTGTTTTACGGACTGCTTAATACGAACTTTTGTGACTCTTTGACGTCCCCACTCCCTCTGAAAGGTGGCGCAGGCTGTCTTCATCATAAAAGGGGAGAGTTTTAGCCGGGCAAATTACTAAATAAAAGCGATATTTACAAGACTCGCAGTAACAGCAAAACACAAGGCCCGCACCTCATCGGAGAGTCGTCGCTGTCACGTCGTGAAGTAAAGCCGGAAAACCTACCGACGATACGTATCTACGAGCAGACGTCGACGTGGAGTACCTAAAAAGGGAACCACAACAGAGTTGGGTATGCTTCACTAGGTACCCTTGCATCGTCTGAAAACAGACCAAACTGCGACTCGCTGGACCACACAGCACCTTCTAGACAGTTTTAGTTTCATTGTCTGGGTCCTTGTAGACGTGCAGCTTATGTACCGCTGTGAGCAACGGCCTTCTGCAAGTCACCCGACCCCAAATATCGATTGTCTTCAGTTCCATTCACACTGTTCGCTTGGAAATTGTTTGAATCTGATCTGCGTTCACTGACAGCGATTTATGTCTGGTTTCAAACCGTTTGCCATTGAGCAGTTGTGACAGTCGTCTCTGGTACCTGTGTTACCTAATTGCGAGTTGTTCACCATTACTTGTAGGCACACTGGATAGTTCGTGTTGATACGCCAATAAATCCGGCAATTTCATTCTCATTGTGGTCAAGGGAACACACAAATTGGATAGCTATCTTCCGCCATTCTTCCAAGCTTAACATAGACCTATCTTATTAGGCAGATTCCGTACAACCTACTGACACATGTACAGGGCTATTACAAATGATTGAAGCGATTTCATAAATTCACTGTAGCTCCATTCATTGACATATGGTCACGACACACTACAGATACGTAGAAAAACTCATAAAGTTTTGTTCGGCTGAAGCCGCACTTCAGGTTTCTGCCGCCAGGGCGCTCGAGAACGCAGTGAGACAAAATCACGACAGGAGCCGAGAAAGCGTATGTCGTGCTTGAAATGCACTCACATCAGACAGTCATAACAGTGCAACGACACTTCAGGACGAAGTTCAACAAGGATCCACCAACTGCTAACTCCATTCGGCGATGGTATGCGCAGTTTAAAGCTTCTGGATGCCTCTGTAAGGGGAAATCAATGGGTCAGCCTGCAGTGAGCGAAGAAACGGTTGAACGCGTGCGGGCAAGTTTCACGCGTGGCTCATGCCACAACTGGAGACCGACAGCGCCGACTTCATCTTTCAACAGGATGGTGCTCCACCGCACTTCCGTCATGATGTTCGGCATTTCTTAAACAGGAGATTGGAAAACCGATGGATCGGTCGTGGTGGAGATCATGATCAGCAATTCATGTCATGGCCTCCACGCTCTCCCGACTTAACCCCATGCGATTTCTTTCTGTGGGGTTATGTGAAAGATTCAGTGTTTAAACCTCCTCTACCAAGAAACGTGCCAGAACTGCGAGCGATGTTTTCGAACGCATTGATGGGGACATGCTGCGCCGAGTGTGGGAGGAACTTGATTATCGGCTTGATGTCTACCGAATCACTAAAGGGGCACATATCGAACATTTGTGAATGCCTAAAAAAACTTTTTCAGTTTTTGTATGTGTGTGCAAAGCATTGTGAAAATATCTCAAATAATAAAGTTATTGTAGAGCTGTGAAATCGCTTCAGTCATTTGTAATAACCCTGTATATGACTTAACTACCATATCTTACGCAGCAGCGGAAGGTTACATGACTGCCTGTTGCAAGTTTTACACGTTCTACAGTTTTTCAAAACGACTGGTGTGTTGTGTCTCTTCATGCTTTCCCGGAGGATGTGTTGCAAATAGTCTTCATGGGTTTGCCGCCGGATCACGTTGTGCAAATTCCAGAATATTTCCTCGGAGCAACTGTCCGACATCTTCAGTTGGTTCAATCTTGCTGGTGGCTGGGTAAGACTGACGGTATCCGCACGTCGACGCCTTGTTTATAGAACACGTGCGCGAAGAATGCGCAGAGGCGGAAATCGTGCATGCGCAATGATTTGCAGATAGACCACCTGAAGATGTCGGACATGCTCCGTGGAAATACTGTGGAATTTGCACAACGTGTTTCGGTGGCAAACCCGCGAAGATTATTTTACGGAGATGTCTAAAATTTTCTCTCGCTAGTTTATCCGTGAATTGTATCGTTCAGCATTACCGACACCGTAGTGTAATCGCTCTTCCGCATCACCTAATTTACCGTGCAAGGCCACTAGCGTGGAATATACGTATGTGCATCACCGTCTACCATGCTGGGTGGTAATGTCAGCCCTTTCGTGGGAGGAAGATCAGAATACGTGCCAGGTCGCCTGATCAGACTCACCCATCCCAGGCGTGTGGGGTTAGTGAGAAGCAGGAGCGAGTCCAGCTGTAATCGGGATAGGTTGATTTAGGTTGATTTACGAGGTACGGTCAGTAAGTAATGCATTACATTTTTTTTTTCTGAAAGCAGTTAGGTTTTATCCAGGATTCGAATTCCTCACTCTTTTGACTACAAAACCCTATATTTCAACATAATCTCCGGTCAATGTGATGGCCTTATGCCACCTTACTGGGAGTGCATTTCTGCCCACGTCATACCACTTTACTGGTCAACAACTATGTAATGCTTCCCGCACAGTGTATTTTCATTGCCGGCCGCTGTAGCCGAGCGGTTCTACGGGATTCAGTCCAGGACTGCGTGACTGCTACGGTCGCAGGTTCGAATCCTGCCTCGGGTATGGATGTGTGATGATGATGTTTGGTTTGTGGGGCGCTCAACTGCGTGGTTATCAGCGCCCGTACAATTTCCCAACCTTTGCTCAGTCCAATTTCGCCACTTTCTTGGATGATGATGAAATGATGAGGACAACAGAAACACCCAGTCATCTCGAGGCAGGTGAAAATCCCTGACCCCGCTGGAATCGAACCCGGGACCCCGTGCTCGGGAAGCGAGAACGCTACCGCGAGACCACGAGCGGCGGACAGGTATGGATGTGTGTGATGTCTTTAGGTTAGTTAGGTTTAAGTAGTTCTACGTTCTAGGGGACTGATGACCTCAGATGTTAAGTCCCATAGTGCTCAGAACCATTTGAACCACTTTTGAACCAGAGCATCTTCATTGTGTCGATGAGATGGTAGTTGGAAGGTGCGTGATCAGGGCTGTAGGGTCGATGAGGAAGAACAGTCAAGTGTAGTTTTGAGAGCTCCTCTCGGGTGGGCAGACTTCTGTGAGGCATTTTGTTCTCGTAAAAAAAAAGCAATCCGTCTTCAGGCCACGAGTAGCCTACCGGGACCATCCGACCGCCGTGTCATCTTCAGTAGAGGATGCGGATAGGAGGGGCGTGGGGGTCAGCACACCGCTCTCCCGGTCGTTATGATGGTATTCTTGACCGAAGCCGCTACTATTCGGTCGAGTAGCTCCTCACTTCGCATGGCGAAGCTGAGTGCACCCAGAAAAATGGCAACAGCGCATGGCGGCTGAATGGTCACCCATCCAAGTGCCGGCCACGCCGAACAGCGCTTAACTTCGGTGATCTCACGGGAACCGGTGTATCTACTTCGGCAAGGCCGTTGCCTCTTGCTTTCTCATGGAACAGGAAGAGTTCGTTTGCATGTTTGTGGCGACAAACACGCTGAAGTCTTTTTTTCGATATCCCAAGCGTATCACATTTCAGAGTTGATTATTGTACCGTGAAGGAGGATATGAAACGGAGTAACCTCTTCAGAGTCCCAGAAGACCGTCGCCACAGCTTTACCGGCTGAGGCTGCGGCTTTAAACTTTTTCTTCGGAGGAGAGAGGGTGTGGTCTCTATCCACGGACTACTGTTTTGTTTCGTGTTCGAAGTGATGAAACAGTGTTTCAAGGCCTTTGACGATGTTCGACGTTAAATAGTCACGCATGTAACTCCGCACATATGTACCTTCATTGCCCTTTATAGTATTTCGTTAGGCAGCGCGCAACCCAGCGGGAACACACATTTTTGAGTACCTCAACTGGTGGACGAGTGGGTCAGCACTACCAACAGAGACGTCCAGTTGTACAGAGAGGTGTTTCTCATCCGTCGGCCGCCTCGAATGAAATGTGGTTTTCAGCAAGACATCCAAGGAAAGATGCTAATCCACACGTTCCACCGTTGCCGGAGTCATAGCTTTTTGCGGCCTACCGGCATCCGGGAGATCGGGCAGGTTTGCGCGACTTTGTTGTGACGATGGCAGACGTGTCGCCCAACGATTCACCGTTTTCTCTTTTCACTGCCAAGTATCCGTCGACATTCTGCAAGCGCCTCTGAATATCTGCGATGCTCTGTTTTTCCGCCAAAAGAAACACAAAGACAACTCTCTTCTTGGAGCGTACCTCCGGTGTTGACGTCATTTTGACGGCTGCAAATAGTGTCGCCACGTATCGGAATTCCGTGAAAGTATACGAGCTGAAAAGGAAATATTTCACGAGGTCCCACAAGAAATTTTGCATTTTTTCAGCCGAAGTGGCCGAGGAAAACATGTGTCGCATTACTTATTGAACACCCCTCGTATTTATCTTGGACATCTCACATCGGAGATTGAGAGCAAGCAGGTGATGGGCTTTGAACCTATGCATCTTTCCAGTGGGCCGTTGTCAGCATCTGGCCACAGTCCGTAGACAGTGCAGCGTGGTTCATAGCGGTTCGTGCTCGCAAGGAATGCGTCTGGAGTGGTCGACACTGAGACAGTGATTGCAAAATGCTGAGACAGTGGCTGTCACGCAGTCCTGCTTCCCCGTCGTGTGGCGTTAATGGCGGGTTGTAACGAGAGTGACGTCGTCCTCGAAGAGAACTTCGGTCTCTCACATCTGGCTGGCGACGCCTGGCGACGTTAGGTGTTAGGTGAGCCGGTGACAGGCAAGGTGACTGTAGCACTTTTTCGACGCTCGGCCTCTCTGAACTGATGTTATACCTTATTTCGGGATGTTCCACACAATGACGTACACTGATGACGCATCAAGTGGACGGCGCTAGGGACACATGGCCGAGAGCGGTCGACTAGTCGATGCATTTTGCATCGGCAATGGTAAACTCACATAAGATCGTAACAGATGAGTGACTGTAGTGTGAGTCCAAGCACAACAAGTGGGGACGTGATACTTGAATTTAAACTGTTGCGTGGGAATGAATTATAGGTGTGAGAGAAAACTAGCGTATGCGCTGTAGTCTGACGGCTAGAACGCTAGCTATCGGCGCTCATACCTTAGGATTAAGATCCCTCTCCAAAACTGGATACTTACTAATGTCCGATTTCTAATTTTCCCGTCAGCGAGACTAGAGCAAAGAAAAATCAACTATAAATTACTCAGTCAAACTCGGCTTCCAGCCTTCAACGAAGATGCCAAATTTACTGATATATCAACGCGTACTCTGAAACACAACAAGGAGTGGTACACTACTAGCAACGTAAGAACATCGGTTATAAAAAGATCCTAACCAAAAAGGGCCAGATACAAGTTCACGCATTGTCAGTGGCAATCAGTTTCGAACCGGACAAGAACTGCTGCTGTCTGTGGATGTTGACATATCTCGATCCGTTTCCGAGCTAATAATGCGAATGGAACTGCATGCAGCGAACAGTTAAAGACTGAAACTTCGCAAAAGATCATGGCTTAAAGCGGCACATCTAGGTGCACGTCTTCAGTGGGTCAAAAAACACAGAAACAAGACCGAACTATGTAATCAAAACTATCCGGTTACCCGGCGAAAAATCACTTACAAGTTCGTGGCGCCCTCAATCGGGTATGCTAGAGTTAAATATGGTGTTGGACCACCCTTAAACTTGATGACAGCTTCCACTCTCTCAGGCGTACGTTTAATGAGGTGCTGGAAGGTTTCTGGGGGAATGGCAGCCCATTCTTCAAGGGTTTCTGCACTGAGGAGGGTATCACTGTCGGTCGGTGAGGCCTGTCACGAAGTCGGCGTTCCAGAACATTCCAAAGGTGTTCTATATGATTCAGGTCAGAACTCTGTCCAGGCCAGTCCATTACAGGGATGTTATTGTCATGCAACCACTCCACGACAGGCCGTGCATTACGAACAAGTGCTAGATCGTGTGCAATCTCCAACCCCGAATTGCTCTTCAACAGTGGGAAGCAAGAAGGTGGTTAAAACATCAATGTAGGTCTGCGCTGTGATAATGCCATGCAGAACAAGAAGGGATGCAAGTCCCCACCATTAAAAACGAGACAACACCATATCACTGCCTCCGAATATTACTGTTGGCACTACACTCGCTGGCAGATGACGTTCACCAGGCAATCGCCATACCCACACCCTGCCATCGGAACGCCATATTGTGTACCCTGATTCGTCACTCCACATAACGTTTTTCCACCGTTCATTCGTCCAATGTCTACGCTCCTTACACCGAGCGAGGCGTCGTTTGGCATTAACCGGCGTGATGTGCGGATTTTGAGAAGCCGCTCGACCATGAAATCCAAGTTTTCTCACCTCCCGCCTAACTGTCATAGTACTTGCAGTGGATTCTGATGCAGTTAGGAATTTCTATGTGGTGGTCTGGATAGATGTCTGCCTATTACACATTACGACCCCCTTCAACTGTCAGCGGTCTGTGTCACTCAAAAGACGAGGTCGACCTGTACGCTCTTATGCTGTACGTGTCCCTTCACGGTTCAGCTTCACTATCACATCAGACACAGTGGACCTATGGATGTTTAGGAGTGTGGAAATCTCGCTTACAGACGTATGACACAATCACATGACCACGTTCGAAGTCTGTGAGTTCCTCGCAGCGCTCCATTCTGCTCTCTCACGATATCTAATGACTACAGAGGTCGCTGGTATGGAGTACCTGGCAATAGGTGTCGGGATACTTCTGATCACAAAGTGTATATCTAAAATCTACCCGTGGTGTAGGCGTAGCGTCTTTGGTTCATAATCAAAACGCCATCGGTCCCGGGTTCGATCCGCGCCACTGCCTAAATTTTGATAAATAATCAGCATTGGCGGCCGAAGACTTCCGGCATAAGAAGTCAGCCTCATTCTGCCAACGGCCTTGTTAAAGAGGGCGGAGGAGCGGATAGAGGTTCAGGGCACTCTCTTGTCCTAGGGGTGGGTAATTGCCCCTAAAGGCGGAAGAATCAGCAATGATCAACGACATGAGGATGCAGAAGGCAATGAAAACCACTGCATTAAAGACACGTAACGTGTATCCACAAGACATGTGGCCTGTATTTGAAGAAGTGTCATGATGATCTCTCCATTGGCAAAAGATTCCGGAATAGTCCCCCATTCGGATCTCCGGGAGGGGACTGCCAAGGGGGAGGTTACCGTGAGAAAAAGATTGAATAATCAACGAAAGGATAACGTTCTACGAGTCGGGGCGTGGAATGTCAGAAGCTTGAACGTGGTAGGGAAACTAGAAAATCTGAAAAGGGAAATGCAAAGCCTCAATCTAGATATAGTAGGGGTCAGTGAAGTGAAGTGGAAGGAAGGCAAGGATTTCTGGTGAGATGAGTATCGGGTAATATCAACAGCAGCTGAAAATGGTATAACAGGTGTAGGATTCGTTATGAATAGGAAGGTAGGGCAGAGGGTGTGTTACTGTGAACAGTTCAGTGACCGGGTTGTTCTAATCAGAATCGACAGCAGACCAACACCGACAACGATAGTTCAGGTATACATGCCGACGTCGCAAGCTGAAGATGAACAGATAGAGAAAGTGTATGAGGATATTGAAAGGGTAATGCAGTATGTAAAGGGGGACGAAAATCTAATAGTCATGGGCGACTGGAATGCAGTTGTAGGGGAAGGAGTAGAAGAAAAGGTTACAGGAGAATATGGGCTTGGGACAAGGAATGAAAGAGGAGAAAGACTAATTGAGTTCTGTAACAAGTTTCAGCTAGTAATAGCGAATACCCTGTTCAAGAATCACAAGAGGAGGAGGTATACTTGTAAAAGGCCGGGAGATACGGGAAGATTTCAATTAGATTACATCATGGTCAGACAGAGATTCCGAAATCAGACACTGGATTGTAAGGCGAACCCAGGAGCAGATATAGACTCAGATCACAATATAGTAGTGATGAAGAGTAGGCTGAAGTTCAAGACATTAGTCAGGAAGAATCAATACGCAAAGAAGTGGGATGCGGAAGTACTAAGGAATGACGAGATACGTTTGAAGTTCTCTAACGCTATAGATACAGCAATAAGGAATAGCGCAGTAGGCAGTACAATTGAAGAGGAATGGATATCTCTAAAAACGGCCATCACAGAAGTTGGGAAGGAAAACATAGGTACAAAGAAGGTAGCTGCGAAGAAACCATGGGTAACAGAAGAAATACTTCAGTTGATTGATGAAAGGAGGCAGTACAAACATGTTAAGGGGAAATCAGGAATACAGAAATACAAGTCGCTGAGGAATGAAATAAATAGGAAGTGCAGGGAAGCTAAGACAAAATGGCTGCAGGAAAAATGTGAAGACATCGAAAAAGATATGTTTGTCGGAAGGACAAACTCAGCATACAGGAAAGTCAAAACAACCTTTGGTGACATTAAAAGCAACGGTGGTAACACTGTTAAATGCAGAGGAGAGAGCAGATAGGTGGAAAGAATACATTGAAAGCCTCTATGAGGGTGAAGATTTGTCTGATGTGATAGAAGAAGAAACAGGAGTCGATTTAGAAGAGATAGGGGATCCAGTATTAGAATCGGAATTTAAAAGAGATTTGTAGGACTTACGGTCAAATAAGGCAGAAGGGATAGATAACATTCCATCAGAATTTCTAAAATCATTGGGGGAAGTGGCAACAAAACTACTGTTCACGTTGGTGTGTAGAATATATGAGACTGGCGATGTACCATCTGACTTTCGGAAAAGCATCATCCACACAATTCCGAAGACGGCAAGAGCTGGCAAGTGCGAGAATTATCGCACAATCAGCTTAACAGCTCATGCATCGAAGCTCCTTGTGCTCTTCGAAACACGCTATGTTACACGTTGCATCGCCCTACTGGTCGATGCCATCGTGCTGACGAGAAACAAACTGCCTATAGGGGTGTACACGGTTAACAAGGCTAGATGCATGCCTGTGTTCTTCCACTGTGCCTTCTGGAATGACGAGATCACCTAGGGAATTCCACGAAAACATTCCCAAATACATAACGCTCCCTCCTCCGTCCAGTACTCTTCCAACGATGGTTTCACGCTGTCTGCTTTGAGTTTCACAACGTACACGTCAACGGCCACCTGCCCGATGAAACATACAACGTGACTCATATGAAAAAGGCCACCTTTTTCTACTCAATGGACGTTCAGTGACGATACTGGAGTGCAGAGTGCAGCCTTCGTCGCCGTTACCGTAGGTGCATGCACCAGACGCGTGCTGTGGAGGCCCATATACAGCAACGTTCGCTGAACGGTCGTCGAGGAGAAACTGTTCGCAGCTGCTTGGTTCATTTGGGCCGTCAGTTGCTCAACAGTTGCACGTCTATTTGTGCATATATCCGCAGCTGTCATTCAGCCCTGTCATCTTTGGCTCGCGCTGGAGAATAGTTGCCTCAGCATCGGTTTTGGATAGCGCCATTTTGACATGCTCGATGTGCTTTAACGACGGCGGCACGCGAGCAGTGCATAACCTTAGTCATTTCGGAAACATCGTTACCCATATTACAACGACTGCGTCGTTACTGTGTCCCCGTGACACGCTTCATACACTATTAAGCCATAAGATTATGAGCAGTGCCCACCGCGGGGTTGAATGCCGCCTGGGTGACGCAGACATGTGACGCACTATGAAAAGCATCTAAGCGCACGGATGGGGGATCACCCTAGCGAAGATATGGGGCTGCGAATGGAGGAATCCACTGAAATAAGCGACTTTCTCAAAAGAGATTATTATTACACAAAACCTGTGAACGAATATCTCGAAAACAGCGATGCCGATCGAATGTTCACATGCTACTGTCGTGAGCATCTGCGGAAAGAGGTAGGATAGTGAAGCTACCACTAGATGACAAATACACTCCTGGAAATTGAAATAAGAACACCGTAAATTCATTGTCCCAGGAAGGGGAAACTTTATTGACACATTCCTGGGGTCAGATACATCACATGATCACACTGACAGAACCACAGGCACATAGACACAGGCAACAGAGCATGCACAATGTCGGCACTAGTACAGTGTATATCCACCTTTCGCAGCAATGCAGGCTGCTATTCTCCCATGGAGACGATCGTAGAGATGCTGGATGTAGTCCTGTGGAACGGCTTGCCATGCCATTTCCACCTGGCGCCTCAGTTGGACCAGCGTTCGTGCTGGACGTGCAGACCGCGTGAGACGACGCTTCATCCAGTCCCAAACATGCTCAATAGGGGACAGATCCGGAGACCTTGCTGGCCAGGGTAGTTGACTTACACCTTCTAGAGCACGTTGGGTGGCACGGGATACATGCGGACGTGCATTGTCCTGTTGGAACAGCAAGTTCCCTTGCCGGTCTAGGAATGGTAGAACGATGGGTTCGATGACGGTTTGGATGTACCGTGCACTATTCAGTGTCCCCTCGACGATCACCAGTGGTGTACGGCCAGTGTAGGAGATCGCTCCCCACACCATGATGCCGGGTGTTGGCCCTGTGTGCCTCGGTCGTATGCAGTCCTGATTGTGGCGCTCACCTGCACGGCGCCAAAGACGCATACGACCATCATTGGCACCAAGGCAGAAGCGACTCTCATCGCTGAAGACGACACGTCTCCATTCGTCCCTCCATTCACGCCTGTCGCGACACCACTGGAGGCAAGCTGCACGATGTTGGTGCGTGAGCGGAAGACGGCCTAACGGTGTGCGGGACCGTAGCCCAGCTTCATGAAGACGGTTGCGAATGGTCCTCGCCGATACCCCAGGAGCAATAGTGTCCCTAATTTGCTGGGAAGTGGCGGTGCGGTCCCCTACGGCACTGTGTAGGATCCTACGATCTTGGCGTGCATCCGTGCCTCGCTGCGGTCCGGTCCCAGGTCGACGGGCACGTGCACCTTCCGCCGACCACTGGCGACAACATCGATGTACTGTGGAGACCTCACGCCCCACGTGTTGAGCAATTCGGCGGTACGTCCACCCGGCCTCCCGCATGCCCACTATACGCCCTCGCTTAAAGTCCGTCAACTGCACATACGGTTCACGTCCACGCTGTCGCGGCATGCTACCAGTGTTAAAGACTGCGATGGAGCTCCGTATGCCACGGCAAACTGGCTGACACTGACGGCGGCGGTGCACAAATGCTGCGCAGCTAGCGCCATTCGACGGCCAACACCGCGGTTCCTGGTGTGTCCGCTGTGCCGTGCGTGTGATCATTGCTTGTACAGCCCTCTCGCAGTGTCCGGAGCAAGTATGGTGGGTCTGACACACCGGTGTCAATGTGTTCTTTTTTCCGTTTCCAGGAGTGTAGTTGGACCTCCAAGACTCTTCACAGAACGGGGGCTCGGTGGCTTGTCTGCTCTGTAAAGTAGGATAGATGGTGCTCTGTGGCATCTCTGCCGAGAGAGCACAATGCTGGTGCACGCTTAAGTGTTTCGGAGCACACCGTTCAGTGTACATAGTTGAACACGGAGCTTCGTACGGGACCATCGGGATTAGACCTTCGATCGATGGAAACGTGTGGACTCTTCGTGTGGATCACGTTTTTGCTACACTAGGTCGATAGTCGGCTCCACAAATGCCGTCATCGAGGTGAACGGCGGCTCGAAACGTGCAGCGCGCCACGGACTCAGGTTGGTGGAATCAGCACTATACTAACGGAGATATTATCCATCACTTGCTTGGGACCTGTGGTAGATGTCGAAGACACACTGTACGACGCGCGGACATCTGGACACGTTCTGGCCAAAGAATTGTATACATAGGTCAGCCGACCGTGCTATCAATTAAACTGAACGGGCCGATAATAACATTGTCTCTTACAAATAATTACTCGGAAAGTAATTATTAAAAAAAGGACTAACGAGTAAATCTCATAAGGAGTCAGGTTGGAAATATCAGTTTCATGCTGGTTTTCGTATTCGGATATTCCGCAGTTAGTTTCTGTTGTCAAGACAACCAGAGATGTTCGCGCATATTACTAAACAGTCAAGCGCGCAATAGCGCTTAAGCATGTCTCTGATTTGCGCAGCGTAGCTGTCAAAATATTTCACTTTTCACTATTAAACTTTCGATAAACTTTAAAAGCTGCCAGTAATTTTCAAATTAAGTTTAACTAGTCCCACTGTGTTTAAAAAAAATCCTTCACTTACAGTCACGAGAACAAATTAATCACGTCTTTAAGAATTAGCCTTTATCTCTCCCTTTTAGCTGATTAGGATCTTGATTCAGTTTTGATAACCTACTTCTCCTGCCGGGGTGGACGAGCGTCTCTAGGCGCTATAATCTGGAACCGCGCGACTTCCACGGTCGCAGGTTCGAATCCTGCCCCGAGCATGGATGTGTGTCATGTCCTTAGGTTAGTTAGGTTTAAGTAGTTCTAAGTTCTAGGGGACTGATGACCACAGATGTTAAGCCCCATAGTGCTCAGAGCCATTTTTTTTTATAACCGACTTCAAGTATGCACACTTCCAAAATAAAACTCTTGACAGCAGCTCAGCTGAGCGTTGTGGCAGCGCGGTCTCAGGCATCTTGCACGGTTCTCGCGGCTCCCCCCGTCGGAGTTTCGAGTCCTCCCTCGGGTATGGGTGTATGTGTTGTCCTTAGGGTGAGTTAGTTGAAGTTAGATTAAGCAGTGGTTAAGCTTAGGGACCGATGACCTCAGCAGTTTGGTCCCATAAGATCTTACCACGAATTTCCAATTTTTCTTGACAACAGGTTTTTTCTTTTCACAATAAGTATCTCCTCCGTTGGTTTATTGATAGTTCTTCGCGATACACATAGTATGGTATACATTTCCATCCAACCACTGACCTCAGTGGAATATGGAAATGAACTGAACAAAATTACAATATTAACAAGTTCTTTTTCGTATTATCAACATTATAATTTATGGCGGGTCGAATCTGCTGGCCCAATGACGGCGTCCTCTGACGTGTCACGGCTATCTTCTCGGCGCGTACAGCGACCAACTTCCGAAGCTGTCGTTACCGTGCTGCTGCCAGTACGCCGTCGTTCTTTAAGCGTCCCGAACAAATGGGACGTAAAAACACAGAAAACACTACACACAGTACGTCCTTTACATAATTGTAACCTATTACATTTTTAAATATTAACCACGAAACTGTTAAGTACATGCAACTTCATATATTAGAGTATTCTTACCATGGCATCACATATCGAACATCGTTCTTGAAGGAAGGTAGTGACGTGCGATATTCACTCAAGAATATGAGCACAGCTGACAGCTGTGAATCAGCCGCATCCCTTTATGATTAATGAATCCTGTAACGGCGACGTCATAGTTAGCAGTTTAACTGTCCTCGTCTAGGAACCAGAACCGTGCTAAAGTGGTTTGAGGAGCATTATAATGAACTCACGTTGATGTTTCTGACACCAAATTCGGCTAATGTAAATCCTATGGAACCAACTGGGTCATTATCGGGCACCCTCTCCGCATACGCAAATCTGCGATTTGTTATTTACGCGAGTTACATGACCTTTGCGTAGACATGTTGTGTCACATACCTCCATAAATCTACCAAGAAACTGTCAGATTCGTGATACACAGAATCAGTGATATATTTCGTTCCACAGACGGACAAAAAAGCTATTAATCAGGTGGTCGTAATGTTCTGGCTCATCAGTGTATCCCCTCCACTGGTAGTGATACCACATTCTGTCTGTGGCTTCTCATTGCACGTTGACGTAGAGCGTAGACGGCAGTCACATTAGATCATGTGCTTCTGTGATGTTTTGGGGAAGGTCGTTGTACAATGTCCTGGGCCTTACTGTTCAGGCTACTGTAGCCACCATCCAAATACATTATTTCAACGATGGCTGTGACCTGGAATTACCATTTCTTCTAAATCTTCATGATGAGCGTGAAAGTTCCTTTCTTCCAAGGAGTCAACAGTCGTTTTCACGCGTCTGCAACCATACGTTTCTGGTTTCACGAATGCTCAGGCACTTCGTCGCACCTCTGCTGTCCCATATTACACCCGGTCTTGAGCCCGTAGAAAGTGTCTGTGACTATTTGCAGTAGCGGAAGAAACGCAACAAACGATAGCACCGGAACTGGGTAGCTCTACGGGGTCCGATAATCAGGTAGACATGGCATAGCTGAAGAAACTTGTGGAATCTCTTCCTTGCTGCATTTGGACCGTTATCAAGGATAGAGGCACTGTCGCCCGGTATTAGCTGATGTTTCGTAGATTATGACTATTTCCTTATCCCAAATACTGATATTACAATAATTACATCGAGGTGACGAAAGCCATGGGCTACCTACTAATATCGTGTCGGAGTTACTATTACCCGACGTAGAGCAGCAAGTTGAAGTGGCATGGATTCAACAAGCCATTGGAGGTCCCTTTCAGAAATACTGAGCAATACTACGTCTACAGGCGTCCATAACTGCGAAAGTGTTGCTAGTGGTGGATGCTGTGTACGACTAACCTCTCCATTATGTCCCATAAATGTTCGATGGGATTCATGCCGGGTGATCTGGAGGCAAAATCATTCGCTCCAATTGTCCAGAATGTGCTTCAAACCAATCATGAACAATTGTTGCCCGGTGACATGCCATCGTTGTTTGGGAAAATGAAGTCCATGAATGGCTGAAAATGGTCTTCAAGTAGCGGAACGTAGCCATTTCCGGTCAATGATCGGTTAAGCTGGACCAGAGGACCCAGTCCATTCCTTGTAAACGCTCTACATATCATTATGGAGCCACCACCAACCAGCACAGTATCTTGTTGACAACTGAGGTCCACGGCTTAATGTGGCCTGTGCCGCACTCAAACCCTACCATCAGCTCTTACCAACAGAAATCGAGACTCATCTGACTGGTACACTGTTTCTCCGTCATGTAGGGTCCTACTGGTATGATCGCGAGCCCAGACGACGGGCTGCAACCGAAGTCGTACTGTTTGCAAAGAAACTTGGGTCGCTCGTTTCCTACCACAGATATTTAACGCCAAATTTCGCAGCAGTGTCCTAAAAGATATATTAATTTCTGCGGCATTTTTCACGCAGTTTTGCTTGTCTGTTGGCACTGACATTCTATACAAACACCGCTGCTCTCGGTCGTTAGGTGAAGGCCGGCGGCCACCTCTTTGTCCGTAGTGAGAGGTAATGCCTGGAAATCGTATTCTCGGCACACTCTTGACACCATGGATCTAGGAATATTGAATTACTTAACGATTTCCGAAACTGAATGTCCTATGCGTCTAGATCCAATTACCGTTCCGATTCAGTCTGTTAATTTTCGTCGTGCGGCACTAATGACATCGGAAACCTCTTCATATGAATCACCTGAATACAAATGACAGCTCCGCAGGCGCACTGCGTTTTTACAGCTTATTTAGCGATACTGTCGCCATCGCATGATTTTTATCACCTCTAAAGCCCACTGTTAGTGTGTCACAGTGTTACGCTCACCACTTGGCACTGTATCACTGTTCGGAGATTCCTCAGTGGTTCATTGCCAGATTCCATCCGTCAGCGAAAGAGGCGCCTGCACTTGTGTCGCATAATAACCTGGCGGCTCGCGCCCATTTGCTTTAATCGTTAATGTATCGGTGTCCGCGCCAAATGTGCGAGAACGCCGTTAATCCATTACCCTCGTCCCGTCGGACAGGCGCTGCGATGTTCCGCACGGCAAACAATTCGGCTTCCCTTCCCGCCGTAAACAATGGCTCAACGTTTGTTTTCGACTGCTCTCGGGTGTAATGGTCCACTTCTGTCACACACAGGGTTTTTGAATTTTGCTTTTCTGGTGGTGGTTGTATCGTGGACATTTGAAGCGGTACCATTCACAAAAATTCACATTATTAATGTTTTATTAAAGTGGTCATTTCATGTATGCACTTGAATATCAATTTTTTAAATAAGAATATGGTGTTTACTTTTCATTTAATTGTCAATTCAAACATAATACTGCGGGTATGTAATTCTTCAAAACTTGAATTAAATTTTGCGTTTATTATAAATTGAGGCTAGTTTCGGAAACAGCAGGATAATTTTTTTTGTTTGGAGGATTTTCCACTATCGCTCTCCTATTACGTTATAAACATTACTTGATCCGCAAGTTACTAACGATAGTAATTTGAAGAAGCTAAGGTATCTACTGACTACAGTCCTTCATGGAACGAAGAGGTCAGTGTGAGGGGAACGATTTTCTGCCCAGCTGGGAATGTCGTTGTCCATTTTGTTCTTAGCCTGCGTGACTACATCGGCAAGTAAGGACAAATATTTTGTTTAAAATTTTTAATGTTAGCAGTAATTAAATTTACAACGAGTTTCGAAATCCCGCTTCTTATTGCACGCCTAAGCCGGGTAACGTAAGCTAACAAATAAAGTGTGATTTTACAGCAGTATTCTCTCTGCAGGTATCAACTCTACCCAAAGACAAGGTACTTTTCTATCATAAAAGTACGCCACCTACAACGGAATATTAGCTAGTAAACTGCAGCTTACCTCTTTCACTTCCCAGCAGGCAGCTCACCAAGGACTATTGGAATTCCTCTCCACATTTGTAGCAAATAACGCGCCTGAATTGTATGGGTTGAGTCACTCCACAACACGCATGTATTTTCAGTCACTGCACATTTACAACACACTCCAGTACGATTGCTAGCTGTTTCACCTACATGCAAAGGGCTTATGGAATTTTGTGATAGGGTAATTTCATCCACACATCATTTGCCTCCAACAACATTGGCATCCAACGTAATTGGCTACAGGTAGCGTTGGTTGTACATCGCACCAGAAATCAAATAAATTGATTTTTTCTCTTTTCCAGAAGCCCTGGCACTTGCATATTACGTGAAGGACTAAAATTACAATTTAAGAAGTGCACTTGTATGTATATGCGTTGATTTTTACGGATTGTATAGGTGTAACGGTATGAGATGTTGTATGTGTAGATGATGTGACGATGTATGTCGAGATGATCTGACAATGGATAACGGATGAAAGTAGTCAGTTGTCGACTCCGAGGCAAAAAAATAATAGTGATACAGATGGAACGTAGTAAAAAAAAGGAAAAAAGAAAAAGAAAGTGTGGCAAGATGAAACTGATCTCGCAGCTTCGTGGCTTGGAAACGAGCTTTCGTTACCGTAACAGCTGTCCTGTCCTATAGAACGACGTTGCTTTATAAGGACTTAGCGTGGGACTAGCCCATGGTGGCTACTGTGGCCTCCTCACCTTGCAAACTGCCCAATCAGCTTAGCGCCGAGTGTGAGACTCACTTGTCTAAGGACGCCCTGGTCTCTTAACATGCAACAGTGCTAACTGCTGATGAAACGAGATACTCGCTGTGTACTTGTTGTAATGCCTGTTGCCCGACGACATTACTGGTCAGACGAGCGCTCCCAGGTTCAAGTGACTTCAACTTTACTCTTTATTCAGTAACTAGCTTAGAGCTCGTCGCTTCCTCGCGTAGACTGTATGGCCTGCAAAGATTTTTTTGTGTTTACTTAATAGAATTTTTGTGTTGTTCTCAAATTGCAATACCTTCTAAGCATTCCACTTTAATTAAGGCCATGTAAGCGTGGTCTTCTACGAATGTAGCTCTGAGCAAAAAGCGGTTCAGGTAGCTGAAGTCCAAAGTTTTTGTTAATCATGGCTTTTGCGTTCTTGTGAAGATATTTCCGTAGTAACTTTCATCCGCTTGAAAATATTTCTTTACACCTGAGAAGTGAAATACCAATTTTCACAAATTTAGCTTAAGCCTTTTTTTTTAATGTAACGAAATATTTTCTTACATTTTTCATTCCTTATTGCATTCCATTAGGGACTGACTTTCCAGAAACATATTCCTTTATTTCTAACCGAGAAGCCAAATACCAATACTCATAGATGTAGTCTTAAAACGCTTCAGTAGGTCTTTAGTAATTATTTATTTTCGAAAAGCTTCATTCACTATTTTTCTCCCTTAGTGGCTGAATTTCCTAAAAGGATGGAATACTTTTTTTTTGTTTTCTGACTGAGAAACCAAATACCCGTTGTTGAGGTTGTAGCTTCAAAATCCCCTTAATAACGACATACTTTCAAAACGCCGTTTACCCTCTATTTCACCACCATAGGAGTGAAATTTCGGACAATACCTTTCTAAACGATGCGTACAGTAGTAGATCCACACCCTTTCCAAACTTCAAGTTTCTATACTTAGCGGTTTGGGCTGGACATTGATGAGTCAGTGAGTCAGTCTGTCACTGCTTCACCCCCTTAGGGGTTGAATTTAAAAAAAACAGTGAAACATAGATGTTTTCATCACCGCTCGAGAACCCAAACACCAATTTTGAAAGATTTAGCTCTAAAATGCTTTCGCAATAAAATATTTTTATAAAACGTTTCACACCCTATTTCCCCTCTCCCCTTTAGGAATTGAATTACCAGATACAGTGACATGCGCATGTCTCTTATTTCTAACAAAGAAGCCAGACTTTCATAGATTTTGCTACAAAAATGTTTGCACAGTGAAAAATTTCAATAAAAGCTAACATCCTACGTTTCACCCGCATAGGGGTAGAATTTTCAGAAACAGTGAAACACTCTTTTTTTTTTTTTTTTTTTTTTTTTTTGAAAGCCAAATTTAAATTTTCATAGATTTAGCTTTAATAATGCTTTCAAAATAAAGTATTTTCGTAAAAAGTCCCATCCCCTATTTCACCCCCTTATGGGTTCGATTTCAGTGAATACTGAAACTCGTATTTTTTAATTTGTAGCCGACGACTTAAATACCACTACGCGTTTTTAGTTTTTAAATAACGACATATTTTCGGAGAAAGGTTTCACCAGCTATCTCACACCCGTAGGGCTAAATTTCCAAAAATGCTGAAACTGGTATTTCTTCATTTCGGACCAAGAAACCAAATACCAATTTTCGTAGGTCTATCTTTGAAATTGCCGTAACAGCGACATTTTTAAAGAACCCTTAATCCCCTATTTCGCCCCCTTATGGATGGAATTTCCAAAAATCTCTCCTTAAAACAACGTTTGCAGTATAACATCCACACCTTCTCCAAATTTCAAGTTTGTATCCTTACGGGTTTGGGCTGAGCGATGATGAGTGAGTGAGTGAGTGAGTCAGTCAGTCGGTCACTCACGATATTGCCTTTCATATACAGAGAAAATTTGACACTTATACCCGCCCACCTGATTAGTCAGAAAATCCAAAGCACTCTCCTACTAATCCATTTTATTGTTAATCGTACGAAATTGTTTATTAAAACCATTGGATTTGTTCATAATTTGACTCTTCGTCGCCTCAGACAGAGTAGTCCTTCAAGTAAGGCCAAATGCGCTCTGCTTCTAAGTGTGTCGCAGACAATAACTTCGACCGTAACCCAAGTATGTACGGTGAATGGGTGATGCTTTACACTTGTTTTCTATGTACATAAATGATCTTTTGGATAGGGTGGATAGCAATGTGCGGCTGTTTGCTGATGATGTGGTGAACGGGAAGGTGTCGTTGAGAGACTGTAGGAGGATACAAGATGACTTGGACAGGATTTGTGATTGGTTTAAGGAATGGCAGCTAACTCTAAATATAGATAAATGTAAATTAATGCAGATAAATAGGAAAAAGAATCCTGTAATGTTTGAATACTCCATTAGTAGTGCAGCGCTTGACACAGTCACGTCGTTTAAATATTTGGGTGTAACATTGCAGAGCGATATGAAGTGGGACAACCATGTAATGGCAGTTGTGGGGAAGGCGGATAGTCGTGTTCGGTTCGTTGGTAGAATTCTGGGAAGCTGTGGTTCATCTGTAAAGGAGACGGCTTATAAAACACCAATACGACCTATTCTTGAGTACTGCTCGAGCGTTTGGGATCCCTATCAGATCGGATTGAGGGAGGACATAGAAGCAATTCCTAGGCGGGCTGCTAGATTTGTTACTGGTAGGTTTGATCATCACTCGAGTGTTACGGAAATGCTTCAGGCACTCGGGTGGGAGTCTCTTGAGGAAAAGAGGCGTTATTTTCGTGAATCGCTACTGATGAAATTTAGAGAACCAGCATTTGAGGCTGACTGTAGTACAATTTTACTCCCGCCAACCTACATTTCGCGGAAAGACCACAAAGATAAGATAAGAGAGATTAGGGCTCGTACAGAGACATATAGGCAGTCATTTTTCTCTCGTTTTGTTTGGGAGTGGAATAGGGAGAGAAGATGCTATTTGTGGTATGAGGTGCCCTCCGCCACGCACCGTATGGTGGATGGCGGAGTATGTATGTAGATGTAGATGTAGAGAATGGCTACACATCGTAAAAGTACAAATAAAAAATTAAAATTCTGTGTGTGCTGTTCGGGTGAGTGCCGTAGATTTTTCGTGAAAACGTCGGGATAAAATCATAGCAATTGTTTCGTGTGTTCTAGTGTCCGACGATGGCAGGCTATTTACCTCGTTGGGTGCAAGAAGCCATTCAATCTATTTAGTACAGACAACCAACAGACATCGAGACTCCTTTTGCATTTACAAAAATAAAACTATATTAAGTACAAAAGTCTTTTATGCGTAGACTGCATTTTTCCTACCACAATTGAAGTACGATAACTAGTTTCGGTTGCTATCTGCAACCATTTTCGATCCTTCAAAATCTGAACAAGAGGTGAATACGCGTTGGAAAGCATCATTAGCTGCAATCATGTAATAACATGCTTTCGTAAGTACCAAAAC
Source organism: Schistocerca cancellata (assembly GCF_023864275.1). Lineage (NCBI taxonomy): Eukaryota > Metazoa > Arthropoda > Insecta > Orthoptera > Acrididae > Schistocerca > Schistocerca cancellata. Next base: position 215,810,250 of record NC_064632.1, on the reverse strand, counting down.
AGTAACAGCACGTAGTATAAAAACATCACCTTGAAAAAGCCAGTAGCTCACGGTGAAGTCCTTATACTACGTATTGTTATTGTTTTGATATTCACGAATGCACGTTATTGCATGGCTATAGATGAAAGGTACGGCCGTCCGCCGGCAGCGGCTTGTGCGAGGGAGGCTGTGCGTGAGTGCGTTGCCGGCGCCACCCACGCGCGCGGCGCCATCTCTGCCCGTCCCGTTGGCGCTGATTTGTTACGGCCTGCTTTCAGACCGAAGTGACCTGCGTGCGCCATAAAGTACTTCAAACAGCGCCGGCGGGCACTTTGCGGCAGCGCGCTGATCGCGAATTCGGCGCCGGCGATGAAATACTGTGCGCGGGTGGTGCGCGCTGGCCGATCCATTTATACCGCCCCCTACCCCGTGCGCCGGCCTGTTTGCGGGCAGCGGCCGTCATAAAGGAAAGCAGCGACCTGTCAGTGAGGGGTCCACTTTCTCTATTCTTTCATTTCAGGCGTCGGGGCCAGGTTTCGCTCGCTGATCTGCTGTCGGCCGTATTCGGTCGACTTGCTCCGGAATTCTGCCTCGTGTGATTCCGTAGTTTTCGGGGTTCCTAATATCTGTGCGTGTTTCATTCGAAACGCCAGGCTCAAGGCAAAAAGTTGAGACAATGAAACCAGTCACTTACCTTGTAATGCTTGAAGATTCTAACAACTGAGTACACCAACCTAGATTAAAAGTTAAGCACGGTAAAGTTGGTATTTAACGCTGTCCAACGCAAAATTCTGGTGCACCGACCTGTATCAGAGTTAAACGAGGCAGTTGACCGCTGTTAAATTTGATCCTGTCTCACACCCAGTTTTCTCGAGGTGATCAGGGTCTCCATGTAGCAGTGAAAGTGAGTATAAAAGCATGGATATTTGTAGGAAAAATTAACATTGCCAGTTGGCATAATTTTCTACAGTGTATATGCAATAGTCTGAGATCCAGTACACCGACAAATGCAGTCCAGTGGTACCCCTTTTGACGTCAGTAATACAGTATATACCAAGAAATCAAAGATTTTGGTGGTAGAGGGAGACAGTCTGTGTGAAAGCAGTCGGCTCTGTGCGGCTTTAGTGAGTGCCTTAACTGTAGACAGGGAACTCACACCATTAATGCCAGTGAGTTTCGTGTACATTAACCACGACTGTGGAAACGCCACGCGGAAAACAGTTACCACGTGGTGAAAAAGCAAAAATCGGTGCATATAAGTAAATAGGACTAACCGTCAAATCGGTAAGAAGCTCAACCGTTCAAGTTCGTTAAATTGTGTGCTCGATACGGACAGAACGGAAAATATGGGAAAAGCAGAAAACTATCTGAGACATCGAAACGGTTATTTCTGCGCAAAGCAAGGACCACAAATCGTTATTCTTCTCAGTTTCATGCTGATTTACAGTTGTCAGTAACTGACAGACGCGTACGACAAATTTTGTCACATGACAAACTGCTAGGTCAACCATGTCGCAATGGGATAAAGTGATGTTCATTGATGATAAACAGTTTAACCTAGATGGATTCGGTGAATTTCAGTATCACTGACATGATCCGAGGATAGACCAGCAGATAAGAATGAGCAGAAATTTTGTGCTGGAAGTGTTAGTGTGTGGACAGCCTTCAACGCTAAAGGTAAATCACGCATTGCTTGGCTGAACACTAGAAGGAACTAGCATGTACACTGAGATTTTAGAATTGATTAGAAAATATGAGAACATAGGGGATGAAAGTCAGATGTTTCTGTTACAACCAGAAACTGGTTAGAAGATAAAAATATCGATGTCTAACCTTGGCTATTATGTATCCCGGGTTTCAACCCCGCAGCAAACCCTGGGAGGATACTTTCAAGGTGTGTTTATCGCAATGGAAGCTGAAAAGAACAATACAACAAGAGTCGACGACAATTTCATGGCAAGAACTACAAACTCTAACAATCAACTACGAAGAGAATTTTTGAGGTTTTTAGGAAGGTCGGAGAGGACAGTGAGTGCCTTTATACCAATTTCTATCCAGGAAATCCAAAAGTCTTATTTTGTTATTCGTGTTATGGAAGGAACTATGTACTTTCGTTATTATTATTTGTATTTCATGTGTATCTACTACTTTCATAACAAATTAGATACCTGTATTCTTAAAATACGGCTTTCATAGGAACCATGCTTTTTATACTGATTTCCAACACTGTACGCGTACGTTATTAAGATGGCAACAGACTCACGACATCGTATACTCTACCCTGTCGTTGAGATGAAACCAGAGAGTTTATAAATTTGTTAATCAGACTTACCATAAGTAGAACAGAATTGTGCCTCCACACGTGACCACATTGGCTGTTTTTATCTAACGAAGGGGCCTCGTAACAATCGGATTTTTGTAATTTTTTATTCTGTAGTACGTGAAGTTCAAAATTCAAATATAACTCTTCCTATGCACTTCGATGCAACTGTCAAAAACTCTTAATTTTCCGTCCGTGTTTATTATGCTGCAATAACGTAGCTTCTTTTGATAAGCAGTGTTGCCCTATGGTAGCGTGCTTGCTGTATGTATGTGGTTTGGTAGGGGGCGCTTATGTTGAAGTCCAGCACACAAGGCTGCATGTTCTATGAGTATTTAGGTGAAGCGTAAAACACTAAAATATTAAAAAAATTGGCATTTAGTTTTTTGACCCTCGACCGGGCGCACCATTTTTCATAACCGAACGGGGGCGCGGCGGACTTTGTATACGTGTCGCCTTTAAGTTATCAAGGTAAACATGTATGTACAAAATTACAGTTAATCTTAGGATAACAAAATAACGATAAAATAAACTAACATTATATGAGCTAAATCACTGTTTAATTAAACAGTATTAAATTAAACCTTTCATTGAATCACCCGAGTGTTGCGTCACGGTAATGACCCATTCGAAACATTAAACAGTGCAGTTGTGTAAGATACCTGCCAATCGCTTATTTGATTACAAATTACCTCGTAGATAACTCCCTCACTGTGGTTTGTCCTGCCAGCTCGGAATGTGGGTAATTTTCTAGCACGATTCGGACATTTTTTCTCACCTAGCTAGTTGTTTATTTTATATTACTGCTGCTTACTTGGGCGTATGACAACACAACTTATTACTATATTAACTGAAGCAATAATGAAAGATTTGGTACAGGCTCGCTATTGCAAGACAGATATGGAACGGTGCAAAACAGTGTTATTTCTGATTGGCGAACTTTATACACAAGGTCGCCCGCTGATCACTAATTTTGGTTTGCAATGAAAACTGGACTTTTGCGTGGAGTATATAGTCAAAAATACGAAGACGTGCATTAAGCAAGGAAAATGCCTGTCAGATGCGTTAATTAGCATATTTTTACGTGAAGTATGTATTCGAACTCAACTAAAAATAAAAACGAAAGGAATTATAACCAAAACGAGATACTGTACATTTCTTCTTTTACACTGTGTAACGTCCCCTTAGAAAAATTAGTGAATTACTGTGCTGATAAATCTCTTACATTATTTGATTTTCAAACAGCTGAGCAAAACTGCTTCTGATGAACACTAAACTGACACACAATATTTCTTTAGCGCAACGCAATCTGACTTTCAATAATCCCTACAAAAGAATGGCCCTGACTAACATTAAACTATACCTTTCACAAATCACTTACCTCAAAAAAATCTTCGTTACTCGAACTACTGCAATACAGCAAGCGCCGCTACTGCCAGCTCAGCTAAATAAAAGATACTTCCCCACGTCCATCATTGCTGGCGGTTCACCTCCAACTGCCCAACGCTACGCGCTGTTAACAACCAACTGCCCAACACTACAATAGCGACTATTGCAACAATGCCGACCAGCCTCAGACTGCACACGGCACAGTCAGTGATTTTCGTATAGAGTGCTACGTGGCGTTGGCGTTACCAATATCAAAACCTAAACAGCCTACTTACAACTGTAAGTGTCAGTTCTTTTATTTTCAAGAAGTGATGCATTCACATGGGCTAATTCGAGAAGTATATCCATCTCGTAAATCGCAAAATTTATTTCTTTGTTTTCCATTACGCCGAACGTAAATGAACGGGCTACGGGCCAGCTATAGGCACACTTCTGCCAGTTGACCGAAGTGAGAGCCTGCAACACTGACGTTATTCACCAATGATTGTCTAGAAAACTAATGTATATAGGCAGCCGTGTGCACATTCCTATCCCTACTACCACTTTTACCTCTCCAGGGTGCTTTGCATTGCAATACATGGATTTAAGGGTTGTGAAACGTACAGTTGGCAGGCGATAGTTTGGTGATCGTCGATTAACGTTGGCGTATAGTAGAGACATTATTAACTCGGTTTACTTTTCACCCCGATCACGGGACCACGGTTTTGACCGAGGTTGGAGCACTCCACCGTAAATGAATAACAGAAGTGATATAAGGTGGGACAAGAGGTATTGCTGTAATTATCATCTCGAAAAAAATAAAACTGCGACCATGAAATGGTGGTGGTGTTGGTCGTTCCCTGGGTATTCAGTCTTTAATGGAACTCATCTTTACCAAAGTAAGATTAATTGTTGGAGAACTTGGTTGTAGGAGTTTGCGTTGTGGCTTCTCAGGAGACTTTCATCGTTACAAATTACGCCGTTTTCATTCTGGAAGTGACTGGCACGAATGGTTTCTTCAGCCAAGGAAAGAGAATGAAGTCACTAGGTGTCATGTTTCAATAGTTCGGGAAGTGAGGCAACATCTGTACCCCAAAGAAGCAGCGACTGTGACTGTGTCCTGCGGAGAGTCAGCTGCGATGTTATTTGGAGCAAAAATACGCTCTTGGACAGCTTTATGTGACGCTTCGTCTCGATAGCGACAAGTAACGTCCTCAGACATTTCGGCAGTATGCTGGAAAGTTTAATGTATTAGCACCATACCATGTTAGTCGCCAAAACCACTCAGCGTCACCTTGTTGTGTGTTTGATAGGTCTTCGTCTTTTCCGGTGATTGTGAGTCGACATGTTTCCACTACCTGCTTTTTTTCTTCTTCTGGAGATCACATTGATGTTGCGATACTGCTCAGGCACCTAAAGAAATTTGGATTGGTCTCACACAGCTGCCAAAACCGAGTTCCTGGATTTTTCGGCTGACTTCTTGATTGGCTGTGAGTAGTCGAAGCGTCCATATTAAAGCTGAATCCCCGCGTGCTGCGTTCCAGTGACAGCGCTACGTAAACATTCAACCGGTTGGCCTTTTCACTCCCTGTGTTCTCTCTGGCACTGTCGGGATAATGGTGACTTACGTCAGTTACAGGTGAAAGGTGCTTGTTCTGCGGTCACATTTCGGTATTCAGTCTGATGAACCATGTACGGCAGATGTGTTGTTTTGATGCCTTGGAAGGTAACTTTGACGTGGACGCTTCGATCTGCTACTAATTCTACATGAATGCAGCTGACTGTATTTGCAATGTGTTGCTTATGCCAAAAGCATGTATAGAGCTCAAGAAAGAAAGGCACCCGGGAATCTGGGGCTACCTAGCGCCGAAGTTCCACTGCTACTCACGGAAGCGTAATTGGACGCCACAGCCAAAGAGCCTTCCGTGAGACGTGTCATGCGTATAGGTGTGTGCGAGCCAAAAGAGCTGTACCATCGATACCAAACCAGGGAGACATCATGTTGCATCTCGTAAAGCTCGTATTTGGTGTGCTAGGTATTGTAACTTACGTCCTGTGAATAAATTCTGTTCTGCAAATTTAGATCATTGAGGTTCTCTTGGAGATATATCTGTGTGGGAACAGTTTTCTGCTTTTAAGTCAGTTAATGATTTATTAAGGTTTATAGCTTACATACTATCCATGACAAAGGACAGTCACAATATGTAGTGGGCATAGAAGTGGCGTTACGAAATTAAAAACTACAAAAATTTTATTATTGTTTTTCACGTTAGTAAAAGATTCTGAAACATACCTGGTTGATTTAATAGAGGTATGTTTTGTAATACTCGATTTTATGTTGTTGTAAGAGCGCTCTATCAGGTGTGAGTTGCCATTGTGAATTACTTGCAAATTAAGCATGAAACACAGAAAAGGGAATAAATATTCAAAATACGTTGACCAGCTGGTAAAACAAACACAGAGATTCTGACACATGTGAAAGGGCTTCGCGGTGTAGCCGCGCGGTCTAGGGGGCCTTGCCACGGTACGCGCGGCTCTCCCAGTCGGAGGTTGGAGTCCTCCAGTAGGCAGGGGTGTGGGTGTTGTCCACAGCGCACATTAGTTTAAGTTAGCTTAAGCACAGTGTAAGCCTAGGGACCGATGATCTTAGCAGTTTGGTCCCATAGGAATGTACCACAACTTTACAAATTTTCATGTGAAAAAGAATTAAAAGCTGAGTTAGTCCCAGCTGTCTGTAAAATAAAAAAGAACATTTACGAGCTAGTTAGTTTTGGATATCTGTTTTTCAAGCAAGAACTTCCTAAATTAAAGTCCATATCAAATGAAATGTATTCTGACAGTGCTACAGGAATGTTTCTTTGTTTACTATTATTACGTACATCTAGTAATACATAGTGGTATGTAAATAACGGGTAAAAAATTCTCAGGATCTCACTTTCAAAATACAGCAGTAGTTTGCAAAATTGCAATGAATGCACCAGCTAAAGGTATGAGCTGCTGATTTAGCTTGCCTCCCAGAACGGCTATTGCATTCGCGGCGACACCCTGACAACAGGGACATTTCGAGAAAGACAAAATATATCTTGGAAAAAAATCAGAGCCGCAGTACCTCTTGCAACGTATATGTAAATAACGGCACGTTATGTCAATGCATTAACGAAAAGAATCGAGAAAAAAAAAGCAGACGTGTTCTAAATGTAATGGAAGTATGAGAAATTAACGTCACTCATGGGTTATCATGTTTATACTGTGTACTGATATTTCAAATAATTTATCAGATACTAATGTTAGCGATAGGAATTCAGTGAACCGATCTTGAAACTTGTCGGAGTTGAATCTACCTGCTGCAGGACACTTAAGACTGTATCGCTAGTTACAGGAAGGCTGATTAATTTTACCAAACAGTATTTCGGCAACATAACTGTGTAGAGTGTTTATTTGCGTCCACCAGTTAACATTCCCTTTGCCGACAATGCTGCAAATATGTAGCATGGGTCTCGGTCACCTGGAATGTGTGGACTGTGGCACGCACGTGCCTGCACGAATTTGCGCTGTCACAAAGAGGAGAGCTGTTGCATACTTAGTGTAAACATATCATGATACCAGGAAATGGCGTCCATTGTACACCGAGAAATTTGATGGTATTGTGATGCATAATGGTACCGTTTGGGAGATGATTGTAACAGCGCAGTTATAAGCCTCTACTGAATTCAGCGTGAAATAATTTCATCCGGTTACCTTCCATTGTGAAAGCTGTTGGACTCAGGAACTATTATATTGACTTGTAAATTATAGATTGCAGCTATCAGTCGCCCTTTTTAATTTTTTTTTTATTGTGCAGACCTAGATATCGGCTAGAAGCTAGCCATTCTCAATGCACTTATTTTCGCTCAATGCATGTAATTTCCTGTTGGTCGGGCGTCATCCACACCTCATTGAATACTCATTCAATGAACTGTGGATGACGCCCAACCAACAGGGAATTACATGCATTGAGCGAAAATAAGTGCATTGAGAATGGCTAGCTTCTAGCCGATATCTAGGTCTGCACAATAAAATTTAGAAAGTACGACTGATTGCTGCAATCTGTAATTTACATGAAATAGTTTCCTGTTAAATATACAAGGGGCTATCAAAACATTTCCGTTTGAGGTCGTTGCTAAACCGTAAATACAACGTACCACGACTCCGATGCGAGTGCACAATGCGTTTCCGCAAGAGCGTGCAAAAAGTAACAGGACGTAGAGAATGCTCTACTGAACATTTTGAGGTAATGAAAGCCAACTTAAGGATCTATGGAAGTAAATTATGGAAGTAAACTTGTCTACCACATTTTCTAGCAGTAATGTTTTCCAGCTTATTTACAACTAAAATACGTTCAAGTTCACACGTACTGTGCTGTTCACTTACATGTACATTCTTTCTTTCCTGCAAGGACGCAAGAAGGTCGAGCCCGATTAACAGCAAGTCAAGAATCAAGTTTTGTTTTCCTTACTTGCCCATAATGTGGCTTTGTTGTATCGTATTTACGTTGTCCCACGACAGAACGTACTATTTATCAACAACAGACTCATTCATTACTCAGAGCTATTCAGAGGCGTAAAGTACAGTAAGATGGAGTAGTACCGGTGCAGTTCCGCAGAACTCACGGGCATGCACCTTGTATAGGGGACGTACGTTGCAATGCTCTCGCTGTTTAAAGGCTCTAGAACAACGATTTCCTAGCAGGCATCATCCGTCACGACGAGTGTTTATTTCTCTCAATCGATGAATGCAGGAGACTGGTTCATGGGAAAGAAGAAACGAGGGACCATTCCACACCCGATTTTGATGAGGAGTTGCTGGAACGTGTTGCAGCGGACCCCACTGTAGTACTCGTATTGCACGTGAAATTGGCGCTGCACATACTAGCGTGTGGCCAGTAAAGCACGAACAACAATTACACCCATATTACCTACAACGAGTCAATGCAGTGTTTGTGACGGACTTTGCACCGAGGGCTACATTGTGTCCTTGGTTGATTCAACAATGGATTGACCCACCAGATTTCCTCCCGTCGTGCTGTTCACCGACGAGGCCTCATTTGATCGTGACGGTATCTCAAACAACAGGAATAACCGTGTGTGGGACGAGGAAAACACTCCCGCTGTAGTAGAGCCACATCATGAAGTACATTTTATAGTGAATATCTGGGCCAGCACTTTAGGCGACTATCTCATTGAGCCTTATCCTCCACATCGCAGACTGAATGGTCACCTGTAATTTAGGTTCGTGCAAAGAGCTCTACCTGAATCGTTGGAGAACGTACCTTTGGCTGTTCCTGAAAGGATGAGGATACAACACGACGGTGCATAGCCTCACTTCAGTGTGGATGTCTCCAACTATCTCAGTGCTGTATTTCCTGGTGACTGGATTGGAAGGGGAGGTACTACTCCATGGCCTGCGAGGCCATCTGACCTGTATCAAATGGTTGAAATGGCTCTGAGAACTGTGGGACTCAACATCTGAGGTCATCAGTCCCCTAGAACTTAGAACTACTTAAACCTAACTAATCTAAGGACATCACTCACATCCATGCTCGAGGCAGAATTCGAACCTGCGACCGTAGGAGTCGTACGTTCCGGACTGAAGCGCCTAGAACCGCTCGGCCACAACGGCCGGCTGACCTGAATCCCCTTGATTGTTTCCTATGGGGATATCTAAAGTTGCTCGTGTATGAGACCCCTGTGGATATAGCGATGGAATTGGTTGCCAGAATTGTAGCTGCCTGTGATGTGATTCGAAACACACCACGGTATTTGTCTTGCGTCAGTATTGTGCTCGCCAATATCATGCCTGCATTGAGGTTGATGGCCGTCGGTTTAGCACTTTTGTAAGATACAGTACAAATGGTACATTCATTGTGTAAATGATGGTATTTGCAGTTACCTGTAACTAATGTAAATAAGAAATAGACAGTAGTGTGATTTTATTCCTATTATTTCCTTAAGCTGGCTTCTCTGACCCCAGGTTCCCTCCTCAAATTGTTCAGTGGAGCATCCTCTACGTCGTGTTAAATTGTTGCATGCTCTCACGGAGACACCCTGTATAAACAGCGTCATGTAGGCAAGGGTTTACTATGACATTCATGTATTTCTGATGTACGTGCAGTAAATGCAGAAGCATGATCTTTAGCGACATTATTACCAAATGCGCCCAAACAGGAATAAAGTGCTGTTATTCTTTTCTTGGCAGTCGAAGGATACATACAGGTAGACACCCATCGGAGAATGAAGAATGTCTAGGGGGTCATATCTGTTGAAAAGAGCACTTGTGGAATGGTGCACCAAGTTCCTTGCTGGTCGCGGTTCGATACAAGGCGCTGGTCGATCTGGGAGACCAGCCTCATCCATTAAGAACAAGTGGTAGACACTCGGGCTCCCTCCCTAAAGCCCTGATCTCTCCCCATGCCATAACCCATTAAAAAGGCCTTGAATGAAAGACAATTGCTGTCAGGCGAGGATATGCAGCAGGCAGTTGCGGACTTCCTCATATAACAGGATATGATGTTTTTTCAAAGAGGTATCTTCAATTTGGTGCGATGGTGGGATGACTGCCTCAGTGCTCTTGGTGATTGTGTCTGAATGGCATACTGATTGTCGCATGGCCTTTGAACGGACAATTCTTAACCGTTCTTATACAGGTCACCATTTAATTGGGCTTGAGTCTCACAGCCAATGGCTGCAGAATATAGGAGACGCCTGAAGGGTGAACGAATCATTTTGCTGTTGACAAAAACTGGAACTAACACCACAAAAGGTCCAAGAAGAACAGATCGATCAGAGCCTGCACCTTGTTCTCCAAGGTAGTTGCGGACTTTTTCATATAAGAGGATATGATGTTTTTCCAAAGAGGTATCTTCAGTTGGGTGCGATGGTGGGTTGACTATATTTCTCTGTTTGGGTTCATCTCTTAAGTGGCGTATAGCATTGCCATTGATAAGATAGAATAACTAGGGCAATGAATTGTACGATTTAGTTCATATTTATGTGGCGACTCGGGGATATTTGGAAGAATCCATAACGTGAGGATGACACGTGGAATACCTCCAATAAACGGGTACTGCTATACAGTAAGTTGTTACATGTAGTGTGATCAAACATCATTGAAATTCTGGTTAAGGTGGGCCATGGGTACCAACGGCCTAGCCGTGGTCGATACATTGGTTCCTGCCAGATCGCTGAAGTCAAACACCCTCGCTCGTGGCTAACACTTGGATGCGTGACAGGAATTAACGTGCGCTGTTTGTATTCGTGGTGCACTATGTGACTTAACTGCTGAGGTCATCAGCCCCCTAGAACTTAAAACTACTTAAACCTAACTAACCTAAGGACATCACACACATCCATGCCCAAGGCAGTATTCGAACCTGCGACCGTAGCGGTCGCGCGGTTCCAGACTGTAGCGCCTAGAACCGCTCGGCCACTCCGGCCAGCCGCACTCAGTCCTGGTGTGTCCAACTGAGGAAATACTTGACTAACAATTACCACTTTCAGGTCACGAAAACTGACAAGGGTCGTACGAGAGGTGTACTAACCCCAGAAACATCGGCATCCTATATCGTCTGTACCGTTGGGCCTTCCAAGACGTGTTCTGATGATGTTAGGCACGAGTGAAATCTGATCTCAGCTCCATGAGAACTTAATGAATATGTTTAAAAAAATGGTTCAAATGGCTCTGAATACTATGGGACTTGACATCTAAGGTCATCAGTCCCCTAGAACTTAGAACTAATTAAACCTAATTAACCCAAGGACATCACACACATCCATGCCCGAGGCAGGATTCGAACCTGCGACCGTAGCGGCCGCGCGGTTCCAGACTGAAGCACCTAGAACAGCTCGGCCACACCGGCCGGCGAAAATGTTTACATTACAATTAAATTTTTATTGATCAGTACAGTACTGAAGCCAATGGCGACTCTTAATCACACAGAAGCTGTTATTTCGTAAAAAGCTCTTTTGCGCGATCAGATATACTAGAACGTTTCTGTTTTTATCATCGTATACTTTCAGTCGAGTTAGCTTTCATTATTAGCCTAATTACTATACACCCTAAATAAATAAGGTGTCCTGTTTATCTTGAACGAAAAGACGTACTGATTTACGTATATTCGTAACTAAAAACGTTACAAGAAAGGCAGCCATAATGTTTTAAGCCCCTGTTGGCTGACAAGCATTTTCTTCTTACTTCTTTCCTGAGTCTCCATGCCCGTTTTATGGAAGGCTGCGAAACTATACACAATTCCCCAGGGATATATTAGCGCATCCGAGATTCACTACGAATGCGAGTTGATGCATGTATCAATGCCCACAGAGGGCGTATCAAACATCTCCTGTGAAAAAGAGTAGCATGTTGATGGTGCGTACTGTTCTTGTGTGTTTCCCATGATTAATTAATCAGAGAAAAAGAGTAGTAACATGGAAACTCTCCAGACCCATGTTCATACAAAATATCTTCGTCTACGTGTGAGGTAGGTGTGTCGTACATGTGTGTCAGTACTCTATATATGAGAATGTATTTGCAAATGGGGTGTCTAACGGCGAAATGATATCTTCTGTGAGGGACTCAGCTGACTAGCTGGAAGCAATAGGGGATAATGGACAGAGAATACTTCCGTGGTGTGCCGCATGTGGGGATTTTGACGGCGCAGGATGCGTGCTCTTACGGCCAAGGTGGAGGAGGGAAACGTTCTATAGAAGTGGGGCAACCGGTTTCGAGCCAAGATCCCTCACGGCTTTTCACATGCCGCTGTTGTATTTAACTGAACGATCGTACGCAGCAGATATCCAAAAATTTATCTTTCAGCAAGAACATTGTTCACTGAACCGCGTTGCTCGAAACATTCATTGCTGCAGCACGTTTATTGCAGTCCTCTGAATGCACACTTACGTTATGTGGCTGTGAACTACACATAACACAGGAAAATACTGTCTGCAGAATTCAGTTTATCGGAATGTTAATTTCGCTGAAGGTAGTTCGTTTTAAATTGTTGAGCTCGCACTCGCTGCTGATGTATAGAAAGGGTAAATGAGCACATGTGCAAATGAATATCGAAAGTTTATAAGATCCAAAAATTTCTTCGGGAGGAAAAATAATTCCTGAAACATTTTAAATCAACATCAGTTATTCAGGAAGTAGACACGAAAATTGAATTCTGAATGTCGCAGCTTAGAAGCAACCACACCAATAAACAAGACCAAATATCTGAAGTTTACAAACAGATTCAAGCGGTGACCAAGAGAAGAGAACATGAAACACGACTCGAAGCAACGTGATTGATTTACAATGCTCTGCGCATGAATTTAATTTCTTCTTTTTCACTACTCAGCCAAAGATATGACTCCTGTAGCAGACGAAAACGTGGACTGTAGAGTGAGTCACTGAAGTGATTCGCAACTCGGGCAGATATATGATATGGAAAACCACGATTGTGGCTGAGACTCGCAGAAAAATTGTTAGGTGATCCCCAAAAAGAATAAATGTGATTTAACCTATAAGCCCAAACCAGTCACACAGAGGGGTTTTAAAATGTGTCGTATGTCGACACTGTTCTGTTTGCCGCTTTCCTCTCCACATTAACTTCTCATTGGCAAATTATTTACATAGCAGAAGCATTGCAGTTCAGTTTGTGATTTCTCGTTGCGAGGTACTATTTATTTCATAAAAACATGCAGGACTATCATACCGAGTGTTTCGTACAAGGTATGGATTGGCTCGGTCGTTTGGACGGGAGGTTTCGTCTTACATGTAATTTATTTTTATTTAATCTTCCTGTAGCAGATCTAAGAAATGGCCATTAGCTCTATTTCATTCACTTATAAACATAAGTTGTTTAAGCAGTTTCATAACTACTTGTGCTATCAACAAAACCGTGTTTTCGAAAGGAAGACGTTCATCAAAAACCGGCAGCCTCTCAGATAGAACCTCACACTAGACGATGGTCCACCATTTCCAGTCTGCCCCGTGATATTAAGGACCTTATACGGCAACAATTCCATGAAATGGTATCTGTTTGCTGGAGGAGGTGGTCAAGTTCCAAGCGATATACTTGAGAAGTGGGACAACTGCTGCAAATGTCAATCTTTCAAATATCGGAAGACAAGTTGAAACGTCCCCTTAGAACAACTAACTGTGCTTAAACTGACACACAATATTTTTTAGCGCAACGCAATCTAACTTTCAAAAATCCCTGCAAAAGAATGGCCCTGACTAACATTAATCTATACCTTTCACAAATCACTTACCTCACCAAAAATCTCCGTTACTCGAACTACTGCAATACAGCGAGCGCCACTACTGCCAGCTAAATAAAAGATTCAGACTACGGAAGGCACTAACTACTGATAGGCTTAGTTAGCAAATGAAAGATTTTGATAGAGAACAAACAATGTATTTACCTTAATAGTGTTGAAAAATCATAATATACATAGCAGTTCATAATATCCAGTGTTACAAATTTCAAAACTCCGCCATCTCTCTCCTCACATCCACCACTGCTGGCGGCTCACCTCCAACTGCGCAACGCTACGCGCTGTTCACATCCAGCTGCCGCTGCCCAACACTACAATGGCAGACAACAATGCAAACTAGCCACAGACTGCACACAGCACAGACAGTGATTTTCATACAGAGCGCTACGTAACGTTGCCAATAAGGAAACATAAACAGCCTACTTACAAAGTGTATACTGTTCATCAAGGCAGTATGTCTGGAGTGTAGTAGGAAAGTGTTCACCGTATGTTCCATCAGAAATGCATAAACGCTCGTTCTCATAAACAACTGCAACAATAGTCTTCACCAAAAATGCCCAATATTTGTGTATTAATCGCAGTTAGTCCTGAATAAATAAAATTTAAAATCATAAGCAATTTGATGTTTCGTACAAAAAATAATAGTATTTGAGATGCCCGCTAAACTTGCTGGGCAGAACAGGTAATTAGGACTGTGGGAAGGGCCAAATAAGTTTGGGGTCAGTTTCACCTTCTAATTGAAATTTATTGTAATTTAATAACACATTTACAACCAAAGCGGCACATAGCCGAACCTTTACCAAATGCAACTCTTTCACGGCTGAAGGCCTCCAAACAAGAAATCGTAACTAATCAACAAGATAAAAATCCAATGAAAATAGCAATAAAAAACATCTATCACAGCTAGGCTGAAAGCCTTAAAACCAAGTAGATAGAAGAAACATGTGCAAGGTGAAATACAATTGACTGAAGGCCACAATTAAGTTTCAAAATTTTGGAATATATTACCATAGACTTTTAAAGGCTGAAGGCCGCAGTGTTTCAGCTTAAAGGATAATTTTAAGAATAAGGTTGCAAGACTGACAGCCCTCAATTCATTTTGCAAGATTTTTAAGAAAAAAACATAAGCCTTAAATTTTAAGTAGCTGAAAATAGTTAATTAAACAGAGGTGCGAAAGACAATAAAGACAACGGCACTCAGAAGCCTTCAGGGAGGTCTGTCTGCCCTCGTTCACTTAGGCGAGACAGCTGGTGAACGCAATTACACTTGATCCGTCGGAACCCAACCAGGGGACAGCCACGGACCGACCGACACAACGACTTGCCTACCTTCAGTCAGTACATGAGAACTCAACACAAAAGGTTACGAAAGTGATAATCCAGAATGATGTATGTATTAGCTGTCAAAGTTACACACCATGTTGGACAGCGACAACAGGTGAGGTAAGGACGCTGCCTGAAACTACGTTAGTGGCCAGGGCAAGTAACCGGAGCACTAACGGCCACAAGGCAGAAAATTGCGCTGGTCCGCAGCAACCGACCGACTCGCCTCAGAATACCGACAACATCTAAAATTGTCATCAGTGGAAATAACGCCAAGTAACCACACAACCTGTCAAACACTTGCACGAAGACCTGAATAATACGCAACAATCTACATCTACATCTACATCTACATGATTACTCTGCAATTCACATTTAAGTGCTTGGCAGAGGGTTCATCCAACCACAATCATACTATCTCTCTACCATTCCACTCCCGAACAGCGCGCGGGAAAAACGAACACCTAAACCTTTCTGTTCGAGCTCTGATTTCTCTTATTTTATTTTGATGATCATTCCTACCTATGTAGGTTGGGCTCAACAAAATATTTTCGCATTCGGAAGAGAAAGTTGGTGACTGAAATTTCGTAAATAGATCTCGCCGCGACGAGAAACGTTTTTGCTTTAATGACTTCCATCCCAACTCGCGTATCATATCTGCCACACACTCTCCCCTATTACGTGATAATACAAAACGAGCTGCCCTTTTTTGCACCCTTTCGATGTCCTCCGTCAATCCCACCTGGTGAAGATCCCACACCGCGCAGCAATATTCTAACAGAGGACGAACGAGTGTAGTGTAAGCTGTCTCTTTAGTGAACTTGTTGCATCTTCTAAGTGTCCTGCCAATGAAACCCAACCTTTGGCTCGCCTTCCCCACAATATTATCTATGTGGTCTTTCCAACTGAAGTTGTTCTTAATTTTAACACCCAGGTACTTAGTTGAATTGACAGCCTTGAGAATTGTACTATTTATCGAGTAACCGAATTCTAACGGATTTCTTTTGAAACTCGTGTGGATCACCTCACACTTTTCGTTTTTTAGCGTCAACTGCCACCTGCCACACTATACAGTAATCTTTTCTAAATCGCTTTGCAACTGATACTGGTTTTCTGATGACCTTACTAGACGGTAAATTACAGCATCATCTGCGAACAACCTAAGAGAACTGCTCAGATTCTCACCCAGGTCATTTATATACATCAGGAGCAGCAGAGGTCCCAGGACGCTTCCCTGGGGAACACCTGATATCACTTCAGTTTTACTCGATGATTTGCCGTCTATGACTACGAACAGCGACTTTCCTCACAAGAAATCACTAATCCAGTCGCACAACTGAGACGATACCCCATAGGCCCGCAGCTTGATAAGAAGTCGCTTGGGAGGAACTTTCCGGAAATCTAGAAATACGGAATCAACTTGAGATCCCCTGTCGATAGCGGCCATTACTTCGTGCACAAGAACGATGTTTTCTGAAACCATGCTGATTACGTATCAATAGATCGTTCCCTTCGAGGTGATTCATAATGTTTGAATACAGTATATGCTCCAAAACCCTACTGCAAACCAACGTCAATGATATAGGTCTGTAGTTCGATGGATTACTCCTACTACCCTTCTTAAACACTGGTGTGACCTGCGCAATTTTCCAATCTGTAGGTACAGATCTATCGGTGAGCGAGCGGTTGTATATG
Source organism: Schistocerca cancellata (assembly GCF_023864275.1). Taxonomy (NCBI): domain Eukaryota; kingdom Metazoa; phylum Arthropoda; class Insecta; order Orthoptera; family Acrididae; genus Schistocerca; species Schistocerca cancellata. The sequence goes on along the minus strand of NC_064632.1, from coordinate 215,793,273 downwards.
ATTGCTAAGTTAAGTCGGGAGCTATTGTATCAGCGTAATCTGAAAGGAACCTAATCGGTATACAATCTGGACCTGAAGACTTGCCCGTATCAAGCGATTTGAGTTGCTTCGCAACCCCTAAGGTATCTACTTCTAAGAAACTCATGCTAGCAGCTATACGTGTTTCAAATTCTGGAATATTCCATTCGTCTTCCCTGGTGAAGGAATTTCGGAAAAACTGCGTTCAATAACTCCGCTTTAGCGGCACAGTCGTCGGTAACAGTACCATCGGCACTGCGCAGCGAAGGTACTGACTGCGTCTTGCCGCTTGTGTACTTTACATACGACCAGAATTTCTTCGGATTTTCTACCAAATTTCGGGACAATGTTTCCTTGTGGAACCTATTAAAGGCATCTCGCATTGAAGTCCGTGCCAAATTTCGCGCGTCTGTAAATTTTAGCCAATCTTCGGGATTTTGTGTTCTTCTGAACTTCGCAAGCTTTTTCCGTTGCCTCTGCAACAGCGTTCGGACCTGTTTTGTGTACCGTGGGGGATCAGTTCCATCTCTTACCAATTTATGAGGTATGAATCTTTCAATTGATGTTGCTACTATATCTTTGAATTTGAGCCACATCTCGTCTACATTTGCATAGTCAGTTCGGAAGGAATGGAGATTGTCTCTTAGGAAGGCTTCTAGTGACACTTTATCCGCTTTTTTAAATAAAATTATTTTGCTTTTGTTTCCGGTGGATTTGGAAGAAACGGTATTGAGCCTAGCTACAAAGACCTTGTGATCACTAATCCCTGTATCAGTCATGATGCTCTCTGTTAGCTCTGGATTGTTTGTGGCTAAGCACGCACGATGACAAATCGGGAGTCGATGCACTCACACACAGCCGACTCATGAACGATCGGCGAGCCAAAACGCGTCGTCCGGTAGGACGACCGACCGACGATCCACCAAGACCGCGGCCTGGCTCAAGTGATGCGTGGCGGCAATGGTTGGGCGAGCCATGTCGACGCAGACCTCTCTGCTGCTCCAATCCGACTGCACTAGTGGCGCATTCCAACTCCCGATTAGCAGGTCCGGACTGCGCTCCAGACGCTTTCCAACTGACTGGCCGACCCGAACTCGCCATCCAAACTCTAGAACGAACGGGAAGTAATGGCAGTCGAGCAAAGATACTACGAGAGGGGATATATCGATACGCGCTGTTAGCGCCGCTCATGATCAGGCAAAGCAACAACTCAGTGACAGTAGTAATATAAATTAACGTAGTGATGTGGAAGTACGTTAAAAACAGGGTGAGCCCGCATCTCGTGGTCGTGCGGTAGCGTTCTCGCTTCCCACGCCCGGGTTCCTGGGTTCGATTCCCGGCGGGGTCAGGGATTTTCTCTGCCTCGTGATGGCTGGGTGTTGTGTGCTGTCCTTAGGTTAGTTAGGTTTAAGTAGTTCTAAGTTCTAGGGGACTTATGACCACAGCAGTTGAGTCCCATAGTGCTCAGAGCCATTTGAACCAAAAACAGGGTGTAAAGTAGATGGTGGCGGGATCACGAAACACGCACGGCTCAGTATTATCCAAAACATACAAATTACTGAAAATGAGAAATATATCAATATGATGCAGAAAATATCAGGTCTCCCAGACAGGAATTTTCCTGTTATATGCAATCGACATATATTCCTGTTTAAGGTTTATTACTGCAAACAGATCTACATCTACATATACATACATACTGCGCAATCCACCATACGATGCGTGGCGGAGGGTATCTTCTCTCTCTGTTCCACTCCCAAACAGAACGAGGGAAAAATGACTGCCTATATGCCTCTGTACGAGCCCTAATCTCTCTTATCTTATCTTTGTGGTCTTTCCGCGAAATGTAAGTTGGCGGCAGTAAAATTGTACTGCAGTCAGCCTCAAATGCTGGTTCTCTAAATTTCCTCAGTAGCGATTCACGAAAAGAACGCCCCCTTTCATCTAGAGACTCCCACCCAAGTTCCTGAAGCATTTCCGTAACACTCGCGTGATGATCAAACCTACCAGTAACGATTCTAGCAGCCCGCCTCTGAATTGCTTCTATGTCCTCCCTCAATCCGACCTGATAGGGATCCCAAACACTCGAGCAGTACTCAAGAATAGGTCGTATTAGTGTTTTATAAGCGGCCTCCTTTACAGATGAACCACATCTTGCCAAAACTCTACCAATGAACCGAAGACGACTATCCGCCTTCTCCACAACTGCCATTACATGCTTGTCCCACTTCATACCGCTCTGCAACGTTACGCCCAAATATTTAAACGACGTGACTGTGTCAAGAGCGACACTACTAATGGAGTATTCAAACATTACAGGATTCTTTTTCCTATTCATCTGCATTAAGTTACATTTATCTATATTTAGAGTTAGCTGCCATTCTTTAAACCAATCACAAATCCTGTCCAAGTCATCTTGTATCCTCCTACAGTCACTCAACGACACCTTTCCGTACACCACAGCATCATCAGCAAACAGCCACACATTGCTATCCACCCTATCCAAAAGATCATTTGTGTAGATAGAAAACAACAGCGGACCTACCACATTTCCCTGAGGCACTCCAGATGATACCCTCACCTCCGATGAACACTCACCATCGAGGACAACGTACTCGAAGTCTTCGAGCCACTGACATACTTGGGAACCAATCCCATATGCTCGTATCTTAGTTAGGAGTCTGCAATGGGGCACTGAGTCGAACGCTCTCCGGAAGTCGAGGAATATGGCGTTCGTCTGATACCCTTCATCCATGGTTCGCAAGATATCATGTGAAAAAAGGGATGAAAAGAAGCGTGGTAAAGTAACTACACCATCGGTCACATGTGTGCTACAGTCTTCTCTCCAGTCGCAGCTTCGCTTTACCTTGTCCAAACTTGTCGAAAGACGTAGTGAGCTTTTCCGTGTGGACTGGTATCTCTTCCGTTCGTTACCGTATCAACTGATCTCTTCCGCAATGGGGGTTACGATTTCAAAGCGGCGATCGCTGGACGAGCTCAGTGCCCGCCCTGCCAGCGAACCGTGCGGCTGGCGTCGCGTGCGGCGGCCGAGTTAATCTGGGGCGGGCGGAAGCGGAAGCGGCTGATTCAATTAGGCGGTGTGCGCTGCTGCGGCCCGGCGGCCAGCGCTGTCTCAACAAGTGTTCTCTGGCGCGATACACGCCGCTGGCCGGCAGCCAGCCGCAGCCGGTCTTCTGCGTCCCCCGACCGCTGCTGGCCGAGTCCGCGCTATCTGCAGATGGAGACGGCCGAGGGATGATGGGGCTGCGTCTGATAAGACGTCCGCGAGCAAGAAATGCTCGCTGCCTCACGAGATTACTGAGAGCAGCCTGTGAACTGGCTTACTATTTCCTTTATTGGGGAAACAGCTGTTTCAAACGGACATTTAACCATAGCGCTACGTCTCGTTCCTCACATTCCCGTTTAAAGTATAAAGCAGTGTCTACTGCCTTTCATCACATTCGTCTTTTCACTGCTCAACCTAAAGTCATATTCCGTGCTAAGTAATCTATTCATTGAAACAGCTGTTTCGTTACCAGTTCCCTGATATTCTCAGAAGAAGAGCGATCTCTGTATGAGTTTAAAAAGACTTCCAGATTACAGGTTTTACTGCCCAGATCGCAGTTGATCATGTTCTGATTACTAGTGTCAGAAAGTTATATTGCCATTATCAGATCTGTAATTGTTACACATATGTTACAATGTAAGAAAAAAAGGGTAACTCAGTTTTAGATACCACTGGATACGTGAATTATAAAGCCCCTACATGTAGGGCATAGCCAGCAGGTAATTGAAAATATGTACATGAAACGTGAAATTAAAAATATTAGGTGAAAGAAAGTCCTAAAAAGTTTATGGGCCTCTGTCACCATACATTAAAATAGTTTTTACCTCATAGAACAGACACTCCTATATAAAAAAAAGCACTTTCTATCATAGAGATCCACCGCATGAGCGTCTAGGGAAGTGATTTCAGTGGTGGCTTCCCCTTGCCTTCTACTGATGATGATGAAATGATAACGACAACACAGCACCCAGTCCCTGAGCCGGGAATCGAAACCGTGCCACTTCAGACCGCCGCGCTCACCACTCAGCTATCGGGGCGGACTCCTGTTAAACACTAAGTACAATAAAATAAACGTCATAACTGTATAAGCAAGGCACAGTGGTATCAAATACGTCAGACACAGCACATCCAATGGTATCAGTCATGTGTATTTTGATAACGGGCCAAGTACTCCCGGGAAGTTGTCAAAACACCTACTTAATACCACGAATACCACCGGGTGATAGCAGTCTGGTACATAATAACATATAATGAAGGAACCAGGTTAAGCCATATACAAAGTAAAGGTCTATGTTTACATCACGAACAAGTTCACAAGCCGGCCGCGGTGGCCGAGCGGTTCTAGGTGCTACAGTCTGGAACCGCGCGACCGCTACGGTCCCAGGTTCGAATCCTACCTCGGGCATGCATGTGTGTGCTGTCCTTAGGTTAGTTAGGTTTAAGTAGTTCTAAGTGTGCTCAGAGCCATTTTGAGCCAAGCTCACAAAATTATTGCAACATTATAGAGCATGCTGTAATTTTTCCGATCATTCTGATCAAAACATACTAACTGAAAAGAGTTTATATCTACATTATGTTTCAAAACACGTGCTACCATGAAGAGAAAAAACAATCTGAAGTTAAAACACAATATTAGCCATTTATACAAGAAAAGTGTATTTACACTTATTATATCTTGAATTTTATTCAGTATCAGACTTAGATGTCGACAAACTCGGCAGAAATGTGTTAATTTTTATATGAAAAATTATTAAATATTCTGAGGAGAAATGAATATCACTACTGTACTCTGTCTCCTTAGCTTTTAGAATAAGTTGCTTCTTTCTTGACGTAATATACTTCTTCCAGTTTTTTCAACTGCCCTTAATGTCCTACATATGGGTGTTGGTAACGAAAAACTCCATTAACAGTTTAACTAAGTAGTGGCACACTACAGCTAGAGATGACTGGAATATTTTTTCATTCCCCCCCTCGAAGGAGCACAATACAAAGACTTTGATGAAATTTGCGAGTTGCAATTTGTTACCAACTTTCACCCGGTTATCTATACCAGGTCGGTATAGGACGATGTTATATATGCATCAGAGACCTGCCTGGTATCGGAGTTCTTTGATTCATGTTGCCTGTTTGTGATGTCACAATATGTAGCCTTTCATTTAGCAACTTTGTGGAAGTTTTATAGCCTACAATTACTTATGTGATCGGGCGTTAATATCATACGTCACTAGAGCTTGGCTGTTTGAAGTTCAAAATCGTAAAACTTCTTGTAAATATCTCTGGTAGCGGCTGGTCATTGAATAGTTGATTGGAAATTTAGGAACGTTTACTCTTGTGTTCATCGTGTATATGTCTGTGTCTACTATAAAGATCTGTCAGCAAATCTGTCAGACTCGGCACTTTACATGTAAGATCCGGCGTTACTATTGTTTTGCCTTCAACCACGGTAAATCGCTCCCCTAGTTCCGTGCTTTGCTGCGCTGCTAACGTGCAACGCCCGTCTGTCCCAAACACGTTTTGGCATGTCTATAATAGATCAGAAAGGTATGGGAGTCATGTGGGTTAATGTAAGACGGTATCTGCTTCGATATGTAGATCATCCGCACGGAGGCACCATTTTCAGTACCGAACAGTTACATAAAATGTTTCAACCTCTGCTGGTGGTTCATGTGCACCGTTGACACATTGACAGAACCTAGAAAATTTAGTTATTAGATGTTTTACAGAGACCTTTTCAGACTTGAACTGATCGCTTCTACTTACCCACAAGATATACGTACACATTTGCAATTTCCTCATTACTCGTTACGAAAGCTCATTAACGATTTATTTTAATTTTTATTTTTAATTGAACAGGTCTTGTCACTGTGTAATTTTACAGATACGGCCCTGGATATAAAAATAGTTGGAACCCGCAAATATGATTCTCTCAGTCCTCCTGTATCAAACAGTCACGTATTAATGCCGACAGCCAGCCGGAGAGGCCGAGCAGTTCTAGGCGCTTTAGTCTGGAACCGCGCGACCGCTACGGTCGCAGGTTCGAATCCTGCTTCAGGCATGGATGTGTGTGATGTCCTTAGGTTAGTTAGGTTTAAGTAGTTCTAAGTTCTAGGGGACTGATGACCTCAGATGTTAAGTCCCTTGGTGCTTAGAGCCATTTGAACCATTAACGCCGACAATTAGCGGTCGTTGCTTGGCGTACTCTGAACCTAATTTCAATATTTCTTTCCTCGATTGACATATTCATCGAGTCAGTTGTCTACTTACAGTTACCAGGAACACACTAGGATTCGGCAATGGGCCACAGGTTCGATTCCATATCCGTCTGCTGCTGCAGCCCTTTCTATGAGGGCTATTACTAAACTTTTAATAAACAATATCACGTTTTGGTAAACATCTTTCTTCAATGTTGGTTTTCTCGCCTTAAACTGATAAAACTCAAAGGAGACTCACAAGAATTATAGAAAGCATTAGGCATGGGGCTTTGTTACTTCTTAGTGTGGTTCTAGGGAATCAAAGAAAAACGATTCCAGTTTTTGCAACCACATGTGAACTGAGGATACCATCTAGATGGACTGCTTTATGAGAAACAAATGTATGAGGGCTGGTCACGAACCTAAGCTGTCAGCAGTGATGAGTCAAAATCTGCCGTTTTATCGACACCAAAGATTTCAAGACTGATGAGTGATAATGTTGGCTTTATACCCCTTCTGGCACTTACATAGCAAGCGAACTTGTGGTGTTGATCCTATAGCTGAATCAGCCTAAGATCCCTGAATGTTGTAGTGTACTAGGCACATTGACTTCGTGCAACTACTTCAACTAAGCATGTAAGTGGATTTCGTAAGCACTACTGTGTCAACGTCTTACTGCCATCGCATGCACAAATTAGCACTGTGCAGCTGCAAGCTGGCAACAGCGCTGTTAACTGTCGGGGGTCTTCTTATTCTGACTCACAATTTAGCTCACTTGTCTTGACTGAGTTGCTGTGTGAATGGCGCGCTGTTGAAACGTTTCGCCGAACTATTCTTACTCTCGCTGGCTAGGGTGCAAGCGGAAGCACTTCTACCACGTGAGAATTCCTGAGAGGTAGAATACCGGGCGTGGTGAACCTACACACTGAGGCAATCGCTTCAAATCTTGGAGCACAATTATCTACTTCTAAAACTGCTTCTTGTCAGATGACGTTTTCCTAACAACTACTGATTCGAGAATGAATTCTCTCCAGAAGAGTGAGCAAATTTCCATCTACTTGGGAGAAGTAAAGTTGTGAGTCTGCGATGTGTGTCATGCCTTGATAACGCAGGGGAAAAAGCTAAAGTCCCGGATTCTAGTCCCAGTCTGGCAGACACGTTCAGTCTGCCGTAGAGTTTCAGAATTATCGATACTGAAGTAATATGAGGCATTACAGCAAAAATTGTTTTCCAAATGAAAGATTTTCCATAGAAATCGTTCACTTCTATGCAGCTACATGAGCACACACTTATGATGCGTAATACCCCTACAAATAGTAAAAAATGACGATATGTAGCAAATCTCACGTAAAAATGAAACTGATACGTGTGATGAAGAAGTAGGACAAAATGTGGGGAACATTTTTCCAATGGGAAATTCCAGATCTGATTGAACAAGTGACACTTGTATTCACAGTTACCAGCACGTCTACTTTAACATGTTGTTCCACAAGAAATACAATTGAAAACGGCTCAGTCTAGCAGTGACCAAATAGCACTAAAAAGTAAATCGACTACGTCTTCCTAATACGAAAGTGGACATACTTGAAAGTGCTGGACCGAGGCACGAACTCCGGTCCCGAGTTCACACTCCGCTGCAGAGTGGAAATTTCGTTCTGGACAGACCTGTTTCTAAGAACTATTCCGTCATCCTTATTAATGTAAAAACGCTACATATTTTAGTCTGTAGGTCGCCTTTATTAATTAAAGCTTACCAGTATACCGAGCGAGGTGGCGCAGTGGTTAGCACACTGGACTCGCATTCGGGAGGACGACGGTTCAATCCCGTCTCCGGCCATCCTGATTTAGGTTTTCCGTGATTTCCCTAAATCGTTTCAGGCAAATGCCGGGATGGTTCCTTTGAAAGGGCACGGCCGATTTCCTTCCCAATCCTTCCCTAAACCGAGCTTGCGCTCCGTCTCTAATGACCTCGTTGTCGACGGGACGTTAAACACTAACCACCACCACCACCTTACCAGTATGACGTGCTGTCAGCTACGTTCAGATCTGTTAAATATATTGAAGCGAATGACAATGGGACACTGAAGTTTATTCACCACGAGGCTAAAAGTGTTATCTATCTGCAAAAATGAAGGCTGCTTCACATACATTTGTTGTAACACAGCAACCCAAAACTGCTGCTAACCTGCCTATAAAAAATGAATCTTTCTCTCTCTTATTCACTACTGCCTTACGAATTAAATACAAAAGAACTACCCACTCTATTCTGCACCTCAGCAAAATTATGCTGAATTGGATACCAAACACTTCTTCTTTCCTCGTCTGATGCATCACAGAACTCGTTATTGGTCTCCTTACTACTGTTTAATGGGTAGCGACATCCACTCATATGCAATATTTTTCAATTAGTGCACTGACTCACGTCTCTCCGTTGACAACATGCATGCCTTCTCACATACACCGAAACATGTCATAGAACATAAACATAAATACAGAAGGCTACATTATAAGAATGATAATTACTTGCCCGCATCTCGTGGTCGTGCGGTAGCGTTTTCGCTTCCCACGCCCGGGTTCCCGGGTTCGATTCCCGGCGGGGTCAGGGATTTTCTCTGCTGGGTGTTGTGTGCTGTCCTTAGGTTAGTTAGGTTTAAGTAGTTCTAAGTTCTAGGAGACTGATGACCATAGATGTTAAGTCCCATAGTGCTCAGAGCCATTTGAACCATTTTTTGATAATTACTTAAGTAAATGATGTACTATGTGTTAAGTACTGGACAGTGTCCGTGTTTAAGCTTAAGTAGAGCTAAAAAAATCTGTGTTAATATATGGCTATCACAAGATGAAGCTACAATGCTTAATCTGTTATTATTCTTACGAAATGGTCGTAACTGAACTAACTGTATATACACGGAAGCTGTCTGTCAAATGTCGGCGAGATAAATTACATTAAATTCACTAAAGAATACCTCCACTAAAACTGTACCTCCAAAATTCCACTCAGTGACAACTGTTGCAGTCCCTGCAGGAAAAACCTCTGGATAGGAGAAAGATGTGGCATATGGGAAAAGCACAAACTGTTTGTAGCAACGATGCACTCACACGACAGATATATTTTGATGAGGAAGTGCACTTTTATATAAAACTCTATACACCCATACTATGCCCTACCAGTTACTTAAAACCAGCAATGAATAGATTGTTGGTAACAAAAATCTGTATAACTTTCACAGATACCAATAACCACAGTCCGTAAGATTTCAACAATTTATCTACGTATGCCCCTCACATTTCTGAACAATAAGTTCATCTAATTACATGCTCCGTGACACAAAGTTGATTAATCTACTTTTAATCAATTTTAAGTCAGAGTCCATTTACCTGTTAATTTTTCAATAAAGCCAAACCTGCTGCCTGCCAGTAAAGCATTATTAAATTTTTCTTTTCTTCTTGTCTTCAAATCTTCATCGGAAGTTAATTCAGCTTCATTATTCGTCAGTATATGTACCTTTTCTTTTTTTCTTTCTTTCGGTCGCCTTCATCGTCTTTGAATACCTTACCTACTTGCTGTTTGGTTACTACCTAACCACATGTTCCACCAAGGGATCGTTATTCAGACACTAACAACACTCTTTTTTACATCTGAAACTCCCCCAAATCGGCTTTACTTTACTATCTTCTCATAACAGTAAATCTTCTTCCCTCTTCTCCACGCATCGGAGTGAAGCCTTGTCTCAAACTGCTACTTCACTCCTCGTACATGAACCAATACTCCCTTAAAGCTCTTTCACGTCTCTCACTATCTTTCCACTTTCAACTGATTTCTTCATTTAATGACATAGATATAAATTTTGTCGTAACGGGCATAGCACTTCATTTACATAAATCACAACAATTTACATTTATGTTACATAAACGCATAACAGATTATTTTTGCAAATAAAATTTCGAATATAATAATATTTGCGTTTTTAATCTTGTTTTAATGACAGTCACTTATGAAACGTAAAATGATAGTATAATGTCGAAAGCGAAGATAATTAACAAGAACTGTAGCACTTAGACTTGATACATTTTAATTACACAGGAGAAATGTCTGTCACAATCATCTCTTACCTAAACATTCATTCCATCATATACTAAAAACCAACATTTATGCTATCTTTTGAAATTACAGTTCAGAAGAATTTTGATTGGTGCAAAAAAGCCGATGATATTGAGAGCCCTCTACGTATTTCCTGTTGCACATTAGTAAGAATCTGTTGGACCTAGGAAATACTCTGTATATTTCATGTATGAATCATTTGAAGTACGTATTTAAAAATCCGTTGGTGCACGGAGACTGCTCTCACTTAGACCATGGGACTTTTTGTGCACAGATCCTAATCTGTCTGAACTCTAATTTTGCCGGTCGGAGTGGCCGTGCGGTTCTGGGCGCTACAGTCTGGAGCCGAGCGGCCGCTACGGTCGCAGGTTCGAATCCTGCCTCGGGCATGGATGTGTGTGACGTCCTTAGGTTAGTTAGGTTTAATTAGTTCTAAGTTCTAGGCGACTGATGACCTCAGCAGTTGAGTCGCATAGTGCTCAGAGCCAACTCTAATTTGAAGTGATAGCATAAAAATTCCTTTTGGTGTATAATGTAGTAAATCAGTGAACATTCTGAACACTTCTGGATGTTTTAAGGATACCTATTCGTGGTGATTTGCGGTCTTCCTTGGTTCCTGTTAAGAGTTATGCAGTGTGTCTTCTCCACTTACCTTCTTCATGGGGAGATACCTTAACAGTGATAAAAATTGTAATATGACAACACAAAAGACAGAGTAATGCATCAGCCCTCAAGCAGATGCAAACGTATTGTAATGGGCTGATCGTCGATGGAAGGACCTCTCAGTATAACATCGTTGTACCTCTGTTCCATTGCATTCAGCGACCCCATACACGTGATACATATCGGCAACCTCTCCATCAGTGAACCTCAGACGGCAGCTAGAATCCATCATTCACCTAAATGAGCAATAGTCAATGCCTGTGTGGAAAAATGATGACTTGTGATAATAGAATACGGAAATCTAATAATATTTTAGTTGTGTCACTGACGCTTCACAGGTTTCCGGCAGCTATGCTGACTTCATGAAGAAGTGTTTCCATTCAGCCTTCTGTACTACGTAAGAAAAGTTTTCGAAAATTTATGGTTCAAATGGCTCTGAACACTGTGGGACTTAACTTCTGAGGTCATCAGTCCCCTAGAACTTAGAATTACTTAAACCTAACTAACCTAAGGACATCAGACACATCCGTGCCCAAGACAGGATTCGAACCTGCGACCGTAGCGGTCGCGCGGTTCCAGACTGTAGCGCCTAGAACGGCTCGGCCACTCCGGCCGGCGAAAAGTTTACTCAGACTGTGTATTAAACTCGACAAATTCGGCTAAGAGACCTGAAAGATGAGTTTCGTTGTACGTTTTCGAACTAGGGGTATATACTACTGTTGATTGGCACTAATTGAAAAAAAAAACTGATCGGCGTGGACTCGCATTCGCGTGTACGACGTTTCAAATCGGCGTCGTTCGATCCTGATTTAGGTTTTCCGTGATTTCCCTAAATCGTTTCAGGCAAATGCCGGGATGGTTCCTTTGGAAGGGCACGGGCGATTTCCTTTCCCATTCTCCCCTAATCCGAGTTTTTGTGCTCCGTCTCTAATGACTTCGTTATCGACGGGACGTTAAACAGTAATCTCCTCTTCCTCCTCATTAACTGGAAAACGCATCCACAGCAATAAACTGGAAAACAAATCATAAAAGCTAACAACAGAAACGGAAATTGCTTAAATCATTAAGAGGCTTGAAATTAGAGGGTCCGCAGGCACTCGTGTGCCATTTGAGTGTCGTTGACTACATGCAAAATGTGTTCGCAGACAGGTAAAAAGTAATTTTTGACGCAGATGATGATATTCGGTTTTTGGGGAGCTCAACTGCACGGTCATCAGCGCCCGTACAATGTCCCAATTTTGACACAGTCGAATTTTTACACAGTCCAATTCTTTTTTTTGACACAGAAGAATAGAAAGTACTTATCTGCCGTTACTACAGGAGTATTCATTAATTTGTAGGTTACCAAATAAGTGGCAGCGCAGTTGTATTTGTATACATTGCGACTAAATCAGTAAATCGCACTTCAGTGAAACCTAGTCAATACTGAAATGACGTCAATCTTTCGACAAGAAAGGGGCGCAGAAGATTACTCCTTCTTCCGTTCAGAATGAAGGCAAACGCTCCGTATAATGCAGCGTTAACTGGTACCAAAAGCGCCTCTTTGATCGCTTAATGTCTCGAGAGAAGTTCCATGCTGGGAAGCGGAGAAGAAGTTTTAATTTCAACGTAAAAGCTCTGTGACGAGTTTAAATTGTGCCGTCAGTCCTTTCAAGGCCTTCCGCTACTCCCTGTGAAGCCTCTGGGCGTGTAGTACGCTTTTTCCCTCTAGCCACTCTCGGTTCACGTTGTGGAAATGGGATGGAAACAATATCTCCGGCATATTTACTGTGCATCGGGTCTGAAGGGTTACATAAGTGATGGTAAATAAAACGGTAATTACGAGAGGAAATTCCTTTTATATTAAATACTTGTCCTTAAAGCTCATTCTACCCAGGAAATTTTAGTTCATCAATTTCAGTTCCCTTCATAGCTTTCCGTTATGTCTGTGCTCGTTAGTAGTAGTCTGCTGCAGAAGTTCCATTCAGTTACTGGAAGTTCGGGAAAGCTGTGTAAATTTCATCGAATTCGTCTGCAATATCATTCAGTTGCAAATAGAAGCAACGTGTTTCCTGACCTCGCGCTTGCAGATTCAGCTGAAAATACACTCGCATAGTCAAACATTTTATAAGTACTTCGGTGAATTACGTAAATTCTAAATATTTTTACCCAAGTGTTATCTCTTGTTTGACGCCACAATTAGATATAGATTTTATTATCCGCACTGAAACTTATTTCATAAATTCATTTTTTTTCTTTTTTTGTATGAAGATGTCAGATGCCGAAACTTCGTAATGAATAGAGACATTCAGTGTGTTGTGGATTGGCAAGAGCGCCAACCCACTATGAGAGGAAGCCGAAAGGCAAGCATTTTAGCTCACGCAGGCTGGCGTGAGGTCTGGAACAGGCCAAGGAAATGAGACTAGCAAAAAACGTACGTAGCTGCTGGAATTCTTAACTTTAATCCATAATGAGTGAACATCGCTCTTGACGGTACATGTTTTACAGCATCAGTAGTAACTGGTAATGGCATCTTGCTAGGTGGTAGCAAATGACGTAGCTGAAGGCTATGCTAACTATGGTCTCGGCAAATGAGAGCGTAATTTGTCAGTGAACCATCGCTAGCAAAGTCGGCTGTACAACTGGGGCGAGTGCTAGGAAGTGTCTCTAGACCTGCCGTGTGGCGGCGCTCGGTCTGCAATCACTGATAGTGGCGACACGCGGGTCCGACGTATACTAACGCACCGCGACCGATTTAAAGGCTACCACCTAGCAAGTGTGGTGTCTGGCGGTGAATTCATCCCCCGCAAATCGGCGGACGGTTGTGGCATAAGGCTTCCGCCCGCCGTGGAGAGGACCCAATGTTGACGTATGCGACGAGGTGGGGAGCCTAACAACAGGCGAGGCTGTGCCACCCGCACTCTGCCATTCGGACCGAGGGGAGCTAGGAAACGCCTGAAAACCTGCTCCAGGGTGCACGCCAACATGTGGTGTATGCGGCCGTAGAGAGACAGGAGGGGCCGACGGGTCGACCTCCATCGGGCCGGGGCACCCGACGGGCGAAGACGACATATGGTCCGGAGCGGGCAAGAGTTCCTTGTCTGAGGACAACTGGTCACGGGAAGCGATCGGCTGCGCGTGACCCAGGGAGGCGCCCGGCGGTTGCAGCGGCGCGTCCACTGTGGGCGTCGCCGGTGGGAGAACAGGCGGCGGCGGCGGCGGCGGCGCGTCGCCATGGGGCGCAGGCAGCGTCGGTAACAACTGGGGCTGAGGCGAGCCAGTAGATGGGTCCCCAGGGCGCTGACCGGACGGCACCGTCGCTGAAAGCAGACGGGGAGCGGCAGATCCCGTGCGACGACAGAGGCGCAGCTAATTGAGATGCCGACGCACCTTACCAGAACCAGATACATAGCGCGGCCGAGGCAGCGAAGAATGCGCCCTTCGAGCCAACGCCGTGAGCCTCGATAGTTACGGTAATAGACAACGTCGCCTGGGGCAAAAGCAGGTGTCTGCCGCTGCACAGGAACCTGATGCGGCGGATGTAGCAAAGACATCAAGGTTCGATGAGGGCGACCGTGGAGCAACTCAGCCGGCGAGCGATCATCTCGGGGCTGAGAGCGATACGAGGATAAAAAGAGCAATAATGCGTCCTCCCGAGAATGCGACTCTTTCAACTTCAACATCGGTGACTTGAAAGTCCTGACCAATCGTTCAGCGGCTCCGTTTGACTGTGGCGAAAACGGCGCGGGCGTCAGATGTCGAATACCATTGGCCTTGCAGAATGAAATTCTGCGGACATGTATTGTGGGCCATTGTCGGAAACAATAGTCTGTGGAAGACCTTCAATGCAAAAGATAGCGGATAACGCTTGGATGGTGGCAGATGACGTCGTGGAAGACATCCAGACAACAAAAGGAAAATTACTGAATGAATCTACCACAACCAAGCATCGAGCATTCCAGAATGGACGAGCAAAATCGATGTGTAAGGGTTGCCAAGGGGAAGTGGCTTTTGGCCATGCAAAGAATTTCCGCGGTGGTGCTGATTGTTGTTCAGCACACACCATGCAAGAAGAGCACATATTCGTAATCGCGGCATCGATTCCGAACCAAGTACAGTGCTGACGAGCAAGTTGTTTCGTTCTCACTATACCCCAATGTCCTTGGTGGAGAAGCCGTAAGATAGAGGACTGTAACGAAAGTGGGACCACGATCCTCGACTGATCATTATCAGAACGCAACAGCAAAACACCAAGTCGTACAAAAAGTCTCTCCTTGTGAGCAAAAAATCGGCGAACCAACGGATCCCCGATCCGTGACTTTGACAAGGGCCATTGCGTAGCAACAGAACGCAGAACGGTAGCAAGGACAGGGTCGGCAGCTGTGGCTGTAGTGACACGACGAAAATCAATCGGAAGCGATTCGACCACGGCATTGGTTTCCGAATCAATGAACATGCAAGCAAGTTCGGAGGAATCGAATGCTCTATCCTCAGCAACAGGCAAACGGGACAACGCATCGGCGTTTCCGTGCTTAGCAGTGGACCGATGCAAGATATCGTAGCGGTACTGCGAGAGGAAAATAGACCAGCGAATGAATTTCTGCGCTGTACATGGAGGTACAGGCGTGGTCGGATGAAAAAGCGATGTCAAAGGTTTGTGGTCTGTGATGATGGTAAAGTGACGACCATACAAGAAATCATGAAACTTTGTAACACCAAATACGAGAGCCAATGCTTCTTTCTCGATCTGTGAATAATTTCTTTGCGCAGACGAGAGCAATTTGGACGCAAAGGCAATAGGGCGATCGTGCGAACCATCCTTGTGCGCAAGCACAGCACCGATCCCGAAATCCGATGCATCCACCATCAACAAAAGGGGCTTCTGGGGATCGAATGGTGCAAGGCAAGTATTGGAAAGCAACGCCGATTGCAACTGGCGAAAGGCGCGTTCGCATTCCGCCGTCCAGACGAAAGGAACACCTTTACGGCGTAAACGATGAAGCGAAGCTGAAATGGAAGAGGCATGAGGCACATATCTGTTATAGTAATTTATTTTTTCCAGCACACTCTGTAGCTGCTTCAAATTCTGCGGCGGAGGCAACTCTTGTATGGCACGGAGGTGCTCTGGACTGGGATGTATGCCTTGGACATTGAGTACATGTCCCAGATAGGGTAAGTCACGAGCAAAAAACACAATTTTGTCCTTCCGCAAGCGAAGACCATTTTGTCGCAAGACCTGAAATAATGTTCTGAGATTGGCTAAATGTTCTTCTTCCGTCTTTCCGGAGATCACAATGTCGTCCAGATAGTTTGCTGCAGTAGGGACCGACGCACAAACAGTTTGTAGATATTGCCGAAACAATGCAGGGGCGGATGCACACCCGAATGGCAGTCGTTTGAATCGATACAAACCAAGATGCGTGTTAACCACTAAGACGTGCTGGGATTCTTCGTCCACCGGTATTTTCAAGTACGCATCTGCTAGGTCCAACTTCGAAAAATATTTACCCAGGCACAGTTTGTCAAAAAGATCTTCCAGGCGGGGTAAAGGAAAAGTTGCAGTCACTAATTGTGGATTCACTGTTGCCTTGAAGTCCACACAAAGTCTCAATTTTCCGGAAGTTTTTGGCAAAATTACTAAGGGTGATGCCCAGAGAGAAGCCTGCACACGTTCAATTACACCTTGTGATTCCAAATCGTGTAATGTTTTTGCGACCTCATCACGCAATGCGTGGGGAAGATTGCGCGCTCTGAAAAATTTCGGTTGCGCGTTGACTTTCAGTTCCAAATGTGCTTTATAGTTCTTAGCGCAACCGAGGCCCGATGCAAAAATGTCTCCAAATTCTTCACATAGACGAGAAACACTGTCTGAAGGCACAGTCTGGTTCACTGATAGGACCTGATTGACTATAGACAAGTTAAACAACTGAAATAAATCGAAACTAAACAAGTTCACTGCAGAAGAAGAATGAAGGACGTGAAATGACACAAGTTTTGTTTATCCCTTGTATGTTGCAAGAAGGCTGCACTGTTCTAACACAGGGATCGCTTGTCCTGAATAACTACGTAACTTAACATTTGCGGCACGCAACGGAGGTGTGCCCAGCAGTTTGTAAGTGTCTTGATTGTTCAGTGAAACTGCAGCTCCGGTATCGAGCTGGAATGGTATCACTTTGCCGTTAATGTCCAAGTCCACAAAAAGTTTATTGTCCTGCTGACGACAAGAGCGACTGTCTCATGCAACGTGAACTGACACTGGTACAAAATCACTTGCAACTTGACTAGAGGTCCGGCGATGTCGACACACACTATTTGTGGGACGAACACAGTCACTGTTATAGAGAGTGGCACTGGGAGGAGTGACATGAACTATATGAATTTCCATGGCCGAAGTGTCGCGAGCCTGAGTATCCTTGGTTCGATTCCGATTCTGGCGTGAAGCAAAGGGCCTGGAATGGGTGTGAGCTTCTGAGCTGAGCTTTTTCTGACAAACACTTTGAACATGTCCTTTTTTATTACAGAAAAAGCAAATAGCTTGGCGTGACGGGCAATTCTCACGCGAATGTCCAGTAGCACACCGCGGGCATGATTTCACTGCATTTGCTTGCTGGCGCGGTACACGTGGCCGAGAGCTAGGCGGCTTTGGCACGGCCGGGTGCGAGGACTGTTTACTGTTCCGTGCAGCTCGCCTGGCGGGCCGGTTAACCTGACACACGGATGGCGAAGATTCAAATGATTCCTGAGCAAAGTCAAGTGTGTCCTGCCGATCCAATATACCACTTGTTTAAGGGAGGGATTGACTAGTTTCAAAATCTGTTCCCTTATACGAACATCAGAAACGTTCTGTGCAATTGCATCACGCACCATAGTATCTGAATAAGGGAGTCCACATTGACACTCAAAAGCACAATCCCGAGTAAGGCCTTGCAAGGTTGCAACCCACTCCCTATGAGTCTGACCTGCCGTACGTTTTGTACGAAAGAAGGTATACCTTTTCGCAACTACATTGACTGATTCATTGAAATATTCATCTAATGGAGACAAAACTTCGTCGTAGGACAGAGATGCTATGTCGCGTCGGGGAAATAATTTGACTATCACATGGTAGGTGTGCACACCGACGGACGACAAAAGAAAATGCTGCCGCTCGTGACCTTGAATTCTGTAGGCGGTGAGATAGAATCCAAATTGGCGTGACCACTCCGTCCAGCTTTCCAGTGCCGCATCAAAAGGACGAAAAGTTGGTGCAACTGCGTGTTGTGGCTGCGTGAGCGGTGGAGCGGCGGCTGCCGCATCGTTTTGCAGTGCACGTTGACCCTGGACAAGCTGTCCAAGGGCATCCAGTAAGGCCTGGGTCTGCTGATTCTGTAAGCGATAAAATACGGACAGTACATCTGGAGATGTACTGTCCGGAACCTGAGATCTGTAGATGGTGGCGAAGCCATTACACAAGTAAATCAGTGCAGTATAGTTACGAACGCGGTCTGGCCTCGTCGCCAAATGTTGTGGATTGGCAAGAGCTCCAACCCCCTATGAGGGGAAGCCGAAAGGCACGCGTTTTAGCTCATGCAGGCTGGCGTGAGGTCTGGAACAGGTCAAGGAAATGAGACTAGCAAAAAAGTACGTAGCTCTTGGAATACTTAACTTTAATCCATAATTGGTGAACATCACTCTTGACGGTACATGTTTTACAGCATCAGTAGTAACTGGTAATGGCGCCTTGCTAGGTCGTAGCAAATGACGTAGCTGAAGGCTATGCTAACTATGGTCTCGGCAAATGAGAGCGTTATTTGTCAGTGAACCATCGCTAGCAAAGTCGGCTGTACAACTGGGGCGAGTGCTAGGAAGTGTCTCTAGACCTGCCGTGTGGCGGCGCTCGGTCTGCAATCACTGATAGTGGCGACACGCGGGTCCGACGTATACTAATGCACCGCGGCCGATTTAAAGGCTACCACCTAGCAAGTGTGGTGTATGGCGGTGACACCACACAGTGGCCTGGAAGGTTTTTTAGAATTTACTGTCTTTAACATAAATTATTCGTTGTTTTATCGGTTTCCAGGTTATGTTGCATACGTTCTGATAGCTGGTGAATCCAATGCACTGTTAAAGAATAGAAAGAGTATAGAGTAGTTTAGTATTTTTCGTCTTTGGTATCATTTCTAACACCATTTGCTTTATTAGTTAAAACTTCCGGAATGAGGGGCCGTGGTCGATCTGTGAAACCTGAGGTAGATGTTGCCCGCAGTTGAAAAACGAATCGTCAGAAGACAGATCGACCACGGCGTTTCAGCGGTAAGACGCCGTGGTCGATCTGTGAAATTTCTTCTTCTGACGATTCGTTGCCAACTGCGGGCAACATCTACCTCAGGTTTCACAGATCGACCACGGCCCCTCATTCCGGAAGTTTTAACTAATGAAGACAAGACCCGAGAAAGCCTACATGTTACGAGCATTTGCTTTGATTAAAACGTTACTGTATTAGGCGTAAAGACAGACGAGGGTATCCCTGCCCTGACATAAAGGGGGTGGGCTATCAGTAGGTTTCGACTGTAGCTGAGAGGATCGGCTTCAAGCAACACAACATGCTACAGTTGGAATGAAGAAAAGAAACAAAAGAAAGCTTAAAAATTCAATTCAATATCTCTCCAGTAATGTTTGTATATGGTAATGCATAGGAAGAAGAAGAAAAAAATTTTAGTTAAGGAGGTTAGAGGAAATTCACCTGTAGCGACCAGTGGATCGACAGAAACGCACTTTTCTAAATACATCCCATCTGTGTGGTGGAAGATGTAACTCTTTAACTAATTCATTGTTATTGGGTATTACCTCCTTTAATCTTTACCTATTACGATGTTTCACATGTTAAAAGAACATTCTGGCCAATCTTAAAACCCCTAATTTCCTTGCAAGTGACTTAGTATTTAAACATTAAGAGAAAAAGGTCAACGAGAAGAATAATTACTTTGGAAATGAGATTAGCGAATATATAGAGGTAATGCAAGTAACTTCGGAAAGATAGCTAAGTGCGGAGTCCGTCTCACTATGTACAGGGAGTAGGAACTCTGAATAGCACCTCATCCCTGTCCTTCCCCCTCCCTTCACCGGGGAACCAGGGCACCAAGTTGACTTGAACTACTGAAGCAAAGTGGCTCATAATGTAGTTAAATTCCGAAGTATAACTAGATGAAGCTGCCAATTTGCAGTAGGTACTTAGACCCCAATTGACTACCAGTTTCAGGAGGGTTTAGCTCTTCTGAAGTAATGTAAAAGTGATTTCCTGTTGAAGGACTGCAAGACGCGTTGTAACTTGTATGTACCGTCATTAATACATTTAACGCAATGTATTTATGTAATACTAAGTCCATTAACATACGTGATGTGACCATTTATACTGCTATTTAAATTATTTGCGCCATCTGACTATTTAATCGCCCATATTTGTTCCATATGCACTACGACAACGGATATGGTGAACTATTGTTTGAATCGTATCAATGACTACCTTATCATGAAGCAACTTGTATAACCATTTACATAGATTTAATCAGGCAATTATACCAAGTTGCAAACGCAAACCTCTTCCTAAAGTACATGGATACCAATGGGTTCGCCACCTCACAAAGGAAGTAGAGTATTATTGACGGGTTACGCAGAAGATTTAGTAACTGTTTTGAGCTTATACATTTATTTGCTCGACTTTATTGAAACAAGTTCATCAAACGAATTCATTATAAATCACTCGTTCAGAGAATCTATCAAACACTTTCAGTGTAAGATAACGTGACTAAAGATTAAGTATCCTCGTTGAAACAAATGGAATAATGACAACGAGGGGTCTTAGATGTCATATTCCAGGTAACACAAAGTTGGGAAGAACTGGGAAAATATGCAGAGCAAAATAAGTGTGGCATAACTTTAATTGGCTTATTTCATTTCAAAATGAGTGCAGTTGGGACTTGTATTTCAACCTCTTTACATCCTCAATATAACGCCAAATTAAGTCCAATGAGTCAAATCTTGCAGCCGCGACATTCTATAGCAACAGAAATACCGCGAAAAGATATTACATAAAACCATGGAAACACAAAAAATGCGACACATTTCCACGCCAAATACCGTGTAATAAGACAGCTTTCAGTAGTCTCGAAACGGATAAATACAGGTACTGCATGATTTTCAAACTAAAGCACTCATACTGCATAATAGTGCACAGGTCAGACAACAATGATGAAGGTGGGTAGCGTTCACACACCCTTCTCTCCAAACTAGAGCACAAAGACCTAATATTATTGAAGTCTGGTGAGCGTGCTTGCCAGAGAAAATGCAGCAGTTCACCCCTGTGATCACAAAACCGACATGGACAATGCGGTCTGTGTGAACAGGGGTATTGTCGCCTTGGAACACACAGAAGTGTGCCATGGGCTGGACCTGATCAACCAATGCAGTACTGGGACCATGCAGAGTAACCATAGGGCCCGTGGAATACAACAATATAGCTGCCAAAATCATCACCGAACCCCGCCAAGTCTTACTTTTGAATGTAAACTCGGCCAAAAGCTGGAAATAGTGTGAAACACGACTCATCCTAACAAATGATATTGTTCCAGTGCTCCATAGTTTCATAACTTCGGCGCCACGTTTTCCTGTTACGGGCATCTGCATCACTGATGACGAAATTCCAGCTCGCGCTGCAACTCTCTGCTTGTGGAGTTCTGTTCGTGTTGTTTTGGTGCTAACAGGTTGCAGTAATGCGACATTCAGTAATTCGGTGAATTTCGCAGCTAACGTTTTATTTTCTGTCACAATCCTCTTCAGTGATCGTCCATCATCATCACACAACATGCACTTTCGTCCCTTTTGTGATTTAGCTGATGATGCTTTCCCTGTATACGGTATAAATTTCCGATACCTGGCGTCTAGAAAAACCCTACAAATCGGCTAACTTGGTTTCAGAAGCACCCACCATATGGGCGCCAACAGTTTGCCTACATTTGATATCAATTAGCTGCGACATAATGCACTCACAAGTACACACAAAACTGTTCTGACAACGACTGACTCTTCCAACGTTGAGGACATCGCCCGGCTTCCATTCGTGGTCAAATACAACAGCGCAACCTTCATGCTTGGCTAGCACCTGCATTTATGTTCAAGCGTGCATTTCTGGCCGTGTTTCCATATTCTTGTCGAACCTCTGTTTGTATAAACGATGCCAGAAATTTACCAGCGCAATGTAACAGTGTTACCTACTTAAGCAGCAATCTCCGCTGCTCACATGTGGTCGTCTCGCCGGTGGCAGGAAGTGCGAGTTTGCAAGCTACTGTTCGGAAAACGATTCGGGACCTCACAGTGACCACCAAAGTGAATACGAAATCACGGATATTTCGGACGTAAACCTACGTTACTGAGGTTGGTAACAAAGGAACTGGTTATCTCGCTGGTCCCAGGTCGTCAAAGATGGCGGAACTGATTACATCGCTATTGCGAGTTCATCAGAGGGTCTTCAAACCTTCAAAAAATTACGTTCGTATTTGTTATATTCAATTGTCAGGGGAAATATACAGGATGGTCCATTGATAGTGACCGGGCCAAATATCTCATGAAATAAGCATCAAACGAAAAAACTACCAAGAACGAAACTCGTCTAGCTTGAGGGGGGAAACCAGATGGCGCTATGGTTGGCCAGCTAGATGGCGCCGCCATAGGTCAAACCGATATTAACTGCGTTTTTAAAAATAGGAACCCACATTTTTATTACATATTCGTGTAGTACGTAAAGAAATATGAATGTTTTAGTTGGACCACTTTTTCGGTTTGTGATAGATGACGCTGTGAAAGTCACAAACGTATAAGTACTTGGTATCCCGTAACATTCCGCCAATGCGGACGGTATTTGCTTCGTGATACATT
Organism: Schistocerca cancellata; assembly: GCF_023864275.1. Classification (NCBI taxonomy): domain Eukaryota; kingdom Metazoa; phylum Arthropoda; class Insecta; order Orthoptera; family Acrididae; genus Schistocerca; species Schistocerca cancellata. The sequence goes on along the minus strand of NC_064632.1, from coordinate 215,770,343 downwards.
ACCCGTGTTAAAATGGACCGTTTACCAATTGCGGATAAGGTCGATATCGTGTTGATGTATGGCTATTGTGAGCAAAATGCCCAACGGGCGTGTGCTATGTATGCTGCTCGGTAACCTGGACGACATCATCCAAGTGTCCGGACCGTTCGCCGGATAGTTACGTTATTTAAGGAAACAGTAAGTGTTCAGCCACATGTGAAACGTCAACCACGACTTGCAACAAATGATGATGCCCAAGTAGGTGTTTTAGCTGCTGTCGCGGCTAATCCGCACATCAATAGCAGACTAATTGCGCGAGAATCGGGAACCTCAAAAATCAACATCGACTGCACCCGTACGATATTTCTATGCACCAGGAATTGCATGGCGACTACTCTGGACATCGTGTACAGTTCTGCCACTGGGCACAAGAGAAATTACGTGACGACGACCGATTTTTTGCACGCGTTCCATTTAGCGACGAAGCGTCATTCACCAACAGCGGTAACGTAAACCGGCATAATATGCACTATTGGGCAACGGAAAATCCAAGATGCCTGCGACAAGTGGAACATCAGCGACCATCGGAGGTTAATGTGTGGTGCAGCATTATGGGAGGAAGGATAATTGGCCCCCATTTTATCGAAGGCAATCTAAATGGTGCAATGTATGCTGATTTCCTACCTAATGTTCTACCGATGTTACTACAACATGTTTCTCTGCGTGAAAGAAAGGCGATGTACTTCCAACATGATGGATGTCCGGCATATAACTCGCGTGCGGTTGAATTGGTATTGAATAACATATTTCATGACAGGTGGGTTGGTCGTCGAAGCACGTTCACCGGATCTGACGTCCCCGGATTTCTTTCTGTGGGGAAAGTTGAATGATATTTGCTACCGTGATCTACCGACAACGCCTGACAACATGCGTCAGCGCATTATCAACGCATATGCGAACGTTAGGGAAGGCGAACTACTCGCTGTTGAGAGGAATGTCGTCACACGTATTGCCAAATGCATTGAGGTTGTCGGACATCATTTTAGGCATTTATTGGATTAATGTGGTATTTACAGCTAATCACGCTGTAACAGCATGCATTCTCAGAAATGATAAGTTCACAGAGGTACATGTATCACATTGGAACAACCGAAATAAAATGTTCAAACGTACCTACGTTCTGTATTTTAATTTAAAAAACTTACCTGTTACCAACTGTTCGTCTAAAATTGTGAGACACATGTTTGTGACTATTACAGCGCCATCTATCACAAAGCGAAAAAAGTGTTCCAACTCAAACATTCATATTTATTTACGTATTACACGAATATGTAATAAAAATGGGGGTTCCCATTTAAAAAAACATAGTTCATATCCGTTTGATCTATGGCAGCGCCATCTAGCGGGCCAACCATAGCGCCATGTGGTTTCCCCCCTTCAAGCTAGACAAGTTTCGTTCTTTGTAGTTTTTTTTTTTTGTTTGACGCTTATTTCGTGATACAGTGAGACATTTGGCGCGGTCACGATCAATGGACCACCCTGTATATTACAAAAACCTTATTCACATATCTCAACGTTGAAGAGGATCAACGGTCCGTGTTGAATGGATAGTAGTGAATATCCTCTCATGCCCAGTGCTTTCAACTTCGAGAAGCTGCCTAATCGATACTCTTCAGATTCCTCATATTTACAGCACACGATATGCTTTCTTGAATGAACCGAAAATGTCTTGCCTCCTTTGTGAAAATAAATATGGCCAAGCCCCAAGTTTAGCACGTATTCCTAGAATGGGAAACTGAGGCAAGGCGCATTCACTCTACTCTGTGAGCGTATCGCCTTTCCAGATGCGGTCGTTTACAGAGATCTTCCAGAAGTGGTTGCCGCAGTCGGAGCCGGCGAGGTGGTGTGCCGATGTATCGACGGGCTGGCCGGTGCTTTACAACTTCGGCCTGCTGAGAGAGCAGCATCGCTCTCCTCTAGTGGACCGCTCTAAGCTCTCTCTCAGCCTCCCTAATCTGGAGGCGCCGGCGTGCACCTTTTTAAACGGTGGACGAAGCATCGTGCGTCTGACGTTAACGTTTCCTTTAAGTTCCAGCTCTCCATTTCCGTCCTGCGTTTTCTTTCTCTCCTACACCATGAAACATAACAATATCCGAACTCGGCAACTGAACGGGAACACAATCGGTGCAGTAATGTTAGAGCCATCTGTTGTTGTTCGCTGTTGGCTACTGTACATGACATTTGTCTTCAAAATACGTGAAGAAATACGACGTAAATCCGAGTCAGTGAAACCGTTTGCCTCTAAATCGTGCACCACATATGTGAAAACTTGGTCTGACACACTGTCTTTAGTTGACTATCATTGCAAAAGTACACCACAATTTGAGTCTTAGACTCTCGTAATTTACGAGGCACTGCACAGTACAATCGCCAGCCATCTTTGGAACTGAGGAAATGAGCAACAACGTGATGGATAGTGATTAGTGCTGGAAAATAAAATTAGCCAACAAGCAAGTTAACGAGTAATGTTGGAGTAAGCACGAAGAATGGTCTAGCTTACGTGAGCATGATAAAGCTCTTGTTAGGGGAAGACGGTCACCCATTAGAACTAAATCAGAAAGCATGGCGACACGTCAGCTTTGTATCTTAGATCTAGGGCCCTCTCGAGAGCTGTACAAAATTCACAACTTTTCTAGAATTCACTTCAGAATTAGCTGAACTAATATGTCCAGAATGAACTTTCACCCCGCAGCCGAGTGTGCGCTAATATGAAACTTCCTGGTGGATTAAAGCTGTGTGACGATCCGGGACTCGAACAAGGGACCTCTTCCTTTCGCAGCCAAGTGCTCTAAGTACTGATTCTGTTCCTTCTCTCATTAAATATCTTTTACAACACACATGTCTCCATTACCACAATGTAACATATGTTTGATGGCGGGATATGTCTAAAAGCAGATCTGGTGCTCACAGTGTTGATTCCCTAGCAGTAGATCACGCATTAAACCGACTGATGTGCACTTACCACAGCACAGGCCCGTACTGTAAGAGATCTGATGCCTTCGGGAGTCCTCACCGTTTCTTCGTAGACCTCTTTTTCTAAAGTCCGCTACACATATAAGCCCTGAGCTGTGAGTCTCGTGAGAGTAAAGGTTGTTGTGTGTTCCTCGAGCGGCCGATCCCGATTTCTACATTTTCTCTTCAGGTGTATATTTATGCGGAGTGGACAGGACTTGTGTCAAGTCTTATTGATAGTGCGTTAGTTCTATTAAAATCTTAATTACATTTCATCTTTTTCAGTTCTTCTTCTGTTGGTTGCTATAGTCACTGAAATTTTCGTACACAGGTCATAAAATTTACCACACTTTCCAGTATAGCCTAGAAAAACCGCAACTAAATATATTTGCTCGTTCTGGATGTATTGTGGATGCCGCTTCTCAGTTGCCACGCCCTGTACGTTATAAAGCACAGTACGACAGTGTCTAAACCAGATTCGTGATACTATTTCCGCACCCGATGGCAGAGCTTCTGGTTGTAGCGTTAGAAAACCGTAAGAGGGAACTTCAGAAACATTAAATATTTAAGTCAAGACTGGAGATTTGCTCAGATACCTAATGGGGCTTGATTATCCCGGCTTTGCGAAAGAGTTAAATTGCAAGATCATGATCGCGACGTAATAAACGTAGTCCACTCTGTGCTGTCTACAATCACACAACGCATGCTCCATCTGAAATGAGATTCGTGAAGATAAGTCCGTTTAAGAATCCCACTGTTTTAGTGCTCCTATACGATTTTGTATGACCTGGCAATCAAACAACAAAGTGTAACTCAGTATCATGCTCGGTTCTACGTTCACCAGAACAGAAAGTTGCAGTCAGAGCAATGATATCAAAGATTATAACTCTGAAAACTACTAACTTAATAAACTATAAATTCACTGATGGAAAACATGATGGATAGCATTGAAATTTTATTTACACATTACTTTCTTACTTACAAAGCATTATCCACACAACGATAAAGCATACAAGAAAGACAAAATACAATATGAAACAAAGCGACTCATTGGTGTACTCTCCTACGTTTCCTTGCTTTCAAACGTGAAAACCTCTAAGTATTGAGTAAGTAGTAACCTGAATAATTATATTGATTCTTAAGAAAGTAATACGGTTGAAAGAGACTAACAGATCTAGAATGTCTCAACGCACACATTTGACTGAATTATTATTTATCAATAAAAAGAAATTTGAAATCAGATTCGAAGCGCAATATTTTATTGTTAGAAGCCATTGTAACAAAGTTACTATCGCAGCAGAAGTCATCCCGTACTATTTCCGTCAAATGTCGTGCCATTCTCCTCGTACACGTCGCCGTATTGGTTGTTTCACATATAGATATTTATGGTGACTTTCTCGCGCAACGCTCCTGGCATGTGACTCCACTACAACCTCCAATTACAACTACTCCAAGATTTCTTCAGTGTCACTCAGATTTCAACAATTACTGCGACCATATTTAAAGTATAACAAAGTTCTCTATCCTTATCCAAATTACGTTGGTTCACTCATCGTGAAATTTTATTTCATCCATATTCATAATTATCTGAGACAAAACCAAAATTAATAATGAAAATAATATATTTCACATATTAATACGAAATTAATGATCTTTGCTTCAGGGAGCAGCTCAGACTAGACGCTACTTCTTTTAGTTCGGTACAGTTTAAACACATTTCGATGCGAATACAGATGAGGAGAAACTACTTTACGTATGAGATTGTAGGAAACAAAAAGAATCGTTTCCCTGGCAATGAATGGCTGTATCATTACGACGGCTGCACACGATGCCCTGGGAAACCTCGTTTGAATCCTCGTCTGGCACAAATTTTTATTAACATTAGATTGCATATCAAATTCGAAGAAATTTGATATTTTCTGTTTTCTATTACTTAAAGTTCTTTAGACTCTCCTGATAATTTCGGTGTATTATACGCTAAAAAATACAATTTTAAGACCTTCTTATGAAATTTTTAAATTTGACATGCTAGTGACAATTTTAACCCTCGTATCTTAGAAACCATACAGTCTAGAAGATTGCGAATTCTCTTGTTCTGATGCCACTGTTACATCTCAGACGTTATCATTACCAATAAACAAATCAGTCCTTTGTTTCTGGTGTCAGTTTTTTTGGAAATGATCTGCAATCCAGCGAATTCTGTAGTGTAGTCCTAATATTGTTCTTTTATACGTACGTAAAATGACTAAGTCTAAAAGAAGGGGGAATTTACGGATAAAAGGAATGTGATATGTAAATTTGCTCCTGAATTTGCAGAAAACACTCATGGAGACAGCGAAGAAATTGCAAATAACCAGAATACAGTGAGCGTGCCCTGTAGTGTTTGGTGTAAGTATAAGCAACCTGATTTTTCTGGTAACCTCGACGAATTTACAGACAAATATTCTCTTCCTTTGACCGTAATGGAGGCAATAAAACCTATATTCAAAGCTTCTACAAAACTAGAGCTACTAAAGAAACGTTTGCATTACACATTTCCTCCAATAATGTTATTTGCTGCCGTGTACTTAAAAATGTTTCTGTGGTCCTCATAATTCTAAAGATAGCAATGTCTGATACTGTAATAACATGTAACGGTGGTAACTATAAAATAGTGAATGGTAGGAGACAGGAGACGTATTTTTCTGTTTTTTTTTTTTTTTACAATTTATTGGCTTCAGGAGGTGTTCATTCAGCCTTCTTAGTAGTGGAATGTCAGTTATGATGATAGGCACTTAAGGACAACACAACACCCAGTCCTCGAACGGAGAAAATCTCTGCCCAGCTGTGAATCGAATCCGGGGCCTTTCAGTTAACATGGAGAGGTTAGGGCAGAGATTACGGTACAACACATCTAGAAGCCTGCGAGGGCTATATGTGCTTCACATACCCAAAGCATAGTACGTCGCTCATCAAATGACAAAAGAAGAAAGCAACTAAAGAAGAATGGAAGCATTGGACGGTTGTGACACAGAAGAGGACGTAGAAAATGGACCAGGACAATTCTAGTACGAGGAAGAAACATAACTGAAAGTCTGTATGAAAGCTTGTTAACCAGGAAACAAAAAATTATGAATAATTCTACATCAGAACTATTTTTGCTATGTTATTTAGTTTTTATGTTCTTTTATTTCCAAAATTCTGCAAAAAAAGTTAAACGTTTGCGAAAAATATCATAATACGTCTTTAATACGTTTTTCAAAAGTTCTAATTCAGCGTATCAACACTAATACATTCACTTACGGAAAACTGGAAGTTAGAGTCTCAAAAAGTTTCCAAGATAACGGGTGCTCAGGTTTGATAATTTAAAACTGGTGGTCTAGGATATACAATTTCCCCTTGAACTCTACATTTTCAGATAGACTGACTTCTTGATACCAACTAGCAAGTAAATCATATCGAAATACTCGAACAAATAGTTTAATGCTTATTTGTGAATGAAATTAACAGCCTGTAGTTTGTCATGGAATATTTGCCTAGCCTGTCAGAATGCGCATAAGCCAGAAGAATTCATAACGCTATCCTGAAGCCACTCATTCAGCTTCCCTGAATCGAATTAAAGAGCTGGTGCAAACACTGCCGTAAATTTCCACGAAATAATTCGCACTGTTTAACAGGTGTTAACAACCACATACAAGGAAAGTTGTTCGTGTGCATATTTATGACCTGAAAAATTATTCATCTCAGCGATGAGGAAAAAAACCTCAAAGGAGTTCAGAAAATTGGAGTTCCGCACATTTAAACTACCACCACATGCTCTCATTTTTACGACTTTTCTGCCAGTACTTCTCATATGGCACACCAGCGTACACCCATTTGATAAGGCAGAAAAAGGTAATTCGTCGTAGAAGCCTATTCTACACAGTATAAAGCATGTTTAACGCTGCCGAGACAGCCGAATCGCTTTGCGTCCATTAACTTTCTACAGTATAAACGCAGTGACTGCCCATTTTCTGCGAACACTCACCTCTGATGCTGTTATACTGCGCGCTTTGTTGAATTCTGTTTTCAGAGAAGTACCTCTTAATCTCTTCGCCCGCAGTCTGAATGTGAACCGCTGAGCCGTAGCTTGAATAATGTGTGTAATCCGCCATTCTACTCACATCAATAGAACGTTTTAACCTTAATGTTTCATGTGGAAATGCTCCACAAGCGATAGAGATTCACCACAACATCGCGTGATCTAATTCTAGCCTACGCTTCATACATCGACCCATAAATCGCTCATAGCCGGTTTCAGTAACTGAGAATGAACGCTTTTCAACCAAATCATTGGGCGAAGAACGGATTGTTTACCCACTGCGTTAGCTGACACTTTTAAGTGGTTTCAAGGAAAATGCGTATTAGGCAACGTACAAGGCTTGTTGAACGAATTCTTTAAATTTTCGGCTGTTGCGGGCGGGGACAGTGATATTTTGGAAACTGTTATATAAAAACTATATGACTGGAAATATGAAATAAACGCTGTGAAAACGATGTTTAATTTCCCGTGTTGGAGATTAATTTTCTACGAATTTTCTAGGCTAAAAAAATACGACAGAGTATTTCCAAGAAATCACAGCTCAACGAGGTGCATTCAAGTTCTAAGGCCTCCAATTTTTTTTTTCTCCGGACTGGAAAGAGATAGAAACATGCGCATTGCTTTAAAATGACGCCGCGTTCATTGTCAATACGTCCCAGAGATGGCAGCACCATCCGGCAGATGGAATTTTACCGCCAGCGGCGAGAATGAGAACTGTTTTAAATACTTAAAATGGCGACGTTTTCCTTACTTGAACAGCATGCAATCATTCGTTTTCTGAATTTGCGTGGTGTGAAACCAATTGAAATTCATCAGCAGTTGAAGGAGACATGTGGTGATGGAGTTATGGATGTGTCGAAAGTGCGTTCGTGGGTGCGACAGTTTAATGAAGGCAGAACATGATGTGACAACAAACCAAAACAACCTCAGGCTCGCACAAGCCGGTCTGACGACATGATCGAGAAAGTGGAGAGAATTGTTTTGGGGGATCGCCGAATGACTGTTGAACAGATCGCCTCCAGAGTTGGCATTTCTGTGGGTTCTGTGCACACAATCCTGCATGACGACCTGAAAATGCGAAAAGTGTCATCCAGGTGGGTGCCACGAATGCTGATGTACGACCACATGGCTGCCCATGTGGCATGTTGCCAAGCAATGTTGACACGCAATGACAGCATGAATGGGACTTTCTTTTCGTCGGTTGTGACAATGGATGAGACGTGGATGCCATTTTTCAATCCAGAAACAAAGCGCCAGTCAGCTCAATGGAAGCACACAGATTCACCGCCACCAAAAAAATTTCGGGTAACCGCCACTGCTGAAAAACTGATGGTGTCCATGTTATGGGACAGCGAGGGCGTAATCCTTACCCATTGCGTTCCAAAGAGCACTACGGTAACAGGTGCATCCTACGAAAATGTTTTGAAGAACAAATTCCTTCCTGCACTGCAACAAAAACGTCCAGGAATGGCTGCGCGTGTGCTGTTTCACCAAGACAATGCACCCGCACATCGAGCTAACATTATGCAACAGTTTCTTCGTGATAACAACATTGAAGTGATTCCTCATGCTCCCTACTCACATGACCTGGCTCCTAGTGACTTTTGGCTTTTTCCAACAATGAAAGACACTCTTTGTGGCCGCACATTCACCAGCCGTGCTGCTATTGCCTCAGCGATTTTCCAGTGGTCAAAACAGACTCCTAAAGAAGCCTTCGCCGCTGCCATGGATCATGGCATCAGCGTTGTGAAAAATGTGTTCTTCTGCAGGGCGATGACGTCGAGAAGTAACGCCAGTTTCATCGATTTCGGGTGAGTAGTTAATTATAAAAAAAATCGGAGGCCTTAGAACTTGAATGCACCTCGTATTTCTGAATAGCTTCGAGAATCCTAGATACTTTTCATGACCGAAAGCTCTCTAAAGATGCTCCCATATCAAACAGGTGTTAAGTGCACAATAGTATATGATGAAAAAGTCTGGAATGGTGAAGTCAGCGGAGCACACATTCGATGGAACTTGAAGTTAAAAAACATGAGTGAACAACAGAGAGCAGCGAGAATAATGTCTGGTATTCATCCAGAATTATTCACCCATAATCACCTTACAGGCACAGCTTTAAGGAACTAGTGACCCTATTTGCACCTTCACTAATTATTCTTTGATGGAATTCGTAGTAAGTAATTTAGTGCAATTTGCGAAAAACAGTAGTAACAGTAGTAACAGTAGTACACTAAAGCGTAAATTACTCCTTACTAATGCTATCATTGCCTTGCACACAGGTATAAATATCCAGTTACAAAAGTCTGATAGCTACCAAAAACAAATTTTACATTACTTCTTATATTTTTTAAAAATTTTATTCATCGGAAATGATTGGTGAAAGACTGCGATTGTAAACACAAAGAGTCTTTTTCTTTTGTGCCACCAGTCAAGATTATCTTCTTGTTTATTTCTTGCTCGATACATTTTGGGAAATAATTCCAACTCCCATGTGAATGTTTATTGTATGATGCCATTCATCAGCGATGTTAAACTAAACTGTGAGGTGCTGCATTGTACTACATAAATAATCGTAATGTTTTAATTAGTGATTGATTTTTGTTTAGAGTTAATGGAGAATTCAGAAAAAATGTACGAAATAACATGTCAAAAATGTTGTAGGTCCTACCTAGAACAAACAGATACACAACACATTAGAGTCTACGCACATAACACACACAACATCAGCAATCGCCAAACATTTAAACAGTACAATCACACATTTGGAAATATGCAGTAAAAGGTCAAAGTACTTCACGAATAAATGTAGGACACATAACGGATGTATTGGAGAAACTGGAGATATTTTAATATCGCAGAAATACAGGAAGACAAAATAGTAAACAAAATACTGGAAAGTTTCTTCACATGCCACCATAGTCGAACCGTAATGCTAAAACGGTGCGTTTCCAAACTTTAGTAACGCAGAGAATTTTGCTCTATTAGACGTCTACTGTCTCATTCTTATCTTGTCAGTTTATTTGTCTCCGCCTAGTAGGTAGTCTCGTACCACATCATTTCGACAGATATCTGTCAAATAATTGAGTTACCTATCGCCTACAGCAGTCTACTTGAAAGCAGAACTGTTTGGTCAACTGCGCCAGACATGAAGACCACGATTAGCGAAGAATTCGCTTATCGACTGTGTGTGCGGCGTGTGACAAAGTGTTCTTGATCAACACTTGCAAGACTAACGTGGGTTGCTTATAGAATTCACGTATTATTTATACAGTAGGTTAGTCAATTGGAGAATTAAGGGACTAAACAGTGAGATCATTAGTCCACTAGGAGTTAATGACATTAGCCTGACGGAACTGTGACAGTATGTAGGAATATCGAGGCGCTGAAAGCTATATTGTTCCCAGAGGCGGCACATAGCTTAATGAGAGATTAAAGTTTAAGGACTTCGTAATTGCCAGACCTCGGCTATTGTTTACCGTGTTTGTTTAGTTTCACCCGATTGGCTATTTTCAGCCATTCTCAACTGCTATAGGTACCAACATGTAATATATCAGCGTATTTACCAGCTAAATTTAAATGCCATGTGGCGAGGGCCTCCCGTCGGCTAGACCGTTCGCCTGCTGCAAGTCTTTCGAGTTGACGTCACGTCGGCGACCTGTGTGTGTATGCGGATGAAATGGTGATGATATGGACAACACAACACCCAGTCCCTGAGCGGAGAAAATCTCCGATCCAGCCAGAAATCGAACTAGGGCCGTTAGGTATGACATTCCGTCGCACTGACCACTCAGCTACCCGGGGCGGACATTTACCAGCTGACATGTGTATAATAAGACATGGTGTCAGCTATAGCCGTTTAGTATTAAACTGGCCAATCGTTCGTAGCTGTAAGGGGCGATTAAAAAGTTTCCGTTCGAAGGTCGCACAGTCCAGAATCGTGTAAAGCCAATCAGGCAAAATCGCCTTGATTATTGAGGCACCAAATTGAAGGCACCCGTTTCGTAAAACAACGTGTCGTATCGCACTGAGAAATTCGTAACTGCCTGCCGCACATCCTCGTTCGACAGGAATCGTCGACGCTTCAATGCCTTTTTTAGGGAACCGAAGGCGAGTTGTGAGACATAAGGACTACAAAGCGATTGCTAGAGTGTCTCCCTCTTGAGTGAGCGTAACTTGGTGATTTGGGGGTGTGCGTTGTCACCCCTTGGCGCGTCATCCCACAACTGTGCTTTTAGACAGCCACGTTGCACTATACACCATTCTCCGTTAAATGTCTACCGGTCTTTGTCCTTAGGAAACCAAGAAAGGGGTACGAGCACGTAGATACTGTTGAGGCGCATTTGGTAATAACGTGGCCATATTTCGAGTTTCCGGATTTACCGCACTCACATCTGGAAGACATGAACGCCACACTAACACCCGCCTTCACGTCGGTGCTTACATAACTGCATCTGAGTCGCGCTACGTTGCATATACGCTGCAGGAATTCATATACAGGGTGTTAGAAAATGATGCCGACAAACTTCGAGGGGCTGTAGAAGATGTCTTAAAAAACAAATTGAGAACAGGAACCTGTGTCTGGTAACGTCAGCCAATGACGTTAAAGGCACCGGCGTTTGTCGCTAGGCCCCACCTTTCACAGCAAGTTGGCGGACCGTCTCGTGATATTATCTATTTTTCAATGATCGCGACCGATTGACACATTCGCCAGTGGAGATGATGGACTAGGTGCCGCCTCTCCTATGAATGGGGTACTCGGGTGGATGATGGTTTCGGATATGAATTTCCATCCACAGCTTATTTTTCTCTTGGAACCCTCTATAATCGGCCGGCCGTAGTGGCCGAGCGGTTCTAGGCGCTTCAGTCGGGAACCACGCAGCTCTCAGGTTCGAATCCTGCCTCGGGCACGGTTGTGTCCTTAGGCTAGTTAGATTTAAGTAGTTCTAAGTGTAGAGGACTGATGACCGTAGATGTTAAGTCCCATAGTGTTAGGAGCAATTTGCACAATTTTGTCTATCATCGTCAATGTTTTTCGGTGTACACACAAAAAAAAAGAAACTACAGAATGAAACCCGTGTCCGAAACCGTCATCCGCTGAGGCAACAGAGCATCGCATTCATAAGAGACAAAGCGTATCTTCGCAGCAGCTAGTTCCGTCTACTGGTGATTTGTGGCCGTCAGTCGCTACGATTGAATGTGGCAAGTCAGCACAATGTGTCGTGTTTGGTACCGAAGAGGAAGCGTAGTGGCAGGCACCGTCATCTATAACATCGACGCTCTGTAGTGTCGTTAGATGATGTTTCTGCACACGGTTTGCTATCGTCAATGTCTTTCTCACGAGACCCTCTGAAAACCCTCGAAGTTTGTTGATATACACTCCTGCAAATGGAAAAAAGAACACATTGACACCGGTGTGTCAGACCCACCATACTTGCTCCGGACACTGCGAGAGGGCTGTACAAGCAATGATCACACGCACGGCACAGCGGACACACCAGGAACCACGGTGTTGGCCGTCGAATGGCGCTAGCTGCGCAGCATTTGTGCACCGCCGACGTCAGTGTCAGCCAGTTTGCCGTAGCATACGGAGCTCCATCGCAGTCTTTAACACTGGTAGCATGCCGCGACAGCGTGGACGTGAACCGTATGTGCAGTTGACGGACTTTGAGCGAGGGCGTATAGTGGGCATGCGGGAGGCCGGGTGGACGTACCGCCGAATTGCTCAACACGTGGGGCGTGAGGTCTCCACAGTACATCGATGTTGTCGCCAGTGGTCGGCGGAAGGTGCACGTGCCCGTCGACCTGGGACCGGACCACAGCGACGCACGGATGCACGCCAAGACCGTAGGATTCTACGCAGTGCCGTAGGGGACCGCACCGCCACTTCCCAGCAAATTAGGGACATTGTTGCTCCTGGGGTATCGGCGAGGACCATTCGCAACCGTCTCCATGAAGCTGGGCTACGGTCCCGCACACCGTTAGGCCGTCTTCCGCTCACGCCCCAACATCGTGCAGCCCGCCTCCAGTGGTGTCGCGACAGGCGTGAATGGAGGGACGAATGGAGACGTGTCGTCTTCAGCGATGAGAGTCGCTTCTGCCTTGGTGCCAATGATGGTCGTATGCGTGTTTGGCGCCGTGCAGGTGAGCGCCACAATCAGGACTGGATACGACCGAGGCACACAGGGCCAACACCCGGCATCATGGTGTGGGGAGCGATCTCCTACACTGGCCGTACACCACTGGTGATCGTCGAGGGGACACTGAATAGTGCACGGTACATCCAAACCGTCATCGAACCCATCGTTCTACCATTCCTAGACCGGCAAGGAAACTTGCTGTTCCAACAGGACAATGCACGTCCGCATGTATCCCGTGCCACCCAACGTGCTCTAGAAGGTGTAAGTCAACTACCCTGGCCAGCAAGATCTCCGGATCTGTCCCCCATTGAGCATGTTTGGGACTGGATGAAGCGTCGTCTCACGCGGTCTGCACGTCCAGCACGAACGCTGGTCCAACTGAGGCGCCAGGTGGAAATGGCATGGCAAGCCGTTCCACAGGACTACATCCAGCATCTCTACGATCGTCTCCATGGGAGAATAGCAGCCTGCATTGCTGCGAAAGGTGGATATACACTGTACTAGTGCCGACATTGTGCATGCTCTGTTGCCTGTGTCTATGTGCCTGTGTTTCTGTCAGTGTGATCATGTGATGTATCTGACCCCAGGAATGTGTCAATAAAGTTTCCCCTTCCTGGGACAATGAATTCACGGTGTTCTTATTTCAATTTCCAGGAGTGTAGTTTTGAAACAAGCTGTATAAAGATATAAAGTACACTCATTCTCATCAATTAAGGATAATGCTGATACATGGTGAAACAACACTTTGGTGGGTGGTTTGTGGGTTTAAATCACCTCGGGGTATGACCGTGTGGTGCATTTGACCTACGGTCGTCGCACGGTGGCTCTGGCAGCAGTCCACATACGCAGACGTGTGTTGGTGCATGTCAGAGTACGGTGCAGCGAGTAAGTGTGCAGACGTTTTCAGACATGCTAATGGTGACTGAGTGTTGAAAATGGCTCAAAGAGCACATATTGGTGACGTTAATAGGGGTAGAGTACTAGGGCGACTGGTGGCTGGTCAAACACAGCACAACGTAGCACGGGCCCTCCGTGTGCCACGAAGTGTGATCTCAAGATTATGGCAACGATTCCAGCAGGCAGGAAACGTGTCCAGGCGCTACAGTACAGGACGTCCACAGTGTGCAAAACCACGAGAAGACCAATATCTCACCACCAGTGCCCGCAGTCGGCCACGGATTACTGCAGGTAGCCTTGCTCAGGACCATACCGCAGACACTCGAACACTTGTCTCCAGAGAGACAGTCTACAGACGACTGAACAGTCATAGTTTATTCGCCCGGAGACGTGCAAATGGCATTCCACTGACCCCTAGTCACAGGAGAGGCCGTAAAGCCTGGTGTCAAGAACACAGTACATGGTCATTGGAACACTGGTCCCAGGTTGTGTTCACGAACGAGTCCAGTTATAGTCTGAACAGTGATTCTCGCCGGGTTTTCATCTGGGGTGAACCAGGAACCAGATAACAACCTCTTAATGTCCTAGAAAGGGACCTGTATGGAGGTCGTGGTTTGATGGTGTGGGGTGGGATTATGATTGGAGCACGTAGATACAGGGCGAGTGTAAGGCCCAAGCGATACAAGCCACCGCATTGGGCGCCAAAGTGAGGAGGACACCAGAGGCCCAACAACTAGGGCCTGTAACAGGTTAGGTGTACCGGGACGTCATTTTGCATCAGTATGTCCTACTTTCCAGGGTTGCAGTGGGTCCCACCTTCCTCCTGACGCCTGTTAACGCACGGCCCCACCGAGGTGCCTTCGTGGAGGAGTACCTTGAAACAGAGGATATCAGGCGATTGGAGTGGCCTGCCTGTTCTCCAGACCTAAACCCCATCGTGCACATCTGGTACACGTCTTCAAACCCCTAGGACACGTCAGGAGCTCCGTCAGGCACTGGTGAAAGAATGGGAGGCTATACCCCAGCAGCTGCTTGACCACCCGATCCAGAGTATGCCAACCCGTTGTGCGGCCTGTGTACGTGTGCATGATGATCCTATCCTGTATTGATGTCGGGGTACATGCGCAGGAAACTGGCGTTTTGTAGCACATGTGTTTCGGGACGGTTTATCTAATAATTACCAATCCTGTGAACTTACAGATCTGTGTCGTATGTGTTCCCTATGTGCCCATGCTATTAGCACCAGGTTTGTATAGTGCCACGTTGTGTGGCACCACAATCTGAAATTATCCTTAATTTATGAGCATGAGTGTAGATACAGGGCGAGTGTAAGGCCCAAGCGATACAAGCCGCCGCATTGGGCGCCAAAGTGAGGAGGACACCAGAGGCCCAACAACTAGGGCTGTTGGCAGTATATCGATTGTCGACATACCGATACATGTTAGAAAACCGCGGGACTGCTACGATCGTAGGTTCGAATCCTGCCTCGGGCATGGGTGTGTGTGATGTCCTTAGGTTAGTTAGGTTTAAGTAGTTCTAAGTTCTAGGGGACTTATGACCTAAGATGTTGAGTCCCATAGTGCTCAGAGCCATTTGAACCATTTTTGAACCATGTTAGAAAACATATCGGCATATATCGTACAATCTTCGTTAGCAACTCGATATATCGATAGGGAAATGTCAAAATAGCCGTCCGATATCTTTATCCTATATTATATTTTTTCGCAATTTTCAGTAAATATTTGAAATTGTAGTACAACAATTTTACTTTCACTGTGTGAAGGACTAACTACTTTTTGAGCTTTCTTCAGGTCCAGGCTTTCTCTCTGACTGTGTGAAGCAAGAATACGCGACGCAAACAGAAGTACAATTTCACTAGAGGAGGAGAGGGGGGGGGGGGGGGAGCTGTGTGATTGGAATAACAAAATTTCCAATGTGAAGAGATAGCACACCAGCTGGCTTGAAAAACAATTGTAACGCATCTAGTGTGTTGTCTCTTCACATCTGGTTTCTTTAAAAGCAGTTGCTGAAAAAGATGAACAAAAATCTAAATTACAAGATTGCAAGATTTGTCTTTGCTGGAGGCAGATACGTTGTCGGCGCCACCAACAGAAACCGCAGTGTCTAACTTCACCACGCATATTGACACTAAAACTGCTAGTTCGTGGCGTTTGCATAAATGATAAGCAGGTCAGTCGACATCAAGTGTTCCGGAAAAATCCGATATATGACAAAACCTAACGACTGATACATCGAATATCTTCTATTGTGCCACTTACACGCAGTTACTGTTGTTAGCAAAGTGGCTATCGCCAAGCGCGAATTTTATCCTTTTCCTTTCACGTCTGGCTTTAAGGGGGATGTACAGAAAATCTAATAATAAATCAATACTTGAATATACAGCTTGATAAAGGGTAATATATTTACAATGTGCTGCAGATATCTTTATAGGCCAGTATATAGATAAAATTTTCGTGATATATCGAGGCGCGATACTGATAATATAAAAAATATCAACAGTCCTAGCAAAAACTGTAAGATCTCTGCACACGATGTATCACAAATACACTACTGGCCATTAAAATTGCTACACCAAGAAGAAATGCAGATGATAAACGAGTATTCGTTGGACAAATATATTATACTAGAACTGACATGTGATTACATTTTCACGCAATTTGGGAGCATAGATCATGAGAAATCAGTACCCGGAAAAAGCACCTCTGGCCGTAATAACGGTCTTGATACGCCTGGGCATTGTGTCAAACAGAGCTTGGATGGCGTGTACAGGTACAACTGCCCGTGTAGCTTCAACACGATACGACAGTTCATCATGTGGGTGGGTGGCGTATTGTGACGAGCCAATTGCTCGGCCACCATTGACGAGACATTTTCAGTTGGAGGGAGATCTGGAGAATGTGCTGGCCAGGGCAGCAGTCGAAAATTTCCTGTTTCCAGAAAGGCCCGTACAGGACCTGCAACATGCGGTCGTGCATTATCCTGCTGAAATGTAGGATTTCGCAGGGTTCAAATGAAGGGTAGAGCCACGCGTCGTAACACATCTGAAATGTAACGTCCACTGATCAAGGTGCCGTCAATGCTAACAAGAGGTGACCGAAACGTGTAATCAATGGCATCCCATACCATCACGCCGGGTGATACGCCAGTATGTCGATGACGAATACACGCTTCCAATGTGCGTTCACCGCGTTGTCGCCAAACATGTATGCGACCAGAACCTGGATTCATCCGAAAAAATGACGTTTTGCTATTCGTGCACCCAGGTTCGTCGTTGAGTACACCATCGCACGCGCTCCTGTCTGTGGTGCAGCGTCAAGGGTAACCGCAGCCATGGTCTCCGAGCTAATAGTCCATGCTGCTGCAAACGTCGTCGAACTGTTCGTGCAGATGGTTGATGTCTTGCAAACGTCCCCATCTGTTGACTCAGGGATCGAGACGTGGCTGCACGATCCGTTACAGTCATTCGGATAAGATGCTTGCCATTTCGACTGCTAGTGATACGAGGCCGTTGGGATCCAGCTCGGCGTTCCGTATTACCCTCCTGAACCCACCGATTCCATATTCTGCTAACAGTCATTGGATCTCGACCAACGCGAGCAGCATTGTCGCGATACGATAAACCGCAATCGCGATAGTCTACAATCCGACCATTATCCAAGTGGGAAACGTGATGGTACGCATTTCTCCTACTTACACGAGGCATCACAACAACGTTTCACCAGGCAACGCCGGTCAACAGCTGTTTGTGTATGAGAAATCGGTTGGAAAATTTCCTCATGTCAGCACGTTGTAGGTGTCGCCACCGGCGCCAATCTTGTGTGAATGCTCTGAAAAGCTAATCATTGGCATATCGCAGCATCTTCTTCCGGTCGGTTAATTTTCGCGTCTGTAGTACGTCATCTTCGTGACGTAGCAATTTTAATGGCCAGTAGTGTAGTAGCAGCTGCTTGGGGCACAAAATTGAGAACGGTATCGTATGTAATAACGGAAAGTGACACCAGTGGAAGTGTACGATGTAAAAGTGGGGAAGAGAGGGGAGGCAAATCATAAGTCGCATATCCTCGAAGCGGCCCTGACTAGCGAAGTGTAACTAGCAGACGATGGGAATCAAATACAAAACTATGGTACCCCACGGGGTTGGACTAGTTTGCAGGTTACAGAGCAGACGCCACCCGCTACCAATTCTCATGGCAGGGTTCGTCTGTATCCAGAGGCAAATTCCTTGTGTCTGAACCCGTCGCAGGTGTAAAACAGTAGTAAAACAGAGAATTACTTCTAGCCGGGGGTTAGGTATGTGGGGGGGGGGGGCATTGTAGCAAAAGTGAAAGGGCTTATACCATAATGAATGTCAGAAGGATCGACAGAGGTGGCAGATATTAAAGATATTAGTCTTATATAGGAGTGCCGATGTTTTCTTTGAAACGTCCGGCACATAATATTCTGATTGAAACAGCCTGTATGTCACAGTTCCTCGGTGCGATAAAGGGCCGTAATTTCGCGGGACGTAACGTTTCGGAACTGCGGTGCAGGTTGCCGGGCTCCCCGTTATGAGCGCCGCAGACGCTCAACTTGCGCCGAGTTGCAACCGTAGCATCCACGCAGACCGACAATTGGAGCCGCGGCAGTAACGAGCTTACTTTCGTCTGCGTGAGCGGAATTTCCTGAGGGCGCCGCGCGGAGGGCGGGGCTAGGCACGTAGCACCGCGGGGGGGGGGGGGGGGGGGGGGCAGCGGCGATTTTCGCATTACGAGCGCGCAACAGTGGCTGCCTGGCTAAAGGCCGAACAGCGGGCCGCAGCCGCCACCGCCGCCGGAACAAGTTGCCGCGAGCGTCGCGTCGCGCCGCACCAGCGCGGATTCCCAACTTGGCGCGGGATCCATTATGTGCGCCAAACTACGCCAGAACGACAACAAGACAAGATTGAATTCTGGGCAAGTTTAATGGCGTTATACGTCTCCAGTTTACGAGTGTCATTAGGGCTCGCCGCGGTGGGGATTTGGCTCCGACAGGAAGTCCTAATTACCAACGGCCGGCCCTCGGGCTGCAGGCATCCTGCTCCTCTACTGCCGCTCCTGTCGAGCGCCACCACACAAAAGGTGTCGCTTCGCGGTTGCACCTCCTCTTTACAGAAGAGTCAAGGCTACTTGCTTTTGTACGGTTACTCTTTTCCACGGGATCCTGGATGGTGCGACTGGATTCGTAGTCATAGACGGCAAATCATCGAGTAAAACTGAAGTGATATCAGGTGGTCCCCAGGGAAGCGTCTTGGGACCTCTGCTGTTCGTGATTTCTATATTAATGACCTGGGTGACAATCTGAGCCGTTCTCTTAGGTTGTTCGCAGATGATGCTGTAATTTACCGTTTAGTTACATCATCCGAAGACCAGTATCAGTTGCAAAGCGATTTAGAAAAGATTGCTGTATGGTGTGGCAGGTGTCAGTTGACGCAAAATAACGAAAAGTGTGAGGTGATCGACATGAGTTCCAAAAGAAATCCGTTGGAATTCCATTATTCGATAAATAGTGCAATTCTCAAGGCTGTCAATTCAACTAAGTATCTGGGTGTTAAAATTATGGACAACTTCAGTTGGAAAGACCACATAGTTAATATTTTGGGGAAGGCGAGCCAAAGGCTGCGTTTCATTGGCAGGGCACTTAGAAGATGCAACAAGATTGGCAGGACACTTAGAAGATGCAACAAGTCCATTAAAGAGACAGCTTACACTACACTCGTTCGTCCTCTGTTAGAATATTGCTGCGCGGTTTGGGATCCTTACCAGGTGGGATTGACGGAGGACATCGAAAGGGTGCAAAAAAGGGCAGCTCGTTTTGTATTATCACGTAATAGGGGAGAGAGTGTGGCAGATATGATGCGAGAGTTGGGATGGAAGTCATTAGAGCAAAGACGTTTTTCGTCACGGCGAGGTCTATTTACGAAATTTCAGTCATCAACTTTCTCTTCCGAATGCGAAAATATTTTGTTGAGCCCAACCTACATAGGTAGGAATGATCATCCAAATAAAATAAGAGAAATCAGAGCTCGAACAGAATGGTTTAGATGTTCGTTTCTCCCGCGCGCTGTTCGGGAGTGGAATGGTAGGGAGATAGTATGATTGTGGTTGGATGAACCCTCTACCAAGCACTTAAATGTGAATTGCAGAGTAATCATGTAGATGTAGATGTAGATATGAAAGCTGGCTTCAAATATTCATGCTGATTCAGGGAAACGGAATAACACGAAATTTTTGTTGGTAGTCACGGGCGATCGTGAAAACTTACTGAGGTGACGAAAGTCATGAGGTACTTCCCAATGTTGTATCGGACCTACTTTTGTCAGACGAAGAGTAGCTATTCGACGTGGCACGGACTCAACAAGTCCTTGGCCGTCGCCTGCCGAAATAATGAGACATGTTGCCTCTATAGCCGACCATAACTGCTAATATATTGCTGGTGCATTACTTTGTGCGCGAACTGGCCTCTCTGTTATGACCCAGAAATGTTCAACGGGATTCATGTCGCGCGATCTGGGTGGCCAAATTATTCGCTCAAAAAAAAAAAAAAAAAAAAGAAAAAAGTTCAAATGACTCTCAGCACTATGGGACTTAACTGCTCAGATCATCAGTCCCCTAGAACTTAGAACTACTTAAACCTAACTAACCTAAGGACATCACACACATCCAAGCCCGAGGCAGTATTCGAACCTGCGACCGTAGTGGTCGCGCGGTTCCAGACTGTAGCGCCTAGAACCCCTCGGCTACTTCGGCCGGCTATTCGCTCAAATTGTTCAATTTGTAACGTCCCCTTTGAAAAATTATGAATGACTGTGCTGGTAAACTTGTACGTTATTTGCTTTTCAAACAGCTGTGCAAAACTGAACGTACTCAGACATTTCTCTCTTTACTTATTCTGACCATCACAAAACTGACACACAACATTTTTAGCGCAACGCAATCTGACTTTCAATGATCCCCACAAAAGAATGGCCCTGACTAACATTAACCTATAGCTTTCATGAATCACTTACCTCACAAAAATCTTTGTTACTCTAACTACTACAATACAGCGAGCGCCAATACTGCCAGCTACATAAAAGATTCTAACTATTGGAGGCACTAACTGCTGATAGGCATAGTTAGCAAATGAAAGATTCTGATAGAGAACAAACAATGTATTTACCTTAATAATGTTCAAAAGTTCATATATATATATATATATATATATATATATATATATATATATAAATTCATGACCTCCAACTTTACAAACACACGTCCGGGTCGTCCGCTTATAGAAACCTCTCAAAACTCTGCCATCTCTCTCTCCACATCCACCACTGCTGGTGGCTCACCTCTAACTGTCGGCCGGTGTGGCCGAGCGGTTCTGCACACAGCACAATCTGTGATTTTCATACAAAGCTCTACGTGGCGCTACCAACATAAAAACCTAAACAGCCTACTTACAAATATTGGAAATTTGTGGTAAGGACTGTGGGACCAAACTGCTGAGGTCATCGGTCCCTAGGTTTATGCACTAATTAATCTAACTTAAACTAACTTACGCTAAGGACCGCAGACTCACCCATGCCCGAGCGACGACTCGAACTTCCGACGGGGAGAGCCGCACGGACCGCGACAAGACGCCTCAGACCGTACTGCTACCCCGCGAGGCCATTCAAATTCTTCAGAACGTCCTTCAAAGCACTTGCGAACAATTGTGCTCCGGTGACATGATACCGTTGGTTTGGAACATGAAGTCAATGAATGGCTGCTAATGGACACAACTAGCCGAACATAACCATTTCCAGTCAACTGTCGGTTCGGATGAACCAGAGGACCCAGTCAAATCCTTGTGAAGATAGCCCACATTATTATGGAATCGCCACCAGCTTGCACATGGCCTTGTGCTCAGCTTGGACCCAAGGCTACGTAGGGTGTGCGAGACACTCGGAGCCTACCACAAAATCTTACCCACAGAATTTGGGACTCATCTGACCAGGCCACGACTTCCCTGTCTTCTGTCAATCCAATATGGTCACGAGGCCAGGAGAACCATTGCGGCGGTGTACTACTGTTAGACACTCGCGTCCGTCGTCTGCTGTCATAGCCCAGTGACGCTACATTTCGCCGCACTGTTCTAACGGATGCATTAGTCGTACGTCACGCATTGATTTCTGCCCTTATTTCACCCTGTGTTGCCTATCTTTTAGCACTAACAATTCTATGTAAACGCCACTGCTCTCGGTCGTTAAGGGAGAGCCGTCGGCCACTGCGTTGTCCGTGGTGAGAGGTAATGCCTTAAATTTGGTTTTCTCGGCATTCTCTGAACACTGTCGATCCCATAATATTAAATTCCCTAAGAATTTTCGAAATGGACTATCCTATGCGTCTAACTCTACCTAGCATCCTGCATTCAAAGTCAAATAATTCCTGCCGTCCTGTCATAGGCACGTCGGTAACTTTTCCACATGAATCACCTAAGTATAATTGACAGCTTCTCTAATGCATTCCCTTTTACACATTATATAAGTGATCTGTATGTGTGGATGTCGCTGTCCCTTGACTTTTGCCACCTAGTGTATGGTACTCCCAACTAACTGGGCCAAGTCAATTCAGGGTGATCAAAAAGTCAGTATAAATTTGAAAAATGAATAATTCACGGAATAATGTAGATAGAGACGTACAAATTGACACACATGTTTGGAATGAAATGGGGTTTTATTAGAACAAAAAAGAATACAAAAGTTCGAAAAATGGCCGACAGACGGCGCTTCATCTGATCAGAATAGCAATAATTAGCATAACAAAGTGAGACAAAGCAAAGATGATGTTATTTACAGGAAACGCTCAATATATCCATCATCATTCCTCAACAATAGCTGTAGTCGACGAATAATGTTGTGAACAGCACTGTAAAGCGTGTCAGGAGTTATGGTGAGGCTTTGGCGTTGGATGCTGTCTTTCAGCATCCCTAGAGATGTCGGTCGACCATGATACACTTGCGACTTCAGGTAACCCCAAAGCCAATAATCGCACGGACTGAGGTCTGGGGGCCAGGAGGCCAAGCATGACGAAAGTGGCGGCTGATCACACGATCATCACAAAACGACGCGCGCAAGAAATCTCTCACGCTTCTAGCGATATTGGGTGGTTCTAATAAAACCCCATGTCATTCCAAGCATGTGTGTCAATTTTTAACTCTCTATCTACATTATTCCGTGGTTTATTAAGTTTTCAGATTTATACTGACTTTTTGATCACCCGGTATTTCCGAAATGAAACGAAGTGTGAAAAATGCAATTGTCCAGTGATGCACCTCTGTCAGAAGCTCACGTAATGAACTGATATACACAACCCATAAATGTAAATGAACACGAAGCTATGTTTTTTATAAATGGCGCTCGTATGTTTCTTTCTTTATACGGAAATTAAAACTCGAGGTACAGATGCGACGAAAATCATCACGATAAACAAGAGAAGACGCGATTACCGGTCTCAATAGGCACTGGATTGCTGCGACCCTCTGACTCACGGTAAGTAATGCAGCAAGAGGTGAAATGACAGAAGTGCGATCGGGCATGATCAAAGGCGAAAGGCTAGTCCAGAGCAGAATAAACAGTGTGAAATGTCGTCCGTTACTCGTTAACGAGGATGTAAATACACCGATGGAAAAGAAATTGCAACACCAAAAAATAATTAATGTAGAGTAATGAAATTTCTGATATGTGCCTATGTAACGTATTTAATGATTAACATTGCAACAAGATAGGTTAATTTAAATGTGAGATAAGCCACTGCAAATATAAAGTGCTGGTACATTAATAACCGGTGCCACCGCCAGAATGTTTCTGGAACTGTAGTCCGATGATGCCCCATACATATGCTCCTGGAGATAGATCTGGTGATGGAGTAGGCCAGTGCAACATGTCGACACACTGTTAAACATATTGGGCTACAACGCCTGTATGTGGGCGGCTTTTGTCCTGTTGGAAAACACCCACTGGTAAGCAATCCATGAATGGCGGGACGACGGGTCGAATCATCAAATTGACGTACATACAAATTTGTAGTCAGGGTGTGTGGGATAACCACGAGAGTGCTCATCGCAGACCAAAGCTCCAGGTGTAGGACCAGTGTGATTAGCATGCCGACAGGTTGCCTGCAGGCCCTCAGCTGTTCTCCTTCTAACCAACATAAGGGCATTACTGATACCGAGGCGGAAACAACTTCCATCAGAAATCATTACAGACATCCAACCTGCCCTTCAGTAAGCTCTCCCTTGAGACCATTGAAGTCGCGAATGGCGATGGCTTGGGGTCAATGGAATGCACGCTACAGAGCGTCTGGCTTGGTGCTACCGTTGAAGTAACAGTGTGCGTTGCGTCACTGTGGTGCCAACTGATGCTCAGATTAGTGCTGCATATGCTGTAGGAGGTGATAGAGCCATACGCCTAACACGATGGTCTGCCCTCTCGGTAGTGCCATGAAGTAGTACGGAACCAGGTCTTCCACCGCTGTCAGCGATCATGTACAGTGGCTACATAGCTGCGACGTTTTTCTGCAATATCACAGAAAGTACATCCAGCTTCTCGTAACCATATTTCGCCTCGTAGAGACTAAGTGAGGTATTGATAATGGCGTCTTTGGCTCCTTAAAGGTATTGTTGACTAACATCAGCCCACCATGCCCAATCTCATACAGCCTGAATTTAAAGAATTCCTGCTTTGCGTCCTAATAGTGGCCCTAGTAGCACCGCTCTTGTGCGACTGGCACGAAATTTTTTTAAGAAAATCATGTTTCAGTTGCAGGAACAATATTACTAACTTTCGTTTATGTCGCACAACCCCATGTTGGTGTTACCATTTTTTTCGTCAGTGTATTATGCAGTGTAAGAAGAGGGAGAACAGATAGGCAACAATGCGTTGTTCTTTTGTATGGCCGCGAGAAACCTTAGTAGCACTTACTAATAAAAAGAAGTATCGAATATTTATGAACACCCATAATTTAGTAACTGCTCATTATTGTGTTAGGATACTGTATGTATTCTGGGCTAGCAGCAACATAGACTGTTGCTGTGGTAAAATCTGCTTTCTTTAGCATTTTTCCGTTGCGACGTGAATGTAGGAGTGTTACGAGCTACACCTTTTTTGAATTGTAGTTGCGTGTGCGGATACCGGGCTGCATGACTGTTTCCGTGTTTGCTGCATGTCCGACGTCGCTGAGTGGGGCTTCCGGTGATGCAGTCATCATGCGACCGGGCGTTGCCTCGACCACTGCCAAGAAGACGAGGGGTTATGCCGGACCAGGTTTACTCTCACTGAAATTCTTTTTACTCGTGCTACCTCCACGGAGCCAATGACGTGCAGAGGCGCTGCAAAGTGGCTTTGTTTACATCTCGTCCAAACCGCCGGAAGCCCTGACCTTCGTTCGTATAGCTGAAGCCAACACGTCGCTCGCCGTCACAGTGGCAATTCACCGCCCACGCACCTGCGCCGCCAGTGACCAAACCGACGTGCCGTGACGGGAGAAACTGTCTCCCTGAGCTGCGCTGCCAGCGACTGTGCAAGAATTAAGGTACGCTGTACCTGCCTGGCGTCATCAGTCAGTTGCTACGTCCAACTTTCAATGAGTGTGTACGTTGAGGAAAGTGTTGTGTGGTAAAATAAAACGCAAAATACAGGAGTGTTCTTTAATGTCTTGTTTCAGGAAAATGGCCTCAAAATCATATTAACTGTATTTCATGAGGGTTTTCTATTGCAAATATCATATTTTCTGCTTGTTTTTCATTACTTACACAAAAATAAATTTTTGTTTAATTCATTATGTTACGCTAACATTGTTGACTATTATTCACAATAATCATTTGGATGGCATATTGTTTGCTACTGAGATATAAATATTTTCATATTTTGCATCTGTGCCTATAATTGGGGCAAAATATAGTAATATTCTTTGACTGGAATTATTGAAGTAGGTAGTAAATATTCTTGTTCTTTGTGTTTGTTTGTTTCTTCTATTTATACAACCAGAGTAAATTTATTGGAAAATCACATGAGGTTATTGAGCAGCATTGATATGGGTATAATATCCCTTTTGCATAGGCTGATCAGTGTCTCAATACAAATCACCGTTGAGGTATCATAATAATCTTGTGACAGTACATTATTACAATATGTTATGCAGTCATATAAAGTAATTTAAGTGGAATGATATTTTCTAATGATAGTGGTTTTTTAATTTATAATTTTTTTCAATAGGTGCAATAAACTTCTGTACATTGGTATCAATGTGCACTAACAGCATTTGGGTTATTATGTTACGTATGTAATTTGATATTTTTGTAAATATTTAATCTAGTTATGTGACGAATATTGTTTTCTATGTATGTTTATTGTCTGCTTATCACACCTATACACTAATTTTATATTATTATTTCATAGTAATATTAAACATTATTTAATTGAGTAAAGGAGATACAGATTCATATGAAGCACATAGTCAGGTTTATTTAACAACGAAGAATGTTGTCAATGCAAAGCTCTCATAATTGCGTCTGATATTCCAACAGCAAAATTAATCGCAAAAACTGGAAAGACAACTGATTGTCAATTATAAAATTTCTAGACTTCGTTATATTGTGTAGCCTGACAGATCCCCTGATCTGCCAGCGTCTTGTGGGTTCACCTTAAAATCAATGTGTATCGTAATCGAATTTCTACAACGGATGAACCGAAAGCTGAGATCCAAGAAGTAATTACTTCGAACCATGGGCAATATATCTAAGACGGCAGGAATGTTTGTCCATAAATGGAGCTCACCGTGAAGATATTTTCGAGAAATAAATTTTACGTTTTATCCTATTAAATCACACAAATAAATAAAAATCATTTTCATAACAGTATCTAATTTCTTCACTTTTCCACTTCTTTGAATAACCGTGTAGAAGTCAGTGTGTTGATCAATGTATTGACTACGTGCGTAGGACTCTGTAATGTAGTTTTTAAATCTGATGATTGCTGCAGAGTCAGAACCGGTAATCAATTAACACTAATAAAGCGACCAATTCCTTGAATGTTATTACATTATCCAATACAAAAGTCACAGGTATCCTCCACAGTTCAGTATGCTCTCATTTCGTAAAATATTAGTTTTGTAAATCTGGCGAATGTTAGTAACCACGTTCACCTGCCAAATGCCACTGAAACAGTTCCTCAAAGCTCAGTGAGACTAATTCTACCTCGAACTAAGACATGGTTAAACAGTTTGCGTAGTAGGTTAGACACCTCATCTCTGCAACGATGTATCTCCATGCTGAAACCTGCATATTCAACTGTCTATAAAAAAGATGACGTCTATATTGTCAATGATAAAAAAGGGAGTAAACACTAATCTGGCTAGTTCGCATTCTGCGGCCAAGGTAGCATCAAACAAAATTCGTATTTCCAGTAATCTGATTTATTTTGTCGAACAGACATGTGTAGTTGCGGAAACGAACAGTCAGTAACTGTTATGACACAGTACTCACACCAAGTGGCCGATCATGTGAGTTCAAGTAATTAATATCTGAAGATACCAAATAAACATCCAATGCGGCAGAAAATTACTTAGATAATTATCAGGAAAACGAGTTTCATCGCTTTATCAAAATGACGAAAAAGAGTACCCTCGTGCCATGAAGCTTCAATTCAAAAATAAACAAAAATAAATCAAAATATGTAGTCACTGTTAGATTGCCTCAGTAATGAGTATAAATGCATTAAATTCCCTTTGTCGATGTAATGATATTTGAAATTGAGGCATGTGCATTACCTGTATAAAGCACCAATTGAAGCTAAATTATAGCATCCGACTTACATCTCAGTACAAAGCGCCTGCTAGCTTGTTCTACCCTACAGTGTTCCTTCGGGAGAGGAATTCCGGTGACTTTATGTCTCACGAGAAATGCATCTGCCGACCTCTGTGTGCTTTGAGCCTTGCGAATACGTCCACCCATGAGAGTCGGTTTCAACAGGCAGAGGGATGAGAAAGATACATCTGCAAATCTAGCTGACCAGCGAACAATTGTTTGCTGAAAGACAAACGGGTTGATGGAAAGTTGTGGAGAATACAGCCACATTTAAAGCCCTGAGGGAAGGCACACACTATTCCCCCAGCACGAGAAGTTAACATTTCCTTCTCCAGACAGACACACAGAAAGGGAGACCATATTCTCATACGTTCATAGATGGTAAATTAGGTAAAGTATGAATGCAGTTGCCATTAGCTCTCTTTTTTCATCACCTTTTGAATTCGTTTCGCTTCCAAAAAAATTACTGAAATACTAAATCTGTTATCGATATTAGCTGGTATTCTCCGAACAATTTTACTGCGAATTTTGACCAGTGAATACGCGTGTATTAATTGATGGTCTTTCAAATTTCGTTCCCCGTATGGTAGAGCTGACGGAGTGAACAACGCCAACATGGCGATATTAAGGCAAGATAACGCCTTAAAGATTTTTTTGCAGCCTCATGTGGAGAGGTAGTTGCAATACCTAGCACTAGTATCCCTTTACAGAAGACGAGATGAGCGGGTAATCTCTAATTATAGCATTCTCATGCCAAACCGAGCTGACATTTTCGTTTTTTTTTTCTTAGAATTATCCTGGACTAAGCTTTCCACGACAGCTCAGTTTCGCTGCTGCAGCGGTTTGTCTATACAAGGATATCAATATGCACTGTCTGAAAGAAAATGTTCAGAAACCTAGGTACAGCGAAAGTGATGAACTGATGCCACGAGAGGCGGACCTGGCCCTGCAGACAGGGATTATCGTGTTGTCAGTTGAGAAGTAACTGTAGAGTCAGTCTGGAGAGATGACTGATTTCAAACTATACTAGTCACTGGATGTGACCAACAAAATCCTCAGGGACATTTCAACCGTTCACATTCAGCCAAAGGCGTCTGTAGCTTATGTGATTGTGAAGTGGAAACACCTTGTAACTACCACAGCTAAACTAAAACAAGGTAACCTACAAATACTGGCAGACAGGAACAGTCAAACAAAGCGGAAGGTAGTTGCAAAAAAAGCTTGATATCAATAGATGCAATCGCTTGTTAGTTCCAAAATACTACTAGCAGTCCAGCTAACACAATTACGTTAAGTAGGAAGTCAAAACTGTGGTGTACAGCGGTCGAGCATCTCCTCATTAGCCACACATTTCCGTATTCAGTCCTAAGTGGCGTGTGAAGTGTCGTATAGAGCGACGCCACTGGATAGGTCATTAAAGGTAACGAGTGATCTGGCGCGATTAATCACGCTATATCCTGTGGTAACCCTATCGACGATGTGAAAGGGGTTTGGCGAATGCCTGGTAAACATTGCCTGCCACTAGGTGTGCCGCCAGCAATCAGGTATGGAGGAGGTGCTGTTTTGGTATCGGGTGTGTTTCGCGGTTAGGGTGTGATCCTCTTATTGTGCTTAAGGAAGCACTAAAGGCGGAATAATATGAAGGCACTTTAAACTACACTGATGAGCCAAAACATTATGACCACCTGCTTAATAGTTTGTTTGTCCGTCTTTGGAACGAAACATATCACTGATTCTGCGTATCACGGGTCCGACAGTTTCTCGGTAGGTTTGTGGAGGTAAGTGGCTTTATATGTCTACGCACACGTCACGTAACTCGCTTAAATAACGGGCGGCTGTTTTTCGTACGCGGTGATAGCGCCCAATAGCGACGCAGATGGGTTGCATAGGATTTACAGCAGACGAATTTAGTCGTGGAGACATCAACGTTAGTTCGCTATAATGCTCCTCAAACCACTGCAGCATGGTTCTGGCACTGAGACACAGACGATTATACTGCTGAAAGATGACACCGCCGTCGGTCAAGACATAAAACGTGAAGGGATGCAGGAGATTCTCAGCTGTCAGGGGGCCTTCGATTACTACCATAAGTCCCAAGCAGGCGCAGAAGAATGTCTTCCATGGCATAATACTGCTTCGGCCAGCCTATGTCTGTGGCGCGTTTCATTTTTCGAGCTGCTCATTACTTCGCTGACGGCGTTTGTGGAGACAACAATCGACCTTGTGTAGGAAAAATGCGATTCACCCGAAGAGCCGACACGTTTCTATTGATCGGCGGTCAAAACCCTATGGTCTCGTGCCCACTGCAATCATAACTGTCGACGTCGTTGGGCAACTTTTGAACAAGTAGATGTGGTCTGCTGCGGAGATCCATGTACAACAATGAACGGTGCACTGTGTGCCCCGAACGCTTGTGTGCGAACCAGCGTTGTGCTCTTTCGGCGGAGATGCCACAGATCACCATCTGTCCTATTTTACAGAGAACACAAGCCTCTGAACGTTAAGTTCTGTGAAGAGTCGTAGACATCAAATCATGTAGCGCCTAGTGTCAGTTTAACTGTCCTTCTACGTCTTTCCATTGATGCTCACAATAGTAGCAGGTAAACATTCGACCAGCTTGGCTGTTTCCGAGATACTTGTTTAAGGGTCTGCCTAATAATAACCTGCGCTTTGTCTGAGTCGATAACCTCAATCGATTTCCCGATCCGTAGCCCATATCTTCGCTGGGGTGAGCAGCCGTCCGTATCTGATCAGCTAACGTACTTCTGTTACCGTGCCACGTGCCTCCAACTCCACCAGGCGGCATCCAGCGTTGCGGGGTGCAGTAGTCATAACATTTTTTATTATCACAGTAAATGAGCAGTCTCGAAACGGTCATTGTACATTGTATGAGCGTCACAACGCAGCCTGTCATAAGGCTGCGAGGCAGTGGTTTGTAGACACGAACTTTATTGAAACGGACTGAAGTGAAGCCTCTGGGAAGAATTAGAAAGTCGATTTCGCTCCAGATCTCAACGACCAACCTCACTATCGAAAATTGGCTACAGCATACAAAAACGGTTAACACTGGCTGGTTTCGGCTCTTGAGGAAGAAGGGTCTGCCTTTCTTCCACAGACATTCAGAGACCTCATCGACAGTGTCCCCAGCAAAGTTCGAGCCGTCATTAAGCGAAGGGTAGACACACTCCATTTAAATGTCCATTAGTAGGTGTCAAGATACAATGATCAGCCAGTGTATTCTCACAAGCTCTGCTATGTCGGAACTGAACAGGAAAAATTACCCTCTTCGCGTTTCCCGTTATCTTTCCAGCGGAAATGGAAATGTTATATCGTTAAGCGAATCCCCCTCATATGGATGGAGCCACACCTTAAGAAAAAGAAAGGAAACAAGTACACTTACGGGAATTAGCAGGGGACGGTTAGCCTCTGCAAGTCAGTGCAATTCATTGTCTTTCTCTAAATGCGTCACAGTGACGGACTGGTGACGGTGAACTCAAGGAGCTTGATTTTATTGCTGTTAAAGACTGACGGCTATCAAGCCTATCTTAAAATGGATACACTTCTTTTAATGCAGCATTATGTTCGACAGCAGTGTATAATATCTGTAGCAAAAGAAGTATAGTCTCATGAGGAGGGCTTGATAGTACCAAAACGGTAATAGTAATAAAAAATAAATAACTTTTTGGATTCTCTGTCAATAACCATTAACTGAATAACAGCCATCGAGTTCAACATGATCTGGCGTGCATAAAATAACACTCTGTCAGAAGAGTTTGAAGAGCACTACACTGACATGTGGTTGCTTGCGTTGCTCCCAAAGACATCTTTTCAAAGGTTATATAAGTTGAAAAAACTGTGCGCATATTGGGCGCCATTGAGCGAGATACTCGCGCCCTAGAACCTGGGATGAGGGAGACGATTTAACGGTTGTGCCCCAGGATTTCGCCCCAGTGATTCAGGCGTCGCATGTAGCCCATTACACGAAACATCTAAGCTGAGATCAACAAAACAGGACTTCACACAATTAGGAATGACTGTAGCTAGCATTTTAACACCTCTAGGGTATGGTTAGGTAAAACTGAATGAAAAATTGGAAAAAAATTACTATTAACTGCCGGCCGTTGTGGACGAGCGGTTCTATGCGCTTCAGTCTGGAACCGTGCGACCGCTACGGTCGCAGGTTCGAATCCTGCCTCGGGCATGGGTGTGTGTGATGTCCTTAGGTTAGTTAGGTTTAAGTAGTTCTAAGTTCTAGGGGACTGATGAACTCAGACGTTGAGTTCCATAGTGCTCAGAGCCATAACTATTAACTCAACGTAGCTGAAACAGAGGCCCTTTGGCGTTTATTCTGTGACGCTAATCAATTTTCGATGAAACGAGTAATACACTTATATTTAGTGGTGAACTGCAGTCTGAAATATGAAAATGGGTTCCTGAAGTGTAATTTAACTGTATTAGGTATAGATCTACTACACAAAGTGACATAACAAAATTTGTGTGGGACTAGGACTCGAACGCGAATTTCCTGCTTATTGCGTGCACTCGCCTTCCTGTTTTGGCTATCCGAACACGCTCCCCGGACCGACCCACACCTCCTTATGTCACAGACCTGTCTATTTTTTGTCATAGATATGTGTGACATATGGAAGTCTCAGTTTGTGTGGGCACTGGGCTCGGGTAGCGGTAAGGCGAGTGCTCGCGTAAGCAGGAAATCCAGATTCAAATGACGGTCAGACACAATTTCTGGTATTTCACTTTAGGCAGTATATCCTTACCTGCTACTGTTACGTTGAATTTCAGGAATAAATTTCAATACTACACTGCTCAGCAAAACTTAAGAATAAACCATGCAGAGTATTTTTATAAACTGAAGCACCAAAGAAACTGGTATAGGCAATCGTATTCAAACGCACAGATTTGTTAATTGGCAGAATACGTCGCTGCGGTCGGCAGCGCCTGTAATAAGACAACAACTATCTGGCGTAGTTGTTAGATCGGTTACTACTGCTACAATGGCAGGTTGTCAAGATTTTCGTGAGTTTGAACGTGGTGGTACAGTCGATGCACGAGCGATGGAACACAGCAGCACAGAGGTGGCGATAAAGTGAGGATTTTCTCCTACTACCATTTCACGAGTGTACTGTGAATAACAGTAATAGTGTAAAACATCAAATCTCGGACATCGCTGCGGCCGGAAAGAGATCCTGCAAGAACGGGACCAACGACAACTGAAAAGACTCGTTCAGCCTGACAGAAGTGCAACCCTCCCACCAATTGCAGCAGATTTCAATACTGGGCCATCAACAAGTGTCATCGTATTAAACTTTCAACGAAACACCATCGATATGAGATTTCGGAGCCGATGGCCCACTCGTGTACCCTTGATGACTGCACGGCACAAATCCTTACGCCTCGCCTAAGTCCGTGAACATTGACATTGGACTGTTGAAGACTGGAAACATTTGCCTGGTTGGACGAGTCTCGTTTAAATTGTATCGAGCGGATAGACTTGTACGGAAATGGAGACAACCTCATGAATCCATGGACCCTGCTTGTCAGCCGGTGACTGTTCAAGCTGGTGGATGCTCTGTGATGGTGTGGGTAGAGTACAGTTGGAGTGATATGGGACGCCTGATACACCTAGATACGACTCTTACTTCTGACACGTGCGTAAGCATCCTGTCTGATCACCTGCATCCATTCATGTCCATTGTGTATTCCGATGGACTTGGGCAATTCCAGCAGGCCAGAGAGACACCTCACAACTTCATAATTGCTGCACAGCGGCTCCAGAAACACTCTTCTGACTTTAAACACTTCCACTGGCCACCAAATTACCCAGAAATGAACGTTATTGAGCATATCTGGGATGCCTTGAAACGTGCTGTTCAGAAGAGATCTCCAACACCTCGTACTCTTGCGGATTTACGGACAACCCTGCAGGTTCATGGTGTCTGTTCCTTCCAGCACTACTTCAGACATTAGTCGAGTCCATGCCATGTCGTGCCGCGGCGCTTCTGCGTGCTCACGGGGGTCCTACACAATATTAGGCTAGTGTTGTTGGCTCTTCTTTGTGTATCAACTACCCAGTGGAAGTGAACGGAAGTGTAGGGGCACTCAAGCACAGGAAGTTGGCCTTCATATGCCGTGAGGTGGGGCCCACAAGAAATACGGGACCTCCATAATTCCACTCACACTAGTCGCCTTGTGCGTATTACTTCGCAAACTCTCGGCTCCGTCCAGGCCCCTTAAGAGATCAGTGTGTCGAAGAAAAGATACCCACAAACGGTCTTAGGTTTGTAGTATGCTATCGAAAGCCTGCATGTATTTAAATGAGCAATTAAGAATAGCTAAACGCGTCTGAAATAGTTCCTCGCTCCCCTCCAAAGACGACCACTGGCACTCGTAAGACCTTCATTGTCATGTGCTTTGTGTACGCCCCGCGGCCTATCTTTCTAGTGACTATACCGCCGCCCGCAATACAAGGTAGTTGAAGGAACGGGAAAGGACAGTATTGTTCAAAGAGCGAGCAGTTACGGTGCGTCGTGGTAACACATGGCCCTGCGTCAGCATTTAAAAGACAGAATACGGGGGAAAATCATTGGGAAACTACAAGAAGGACGAAGTGTGACGACTGCAGCCCACAGTTTTGTTTTGCTGGCAGCATCGTTTCACTTGTATGGGGAGCCTTATGAACCATTGATAGTGTTACCCATGGGAGGGGAGCTGGTCGACCACGATCAACTACAACAGCAGATAACGGTTACTTTGCTCAGTGGGCATACCAGTGTGCATTCATACGTAAGAAATGTCACGCGAAGAGAACCAAATTTCTACAAACATAGCGTTATATACCATACTGCGTTGACATTCATCCATCAGATATGAGTAACAGGAAGCGAAATTTCTGGTGCTCTTTATTTCGTGTACAGTGTATTATCAGGGATGTGAAAAATAAAGAACAAAATTTACCCATCAGCAAAGTACACCCCGCCTCTAGCACCGAAATGTTTGCGTAAAGTCACGTGTAATCGCCAACCCCCTGAAGCAACAAGTGCGGTCCGCAGTTTCTCCTGTGTTTCGCCCACGCGGCAGGCACCGCTGTTGAGGCCACACACACAACGCAGGCAGCCACGGGAGGGAAATTAAATATAAATAAATGCCACCTGACGCACGCCGCTGCCGCAATTTAAAAATTGCCACGAGAGTTTTAACTGCGTAAACAACGCCGCTTTAGCGGTTGCTTTCTTTGACAGCAACCAGCCAGAGATGTATGAAATATACTGAACTTTACTGAAACAACAATCTTGTTATTGTGAAAGACGTTACCTCCTACCACAGAGCCTTAACGGTGGCTTTCTGACATATTTTTGTAAGAAACAAGTTTATGTTAGTCCTACATAAATAAATAAAGGTGTCTTATGTTCCTGGACTCCTTTAAAAATTCGCCCGAAAACTTCTTTAAAGCGAAAATACATCTCTGTAACGTTCTTTTACCTCCTGGTGAGATGTAGCCTATTCCTCTCCGTAAATGGGCTGACAGAACTGGAAACGTATTACTCTCGTTTTTTATTGAATTTGATTTCAAATTTAAACTGTGTGTCAGTTTTAAGGAACAGAAAGATACATGTGATGGGCCTAAATATGGAAACATAAAAAACGTAACACATTGCCATCTCTAATACGGTGTAGGAAAACCATTGTCACGCAAAAAAGCTTCTAGTGGTCTCGGAATGGACAAACACAGGTCCTGTACGGTTTTGGAGGGAATCTTATACCATTCTTCTTGCAAAATAACTGTAACTAACTGTAACTGTGATGGAGGTGCGTAGTGTACACTTATCCTCCAAGTTATACCACAAAGGCTTAATAATATTGAGATCTGATGACTTTGGTGGCCGGTATCATGTGAAAATTCACCCTCGTGCTCACAAAACAAATTCATGGCATCGTGAACTATGGTAACAGGGGCCCTCCGTCTTAGAACACCGCATCACATTGGGGAACAAACACTGTACCATGGGATGGACATCGTCCGTCAGAATGGTCACATAATCCTTGGAAATAGTGATACCTTGCAGAGTAACCATGGAGCCCACGGCATACCATTATATAGCTGCCAAATCATCGCCGAATCTACGCTACGGCTCACGCTTGGGACGAAAATCCGCCAACTAGCTGGATACGTTATGAAACGTGCTTTCGCATCACCGTTCAGTACATTTGGAATTCAGCCCCCTCTGCCGTTCCTAGATGTTGGAGGTTGCCCCGTGTTGTTTTAGTGCTGACTGGGTTCGCGAGCTGACTTTCCTTTCTGTAGTGACTTCTGCACCTGTTGACGTCACAGTCCTCACTTTCGTCCCCATTGTGACTTAGCAGATGTTGTTTTTCCGCTTTTCTTGTGTGCGGTACAAATCTTCGATACGGTGTATCCTGGAACACTGGAAACCTTGGATGACTTGATTACTTGTGCACTCACCACACGAGCACCAACTGTTTGCTCACGTTCGAATTCACTTAGTTCCGACATAATACACTCACAACTACACAGACAACCGCACTGACTCTTGGAAGGCATTTGGGACACGGCACAGTTAACGTTCATGGCCTAATACAACAGCGCAATCTGCAGGCTTGGTTAGCACCTGCGTTTATGTTGAAACAAACATATCTGGGTGTGTTTCCATATTTTCGTCCAATCCCTGTGTATTACCCATTTTTGTACAAAATTCGAGCCAGATACGACAGTCTACCCTGGCATATACAGATATAGCAGGTTTACCAGGTTACACACTCATGCTCATAAATTAAGGATAATGCTGATACATGGTCGAATGACGCTTGGGCTGTTTGTGGATTTAAATCACCTCGGAGTATGACCATGAGGTGCATTTGCCCTGCTGTCGTCGCATGGTGGCGCTGGCAGCAGTCCACATACGCAGAGGTGTGTTGGTGCATTCAGAGTACGGTGCAGCGAGTAAGTGTGCAGACGTTTTGAGACATGCTAATGGTGACTGTGTGTTTAAAATGGCTCACATAAAACATATTGATGACGTTATGAGGGGCAGAATACTAAGGGCGACTGGAGGCTGGTCAAACACAGCAGGTCGTAGCACGGGCCCTCCGTGTGCCGCAAAGTGTGATCTCAAGATTATGGCAACGATACCAGCAGAGAGGAAATGTGTTCAGACGCTACAGTACAGGACGTCCACACTGTAAAACACCACAAGAAGTTCGATATCTCACCATCAGTGCCCGCAGACGGCCACGGAGTACTGCAGGTAGCCTTGCTCGGGATCTTACCGCAGCCACTGGAACACCTGTCTCCAGACACACAGACTACAGACGACTGAACAGACATGGTTTATTCGCCCGGAAACCTGAAAGGTGCATTCCACTGAAACCTGGTCACAGGAGAGCCCGTAAAGCCTGGTGTCAAGAACACAGTACATGGTCATTGCAACAGTGGTCCCAGGTTATGTTCACGGACGAGTCCAGGTATAGTCTGAACAGTGATTCTCGCCGGGTTTTCATCTGGCGTTTACCAGGAACCAGATACCAACCCCTTAATGTCCTTGAGAGGGACCTGTATCAAGGTCGTGGTTTGATGGTGTGGGTTGGGATTATGATTGGTGCCCGTACACCCCTGCATGTCTTTGACAGAGGAATTGTAACAGGTCAGGTGTATCGAGACGTCATTTTGCACCAGTATGTCCGCCTTTTCAGGGGTGCAGTGGGTCCCACCTTCCTCTTGATGAATGATAGCGCACGGCTCCACCGAGCAGCCATCATGGAGGAGTACCTTGAGAAGATACCAGGCGAATGGAGTGGACTGCCTGTTCTCCAGTTCTAAACCCCATTGAGCACGTCTTGGATGCTCTCGGCGACGTATCGCTGCACGTCTTCAAACCCCTAGGACTCTTCAGGAGCACCGACAGGCACTGGTGCAGGAATGGGAGGGTATATCCCAGCAGCTGCTCGACCACCTGATCCAGAGTATGCCAACCCACTGTGCGGCCTGAGTACGTATGCATGGTGATTATATCCCATATTGATGTCGGGGTACATTCGCAGGAAACAATGACGTTTTGTAGCACATGTGTTTCGGGACTGTTTTCTCAACTTATCACCAATACCGTGGACTTACAGATCTATGTCGTGTGTGTCCCCTACGTGCCAATGCAATTAGCGCCAGTTTTGTGTAGTGCCACGTTGTGTACCACCACTTCCTTCAGTTATCCTTAATGTATGAGTATGAGTCTATTTTTTCTCTGAGCTACCGTGCATAGCGTGGTGAATTTTTTTGGACGCACACAAGTATTTTTTAACGTTTATAGATCCCGAATTGAAAGACGTTTCTATATGGAACATCCGATTTTTCTTCTATGGCATAGCAACATTACGTGTGTGGTACTCGATCTAACACTAACAAGTTAACAGTGACGTAATCCATTGTCCCGCCGCCAGGAACTCACACTGCCTTCTGCCATACTGCACCAAATTGTGACACTCCCACTGTGGAAATGGCCGTCGCGTTTCACTCTTCTTCTGTTCCACCTTATTGGTTTCTCAAACCGTATTTTCATCCTCCTTCGTGTTCGGTTTTCATAATGGAATGGTTTTAATAAGAATCGGGTTAGAATGCAGATGTTATTGATAGTAGTCTGTTACTGATGACCAACAAGTGAATTAAATAATTTCCACATGGCACCTGCCTCCCGCTAATTTAAACACGTTTTTCATAGTGAAAGTTCAAACTGTCCAAGCTTTCGGACACAGGAAATTAATGTAATACTGAACATTCCGTGTGAGTCGGTCATTATCGGTATAATTTGTCTCGATACTCATGTCAATGCGTTCCCATTTAAAACAGTAACGATAAACACCAAGCACTGTCGTAGGCAGTGATAACGTGCTACCACCAGCCATGCCGCACGTTTATTGATACATGCATCCACGGCAAGAAATTAATTCAATAAAAAAGGTAGCCAATATTTGTGACGCGTGAGGTTATAGCATCCCCATAAAATTTAAGCGAACTTGTAACTCTAGTACAGTTCGTCCCCACATGATATTCAACCAACACTGTCCGCCCAGATCCGCTTTATAGAAAGTATCAATGCTCGAGGACAACGCTTTGAAACGTGATGATAAACGAAAAGGATTTCCACTTCATGGCGAGTGTACAGCATCCAGTATGCAGAGTGTGTGAAAAGAACAGTCTTCGTTGCAGGATTGATTTCATTACATTATGTTTTCATAACGCGCGTTTCGTCTAATTCACGGCATCTACAGATTGACTACTACAGTGCTGGTAAGTGGGTTTAGGGTATCGGCAAAAATAGGCTGCCCTTGTCATATGTAGTAAAATAAGTTAAATCAAGTATGTGCTCACGTCATATGTTAAAAACGTAACACCTGGTAGCCTTACAGGCCTGTGTAGATAATGAACACTTAATAATTAACGCACGACGCGTACCTGCCTTCGCATTTAATACTGTAGGGAAGGCGTTTGTGGAATAATCTTTGCAGAGGCCGGACCTTGGGTTGTGGCGTTCTTATTTTGTTACTACTTGGGCAATTTTACAGACAATTACCTTCAGTGCGTTTTTCCAATAACACAAGGAAAAAATATACCACCTGTCTTAAAGTTGCGAGACTGATTTTATTCCTGGCGTATAAGAGACGTCAGCATGATGACAACGACGGTATCTTGAACTAGCAACTGTAAACAACAATGTGCTTTCGACCAGTCAGCAGTGAGCGGGTTGTGTTAAGTGGTGAACGTACGGCCATAGTGTGTAAGTGTTAATGTGTCACAAATCGCAGTAGTGCAACATTTCTAAATCAAGTGTTCAAGACGTTCTCCACAACGTTTGAAAAGGGGAAGTATGTACGTAGTTTTCACGGAGACCTTGACTCGTGGACAAAACCAACGACACGTCACGCCTGCCGCGACGGGACTGAAACGAAAAACACGGCAATTATTTTCCAGAAACAAAAATTATGAAGAGTGACGAGACTTCGTGTTATCGATGTGGATCTACAGCAAAACGACAAAGTACAGACGTTCACATGAGTGCTCAACGCTTTTACGACATGAACGACCTTCACGCGAAAGTGACGCGCAGATCGAATGACATCCCAAAGATGAAAGCTTTGAGCGCTGTATTCACGCGGGAAGGAGGGGGAGACTGTGCACAACAGCTGAATCATTGAAAACACTGTCTTAACAGTTCTCTACATTTTACTAAAGGAGTCTCGAAACTTTTTGAACTGACTGGCTGTTGTCAACATACTCGTAACTGTCCGTCTTGATAGCTATTTACATTTATATTTTGAAAAAAAAAAAAAAATATACACCTCAAAGTGTTTCGGCCAGAGCCAGCATCAGGATCTATCAGGTAAATAACTTATATGAGAAAAAATACTTCTACCAGAAATAGAGAATACAATGTATAGATAAAACCGTAGACATACCATATTTAAAATCTTGATACATAAGACCCCGTCAGTTCAAATACACACTCGAACCACGACTTGTGCTGTTTAAGGAGGCAGCCGACCTTAAATAAGAATCTCGGGCTCTTAGGTGGCGTTACAGGGAATTGCCCTCGTCAACTAAAATTCTGATAAACGTCTATAAATTAGCATCTCAACATCACAAGTAAATATAACAGCGGGGAGAGACCGACAGTGCCAACGTCTAGAGCTCTGCTTCCGTCAACATGTTAACACACTTTCTGTATATTTTAATAGTAAATACATTATGTTTTATAGTTTCACTTCACGAAAGGAAAATGAGGTTGCAATACAGCTTTCCACAACTTACAGTAGAGATGAAGCTGCATCAAGCTCTTCCTTGCACAACATTAAACACTTACGTTAAAGTATTATGAACGACACAAACGTCCCTTTTATTTTGGTAGAGTTTTCTTTATGAAATGACGGCACGCTGTTTTTCATGAAATTAATACGATCAATTTGTACGAGTTACATTGAATCTGAGCGTTCCAATTCCAGAGCATTATTCTTACATTTTCTGAAATGTCTGTAATTTTAAGTGTTCATTTGAAAATCAGGTAACAAGTAAAATTGCATGTAAAACAATCTAACGCAATCAGATTATTTTTAAGGCAGGCTGCCTCGCTAAACAATACATGGCACAAGTGTAAATTGACGAGATATTATCTATTGAGATTTTATGTTTGGTACGACTACATTCTGTTCTATATAATTCCTGGTAGAAATAATACTTTTTCATTTGTTCCTTTTATCTGACAAACTCTGATTATGGTTGTGACCAAAACGCATTTTGTTTTATACTTGTTTGATGAGGGTGCCACTAATTCCTCCCCTGCGCCAACCTCTTCACCTACGTCCTCAATCATTGCTCCCTGATGTCTTTAAGCAGATGTCCTGTCATCCATCCGTTCTTCTTGTTAATGTTTTCTCATTGTCCCTTTCTTCGCCCATTCAGCGAGGTACCTCTTCACTCCTTACTTTATTAGACCATCTTGTTTTCAACATTTTTTTCGTAGAACCAAATATATTTTTTAGAAATAAAAATATAAATAGCGGCCAAGACGGTCATTTATACTGACTAGTGATAATGATCGCAGATGCGTACAATAATTTTACGTGACTGATAGCATAAAAGTGATCGGATTTTGTTCCATTAAAAAGGTTCTTGTTATAATTCGCCTGCTAATTACGTTAAAAATTACTTACCTAACTCAGACATTTCTCAGTAGTCTACAATATAGCTTAGTGAAAACCCCATTTCTATATCGTTATTCGTCTTGGATACATGTTGGATGATATATCTTACTTCTTTCAAAATGTGTGAGTTACACTAATAACAGCACCACACATCTACGATGCATTAGACCCACGTATCGTCTCAAGCATAAACAAAGGCATCTTGAAAGTGTCAACGGCTGATTAAGTGGCTCATTTTATTTTGCTACGATTTTGGAACATCATCATTTGACCAATAAGCAGTTATTTTACCAGCCCCATGTGAACAATCGTGACGTCTGAAAACACCCATTCTCATTCGAATTGGTTGCTGTAAGGCTATAGCGGCTTCAAACGCTATATAGCGTTTGCAGTCAAACTAACATTCTAGTATCGACAGTAAAATTGTGGCAGTAGAAGTGACTTTACAGGAACTATTTCGACAAAGAAGGTCATTTCTCGCATCATCACATCACAGGAATACTAAGGTTATTCTGCTTGTGACTGACGATGATAATTTAAGATTGAAACAGGCAGTTCAACAGTTTCAGCACCACACACCTGTGGAGAACTGTTCACCGAATACATAAAATCACGATTGGATTTACATTTTCGATTAATTGTGCAATAAGTGATCAGCAGTCAAGTTTCGTGAACTAAGCTGTTAAATGTACGGCTATGTACCCTCTCGTGACGCTGGAGACTAAGCTGCAGTACGTGTGCACAAAGGGTAGTTATAATTTAAAAGACAGGGCGTGGTGTTCCCCTGATTGCTTCGAAACATAGCAGCAGCTGCCTCACGCCGCAGCACGTGTTAAGCTGAAACCAATGTCGTGTCTGCGTGAGATCTCTCGGCTGCTGGTTTATTTAAAGGCTCGCAACGAGCGCCACTGTGCCTAACTGCGAAGGTACTTCCACCGTGTTGGTTTACGTATTTATGCCACGCGCAACACAGTCGTGCTGTATCGTTCGATACCCGATCTGTAATTTATGAGACCCCGTGCAACAAAAGATCATTCGTGGCGTGCTTCGGACTAGCAGACAGAGATCACTGTTAAAGCCATTACCGGGCAATGAATTTTATTTTCAATTGTCGTGTTCATTTTTCCATGAGGATGAAAAACAAACATTGTGATATGCACTTAAAAGTGTACAACGTGACATCAGGTGACACAAGATGTGGAGACAGCTCGATATTGAAAATAATATACACTCCTGGAAATTGAAATAAGAACACCGTGAATTCATTGTCCCAGGAAGGGGAAACTTTATTGACACATTCCTGGGGTCAGATACATCAGATGATCACACTGACAGAACCACAGGCACATAGACACAGGCAACAGAGCATGCACAATGTCGGCACTAGTACAGTGTACATCCACCTTTCGCAGCAATGCAGGCTGCTATTCTCCCATGGAGACGATCGTAGAGATGCTGGATGTAGTCCTGTGGAACGGCTTGCCATGCCATTTCCACCTGGCGCCTCAGTTGGACCAGCGTTCGTGCTGGACGTGCAGACCGCGTGAGACGACGCTTCATCCAGTCCCAAACATGCTCAATGGGGGACAGATCCGGAGATCTTGCTGGCCAGGGTAGTTGACTTACACCTTCTAGAGCACGTTGGGTGGCACGGGATACATGCGGATGTGCATTGTCCTGTTGGAACAGCAAGTTCCCTTGCCGGTCTAGGAATGGTAGAACGATGGGTTCGATGACGGTTTGGATGTACCGTGCACTATTCAGTGTCCCCTCGACGATCACCAGTG
Organism: Schistocerca cancellata; assembly: GCF_023864275.1. Classification (NCBI taxonomy): domain Eukaryota; kingdom Metazoa; phylum Arthropoda; class Insecta; order Orthoptera; family Acrididae; genus Schistocerca; species Schistocerca cancellata. The sequence goes on along the minus strand of NC_064632.1, from coordinate 215,726,886 downwards.
GTGTACGGCCAGTGTAGGAGATCGCTCCCCACACCATGATGCCGGGTGTTGGCCCTGTGTGCCTCGGTCGTATGCAGTCCTGATTGTGGCGCTCACCTGCACGGCGCCGAACACGCATACGACCATCATTGGCACCAAGGCAGAAGCGACTCTCATCGCTGAAGACGACACGTCTCCATTCGTCCCTCCATTCACGCCTGTCGCGACACCACTGGAGGCGGGCTGCACGATGTTGGGACGTGAGCGGAAGACGGCCTAACGGTGTGCGGGACCGTAGCCCAGCTTCATGGAGAATGGTCCTCGCCGATACCCCAGGAGCAACAGTGTCCCTAATTTGCTGGGAAGTGGCAGTGCGGTCCCCTACGGCACTGCGTAGGATCCTACGGTCTTGGCGTGCATCCGTGCGTCGCTGCGGTCCGGTCCCAGGTCGACGGGCACGTGCACCTTCCGCCGACCACTGGCGACAACATCGATGTACTGTGGAGACCTCACGCCCCACGTGTTGAGCAATTCGGCGGTACGTCCACCCGGCCTCCCGCATGCCCACTATACGCCCTCGCTCAAAGTCCGTCAACTGCACATACGGTTCACGTCCACGCTGTCGCGGCATGCTACCAGTGTTAAAGACTGCGATGGAGCTCCGTATGCCACGGCAAACTGGCTGACACTGACGGCGGCGGTGCACAAATGCTGCGCAGCTAGCGCCATTCGACGGTCAACACCGCGGTTCCTGGTGTGTCCGCTGTGCCGTGCGTGTGATCATTGCTTGTACAGCCCTCTCGCAGTGTCCGGAGCAAGTATGGTGGGCCTGACACACCGGTGTCAATGTGTTCTTTTTTCCATTTCCAGGAGTGTACTTATGTGATTATTATTCAAGAAGACATTCTAACAAAGACTAGCAAAGAATATAGTGTTGCTGTTTCTTTGGTATTTAGTACGAAGACGAAAATAATTAGTTAGTTAAGTACACATTCTGTAGATGATTTGAACGAGTGCGCAGCTCGTGGTCGTGCGGCAGCGTTCTCGCTTCCCGCGCCCGGGTTTCCGGGTTCGATTCCCGGCGGGGTCGGGGATTTTCTCTGCCTCGTGATGACTGGGTGTTGTGTGATGTCCTTAGGTTAGTTAGGTTTAAGTAGTTATAAGTTCTAGGGGACTGATGACCATAACTGTTAAGTCCCATAGTGCTCAGAGCCATTTTTGATTTGAACGATTCTTTTATCGAAATGGTGTGCAACGAATCAGTTTACAGAATATCCTTACATAATTAGTGTTAAAATTGATGTACACATTATTATTTGTAGTCCTACTCGTGCAACAACACTTAATTTTTTTTGTAGCCCCAGTTTTTAAGTAGAAATTTGTCCCTGGAATAAAATGAGTAGTCCATGAAAAATAAGTTTAAATTAGATTTAAAACTTGCTTCACTACCTATCAGACACTTGTTACTGTTCAAATGATCAAATCTTTTGATGCTGCATAGTTAACTCCTCTGTGAGCCGCTTTACCTCTAGTACTGCAGGTCTTCCCAAACTGTGATGGATCGTTAATGACGAAGTTCGTTAGCGATTATGTATACTGTGACTAGTTCCTTGAAGAGGTACGTACATGGTGTCCATAGGTGAACACTACATATTATTGTTACTACTTGCCTTTATGCAATTAATACTTTTCTTCTAAATGGTGAGTTACCTCAGAAAATTGTTCCTGACGACCTTACTGAATGAAAATGTACAGTATATGTCAGGAGACTGATACGTTTGCTTTCACGATTAGCAATAATATGAAGAGCAAAAGTAGCTGAGCCTAATTGTTTGTGAACCTGAGTAATTTGCTTCTTCCAGTTCAAGATTTCATCAACACATATGCCCAAAATTTTGTAGTGTACTACCCTACTTACCTCTGCTCGTATTCTATATCATTTCTTGTACGGACCTGAATATCATGTGTTTGGTCCTTCAAAATGTAGGGACAGTCCATTTTCAGAGAACTGGTTATTAAGATATTTATTATAACGCTCGTATCAGCCGCAAAAAGAACCAGTTTTTCTTCTTGAATGTTATGTGGAATGTCATTTGCATACATAAGGAATGGGAGTGGACCCAAAATTGAACCCTGCCGGACTCCCATTATGATTTTCTTCGCCATCGTAATCTTCAGCATTCTTTTACAGCGCCATATTTCAAAAGTCTTAATCAATTGTCATCTCAACTTCTTATTATCTACATTTCACTTCCACACAAGGCTATTTATATCTTTATGGGTACAAGACCCGAAATTTTAATAATAGTAGCATCACATTAATAACACAGAGATTAATTATAAACGAAAATATCAATTTCAGAGAAAATTTAACAAAATGTAGACAGAAAGTAATAATAATAAAAATAAAAAGATTAATATGCACAACAAGGATTTATACAATTCAGATACCAAGCTAAAAAACACAGCAATATGTTTCTCTTTATATCCTGCGGAGAGCCCAGTATTCGTCGGTTTTGACTGCTATTTCGTTAACTGCAGAGAGATAACTGGTAGTACATCCATCTGTCAGGTTCTTGCAGACTGGCTCATGTTGTTAGTCCTGCACGTAACTGCACTGACAAATTTTATCATTACTGTTGAACCCCATTTCATGAGGTTGACTTTGCATATGGTCAGTCTTTTCAGCGTCTTCCGTGGCACGTAAGGCATGTGTGAGCCTCCAGCTGATTCTTATTTTTGACATTCGTTCGGTGTGCCTCAGGAAATAACCTCGCCAAAGTTCCAGTCGCCGAGGACTGAGAGACGAAGGGATTGCTGTATTTGTCTGCATGACGCTCTTTCGCGATCTGGTCTTGGTCATTGCGTCTCGTGTCGATACAAGAAATCTCTGGGATCAGTTACCCATTTCTTCTTCTGCATTTTTAATGCTGCTTTCCTGCCAATACTTGGCGGAGCTATACCCGTAATGTGGTACAGTTTACTGAAAGGAGCTGTCGTAGATCGCATGTCACAATGCGTCCACTCTTGTTCGAAGCTATGTCAACCGGTTTCGCATGTACATATTTTTTCAAACTGGTGCAGAATATTTTGCTGCAGAGAAACAGAGTGCCAGGACACATGTTAGAAGTGACATTGGTTGAGCATCCGAGATGGTTCCTGTACGTTTACGGATGATGTTGTTCCGTGCAAATACTTTGCCCTTATTTATTCGTAATAGGCATGGAATGTAAGGGAACGGAGCGTCTTTACTCCAAGATATTGGGTGTAACAGGGGAATAGTTGTTCTCATCTCAAAATGATATTCAGTTTTCTTTTACATTCCCCATTTCTTATGTCATATACACAATCTTGAGTTATTCCAGATTTTGGCTTCACACCATGTTCCAGAGTTCTTGTCAGCTTTACGTTCACTTTCTCAAACGTGTAGCCATCAGCATAAATAAATACTTTAATTCCAGAGCTAGTTGGCTGAACATTTGTGTAGATGTCATATTCTCCAGACCAGTAATTTACGAAAGATCTTTGCACAACCAAATTCCTCTGTTTCAGAAATATTTTACTTTGTTATTGTCAGCGTGAATTTTATATTCTCTGTATTTCGATTATCACCAACTATAATGCTGCTCAAGTAGCAAAAGTCATCTACTAGTTTTTGTGTACATTTCCCAATATAATTCCCTAAGAATCGTCTAATTTAATGGGCTACATTCCATTACATTTGTTTTACTACCATTGATGCTCATCTGATAATCTCATTTCAAGACAGTATCCATTCCAGTAAACTGCTCTTCCAAGTCATATGCCGTCTCTGAAAGAACTGGAATGCCATTGGCAAACCTGAAAGATTTTATTTCTTCCTGATATTTACAAATTACTTCTTATTTTCCTACACAGCTTGCTTAGTGTGGCTTCTTTTTTTCCCATCAGTCTACTCACTAGTTCAATGTAGCTCGCCCAGAATTCATCTCTTGCATCAGTCTCTTCATCTTAGAGTAGCACTTGCACACTACATTCTCAGTTATTCGCTGAATGCATTTCAATCTATGCTTTCGCCATTCTCTGGGGTCTTTTGTGCCTTATCGTTTTGTCCCTTTCTCTTCACAGTGTTCACCATATGTTCCTTTCTTCGGCGATTCTGCAGAGACCTCATTCCTTACCTTTCTGTTTCATCTAATTTTAAACATTCTTCTGTACCACTGCATCACAAATTCTTCGATTCTCTAGTGTTCCAGTATTCACACATTCCATGTTTCATTACCGTACAGTGTTGTGCTCCAAATGTACATTGTCAGAAATCTCTTCTTAAGCTTAAGTACTATGTCTGATGCTAGCGAACTTCTCTCGGTCAAGAATGTCCATTTTGCCAATGCTAGTCTGCTGTTTACGTCCTCCTTACTCTGCCCCTAATGGGTTATTTGCTGCTTGGGTAGCAGAAGTCCTCAAATTCATCTATTTCATGGTCCCCAATCCTCATGTTAAGTCTCTCGCTGTTCACATTTCTGCTGCTTCTCATTACTTTCGCCTTTCTTCAATTTGCTCTCATCCTGCATTTTCTAGCTACTCATTAGACTGTGCAATCCATTCCTTTAATTATTTTTCACTTTCACTGAGGACAGCAATGTCATTAGCAAATCGTATGTTTGATATCCTTTCACCTTGAATTCTAATCCCACTCTCCAAACTTTCTTTCGTCATTGCTTCTTCGATGTATAGATGGATCAGTAGGGACGAAAACAACATTCTTATCTTATGTCCTTTTGAATATGACCGCTTCGTTATTGGTCTTCCAGTCTTAGTGTCCCTACGTGCAGTGTATTACCGGTTTTTCTCTACAGCTCACCACTGAATTTCTCAGCATTTCGAGCATCTTGCACCATTTTACATTGTCGACATACTGTTCTGCTATGCATTCATCATTCAAATTCACAGTTTATATGAATGCACCTGTATTAGATTCCTATGCCACTGTCGGTAGCAGCATACAATATGGAATTGTATTGATTAAATTTCGTAGGCGAGCTTAATAAGTTAATAATACCACATAAATATTCCCTGCTCTTAACCGTCCAGTTACCAAGCTTTTCCCTACCTCTATTATACCAAGCGGGGTATTTGGACTATCCCAAAAAAATTTTGTGTTTTATTGTAATATTTGTTCTCAGATTCCGTTATTTCCATTGAATGGGTTTATTTAGCATTGAAAAACAGCTTTTCAGGTTATTAGAAGTATTTAATCAGATCACAGATACAAAGTACAAAAATTTTTTTATATCTTTCACTAAATTCAGTACTCAACGAACACAAAATTAATAATCTATATAACTCAACAGCCGCTACAATAAAATAACACAAGACTACTTTCAACTTTTCAGTCAAGTACATTTTTGTACTGCATGCACTTCACAGTAACAGTTTCTTCTCTGTGTAAATTACAAACAGGTTTCTTGCACGTTACACAACAGAATCTTGTTTTCCGATCTTCGTTCCTCTTGCAATCTTGACATTGTTGTGGCGTTGGTAACTTGGAACACTGGGTCTGCATCACTGCTGTAGGAATTGCAATACCACAAGCTTTCAGTGCATCTTGTACAACTTTATGAAGACCGTTGATATTTTTTGCTCTTTCTTCCACGTTGCCTTTGCTGAGTCCAAATGCCAGTTCAGTCGTGAAGAGTTTACGTCGGCTTCGGTTATTCTTCTGCCATTCAGTGCTGCAATATCTATAATTTCCATGAATATTGTTAGTGGCCACCGCCCCTTCTTCTAACACAACTGTATTCTCTTGTCATTTTGTCCCCATTATCTGCAGCACCTTTGGTTTTGTTGTAGTGCAGTATGATTTCGTGTTTGCGTTCACTTTCACTACCACTCACTTGTCTCTCAATATGCTGAGTAGAGAGCAGTATTACTGCCTTTCCCTTCTTTGGAACATAGGAAACTAGGGTCAAGTCATTTGTGAAACCAAACACTGAAGAGTGAACTTCTCTCTTTCTGTTTGGCGAGAATACCTTCGGAATCTCTTTGTTATTGGAACGCAAGGTACCAACCAATGTCGTGTTTCGTTTTATTTTTTTGTTTATTTATGCATTTATTTTACCTGGCAAGATTAGGGCCTTCAGGCCCTCTCTTAGACCTAACCAGGCGTACTCAGATTGAACGAATTAGTTTCTACAGAACATTAAGGGCATATAACGTGTTATACAGTATTAATGTTAAAGAAATGAAAATAGAGATTACAACAGTAGTACAATGATAATTATAACAATAAAAAATAATTATAACAATCAATAATAATAAGAATAAAATAATAATAATAATAATAATAATAGTTCCCGTGGAGGCCCGGGAAAAGAATAGGCCTCCCGTATGTTCTGCCAGTCGTAAAAGGCGACGAAAAGAACAAACCACTAATAGGGCTAACCCCCCTTTTAGTGTGATTAGTTGGGTCAGGACAGAACTAAAGAAGCCTGGGACAAGCGCCGTCATGGTCGGGGACGACGCTTGAACCCTATGCCCGCCCACAATGGTAATGACACTGCTAGCCAACTGGAAAATGATTTAAATCTAAATAGAGGTATTTTGCAGGATATGCTTCCTGCAACCACCCTAGAAGGAAAACAAAGGCAGAGAATGAGATAGTCAGATGAAGTTAATCGACACCTCATGTTCTGTTATTACCAAGCAACAAACCTAGGAACCAACACAACTGGATACAGATCACAAGTATACACAACATTTATTACCAGATACCCAGAATTAAAATTTTTAACAGAACAGTGACTAGCTGATCAGATCCGTGTAATAATAAAAAATAACAGGATACCCCAGTCAGAATTAGAAAACATCAAACAACAAGCACAACAAATACTGGAACAAAATAATGTGCAATCAGAAGAAGAAGAAAATACAGTAATGGACTCAAACATCCCAGACCAAACAAACAAAGGACAACACGCATCAATAAAATAATCAGAGGAAAACGAAATCTTAAGACAGCCACCAGAACAAGCACAAATAGAACACAAAGTGACACACATGTTAGATATAGAAGAAAAATTTCAGCTGACATATATAGAATACAAAGACACAAATACAGACATTAGACCATTCTTGCATAGACCGCCAAATAACCCACAAGTCGAAACAACAATAAAAACTATCAACACAATTATACACAACAAAATAAATGAAAACACAACTATGGAAGTGTTACAACTACTGGTTTATATAGGAGCATTCACTAAACTAAATATACACACTAGGCAGAGATCAGAACCAACCAACACACAGAAGAAACCCACAAAACCAGCATGGCAACACAGGCTACAGACCAGAATAGAAAAACTGAGAAAAGACGTCGGACAGCTAACAAAATTTATAAGAAATGAAATGTCCGAAAAAAAAACGAAAAAGGTTAGGTAAAATCTCACAACAAGAAGCGATAGAGCAATCAGATGAAAAGAAGCAGAAATTACAAGCATTGGCCAAACGACTTAGAAGATAAAAAAAATGAAAATAGAAGGAAACAAAACCAAACATTCAACACAAACCAAAAGAAATTTTACCAGACAGTAGATAACACACACATTAAAATAGACAATCCACCAAACGTAACAGACATGGAACACTTCTGGAGCAACATATGGTCAAACCCGGTACAACATAACAGGCATGCATGGTGGATACAAGCAGAAACAGACATATACTAGATGATACCGCAAATGCCTGAAGTGATAATTTTGCAACATGAAGTCACCCAAGCAATTAATTCTACTCACAATTGGAAAGCCCCTGGAAAAGATAAAATAGCAAATTTCTGGCTAAATAAGTTCACCTCAACACATTCACATCCAACTAAATTATTTAACAGTTACATTGCAGACCCATACACATTCCCTGATACACTTACACATGCAATAACATATCTGAAACCTAAAGATCAAGCAGACACAGCAAACCCAGCTAAATATCGCCCCATAACATGCCTACCAACAATATACAAAATATTAACTTCAGCCATTACACAGAAATTAATGACAGATACAACACAGAACAAAATTATAAATGAACAAAAAGGCTGATGCAAAGGAGTATGAGGATGTAAAGAGCAACTGATAATAGATGCAGAGGTGACATATCAAGCTAAAACTAAACAAAGGTCGCTACACTACGCATACATTAATTACCAAAAAGCTTTTGATAGTGTACCCCACTCATGGTTACTACAAATATTGGAAATTTACAAAGTAGATCCTATATTGATACAGTTCCTAAACATAGTAATGAAAAATTGGAAACCCACACTTAATATCCAAACAAATTCAAATAATATCACATTACAGCCAATACAGATTAAGTGTGGAATATACCAAGGAGACTCATTAAGTCCTTTCTGGTTCTGCCTTGCTCTGAATGCACTATCCAACATGCTAAATAATAAAAATTATGGATACAATATTACTGGAACATACCCACACAAAATCACACATTTGCTATACATGGATGATCTAAAACTACTGGCAGCAACAAATCAACAACTCAACCAGTTACTAAAGATAACAGAAGTATTCAGCAATGATATAAATATGGCTTTTGGAACAGACAAATGTAAGAAAAATAGCATTGTCAAGAGAAAACACACTAAACAAGAATATTACATATTGGATAACCACAGCGACTGCATAGAAGCGATGGAGAAAACAGATGCCTATAAATATCTAGGATACAGACAAAAAATAAGAATAGATAATACAAATATTAAATAAGAACTAAAAGAAAAATATAGACAAAGACTAACAAAAATACTGAGAACAGAATTGACAGCAAGAAACAAGACAAAAGCTATAAATACTTATGCTATACCAATATTGACCTACTCATTTGGAGTAGTGAAATGGAGTAACACAGACCTAGAAGCACTTAATACATTTACACAATCACAATGCCACAAATATAGAATACTTCACATACATTCAGCAACTGAAAGATTCACATTAAGCAGAAAGGAAGGAGGAAGGGGTTTTATCGACATAAAAATCCTACATTATGGACAGGTAGACAAATTAAGAAAATTCTTTCTAGAAATAGCAGAATCTAGGAAAATACACAAAGCAATCACTCATATAAATACATCGGCTACACCACTGCAATTTCATAACCACTTCTACAACCCTTCAGATCACATAACATCAACAGATACGAAGAAAGTAAATTGGAAAAAGAAAACACTACATGGCAAGCACCCATATCATCTAACACAGCCACACATCGATCAAGACGTATCCAACACATGGCTAAGAAAAGGCAATATATACAGTGAGACGGAAGGATTCATGATTGCAATACAGGATCAAACAATAAACATCAGATATTACAGCAAGCATATTATTAAAGATCCCAATACCACAACAAATAAATGCAGACTTTCCAAACTACAAATAGAAACAGTAGATCACATCACAAGCAGATGTACAATACTAGCAAATACAGAATACCCCAGAAGACATGACAGTGTAGCAAAAATAATACATCAATAGCTTGCCTTACAACATAAACTTATAAAACAACACGTTCCCACATACAAGTATGCACCACAAAATGTACTGGAGAATGATGAATACAAATTATACTGGAACAGAACCATTATAACAGATAAAACAACACCACATAACAAACCTGACATCATACTCACCAATAAAAAGAAGAAATTAACACAATCGAAATATCCCAATACAACAAATATACAAAAGAAAACAGGAGAAAAAATTGAAAAATACATCCAACTGGCTGAGGAAGTCAAGGACATGTGGCATCAGGATAAAGTTGACATTATACCAATTATACTATCAACTACAGGAGTCATACCACACAATATCCACCAGTACATTAATGCAATACAGCTACATCCAAACTTATATATACAAGTACAGAAATCTGTAATTATTGGTACATGTTCAATTACCCAAAAGTTCCTAAATGCAATATAACATATACCGTACAGTTTAATGGAAGTCACGCTTGATCAAGATCCGTGTCACTTTCCATTTTTAACCAGACCTAAGGTCTGAGAAAGGAAAGAAGATAATAATAGTTATGACTATATATATAAAAGTAAACATATTTTCTTTTATGAATGTCAGTCCTATTGCTAGTTGGGAATTTTCTCGTTATGTTCTTGCAGCTTGTGAGTTATTCTCATCGAGCAGAGACGTAAGACGATAGAATGGGGTGGAAGAGATATGGAAGAGGTAGATACGTTAGAGGAAGAGAAATAGAATTGTAAAATTCGAAGCTATGATTGAGAGGAGAAAGAAAGAGATGAGAGGGGCACAACAATTGTGGCTACACCGTCCCTAATATTTAAGTTTTGAGTTCCCTCTTGAATGTTGAGTGGTTCTGGATAAGACGCAGATCACAGGGGAGCGCGTTCCATAGTCGTATGGCTGAGATGGAGAATGACACGGAGAAAGATTTTGTGTTATGTAAAGACAGCCAAGATGCTAGACGTATCTGATCTGGTATTGCGGTTGTGGAATTATGATAGGTGTTTAATGTGAGAAGATAAGTATTGGGGGCACCAGTGGCTAAGAAATCAATGAAGTAAGCACATAGTGTGGAGATCGCGTGCCTTATGTGGGCGTATCCAACCTAGCTGGGAGTATGAAGGACTGATATTTTTGGGGCTTGCACTTACGTACAGTGGGATGTCGTCGGCATACAGATGGTAGTTGCAGGAGTGAATCACTGAAGAAATATCATTAACGTACAGTGAGAAGAGTAATGGACCAAGGACGGAGCCTTGGGGAACTCCAGAGCGCACGTTTTTCCATGATGACTTTTCCGACCCACAAATGACTTGTTGACTTCTGTTTTTGAGGTAGCTGTCGAACCAGTGTTGCGCTGTTTGAGAAATTCAACTGTTTCATTTTAATTAGTAATATATCAAAGTCAACTGTATCAAAAGCTTTGCTAAAGTCAAGCAGTGTTAGGATGGTAGCTTCACGTCTTTCCATAGCATGTTTAATGTCATCAGTTACTTTGATTAAAGCAATTGCTGTACTATGGTGCTTTCGAAAGCCTGACTGATATTTGTCATGGATGTTATGAGTTTTGAGGTAATCCGTCAGCTGTTCATAGACGATGTATTCTTGGGCTTTAGATATTGCAGGTAGTATGCTGATCGGCCTGTAGTCACCTGGCGACTTAGGGTTGTCAGTCTTGGGTATAGGTTGAATTAAACTTTGCTCAGTAGGATATGTACTACTGACAAGAGACAGGTTGAAGATGTCTGTGATGACTGGAATAATAGTGTCTACGACGTTCTTAATCATGCCAATGCTCACTCCATCATTTCCTACTGCCACGGAAGAGATTCTCATAATTGCCTTGTGTACTGTGCCGGTAGTGACATGTTTTAGGAAAAACTTGTCTCTCGAGAGTTTGATATCTTGGGGCTGGTAATTTGTCGCTGCGTGGTAGTTTACAGCTGTTGAGAAGAAATCGTTTAATTCTTCTGCAGACGCTTGATAAACAGCGTCAGATCTTCGCTTCCCTATACCGAAACTGCGCAGCTTTTTCCACAGTGCAGCAGGTTTTGATATGCCGCATACGATAGAGCGGGCATGTCTGATTTTGGCATTCCTCACGCTTTGCTTGGTACTGTTTCGGAGTTTCCTATAAGCTTCGTACGCATCGGGAGTTGGGTTACGCTTGAAGGCCCTATGTGCAGCATCACGTTTATTCATTAACTGGCGTAATGCAGTGGTGAGCCACGGAGCGGGAGCCCTCTCTACCTTGACCGTGCGTTGAGGAGCATGTTTATCATACAGTGCAATAATTTTGCGACATAATTCACGAATTTTTCCGTCTAAAGTCCGTTCTTGCTTATATCATGCCAAGGGATGTCTGAGGAATCCTTTTGATGAGCGTCATGGTTAACATTTTCTACGTTTCTATAGGTTACCAGGTGAGATTTTTCTTTGGTAGTATGCACTGAGTAATTTAAGAATATCACGTCATGAGCAGAGAGTCCCGGAGCGGATGTCTGATTGGCGCGAATTATTTTATCTGGTCGCTTTGTTGCTATTATATCTATGAGTGTATGGCTGTGTGGCGTGTGATGAGTTGGGTCCAGCGGTGTTAAACTCATATCATTGGAGTCGAACAGTCTCCTTAGTTTTTCTGCAGAGGGAGATTTTAACTGTAAGTCGATGTTTGTGTCGCCCATAATGATTATGTGTTCATACTGTGCCACGAGCGAGGACAGGGCAGACTGAAAGGAGGACATGGCACCGACGTTTGGAGGTTTATAGATTACTCCAATTAGCAATTTCAGATTTGATGTATTTATTTCGAAAAACAAGAACTCTGCTTCTCCTTCGCCCTTTGCATCCGATGTGCATAGTATAGTAGGTGTCAGATCAGAGCGAACATAGGCACCCACACCACCCCCGCGTCGTGTTTCACGATCTGCCCTTAGGAGAGAGAACCAGTGATTCGGATATCGTCGGAAGAAATGTTTGGTTTCAACCAAGTTTCAGAGACGAGGATAATATGGAACAGCGATTGGCAGAACAGGTCACAGAACTCGTCGAAGTGAGCCGTTAGCGACTGCGCGTTTGCGTGGGCCACAAAGAGCCCGCTGCCGGAACCGGTCCATCCCATTGTAGGACCGAGCGCGCTCCGTTTACCTGCTGGCCGGAAGGAGGACAAAAGCTGGATTTCGCGGGGGAAGACATATTTACAGGTGTGCCCAAGGTTGTGGCTGACTCAGGCGTCTGTGGGCTAAAGGTGAAAGGCAGGCTGGAGGTATCGGAGCAGGGAGCGAAAATAAAGATGGAAAGTGGCAGTAGTGGTTACGAAAAAGATAATAGTAGTAGTAGTGGTAGTGACGAGGGTGAAAATAACAGATATAGAAAGGCGATGTTGAGGAGGTTCCTGTTAATGGAGAATATTAATTCCCGTTTGACTGACAAATTTGAATATACATGAGAACTTATGATTGACAGATAAAGAAGCAATATTTATGTGAAACAAATGACTGATTTTAAATAGAGTACTTATAGAAATAACTAAGCAATATTTACGTTAAAAATGAAAAGAAAGAATAAAATTTAACTTATATTAGACAGAGACTTTGTGTCTCGCGAGATTTCGCTCAGTCTTTCAGTTCGAACATGTTCATCACCGTTTTCCTCCCTCCTTCCGTCTTGACTACGATCCTGCCATCCTGGTCCATACATTTTGAAGGCCGAACTGAGTGATCGCAGAGTTCAAATCTTTTAGTCTTTCGCGCGTCAGATCTTCCCTCAGGGTAACCCCACTCTTGGCGAGTTTTCTTTTCTGAGCAAACACTTCAGCTCTTTTCCGGTATGACACAAATTTACGTATTATGGGCCTGGGTATCGTGGCACCTGGTATCCTGCACCCAACACGGTGGCTTCTGTCAACATCGGCCACGTCGATCTGCACGCCAAGTTTCTCACGCACGAGGCTAATGGCGAGGTCGTCGGTGTTTTCACGATCGTTTTCAGCTACCCCGAACAAGCGCAAACTGTTCCTTCGCTGATACTGCTCAATTTCATAGGTGGCTGCAGACAGTTTAGCTTCTAGGTCGGCGGCCTTTTTCTCTTGTGCGGCCAGGGACTGTCTGAGAGAATGGATTTCGGTGCTGTTGCGCCCGACAGACTCTTGCAGTTTGTCCATAACCGCGGCTGTCACAGAGTCCGTGATGGATTGCCGATTACGTCTAGCGTGTCTTTACTGTGCAGCGCCGCACTCACCTGGGACCGGACGAGCTCCCCGATGTCGGGAAGTCACCTGCCGCCGGAGACCGGGCGCCCGCGCTGCCTGCGCCCCTGCAGCCTCGCCTGCTGCCGCTTACTCGTGCTCTTCCCATTTTTCACTCACATATCACTTATCACTTGTGGTAATCAACGGAGAACAACACACCACCGCAAGTAACACTTACTTGTTTAGTCGGATGCACACGTTGTGGACTGCCGCGCTTCTCTGTAACACCTTCAATGAGCGGGAAAACTCGCGAGCCGAAGAAACGCGCGTCAGTCCGTGGCCGCCATTTTAGTAGTTCAGCAGCCAATGGAAAACTGGTGAAAAAGTTATCAGTTGTTACACCATGACCGTTGTTCAGAAATGGTTCCATCAGATCCAAAACAACTCTCTGTCCTTGATTTACTTCCCGAGTATTGTCCACCACTCCTGTGCAAATTTGGATCCGTAATAAATAAGATGTCTTCAAATCAGCACAAACACAAATTTTAATGCCATACTTGCCAAGCTTGCTCTTCATATAAAGCCTAAAATGTCAGTATCCTCGGTACGTTGCTAATCCTTCATCAATAGTCACTTATTCGTAAGGATAGAAGTTCTTGCACAAGTTAGATTGAAATTTGTCGAACACTACCCTGATGGCTTGTAGCTTGTCCTTGGTTTCTTCAATTGTCTCTGCTCTTGTGTCTCTGTTGTCAAATAGCAAGAATTTCGGTATAGACAAAAATCGTTTTCTTGACATGGCAGCAGAAAAGAATGATACGCGATCAGAGGCTTTCCCGGCATATACATTTTTTCCAGGGCTCTCAGGTGTCCAGCTGGATGCGATCATTGAAGGGACTTCACATCCGGCTCGACACCTGAGAGCCCTGGAAACAACACATATGCCGATCACATATCAACAGATGACGTTATTACTGAAGGAAACAACTGAATAAAAAAAAACATGGATACTTAAATACATACATCAATACTTGTTTCATAGGTCATGAATACGAAATCTCGTAATGATGCGGAGTGTGTCACTTTAATAGAAGTTTTCTTTACACCAAATAAATTTTTTACAATTACTCCTTCATATTTAAAAATTGATTTGTTGAGTACAAGGATTTCTTTCAATTTGTTTTTTAATATTGGTTTTCTATCTGTCAGATATTTGATGCTATGTGACAAATGACCAAAGAGTTTTGTAGCAGCATAATTCGCACCTTTCTGTGCCAAAGTCAGATTTAACCCAGAAAACTGAAGATCATCCTTTCTTCTAGTGTTGTACTCGTAGCTATGCACTTCACTATTATTTCTGAATTCGGATGGTTTACTAATAACAAATTTCATAAATGAATACATGTGTTGCGAAGGTACTGTGAGTGTCCTGAGTTCATTAAATAAATGTGTGCAAGGTGATCTTGGGTGGGCTCCAGCTATTATTCTGATTACACACTTTTGTGCAATTTTGTGCAGTTTTTGTGCAATTTTTGTGCTATTTCTTTTAATGACGAATTACCCCAAAATATGATGCCATATGAAAGCAGTGAGTGAAAACAGTCATAGTAGGCTGTTTTACTGATATGTTTGTCAGCAAAATTTACAATAACTCCAATAGCATAAGTAGCTGAACATAACTGTTTTAGCATATCATCGATGTGTTTCTTCCAATTCAGTTTCTCATCATTGCACAGGCCCTGAAATTTTGAATATTCTGCTATAACAACAGGCTTCTATTCATAGTCTATAGTCAATGGTGTTATGCTTTTTATTATACAGAATTGTATATACTATAATTTCTCAAAATTTTGTGAGAGTCCGTTTGCAGAGAACCACTTAATCATTTTCTGAAAGACATTATTTACAATTTCCTCAACTGATTCTTATTTTTTGGGTGTGATTACTAAACTTATATCATCAGAAAAAAGAACTAGCTTTGAATCTTCATGAATATAGAGTCGAAAGTCATTAATACATATTAAGAATAATAAGGAACCCAGAACTGAACCCTGTGGGACACCTTTCTTAACACCTCCCCATTTAGAGGACTCTGCTGATATCTGCAAAGTGTCACTATTGTTAATTTCAGCTCTCTCTGCATTCTTCCAGCTAAATATGAATTAAATCATTTTTGCACTGCCCTACTCATACCACAATATGTAAGTGTATCTAGAAGAATATCATGATTCACACACACAAAAGCCTTTGAGAAATCACAAAACAACCCAGTTGGTGAGGTTTGGATATTCAATGCACTTACTATTCGTTCACTGGAAGCATACATAACTTTTTCTGTTGAAAAGCCTTTCTGAAAACCAAATTGATGTTTTGTTAGCACTTCATTTTTACAAATATGTGATGCTACTCTTGAATGCATTACTTTTTCAAGTATTTTGGATAAATCTGTCAGAAGTGGGATAGGACAGTAGTTGTTAGCATCAGACCTATTCCCTTTTTAATGCAGTTGTTTAAGAATAGCATATTTCAGTCAATCTGGACAAATGCCTGCTTCAGTGAGCTACTATATATGTGGCTCAGAATCCTACTTATATTTTGGGAACAGGCTTTTAGTGCTATGTTGGAAATTCTAGTAGGAGAAATGGTTAGAAGTTCAGTTTTATCGAATTGCATAGGTATTGCCTGTACAATATACTGCCTTGCATTTTGTAATGAATAGCTGGATCCAATTTTATCTACAACACTTAAAAATGATTATTAAAATTTTTTCCTACTTCTGACTTCTTGCTGGTAAACTTTTCGTTTGATTGAAATACAGTCCTCCTGTGGTCTCAGTTGCCCTGTTTCCCTTTTAACAATATCCCAAGTTGTTTTAATTTTGTATGTAATTTTAAACATAGTCCACATACTTCTGGAACTTTTAATAACTTTTCTTAATACAGTGCAGTAGTTTTTATGTTTCACTGATTCTGCATCATTTCTCCTCGTAGCTATAACATACATATCCCTTTTCTGTTTATAAGATATTTTTTACATTAGTAAGCAATGGTCTTTTATGTGGTTTTGTAAAGTTATACTTCACTGTTTTCTTAGAGAAATTGTTTTAAAATGTACTCACAAATGTTAATCTAGTAAAATAGCATCAGGTTCGCTGTACCCTTCATCCCAGTCTAGCTGCTGCAAGCTTTCCCTAAAGTTTTCAATTGTTATGTCATTAATTGAAAACACTATTTAGGAGGACTGTTTCATCTTACTGTATGTAATGAATTGTAACTTGCAGTGCATTATAATCAGACAGACTATTGTTAAGAGGAGAAGATTTTATTTGATTAAATTTAATCTTGGTCTATAAAAACATTATCTATCATTGTGCTGCTTTCCTGTACCACTCGAGTAGAAATATCAATAACTAGCATAAAATTGAAAGAATCAAGTAATACTTCAAGGTCAAGCTTTCTATTGGTCTCTTCAGAAAATCTACATTAAAATACCAACAAACAGTAATATGCTTCTCTCTGTCTGACAGATAGCACAACAAAGAATCCTAGATTTTCAAAGGTAGCTGAAAATTTCAAAATGGGGACCTATACATAGCTACAGCTATAAAAGTACCATGAGTTAGTTTAAGCTTACATGCACATGTTTCTATATGTTGCTCAGCACAGAATGTTTCAGTTTCCAAATTTTTCACACTGTGACAGATTTTAATAAATGTGGCAGCCCCCCCTCTCTCCATAGCACCTCTACTTAGATGTGCTGAGAACTTATATCCACCTACATTTACCATTTCCATAACAGTGACCATATGATGTTCAGATAGGCATAGTACATCTATTCCACTCACAGTTTCTTAACCTTCTAAACAAACGAGAAGTTCATCTACTTCATGTTTTAATCTCCCAGTATTTTGATGCAATATACTAACATTGTTTTTCACTCTGCTTTTATTGGAGTCTTGTGACATACTAACGTTATTTTTCACTACTGCCATGAGAATTTTATGATATTTTAACATGTCTAGTACCTGCCTGTCTGAGATTCTCATTAAATTTAATTTAAATCATTATTGGATGATTGAACACTGATCCCAGCCTAAAAAAGAGGTATTCCCATGAGTTTCATTGCCTGCCCCCTTGAAGATTTTGCTATCAGCCCAGCCAATTTACCATTCCCTCTCCTATTGAGATGCAGTCCATGTCTTGCGAAGTCCCACCTACCAATGCCATAAACAGGAACCAAACCTATGCCTGACAAAGTACCTGCCTGAAGAAGCTGATCTAACTCCATATTGACCCTCCTGACAGAGCTGTTCAGTTGGGGCCAATCATACTGCATAAAAGCAGGAACCAAGCCAACATTTGTATGGTTCATCACAGATGCTATTTTTAACAGAGCACACTCAGTACTGTAGCCCTGATCCCTATCAACACTGTTTCCCGCTCCACCCACAACCACAATATGATCCTGCTTTGTAAAGCCCTTTAACAATGATCCTATATACTCTATCACTTGGCTCAGACATGCACTAGGCTTGAAAATACTTGTCATCTGGTACCTACCACCCAGTTTTTCGTGCAAGATCTGACCCACACCTGTTCCATGGCTACCATCTAACAACAGAACTTTCCTCCTACTTTCTACTTTTTTTGCTACAGTTGGTTTCATAGTGAAACTTTGTTGAGTGCTAACTACATTTAAATCTACTTGAGCCTCTCCATTAGTTGACTGAGGTAGCAAGGCTAGTCCAGTGTTTGTGCCCATGATGAAACTGTTAGATACTGTTCTCTTTCTGTGGTTCCTGTTCCTTGCTACCACTTCCCACCTGTATTCAGCCTTATCTCCCCTTGACCTCATCATTTCATCCTTAGCAATATCCAGTTCAGCCAGAAGGGCTCTAATATTCCCTTCCTGTTCAGCTATCTTCCTATCCCTTGAACATTACAATATCACACAAGAGACCCATTTACTTCCACAATTCCTGGTCCTCTACATTCCCCCAATGTAACCATCTGTCACAACAGCTGTACAAAACCCGAGAACTTACTTTCCTATGGAAGCTGAAACACTTCTTGCTCGTGGTTGCTTACAGTATTTCAACAGAATTTATCTAGGAAATAACAGTAATATTCTATTAACTACCAATCACAAAAGTCACTAAAGGTATGTGGAACACTAATATACGTGTTTCCTATTAATATAATAACATAATGCACTTAAAATACCATTAAAAATAAAAAATTGTGTACCCCAAAAATTAGGTCTTAATATCGCCTATGTGCAATATGTACTTTACGCATTTTGAAGGGAAATAAAAGATAGAATTTAAAACCTTTAATTCCCCAAGTAGATACAGCACTACTAAATATATGTCTAATGTGAAGAATCTAAACTCTTCACTTAATACTTAAGCAAATGTCTTCAATTTGTATGTAAACCCATGTCTAAAGTACCCAGAAACCAGAATTTAGGTTATGTTTTTCTTTTTTTTCTAGAAATACTTTAAGACGAGTGATTCCTTCAATACCTTCAATAGATAGTATGAAACACTCTTATTACCTTCCTTACTGAATAATATTAATATAAGTGAGAGTTATTATAGAATTAACTACTTATCTTCATGAGCTCAATATTCAGGGATGTGCGGATGATGTTATTAGTGTAGGAAACAGTTGAATTCAAGACAACAAACAGTGTAACTGATAGCACGAATCGTAAAGAAATGGAAAAAGTCTACTTGGGCTTATGAACTCAAAGGAGAGAAGTCACAGAGCAACAAATGGGTGTGTCTCACTTCACAAGTTGTCATTTAAACTGACATTACTGACATTTAAGAACTTTAAATAAGGGTTTCGAATAAAATATTTTTATTTTCACACAAAGCATACTTCAGATCATCATAATGATCAGTAAGAAGAAATTCCATAATTTCATTTTCAAGATATCTTGTACCCCTAATAGACTGGCAGACAGACGAACTACAAAAGGATCCTATAAATATTCTGTTTTTACGTATTGAGCTACTGGACTCTAAAAGTTGTTAAATTTTCAGATATTTATGTTGTTTACGTTATTTAATTCTCTTAGTGCCACTGGATCAATGTGTCATCATAAGCACATTGGAAATATGCATCTCCCTTGTTTTCAAAACTATTATTTTCAAAATATAAGACTTCTTCCCTCTTAATGAATTGTATCCAATGATTCTTCGTTCATTTTTATATCTACAAAACATTAAAGTTTATGTGATTTATTATAATTCGAGTCATGGAGCACAAGGTTTATTAATTAGTTTATTAATTTCGGCCTGTAATGACCATCTTCGGACCTGAGTAAAAACATGTTACGTTACTCATATCAGCTGTTACATGTGATATTGCAGTCAAAATCATTAGCCACTTAGGCTTCGTCAAACAAATAAGATTATAATATGTAAAGAGCACCATTGAAGCGTACATACTGCACATGAAGGAAGAGTATGTCGCGACCTGTTAAAATTTATTCATGGTTTTGTTTTGAATACCACTGGCGTCAAAATGATCGCAACTTAAATTGTTTATTCCTTTGTTGAATGTAACATTTATAAAAATAGAAGTTTGAAAATTATGTTGATCAGCTTCTATATGAAACCTTGAAACAATGAAAATATTATTTTCTGCTTATTTTTGTACCCATTGGTAAGATTTCTTGCATCAGCTGTTGCTGTATCATTCCTAGTGCCACTGTGGAAACTATGACGCCATGAGCACATTAGAAAATAATATTTCACTTGGTTTCAAAGCTATTTTTTTTTTCAAAATATATGACTTACTCTACATCTGAGTCAATTTTATTCAATGATGTTTTATTCAGTTTTATCTCTACAACATATTGAAATTTATTCATTGTTTTCGAAATTCAGTGACAGTGGCGTCAATATGACCCCAGTCTAAACTTCTTTTGCTTTCTTGAACGTAATAATTATGAAAATAAAGTCATTAGTGATTTCGCAGACTTTCCCGGCATAATAACTTCTGATATTGTTCACGGGTTTGCAGCCGGATCATGTCGTCGTCCAAACAGAATGTTTCGGCGGACCATCTGGCCGCCATCTTCAGGTGAGTTAATGCTAGTACACTTACTCGCCGGAACTGAATTCCAGCCACAACGACGGAAACCTTTATACACCATGAACAGAGCACCGCGCGTGCGTGAGATGATGGGCAGCGCCTCCTGGCGGCAAGTAGACACGCAGCGCGCCGGTGGGAGAAGACGGCAGAAACGATTAATCGCAACAGCACTAGTTGGAAGACTCCAATGATCGAAAAGAAGACCGTAGTTGTTTAATGTTGGACAAAATCGGATTCCATATCTTACTTAGAGGAAAACCTTTATCCCTGTTAATAATATTACTGGATAATCTAATTTCAATGGATTCTTTAAGAACACATTCCCAATAGCGAGAAGCAGGAGAGATCAATTGGGTCTTGTCATACATCATCCTGTGTCCTTCGTTAAGGCAATATTCCTCCACTGCCGACTTCTCAGGCTGGAGCAACCGGGTGTGCCGATGATGTTCCACGCACCGGTCCTGAATAGTTCGAATAGTTTGACCAATATACTTCATTCCACAGTGAGACGGAATTTCATAAACCCCGGGCCTCCTGAAGCCCAAATTATCTTTAAATGAGCCAAGAAGAGCTCCAGTATTGGCCACCGGCAAGTGTAAAAACACTTTTAATATTATGTTTTCTCAAAATTCTTGAAATTTTGTATGATAAACTTCCCGCAAAGGGTAAATAAGCAACAAATTCAAAGGTATCCTCTATTGACTCGCGTGACGGACCAAACTGAAGAGCACGGTATATTTGTTGTTCCGTATATCTATTCTGTTTAAAAACAATCTTCAAATGATCAAGTTTTTCTTATGCTTATGCCATTTCGGACGACGAACATTTGAAAGATTGCGATTTATCGTTTCTGCCGTCTTCTCCCACCGGCGCGCTGCGTGTCTACTTGCCGCCAGGAGGCGCTGCCCATCGTCTCACGCACGCGCGGTGCTCTGTTCATGGTGTATAAAGGTTTCCGTCGTTGTGGCTGGAATTCAGTTCCGGCGAGTAAGTGCACTAACATTAACTTACCTGAAGATGGCGGCCAGCTGGTCCGCCGAAATATTGTGTCTGGACGACGACATGATCCGGCTGCAAACCCGCGAAGAATATCTAAAGTCATTACTGTTACACCCAACAACTGTAACGTACGTGTTTACGTTAGTTCAGTGTAATACTGTCAATATACCGATATAGTAGGTACTAGGAGATTAAAGAATCAATACAATGGTGTTTATCTTTTGAACCACTAACGGTAGGAAGCAGCTCAGAGTGCAAACCGTGGAAGGTGGATAATATCTGGTAGACACTGGCCGTGCCGGCTGGTACTCACGCCAGCATAAGCGCAGGAGGCACGGACGCTGCTCGGCGCTGCTGCTGCTGCTGCTGCCCCGTGTTGACCCCAGGCCGCTGCACCGCAGCGGTACCTGCGGCCGCGCCGCACCTGCACAAACACCGGCCCCACTACCCACCGCCTGGCAGCCGCCCAGACCCCGCTGCCACGCCGGCTCACAGTGCTAGGCGCCCATACAGCCCGTGTCCCAGCCATCCGCCGAACAGCAACTGCCGCCCCGAATACGGACTGAGCTGTTTATCGACCTCTACGGCCATCTGATCGTTAATTTCCAGTAGGTGGGATCGCGTCTAAACCACTGCAGGCTAGATGGAATTAAAGTTAATTCTACTGTGAACACTAGGCGGAACTGGTGTCTTTCCCAACTAACACTCTTTGAGAAACTCTTGCACTGCGAACAGTTGCATGTGCTGGAAAAAAACGTAGGTCACACCCCCATACGAAAATGTACAGAACTACAGACCAATAACGCTGATGTCTGCCTGTTACAGGAACCTAACCCCTTCAGTCCTATTTTAAAAATAGGAAAAAATTCTTCGATTCTTTCATGTCTATGTGGACCTATTTATTGTACATTTGAACAAAATTAACATTTGTGATACTTGGTGTAAAAAAATTAAAAAAATGTGCAGTAGACTGGACATCGGATCTAGAATGTATTTCAGGATGTGAAATAAGGAGTCAACGATTAAACATTTACAGCGTTTTTATTGTGAAAAATCTATCCTAAAGTGGAATTTTTACAAAATGCAAGAATCAATTCATAATATTAGCATTTTCGACTTCTGATATTATCATATACAGGACAATAAATAAGTTGAACAAGGACAATAAATTAGTTGAACATATACAGAAAAAGAAGTTTTTTTACATAAATTTTTTAAAAAAGCAATTTGCATCCTTTTTTAGACAAAGATTAACACCACGTTTTGAACACATTATTTTTAATTTCCCTTGACAGGGAGTGTTTTTACCTACCTACATCTTTGCGTTGATGTACCATTGGGTGATGGTTTAGACCATAGTATTATACTTGATGGAGGTCGTCTTTCTGCTCTGAAGCTCCTCTGTTCGACGGTTTTTTCAATTTATTCACTGCTAGACCTATTTCTTTTTCTTACATTTGTCCGTTCCCTCACAAGATTTTCAGCTACACTCACTTGAGAGTGCAGTAAAGTCGAGTACTTTGTTATCTTTAATTATGTTTGCTGAACAATATTTTCAGTATTCCTACCAGCTATTAACTAAACCAAATCCAGTAACATGCATCAGTATTCTTAGTCCATTTTCTAGGTCTAATAAAGAATCTATAGATTTCAATAAGCTGATGAAACAAATCCATTCTACCTATTGCTTGTTTGCACAGCTTAACAACTTCTGGGTGCCTGATTCTAACATATGATTTTGATGATTCATCTCATAGCTGAATAGTGTCTTCTTCACCTACCCCAACAACATCTGAGCCCAGTACTGTAGTTCTGCTACCAACCCACTACGTCAGCACTACATCATTATCCCTACTGACAACCTAATCAGAACCCTCTAACTTTCTTTCTGACATCAGTGTCATTTATCAAACTAGAAGAAAAAACTTTGTTTACACGAACTGTGACAGCAGCATAAACTTTTCTGTGTTTTAGTGCTTAAAGATGGTAAGAGGAGAAATAATTGTCATAATGTTGATGTGCCTTTCACTTCTTATTCTGTCACACAAATAGTGAACATCAGAAGCACCTAAACCAAATACTTCTTTGTTGTGTTCAATTAGCTCAGTCGTACTGATAAATTAGGAAATCATCAGCCTGAACCAATATTTTCATTCCCCACACCTGCTTGTTTGAAAATTGACCTTTCAATGGAACCATCTGTTCATCAATACATACTGATTCTTAAAGAGAGAATTCAAAATGTCATCTTCTGATGGCATTGTGCAAAGGATGAAGTTCATATAACATGTGTCTTGAGCCTGCAGTATTGCCCTGCCGGAAACATCTACTTCTGGGCACAGTATCTGAGAACAAACCTCTTCTAATGACCTTGTCCCAATACAATCTAACACGAGGAAATTGTAGAGTGCGTATCGCTATACGCAGGCTAATGAGTGTTTTTACTTCATCAGGATTATTTGTTTTGAAATTGGCATTACTAGGTTGCACCACATATGTATTTGTGTAGCTCGAAAACAGTTCCCATTCTTGTTCACTGCTGTACTTCCTAAAGTAACTGACAAGATTTTTTAGAAAAGAGTGATGATCACAGCACTTTTCCTCGAAATGGGTAGGAGGATGAGGAGACCAAACGGAGGGCCTATATTTTATTTCTTTTTTCCCACTAAGGTAATCATACTAGATTCGTTATTATTTACTGTCCTTGTATGTACAGGTAGCTAATTTCATTTTTCTTCATTTTCAGCATCATGAAATGAAGCTTCCTCCACCGCAGTTCCTGTGAATTCCTTCAATGTCACTAGCACATTCTATGTTACTAGCACAGCCTTTTTTGAGGTCATATTTTTACATCCTGTCTTTGTACCTGTGCAAACAGCAGCTGGAATGCTTTCAACATTATCTTCACCACCTGATATATCAACATCAGTATCGAAAATACCTCCTTCTATCAAGTCCAGGATCTCCTTGATGTGATACGGATGTGTTATGTCATACAGCTTTCTATGTTCTTTAAATAGAAGTGAATTTTATAAAACCGCGCATGTGTCACTGATGAAAATGTAAAATGCAACACAAATTACAGGGCAGTACCCCTAAATAATTTATAAGCTCATGCTGCATGTTATGTTGCAAAATGAAATTGAGACGTTGCTTGAAAGAACGTAATAAGAGAGTAATGGCTTCAAAATACCCTTATAGCATTCACTGTACATTACTAGATAAAAAAAACTACCGCTTACTCCTGATGTCTACAATTTTGGCCGACGATATTTATTATCACAACAGCTCAAGTATATTAGCAGTCTCATGTCGCTTAACATGAACTCAGTCTTCACGGATGACGCTTACTGTACACCATTCCAGCGAGAGAAGGCAGCAAGAAGCACGAAACTAAAAGCGACAGATGTCAAGTAAACAGGCCTCTGGTTCTCCCAGGTGAACGAAATCAATTACTGTTACAAGATGTATAAAAAGTCAGGGTCTCTTCTAGATCTAGATTTTATGCCGTTCACGGAGAAAAACAAGCTTCTCTCAAACAAATAGTATGGATACAAGAGATACCATTTGTGAAAAACCATTCCCGGAGGACAGCAAGCTTCTCTCAATCAGTACGGCTACAGGAGATACCATTCGTTTGAAAAACAATTAGGCTTATTCGTGTACGACTTCTTGCAAACAACAGATCCAGGTGAAAACGTGGATTCTCTTTTTAAATTTACAAAAATTGTTAAATACTGTGCGACATCATCTATTACTAACCAAGATACAATCATACAATCTTCTCAAATATGTGGCTAGGTCCAGGAATGTTTGAGTCACATAATCCAGTACGTTACACTAGAAGGTCAATGTTTCTCGGAAACGAAATTAATGTTAGGTGTACGAGAAGGAAGCACAAGAGGACATCTTATCTTCTTACTGTACATAAACGGTACGTCACACTGAATCAGCAATTTTGGTCAGACTGTTCGTTTTGTCTACAGCGAAACGTCGTTGTTTCGACGATCGTAAGGAAATGCAGAAAACCATGAGAAATGTTGAACTTTGTGTAGTGAGAAGCAGCACCTTTTGGAAATGGTAAATGTGTAACAAGGAAGAAGAACGCAATAGTATTTGATCACAGGATTAGTTGTGAAAATCTTAAACACATTACATCACGTAAATATACTATAAGAAAAAGTAAAACGACACACCACGAAGGAACTATCCGAATGAGACGCAAATCGGTAGACGTGATGTAGGCCTATGTACAGAGGAACAAGTGATTAAAATTTCAGATTAATAGAATCATATATTCAAGAGAAGGAGCTTCACAAATTGAGCTAGTCAATAACGCATTTGTCCCCCTCTGGCCCTTTTGCAAGCAGATATTCGACTTGATGTTCGTTGATAGAGTCTCAGGTTGTCCTACTGAGTTATTTCGTGCCAGATTCTGTCCAAATGGAGAGTTAGATCATCGAAATTACAAGTTGGTAGGGGGCCCCTGTCCATAATGCTCCTTTGCTCGCCAAGGTAGAGTTTGGCAAGCACGAACAGAAGGAATAGCAACTCTCGCCGTTGTAGGCGGGCGTTAGCTTGCTACAATGTAAGCCGAGGACAGAGCGCCATGAAGGACAACAAAACAGGGTGGAGAATGTCGAGGACGATGACAATCAGAGGGGTCCTGCTATGACGTGAAATGGAATGAGGTAAATACGCAGTGTCTAATTATTAATACAAACAAATTTTCTTAAGTGATAAATTGATATTTCGTTACCTTCCCTTCCGAATTGTTAAATAATAATTATTCTGCGTCACGCTTAATTCAATTTCTCAAGCAGAACTGGATGAGTTAAACATCTGGATTTAAATCGTCGTAGCACGTTTCCGAACATGTGCTCCTATTCACAATATTATCTACTCAGTCGCCTCTTCAGGTCCTAGAAGTTTCTAACAGGAATTTCCGAACATGCAGTAGAGTGTTGTTCCAGTATTTATAGTGAATATAAAATGAACATGACAACAGGCATCGAATAAATTCAAGAACATGCTAATAGCATAATAACAGGAAGTTTAGTTAATATAAAAGTGTAAAAGAAGTGTTAGGGCAGTGGACATCCCTGGAAGAAAGTTGGCATAGTTCTCGCGAAACCCCCTTGGAGAATTTTAGAGAACCTGTATTCGAAGAAGTGTGACTATGTTATCACTGTCGTACGAGATGAGGTCACGAAAATAAGATAGACATTGGGACATACAGAGAAGAATACAGTCATTTCTCCCTCGCTCAATGCGTGAACGTCATCAATAGGATGGACAAATACACTCCTGGAAATTGAAATAAGAACACCGTGAATTCATTGTCCCAGGAAGGGGAAACTTTATTGACACATTCCTGGGGTCAGATACATCACATGATCACACTGACAGAACCACAGGCACATAGACACAGGCAACAGAGCATGCACAATGTCGGCACTAGTACAGTGTATATCCACCTTTCGCAGCAATGCAGGCTGCTATTCTCCAATGGAGACGATCGTAGAGATGCTGGATGTAGTCCTGTGGAACGGCTTGCCATGCCATTTCCACCTGGCGCCTCAGTTGGACCAGCGTTCGTGCTGGACGTGCAGACCGCGTGAGACGACGCTTCATCCAGACCCAAACATGCTCAATGGGGGACAGATCCGGAGATCTTGCTGGCCAGGGTAGTTGACTTACACCTTCTAGAGCACGTTGGGTGGCACGGGATACATGCGGACGTGCATTGTCCTGTTGGAACAGCAAGTTCCCTTGCCGGTCTAGGAATGGTAGAACGATGGGTTCGATGACGGTTTGGATGTACCGTGCACTATTCAGTGTCCCCTCGACGATCACCAGTGGTGTACGGCCAGTGTAGGAGATCGCTCCCCACACCATGATGCCGGGTGTTGGCCCTGTGTGCCTCGGTCGTATGCAGTCCTGATTGTGGCGCTCACCTGCACGGCGCCAAACACGCATACGACCATCATTGGCACCAAGGCAGAAGCGACTCTCATCGCTGAAGACGACACGTCTCCATTCGTCCCTCCATTCACGCCTGTCGCGACACCACTGGAGGCGGGCTGCACGATGTTGGGGCGTGAGCGGAAGACGGCCTAACGGTGTGCGGGACCGTAGCCCAGCTTCATGGAGACGGTTGCGAATGGTCCTCGCCGATACCCCAGGAGCAACAGTGTGCTGGGAAGTGGCGGTGCGGTCCTCTACGGCACTGCGTAGGATCCTACGGTCTTGGCGTGCATCCGTGCGTCGCTGCGGTCCGGTCCCAGGTCGACGGGCACGTGCACCTTCCGCCGACCACTGGCGACAACATCGATGTACTGTGGAGACCTCACGCCCCACGTGTTGAGCAATTCGGCGGTACGTCCACCCGGCCTCCCGCATGCCCACTATACGCCCTCGCTCAAAGTCCGTCAACTGCACATACGGTTCACGTCCACGCTGTCGCGGCATGCTACCAGTGTTAAAGACTGCGATGGAGCTCCGTATGCCACGGCAAACTGGCTGACACTGACGGCGGCGGAGCACAAATGCTGCGCAGCTAGCGCCATTCGACGGCCAACACCGCGGTTCCTGGTGTGTCCGCTGTGCCGTGCGTGTGATCATTGCTTGTACAGCCCTCTCGCAGTGTCCGGAGCAAGTATGGTGGGTCTGACACACCGGTGTCAATGTGTTCTTTTTTCCATTTCCAGGAGTGTAGATACTACTACGGTGCTACTCTCATGATGTAACTTTAATGTCACATATCCCTGTGCGATTTTAATTTATTTTATACCGCTATACCGATTAGTTTAGTGATTTTAGTGAGGACGCTGGAGGGGGTTGTTTGAAAAAGCCACCTTGCAAGCTCTCCACATTGGTGTGGTGTGACATCAAAAACGCCACTGTGGCACCTTTTGTCGGCAGAGTGCAGCCTGTGATTGTTCTTAGGTCAAGAGGACTCCTTCTGGGAAAAAGGGCAATTTCGCAGAAGTCGAGAGGTGACCCTCTTCTTGTCTGTTGAATGTCAGGCAGGCGCGTGCACTCCCTGTGGTCAGTGAACGCTGTGGCTGTCCGACAGACCTCAGAGAATAACTGAGCACTACTTTCTGCATCTGCGTAAAAGAACCGGACGCCGCTGCTCCGTCCGACCAATGTGTGAGGGTCAGTTGCATTTGGTGTAAAAATTTGATTCATCCAATAGTATTTCGTCAATCTGGTCAGTGTTCTCGGTGCGTAAGGTTGACAAATTATGAAGACACTACTTCGTCCAGGTACAAAATTCGTTTTTAAAAATGTGTGTATGCAAAAAGAGGGAAATTATGTGTGCGTTTCCCCTCTTTTCCTTGAATTTAGCAACAGTACTGGCCTGTCACACTGGCGACAGTATGGAGTCCTCCTCTCTACGTAAAGTTTTTGACAGTAGGGGGTTGAGGGCACTTAACTTACATTGAGGGATTTCCACTCCAGGCCATCCCAGAGGGGGGGTCATATCTTGGCGCTGTCTGGTACTGATCAATGCACACTGTCTAGCGTTGTGAAACTACCGTAGCCTACCCCAGACTACGTTAAGTAAGGGTAGACTACGGTAGCAATCCTTGTAGCTTAGGTCACTTAAGGTCGTACCCATGTACCCAAGTTAGGTTTGTTGCGTACCTATCGGGCGTGGTGTCATAACGATCGCTTTTTTACGTTTGCCATCAGTGTCGTACTAGTATCCCCCAGAAACAGGAAGCGGTGAACCGTCTAGAAACTGAACGAGGATATATAAAGGGCCAGGTAACCGACAGAACATTTTTGCTATACATCGTTATCCTCCTCTCTGTTACTTAAGAATAAAGGAATTTATAGCAAAAGTGAAGTTATCAATCTGTTATTCAGGATTTTTTCGAAAATCATTGGTTTGCAACGTGAAACAGCGGGCTCATTTTGTAACAGACTGATGTAAGAGGGCTAGAAAAAGCAGTTTCCTCATCAGACTCTTGGAAAAAAAAGAAATATCAAAACAAAGGTATATCAAACATCGCTTCAATACTTCGTGCAGTTTGACCTCGTTAGGCGCTCCATTAAAAAAAATGTAATATGTCGTGTACGAAAATAAGGCTTCACCTCACTTTGTCGGTATTACCGTTGTGCATGCAGGATAACTACAGTGAAAATCTACTTATTATTTTGTGACAACAACGAGCATTGCACTCGCTTGTCTTGCATTACTACTAGTCGCTTTCGTTAACAAAGGGGCTAAAACTTTCACTGTGTACCCTCCGCCATGCACTATCCGGCTTGTTGCGGAATTTGTGTCTAGATGTAGACATAGAAGTTACTGGAAAGTAATGTATTAGTCACCAACAGTATTACTGCGCTTAGTACTGGACACTCCGCCTTCAGGCCACATGTCATCCTTGGCTGAGGATACGGATAGGAGGGGCGTGGGATCGGCACACAGTTCTCCCGGTCGTAATGATGATTTTCTTTGACGGAGCCGCTACTATTTTGTCGAGTAGTTCCTCGATTGGCATCACGAGGCTGAGTGCACTCCGAAAAATGGCAACAGCGCGTGGCGGCCTGGATGGTCACCCAGCCCGACAGCGCTTAATTTCGGTGATCTGACGGGAACCGGTGTATCCACTGTGGCAAGGCCATTGCCCCCACCTAGTAGTATTGGGGAGTGTCGTAAATCAGGTGAACTGATAAGGTAAGAAATGAGGTTCTTCGTAGAATCGGCGAGGAAAGGAACATGTTCTATATACGCCATAATCGTAGGTGAAAGTATTATATAAAATACTGTAAGGCATTATTACACAGAGCTAAATAAGAAAAGAGCCTGTTAGAAATGATATGCACCCTCACGAAGAGTACAGATTTGGTCATATACATTTGGACAACTGCATCAAACTACAATGTAAGCGGGCACTCTAAGCGCGCCACTAAAATAGCAACATATGCTTTTCCCTCAGAAAGGGAATAACCATAAGTGCCGCTGACACGCCCAGCACAGCATATTTTTGTGTGACCAATGCGTACTGTATCACACAATTCCTAGATTGTGAAATCGACCCCCTTACTACCTTTCGCATTAAGCGCTAAAATTTTTCTTATTAAAACAAAATCTCTTATGTCTTAGAAGTTGTCATGAACAGAATATGAATGTTTCATGACGGACTGCTGTTTATTCCTACTGTTAACGTTTCTGAGGGTCATATTGTGGACGTTATTGCGGAAATAAAGTCAGTTTCTGTTTGAGGTAAGTTCACTGAGATACTGGAGACAAAACTAGCAGTTAGGGCTCATAGACTACTGAATAAGGAAGTGACTTGCGTTCACGGAGCAGACGAGGGGGACAGAGATATGAAGCTTGTTAACAAGGACACAAATAACTCTGCATAAGGACAATAAGAGTATAAGGGTAACAGCTAATGGTAGATGTGCACCCTTAGCGAGTTTGAATAAATTCCTCTATTGAAATCTCTAAGTACGAAATGGATTACAGCTTTGTTAGTAGTATATCCCTTGCGAATAAGGCGAGGGGGCTACAAATTACAGACTTTATGTTAACGGCATTACACGGCATCGTGAATTTATACACTAATGTTCCTGTTAATGATACACTATGCGTAATAAGAGCTAGTCTGGTTCGCCATGGGAGGATTAATGTGTAGGAAGGAACTGAGTTTATGGACGTGCTAAAATTTAGTTTACATTATAATCATTTCGAGTCTGATGAGAATGTGTATCAGAAATCTGTCTGTCTAGGAATGGGTAACTGTTTATTAGGTCGCATGGCTGACACACTGAAACGAACCATTTGTTTGTATATAGAACATTGCACAAGTAAGGTTTGGGTTTGAATGCTGCATTCGCACCATTAATGAACAGTGCGCCAGATGCTGCACAGTATGGTGTCGTGTAACGTTTATTTAATGCATTAATGTTGTTTTGGTACCAAATGTTACATTAATGATGTAATATGTATATCAGTAACTTTTTTATGTATTTCGATTTATTTTATTGTTAGACGGTTTGTGGCTAACATACAATAATGGACAGCATACCTTTAGTTTCAGTAATAACTCCCTGTATACGAGGTAGTAAACCTTCGTGCTACACCCTCCTACAAAACCACAGGACTGTATACAGGAGGACTCACCATGTCTTCGCCTCGTGGTTTTTGTATCTTCCATTTGGAGGCTACGTTATTTTGTGAAAAAATTGTTAGCATTTCCTGTAACGTAATACTGATACCCTTTGAGTGCCACGTTATTTTGTAAAACAAAATTGTCACCATTTTCTACATTGAAAAATTGACATATCTTAATTTTTAAATATCTTATCAATAAATGACAGTGGTTGCTTCAGCACCATAGAAAACTAATAGGCAGCCACATGCGTATGCGCGTGTGTAAGAAGAGGGCGACACCTACAACGGTGTACTGTTGACTAGTGTAAGTAACATTTGTCAGTTTGGTTGTGTCCGTCAGTTGTAGCGCACACGTAGTCTTAGATGAATGAGGGTACTTGTTGTCCTGTATTCTTTGCCACACAGAAACTGCTCCTACCTTTTGGCACAATGTTGTATGAATAATTACGGGCAAGCCATTTCCTTAACGGCATGGACGTACATACTGTTTGTACATTTTATTGTAGGTCGTGGACTTTCTAATTTTTAGGTGTGTGATTTGAGAAATAGCGTGTCGCCTGGCAATCGGTAACCACTACAATTGAATATTATATCAATGCAACGGGACGGAAAAAAATATCCAACAGTAGCGGACCAACCATTCCGCGGCAGCTTGGCTCGAAGAAGCAGCTTGTATTTACTTATCGAGCACTCTGTGTGCTTTTGGTTTTCCAACAACTGAAGGGCATGTCCCCCTACGTCAACCAAGTGGCACGTATTACACATAGTCTGCACCGTGTTTGCAAAAGTATTTGGCAGAATTACTGCAGGGTAAACAACTGATCTGAAGAAGATTCTGATAAAGTCTCCCAGTTGTCCAGTTTTGTGTCAAAAACTTCCAAAGTTTCCTGTCATCACAAGGTGGTGTACTTGGGATGCGCAGTTTTCTTGTGCGAAAACAAAAAAGAAGCAAACACTTCGTACATGCCCTAGAATCAATGGACGCAGCAGCATAAAAGCAGGACCAACATTTAGTCACCAACAAAGTCTTAGAGTTGAAACTTTTTGTAGTGTATGGCTGCAAGTATTTGCCTGATGGGGTTCAGAGTTTGGGAGAAGAAGGTATGGAGGAGGAGCAACAGTGGACGTAGGTGATGAATGTTACGGACACCATCGATGGATTAGCTAAAGACAAATTCGAATTAAATTTGAAGAGAAGTCCTGGTGTGGAAAACTTTGCAGGTTTGACTGAACTTCGTTACGAGTGCTGACAAGATATTCTCCACTGGTTTTGTAGATGTCAAGAGGAGTAGGACCGTATAAAGAAAGCAATTGGGCTAAAGGCGCCTTAGTATCAAAAACATTGGAATGATGTGTGTAACCAGTGTAACAGAACCCTGTACATGGATCAAAGGAAGTTAATGTCTCTGGTTTAAGCAAAAGTAAAGTAAGTTCATCATCACCTTTTTGTATGTGTTTTCCGAAACTTTTCCCCCATCTTCTACCCATAATTTTCACCTTAAATTCCTTCCGCTAGTAATTATGAGTAAGTCATATCTGAGTGAGGTACGCGAAGAAAATGTTGTCAAGCCGTTAGAAGTAGTACTCATACAAACAGTAAGATATAGAGCGCTTGTGCTCATAATTCGCACCTTAATCAATGAGCATTCGTTAAATAGTCAGTTGGCTCGCCTCCGTGCTCTTATGTGTTATTCAGGCGAGTGTACGGAAATGAACGCGGCCTGGCATGCTCGTAATCTCGGCCGTCGTGGATTAGCTCAGACGGAGCCCCGGCGTTCGACTTTAATACTGTTCTGTTCTGTTCTGTGCTGTGCTGTGCTGTGCTGTGCTGTGCCGTGCCGAGCTCAGCCGCGCAGTTGGCATTAATATTCACCGCCCGGAAGCAAGGCTCACGTATCAGCTGTGTTTACAGCCAGCCTCCCAGTGCTCGGATATCCTCGCCAGCGATTCTGAGCTTAAGCCACAACTCTGCCGATGTGGTCGTGGAGCAGCCGACGCATATGGGATGTGGCAGGCTGTCAGGAGGTATTGGGAAAGTGTTTCAAAGCTCATCTGCTATGGAACATTCTTCTGTGGAGTATTACTTTGAACGAGAAAGTGGCTTCCCTGTTTTAATATGCTGTGGCGAAATTGGTGAGTGATCCATAGCTTACTGGCGCAGTCTGTCTCTTTTCCATATAATGTCAACGGTGAGACCGCAGAGTGCCAAATTTATTTATACTCGTAGCTTATCACTATCTAACTATGAGTTTTCCTTGTGTACCGAAAGAGATGGTAAGCAATACCTAATAGTAGTTTGCGTGCATACTTCTATATCTAAGGCTATATTCCGTAAGTTACCTTAAAGTGGGTCGCGGAGGGTACGTTTCTTCCACTTCTACTCCCAGCACCTCCCCCCCCCCCCTGTTCAGTTTGCGAATGGCGGGCGGGAGAGCGATTGTTGACAAGAGCATCAAAGCCAACTCCAGTATAATTTTTCTCACACGGTCTTCTTGCGAGATATACGAATGGGAAGTAGTATATTGTCCACCCATCTACGAACGTACGCTTTTGGAGTTTTAAGAGTAAACCGCACCGTATTGCGGAACGCCTATCCTGAAGCGCAAGCCACTGGAGTTGGTTTAGAGCCTCTGTAACGCTTTCGTGGTTGCTAAATTAACCTGTAACGAAACGCGCTGATCTTCTTTGGATCTTCTCTATTTCCTTGACCAGTCCTGATTAATACGGATCGTAGACTGAAGAGCAGTATTCAGGTACTGGTCGAACGAAGCTTCTATAAGCTACTTACTATGTGGGGGACTACACATACTGACGATTATTTTAACGAACCTCAGTGTAGGTTCAAAATGGTTCAAATGGCTCTGAGCACTACGGGACTTAACATCTGAGGTCATCAGTCCCCTAGAACGTAGAACTACTTAAACCTAACTAACCTAAGGACATCACAAACATCCATGCCCGAGGCAGGATTCGAAACAGCGACCGTAGCGGTCGCGCGGTTCCAGACTGAAGCGCCTAGAAACGCTCGGCCACACTGGCCGGCCCTCACTGTAGGATCTGCCTTACTTGCGATTAGAATAAGACGCATATAAAATGGACTTGCCAAGGACTAAATGGAATCCGTTATAAATTTATCATGTATTTGAAAACAACATAGATATTGTGCAGCCACTTCGATTAGAAAGTAATGAAACACTCATATGTTACGAGGTAAAAATGTTAGAAGTACTCGATACCATATACTTCGCCTTGGTTAGCAGATTATGGACATGGATGTGGTGTAAAAATAGATATAGAGCTGGAGGAAAAAATCACATTTTATCGGCAGTATACGAGATTTTGGTGTCGAGTATTAGTTTCGGAATATGGAGTTATACTAGATTAATTTAAACGCTTCTTGCCTCTTAAGGGGGTATGCGAAGCAAGGAAATCATTGGTAACTCAACGCACTTTAAGCCAACGGCCTTGCCGCAGTGGTAACACCGGTTCCCGTCAGATCACGGAAGCGCTGTCGGGCTGAGCTAGCACCCGGATGGCTGACCATCCGGTCTGCCGAGCGCTGTTAGCAAGGAGGGTGCACTCAGCCCTTGTGAGGCAAACTGAGGAGCTACTTGAATGAGAAGTAGCGGCTGCGGCCTCGGAAACTGACATACGGCCGGGAGAGCGGTGTGCTGACCACACTCCCCTCCATATCCGCATCCGGTGACGCTTGTGGACTGAGGAGGACACGGCGGCCGGTCGGTGCCGCTGGGTCCGCCAGGGCCTGTGGACGGAGTTTACCTTCTACAAAGCACTTTAAAGCCCTCATTTTACCGAATGAACGGAATTGAAATGTCTTGCTCTAATGCAGAAAATGGTCAACTAGTAAGAAAACATAACAGCAAGAGGAGCAGGAGGGGATTAGCGTTTAATGACCCGCCGACAACGAGGTCATCAGAGACGGAGCACAGGCTCGAATTAGGGGATGGGGAAGGAAATCAGTCGTGCCCTTTCAAAGGAACCATCCCGGCATTTGCCTGAAGTGATGTAGGGAAATCATGGAAAACCTAAATCAAGATGGTCGGACGCGGGATTGAACTGTCGTCCTCCCGAATGCGAGTGCAGTGTGCTAACCACTGCGCCGCCTCGCTCGGTAACAGCAAGACCTTTAAGGCAGGCCTGAATAGCATTTCTAATAACAACGTGTATCCGTATATCTAAAAGAAAACTCTACAAATAAACAACATGATAAGTTGAAAAATGAGAACGTAGTAATGCTACATACCTTAATCTCGAAGTAAGACAGAATTTTAAAAAGATCAATTGATAAATCACGCCTAGGATCTATTTGTCCTATCCACTGCTATCGTTAGAGTCATAGAATGACAAAGAAAGGCAGCACACTGCATAGAAATTAACAACTCAGAAATGCAGGACTGTAGCACTTTATTTATCGGATGACCGAACCTGCAGGTAACGAGACAGAGAACTTCGTCGCAGTTGACTGACAAACCAGAATAAAGCGGAGCTCCGTCACTGAAATGCTTAACAGAGGCCTCAGTGCGAGGTTCTTACACCTTCAATTTAAAGACGTAAGTGTGGTTTTTTTAGGCGAAACTGAGAGCCTTGTGTGAGCGATTTCCCGTTTATTAAGATTCATTCAACAAACTCGGAGTTGGTTTCCCTGATGGTCCCAAGATAGGGGCCAGTTATGTAAAGACAGTCCAATTATTAAGGCTGGGAACAGATCAGGTGAATTAAGAAATTGATAATGAGGAACCATATACATTAAAACAAAAATGCATTATTAATTTGTATTTTTAATTAAAGAGGAAAATAAGAAAATTGTTCAGTGCATCTCAAGTACGCTGGCCTTGGTGGAAGAGTAAGTCTGCATAAAGTATTCTGTGCAGGTTCCAGAATCCATCTGAATGATACATTACAAATTTCGTTGGACAGTTCCATTAAAAGTTTGGTTTCCTCTTCATGCTGACTACAGGTATGTTTCATTATTCTCCTCAACTCTCCAGGTAGAGCTGCTACGCAGTGGACAGCCACCGATTAGCACCACGATGAGCTGTGTGTCTCCAGAGCGAGCCAGCAAGTCAGCTAATTAATTTTTATAGGTTGACTATGATAGAAGTAGTCATCAAAGCTGGGTGCGCCAATCAGCGGTGAGTGACAAGAGATACAGTAATCCTCTCACGTTTTGTTTGTACAGTCGTTTTGAACGTTTCAGTCTGCTCTCTTCTGTACATTATCGGGCCCAGTTAACGTCCGTTTCGTTGCAGTGATCAGAAGTAACATGCTACTCTGCCAGTGTGTTGCTCGCCCTTGGAGCCCGTTCCTTCCTCTCAGTTTATCAGCTATT
The DNA here is from genome assembly GCF_023864275.1 of Schistocerca cancellata. Classification (NCBI taxonomy): domain Eukaryota; kingdom Metazoa; phylum Arthropoda; class Insecta; order Orthoptera; family Acrididae; genus Schistocerca; species Schistocerca cancellata. The sequence goes on along the minus strand of NC_064632.1, from coordinate 215,689,583 downwards.
ATCTTCCACTCTGAAAAAAATCCCAAGGCGATTTACGTTGGCATTCCTACCTACATTCATAGAGAAAGTACAACACACTGTTTTTCTGCCATATGGTAATCGAACTAACGTAATCAGTTGCACTGGATATTTTTGATCATTGGAGTCCCATTTCCTTACGTATACTTTCTTTGTGAAAAACTGAAATATATCGTTCTTATGTCTACCTTTTAGGTCCTGCAATCAATTTACTATCACATAAGATGTTTCCTATTTTGTACTCAGAGGACTTTATTTACTCAACACAGATGGTTTCAGTGCCATCGGTAGATATCAGAAATAAAAGAAACGTAATTGTTAGCCCGAATGCAATGTTGGAATCAATATTGAAAGCTCTCAGTGGTGTATTTAACGCTGCAAGTGCAGTTCGCCAGCCATGGCTAAACACGTTGACCTGTTTGGATGGCCTGTAATTCACTGAGTAGGGAAGCTGCCGCGTCTCCTCTGATCCATATCAGGCATCTCTCGTAATTAGCCCCGTCACGGAGGGCCCATAATTTATCCTGTTGTCCCATCGCTGCCTCAGCACTAGATCCAGTCAAGTAGATTCCCTCTTGCACGGGCAGTGTGCAGCTACTGTACTGGCAGCGATGAAACAGAAAGAAACTAAAACACAGTCAACAATCAGAGCAACACAAAGGTGCTTTGTAATACATCTCACAGCATACGTAAAACGGCGCTGATATCTTTTATACCAGCCCGGAAAAATGAGATATGTGAGTGTTCTGTCTCAGAGTACATAGCTGAACCTGAACTCCATCGACAAAATTACGAACCTAAAAACAGAAGACAGCAACTACAAAAAGACATAAATACTGTACACAAAGAACAAGAAAACTCACTCGAAGTTCTAGACGTAGCTGTAGGAAAAGACAATAACAGACACACATTTGACATATACAGAAAGACCGCGACAAGTGACATTATCTTAAACGTAACCGAAAAACAATCGCAAGGCACGAATCTGATACATGTTAAACATAATGAATAGGATGCCCCTAAACACTTCTGATTACCAGAAAGAGCTCACCATTATAAAACAAATAACATTAAAAAGTGGACGCAAAGAAACAATGGTAGTCAAACTAAACAGACAAATACAGAGACAAATAATAAAAAAACTAACCAAATCATACCAATACATACAATCGGCACACTACAAAAAGTGGCATACAATGACCTACCAAAACAAACACATAACATACTAAAAAAAATTGTCATAAACATGGCTCACAAAACAAACAATTCAGTACAAAAGCACATCTATCAGCTCAGTTGCAAAGATTGTGAAAAGATGTGCAGTGCAGTGACTGGCATGACATCCAACACAAGTTATAAAGAACATGTCAGAGCATTTAAATACGGTACAAAGCGTTCAACATTTACAGATACCTAAAACAAGGACACCACAGACCAAGCAATATTGAAAAAGGTCTTAATATCAGAAGAATCAGTAAATACAGACACCACATTCCTTTACAAGATAATTTCCACATACAGGAAACGTTAACATAAAATAAACAGTGGCTCAGTCACCAAATAAATATTGGAAAGCAAGATCCACGTAAAATAATTGATGAAATCACATGAAAAAGGAAAGAGCCTGTAACGGAACTGAAATGATGGTGGGCTGACAGTAATTTGGAGCCCGCGCGTCTGAAACGGGCGCGCTTGTGTGAGACTGCCAGGGAGTGCACCCTGATGCCATCTATTGGCGAAACTGGGAATTAGCGCTGCCTGTCAGACAATGCACTAAGCTCTCAGAGTCAAATGTATTCTTTTTCTTAGTAATTATAAGTTATTACTGTATAATTTAATGTTGTAAAACGCTAGTAGTAAATTATTATGACTGGTATGGATTCCAGGGTAGTAAATATAAATATTCTTAAATACTAAATGGTTTCGGTAAAAAGGTGGTAGGGGAACGCCCCCACTCTTGGTGATACGAGCGTAGCTAGGGGTAGCTGGAGACACAGGGACTGAACAAGAAAATGGCCTGGGGAGTGTTGACGTGATCGGACGTGCGTAACTGTGCTCACGCAAAAGTGATTGTGCAACAGCGAAGAGGCGAATATCGTCGCCGTTTTTGGAGTAAAACGCAACGAATGGTTGTTGAAGCCGCCTTTATGCCACTGGGGCTGATTGTAAGAGTTCCTGCGCCCAGATTTTATGGCGGACGTGCAGTAGCTTATACGAGTGCTGCAGCTCATAGTTCCAGCCGCCATTAAGGGCATGAGGCGTGAAGAGCTGCGTTAGCCACATGCATCTCACCACCAGCACTGACACGTCTACCCAAGGCAACACTGCTTGCAATTGTTAAGTCGAACTTTGTATACATGTAAAAGGAGAATACCAGTTTTCTTTTATGCAAGTGCAGAGGACAGAATATAGTAATGAGTAAAATTACGACGCATGTTGTTCATTGTAAAGTGTAGTAACCTCAAACATAGTATAGTGAAATCAGACTGAGGCCACCATCGCCTCTTTCATTTACAATTCTTTTGGTTGTAGAATACTTTAGCGTATAAGAATGTTGAAAAGAGCAATGGTCACACCAGAATGAGTCGCCTATTTATAGTTACTTAAATTTTTCTGAGCAACCTTTCAAGTAAAGTCGCTTAACTAATTCTGTATCAATGGTCCAAAGAGTAATATCCAAAATCATTAAATAAGTTGAAGGATAGAATTTTGTTAACCGAAGTTGCATAACCTGTCTTGGTAGTAATTACCAAGCCACCTCACAGAAATTGAGAGAGTATTTGCTTTGTAGAATCATCTAGAATGATCAGAAATAGTAATATTCAGAATTAAGTTTAAATTCAACTCAAGCCATTTCACTTTGAAACGAGCCCAAAAATTGATTTATTCTTTTGCTCCTTCAGAGCTGGCGACCGTAGCTATAAGTATTTTCAGGAGGATTCGACGGTAAGTCTGCTGCTCTCGTCGTGCTGATAGGATTATCCACTGCTGCTAGCAGTGGTGATTGGATACATAAGCTCACTACCAAGTTAAGTGGGTCAGGTAGGCAGTGTTACCGTGTGAACTGTAGGGCACTGTAGGCCGTGGATCGAACCCGTTCAATCATCACAGCTCTTAGGGAAATAGTCCGGTTAGGAGTGTACTATTCATTAGGTAAATACTGGCGAGTAACGGTCAAAAATGTATACGCAAGTGAATTTAGCAAGGTCCACGTAGCACCTAGTTAATGTGGTGCAATGGCGAGCGTAGGAGTGGAGTAAAAGTGAGCTGAGCTTGTGGCAGCTGTGCTGGATTCAAATATTAACTACGTGAATTCACTACTGCCTCTTACCATTGGGACTGAGCTATTTACAGTTAAAATACGTAGCAGTAAGCGCAAAGGCGTGACAGCTACAAGTCCGTATTGGTTTTATACACACGGAATTGGGAAGTGGGTCATTCCGTCAAGGGAGGGGGTTAAAACAACCGAGTCAGGGGAGAACATACCCCATTTACTGATGGAAAGATTCAGCGGTTCGGTCGCAAGCCTTTTCCATCCTTCACTCCCTCCCACTCTCCCACCCAATCCCCTTTCGTTTCACCTCTTACTCCTGACCTTCTTCTCCAACTCACACTCCATCACAGTACTATAAACTTATGTCCACTCGCCATGGTTTCTCCCTACCCCAGAAAAAAAACCCTCCATCACTATTCCTTCCATATTCTTACACAGTAATAAATACACAGTAACATAATTAAATAGAATTATACACTTATAATAATCCAATAAAAATAAAAAGAAGATAGTAGGTCAAAGACAAACTAGTGGCAAGATTACGTTGACAACACTAAAAAACACAAACATGACACATACTGAGAAGTACGAAAACAAACAGAAAACAGTGGTGTGCGAAAAAAATGTAATATGAAAAACATAGGAAATTGATAGTGGTCCAGAACAACTAGAAGTTAGACCACAAGTACTAGTGTCTAAAGATGAAAACATAAACGATGTTAGCAGAAGGCATTTCCCGATGGAAATGGGAAATCAAGCGAAATTCACGTAATGACAAACCAAAATATTGTTAACGAACTGTTTTTCGATCTTAAAGCGAATCAAAACGTAAATAACGTAATTACATACCAATAATGACGCTTTACTTCAATAAAGCGAAACGCGTCTGGTGAAAAAAAAAACAAAAAAAACAAAAAAACACTCATTTCCGTAGATGCAACGACAGAGTAAAAATATCCTCAAGAAAATTACGGAGGTCATTCAGAGATGTTTCTTGAGTAATTTCATACAAGAGATTTGTGGTTTCCAATGGCTCCTAAAAGAATGTCCGCATTTCATTTGATTTTATACGTTCAACTGTATAGCGCTGTATATGTAAGCGCAACAGTGTAGATGTCAACTGTATGTATTGTCTGTCTCGTTAGGAAACAAACTTGTTCCATTCACTCGCGGTACTTGTTGTGAACAACAGTAATGCCCACTTCGCTCTTCGCCCCCAGTCTTGCAGATACTGCTGCTCGGTTTTGTGTGCACCTCGTGTACAGGTTCGCTGAATTCATTAGAAGAACGGCACAACATCTCAATGGTGACTTGTTACCGCTGCGACGGAAACCGCAACACAATGCTTCTGATGCTGTACTTGTGCACATACGAGGAAACGCGTTGTACGTTTTACTGACTGCAATTCACAGGTTTTTTCACTGTTTTCAAAGTTTTTTTCACAGAAACAAAAGTTACTGGGATAATTAAATTTCTCTGTAACGAGCCACCGGAGGCCACGAGTCCCACATACCGAAATAATAAAATAATTATCGCTGAAGAAAATCCGAAATTTGGTCGGTGGAGTCCTTGTTCACCCTGTATTATAAATCACTTTATTTCGTCACCAGAACAAAATACCTAAATCTGAATGTACCGCATACAGACAACATCCAGTTTTTTTTAAAAATTCTTCTTACATCATCATCCATCAGGTTGTATCGCAGTACCGTGCTGTGCTTGTCTCTCATCGGCTTTTTTCTTGAGAGCCGAATAGACGGTTCAGCTGGTATCATGCTGTGTTTGCTGTATTCCAGTCTCGATTTACATCTTCTTCCCCACTACTGTCCTTTTAGTGAGACTTTCAGTGACACCATCGTATCTCAGCCGGTGATCGACCCATGTTTTACTTTTGTGTTGGATACGCTTTAAGAGACCCTCTGGAACAGTTCTTCATTTCATGCTTTATTTAATTCTGCATTCTTTAGCATTCTGCAGTAGCACCCCATCTCGAATGCTATTATTTTGTGTTTTGCTGCATCTCCGAGTGTCTGTGTTTCACTTCCGACCACCAGCATACTCCAAACAAACGTCTTTATGCGATCATTCCTGAGATCTTTCCTTATATACTAGAAGTGAAAAGGTCTCTTCGTTTTTTAAAACCAGCCTTAACCAGGTAGATTCGGCTTACAGTATCCTCCTTTGAGCTATCACACAAAATTTTACCCAATAGGTAGGCGAAGTGTTCGACAGTTACCAGTCGCTCATTGTGAAGTGAGATTTAAGAAACAGTGCTTTCTCTGATCACCACTAAGATCTTAGAATATTTGTTATAAACATTCAGATTATATGAAACCTGAGAGTGGTATCGATCTGTCCTGTATTTATGCTAATACAATATCTTTCCATCTTCATTTAAAGCTCCACAGTATTTTACTCATTTAGCGCCAAGAAACTGTTTAGTTGATTTATTAGCACATTTCAGTTTCCCTATCTTGATCATTTCATTCGCCCCTTTGTATCGGTCCTTCACAATCGTTGTTGAGCATTTTTTGAATCTTGGACGCTTTCATTCCTTTACTCTTTATTTCTCCCTTGTCATTTCTCAATGTTGTCTTCTTCAGCATACGTCTTCAATTTATTTTGTTGTTGTTGTGCTTTCTGTAATCTATTTTTTTTATGTCTTATCTTCTGTCTCCCAATAACTTTACTTTCTAAATATGTCATAATATTGTTCGACAAAATGTGCTTTGCGATAGTATTTTATTTTAGTGGAGCAGTTCCGAGCGTTGTCCACTATCAGCAGTATTTTTATTACACAAAAAGAGACATATTTCTTATTATAAGTTACTTGCGGTGTATGTCGTAAAGTTTCGCGTGTCTGTGATTTTTCACTTCATTGTACTTCGACTTACCTTATGCATAATGTTATCTAGCGAGTCCCAGTGACACATTTCGTATTGTTTATTTAATAATACGATTACATGATTTATATAAACATAAACGTCGTCATTATAAGGAATTGCTGTACACGCAGATATGAGTTTTGATATACATCGTGAGATATAAATAATGCTACTGGTAATTGGTATTATCTCTGTTAGCGGAACAACTATATTAACGAAATTTTAGATTTTTTTTATCAGTCGGTTCGCTCAATCGTAGTCACTAGGATACACTAGAGTACATTCCATCTAAGGTAAGCATGAACTGAAAAATCACAGATACATAAGACTTTACTATGTACAATGTAAGTAACTTATTATAAGAAATATGTGTCTTCTGTTAATACAGATACCGCTGATGATGGGAAACGCTCGAAACTACTCAGGTGAAGTAATGTAATACCAAGAAACAGCTTTCATCGAACAATTAATTAAGATGGTGGCATATTTACGATTTATACGAACTGAAGAGCACCAGACGCACGAGACACTTTACTTTCTGTTGTTAGGCTGTTACTTGTCATGGCCTCCCATCTATCTTCAAAATGTCCATTGTTGTTCGTAACTATAGCAATGTATGTGTGTTCCTTGTATGTCGATCTAACCATACCATTCTTTACTTTATTCAGATCCCGTCTCTCATAGGTTCTTTTCGTCAGTTTTTTGGATTTCAGATCAAATATATCACTATGTTATGGTCATGATAGGCGGTCTGAGGGGAATAGCTTCTGCAGTCTCTTATTTGTTTCCGGAACCTGTGTCCAACTAGTTTGAAGTCAATCTCGTATCTCTCGCTACGTTCAGGGGCTTCCAAGTAAACCTTCTCCGCATTTGGTATTGGAATCGTGCGTTACAATTACTCAAGTTCAGTACAGAATTCTACTAATATATCTCCCGTTCAGTTATTCCTCCGAGTCCGAAAGGTCACACTTCCTTTTTGAACTAATTCATTCCAGTGTCCCATAACCATAAGGTTGTCTTGTCCTTTACTTACAGCACTTTTATCTCACTGTACATTCTTCTCACACACCCATCACATTTCGATGTCGTCATGCACACTTCTGATTTCACTTTGTTCAGTTTTGTGTCCTACTGCAAGCAGTATTGTTCAGTTTATTTGTTGGTAACCATCCAATCCACATCCTTGCTCTTTGCAAGTGACAACACCTACCACTTTTTCGTCCGGTCGCTCCTCTAAGTAGTAATTTACGATTCCCATTTCAGAAGTCTCCATTATCTGATCACCTCATCTCGCCCACTTTGTCAGTTCTCATTCTTATCATTTCGAAACTGAGGTTCTCCAGCTTGCCACACCTCCGACGCCTCGGACATTCCTTACTGTGATTCGTTTTCTCTCTTGTTTCCCATTGTCTCCAGGAGATCCGAATCGAGGACTGTCCTGAAATCCTGTACAAAAGTGCTCTTCATATTCAATACTCAAATGAAATGGAACTTCTGTTCCTTGGGATATCCTGCTTATCTTTGATGTGGTGGTTTCCTCTTTGCTTCGACGTCCTACGCCGTTGACTCGTGAAGAGTTCTGGCTTCATGAGGAATCTACCCTCCCAACAGCTACGGGGTGCGGTAGGTCTCTGACCGATTCATACGCCCATACAAATGGCCTATGGCAATTGGTCTTTCTATGCCATTGCTCATTATCCGTTTATTGTCACAAATGTTGCCCCTACCCTATACGGGTAGGTGAACATCAAGATTTCCGTTTCATCGATCCTGGAACAAGAAGACATTTCCTAGTCTGACCAGTATTTTTAATCTAGCAATGAATAAAGTGCTCAGCAATTGAATTACCTCTCACTAATAAACTTTTGAATTATAATTCAGCTGTTAAGGAGGTAACAGCGATCTGTTCTTCATGATTAATTAGTAAAAACACTCAAGATCTCATTTACTAAAATCAGCGATTACGGCATGTTTCATCGGCAATCTTCAGACTATGAGCTCTGTAAAGATATGAAAGTGCTGCTTAATTATGGAAATCAGCCTTTATATAACGTATACAAATGATCAGCAATACTGTAGCGTGATATTTGCCTTGAGTTTTGCATAACGTATACAAAGTATCAGAAATAGTACAGCGTGGTGTTTATCCATTTGACTGGAGTTAGCTGCGTGGTGAACAGCTGTGTGTGGTCACAACGGTAAATACTGCTAGTGGCTATTCTGTTAAATACTGTACGAAAGGACGCCTATTCGCTGCATTACGTCAGATACAGAAAATAAGAACTTACATTAAAAGTGTTCTAACTACAGGGTGAATCAAAAAGGATAGCGCAAACTTACAATACTGAAAGTACACGATAATAGAAGCACAAATTTCAAGTAAACATGAACTCTAAAACGCATAACTTAAAAGTTATGAGCACTTTTTTTCATTTGAAGAGTTTTGTGTCACAGTACCGAAGATGAACAGTACAAGCAGTGGCATACTTGAAAGAACGTTGAAGTCAGAATTGTGTGGGAGTAAGACAGAAATAAAGATCAGGCCAAATATCACGCTACAGCAGTTCTGATCTTTTCTATGTATTATGTAAGGACTGATTCAAATGGTTCAAATGTCTCTGAGCACTATGGGACTTAACATCCGTAGTCATCAGTCCCGTACAACCTAGAACTATTTAAACCTAACTAATCTAAGGACATCACACACATCCATGCCCGAGGCAGGGTTCGAACCTGCCACCGTAGCAGTCTAGTGGTTCAGGACTGAGCGCCTAGAACCGCTCGGCCACCGCGGGCGGCTAAGGACTGGTTTCCCTAATTAACACGCACTTTCGTATCTTTATAGGGCTCATAATCTGAAGATGGCCAATCAAACGTGCCGCAAACGGGTCGTTTTAATAGATGAGAAATTCTGCGATCTTCACCGTTTTTGCTAGTTGGTCACCAATTTTTTATATATTGTGTGTTGGCTTCAGTCTCGGTATCTTCGCTCGACGTATGTTTAAAAATATCCCTGATGTTTTGCCAGCACGAGTTGCTTGCACTGTCAAAGGTCCACCCCTCCATAGTTGGTGGCGGATTGGAATCGAGTCTCTGCCCGGAGTTTCCATGTACCTGTCACACCAGTGTCTGGTCGTTTTCCTTGCCTTCCGTGATCGTTACAGCTGTGGCTCTCCCCTTGCTACATGTACCGATTATGTGATGTATCACTGCCCAGCCAGATTTAAAAGACTTTTCTGTTCCTGAATAGTTTGCTCATAAGGGAGAGGCGCCCAACAGACCTGAATTTTCTGATCTTGTGTCCTCTGTTATGAAATGTAACAATTAAAACATTGTAAAAATTTTCGCGATTATCTTCAATACCTCCTTGTCCATTGAAATAGCGGCTCTCATACATCTCTTCCCGCAATTGCTAAACCCTCAATGAGTATCCTTAATCTCAGGAACTGGTAGCGATCCAGTCTACACTGTGAAGAAACTGCATGCCGGGAACAACGAAAACATTGCAGAAAAGACGAAACGTCTATATTTCACTTTCGCGCCGTGACTTACACAAATGTTATTAAAGAAACAGTCTACAATGACATGTACAAACTTAGGCACAAGAATGTAGGAAAACGTGGTATTTCTTTCATCATTAATTGACAGAGAAATAAGAAAAAAAGACACACTCTCTCACGGCACGTGCGCAGAAATAAGAGAAAACCAACGAATAACGTCTACCTACGATTTGATGAAACGGTTGTAATTCCTTCCCTCATTCACTCCGCCTAGAGGCGTAGAGCAGCCGCTGTAACCTCGACTGTGCGGTACGTGGGCGCTGGTGCAGGGATTGCGCTCGGACACTGGTGTGTGACTGTTACGGTGGTCGGTGGTGGGTGGAGAAAGGGAAGCAGGGCCAAGAAGGCCCCGGGCGCGGGCAGCAGCAAGAACGGCGCGCGGCACTTCTTGCCGCTGCTGCTGCCGCCACACGATGGGAGTGCTTGACCCCCATGTCCTGCAGCGCAGAACGGTCTCTTGTGGTGTGCACCGGCCCCAGTTAAGCGCCCTACTGTGGTCCGCGCCGAGTGTCTGCGGGAACCTCTGCCTGTACTGACACGTTTCCAGCAGCACTGTGTAGCCTGCGGAAGGGCGCACAGCGCGGATCCAGCTTCTGTCCGGTGAGTTTTCACTGAGTTTCCTTTAAGTTCCTCCACTATGAGGACGATATAAGGAAAAAACCGTCACTTATCAGCCTGTTATCTCTATAACACTAAAATATAAAAATCACAATTAAATGATACTTTTGCCATTGAGGCATGTGATCAAAACTATCCGGACACCCCCCAAAAACATACTTATCTTGCTTCGTTTGGTTTTCTGTCGCATCCTGCCTTCTGCTGAATGAGTATCCTCACTCGGCAGTCAGCGTCCTGATGTGTCGTCGACCAGATCCACTATGAACTGGCTACCTTCACACTTCAGCTTCTGTCTCTGGCGTGATTTGAGCTGGCATGTGGCAGTGTGAGCGACTTTTAATACAATTTTCTAATGTCTGTCACTTTACTAGTCTTTTTCACAATAGGCTGTATTCTTTAATCGTAATAACACTTTGTAAACAGCTAATTTCAACCATTGTTTTTCATTACGAAACAAATATCGGCAAAGTCAGTCGCACACTGCGTGAGAGAAAGTATCCGGACACTCCCAAAAACATACGTTTTTTATAATAGGTGTATTGTTCTGCCACCTACTGCTAGGTACTCCATATCAGCGACCTCAGTAGTCACTAGACATCGTGAGGGAGCAGAATGGGGAGCTTCGCGGAACTAACGAAATTGGAACGTGGTCAGGTGATTGGGTGTCACTTGTGTCATACGTCTCTTCGCCCGGTTTCCACACTCTCAAACATCCCTAGGTCCACTGTTCCCAATGTGATAGTGAAGTGGAAACGTGAAATGATACGAACAGCAAAAAGTGTACAGGTCGACCTCGTCTGTTGACTGACAGTGAGCGACGACGGTTGAAGAGGGTCGTAATGTGTAATAGGCAGACATCTATCCAGACCATCACACAGGAATTCAAAACTGCATCAATAGCCACTGCAAATACTACGACAATTAGGCGGGAGGTGAGAAATCTTGGAGTTCATGGTCGAGCGGCTGCTCATAAGCCACAAATCACGCCGCTAAATACCAAACGAAGCCTCGCTTGGTGTTAGGAGCGTGAACATTGGACGATTGAACAGTGAAAAAACGTTGTCTCGGGTGACGACTCACGATACATAATGTGGTGATCCGATGGCAGGGTGTGGGTATGATGAATGCACGGTGAACGTCATCTGTCGGCGAGTGTAGTGCCAACAGTAAAATCGGAGGCGGTGGTGTTAAGATGTGGTCATGTTTTGATAGAGGGTGCTTGCACGCCGTCTTGTTTCGCGTCGCACTGTCACAGCACAGGCCTACATGGTTGTTTTAAGAACCTTCATGCTTCCCGCTGTTCAAGAGTAATTCGGGGATGGCGACTGCATCTTTCAACACGATCGAGCACCTGTTCATAATGCACGGCCTGTGGTGGAGTTGTTACACGACAGTGACATCCCTGTAATGGACTGGCCTGAATCCCATTGAACACCTTTGGGATGTTTTGGAACGCCGACTTTGTCCCAGTCCTCATGGACCTGACATCGCTACCTTGCCTGAGTGCAGCACTCCGTGAAGAATGGGCTGTCATTCCCCAAGAAACCTTCCAGAAACTGATTGAAGGGAAGCTGCCATTAAGACTAATGGTGGGCCAGCACCATAATAAATTCCTGCATTACCGATGGAGGGCGAAACAAACTTGTAAGTCATTTTCAACCAGGTGTCCCGATACTATTGATCACATAGTGTATATAAGAAGCATTAGTCTGTGACTAATTTTGCCAGCGTCACAGTCTCTCAGTCTGTCCAGTAGCTAATGCATATAGACATAGGGGATTAAAAAATTGTTGCTCACCTAGAAGTGTCAGATCCGGATAAAATTCATAGCACGTCGTCACGGGCTATGTTTGAGTATCATAAAAAGGGCGACGCTCCCTATTTTCTGCCTAAGCGACGGCATCTCATTGGCTAGATTACGTGACTGCACGGAAGAACTGCGTACCGAGATGACGCCCTTTACGCCCGTAGATCATGTTTGCGCACGCTGTCCAATGTCGCTAGCAGCGCCATCTTTCACGATAAGCTACGAGAAGTCTTTCTTGTGCTCTTTCTTCATCGAGGGTATGCTTCCATGCACTGCTAAGTACATAACCGGTGTCTGTGCCACAGTTGCCAGCGTAAGTGTCTTTGCACTGCTCCTGTAACCACAGGGTCCCAATAGTTCGATGCGTGGGCCCGAATTCTCGTATGTTCAAACGTATTTTGTTTCTGTTCACAACTCTCTCTCGCTCCATCTGTCTGTCTGTCTCCGTTGGAGCCCGCATCTCGTGGTCGTGCGGTAGCGTTCTCGCTTCCCAAGCCCGGGTTCCCTGGTTCGATTCCCGGCGGGGTCAGGGATTTTCTCTACCTCGTGTTGGCTGGGTGTCGTGTGATGTCCTTAGGTTAGTTAGGTTTAAGTAGTTCTAAGTTCTAGGGGACTGACGACCATAGATGTTAAGTCCCATAGTGCTCAGAGCCATTTGAACCATTTCTCCGTTGGACTGGAAATAGATAGACATGACTTGGCCGTACATGAAAGAGCCCTTTAACTATGAGCGCATTAACCTTGAAACGTCTGTGTCCAGCGCCGTGCACCGCACTGTCATCAACTTCTGCGACAGGAAACTTAAAGTCACCATATCTCTGCTGGGTGAAAGGCCTGAATTTCTCTCCTGCCCCGTGAATTCAACCATTTGCCGTCATTATCAGTGGAGTCGATCAAGCGAGAGGGCTTGTTCCTAGCCTGATTTTAGCGATATCCAAACCACCCAAGTCCAGTATTAGCTCAGAGGACAGAAAAGCACTGAGATACTCGAAGGAAGATGAATTATCGTATCACTGACAAGGGGAATGGTAGGGTTATCCTCAATACAATTAACCTCAATGCAACAGATTATCGTAATAAAGTGTGTCTATACTTTGAGGAAAGCACTTTTAACAGATTCTTTACCGAAATCCTACATCTCCACTGAGCAGGTGACAGTGGAGATATTAACGAACACTCACCTCAAATTCCACGCAAGGTCGCCACAGAGGCCTGAGTTTGTATGGAGAAAATGGTCAAGAATGACCATCCATTAAGATGGATCGTGAGTGTAGTTGGCTCTTCTACATACGGGGTGACAAAATATTTGTTTACATGTCAGCATGTTTCAAACATCCGGTGGCCTGAATGACGGCTTAACCAGAGACAACTGTAGACCAGGTGTAACAGGAAACGTTTCCTTTTATCTACGTGCCCACTGCAATCACAACTGTCGAATTCGTTTGGTCAACATGGCAACATATAGCGGTCACCTACAGCGTTGTTTTATGTTTAACAATGTGCGCCTAAATGTATGATTCACAGACTTGTGCCTGCAACAGCGTTGTAGACTCTGTCGTCAAATTTGCTGCAGATCGTCTAGTATTCTGTTTCGCATAGTGGGAAAGCCTCCGACGATAATATCCAGCGTCGCCTGCTGGTGCTCATCCGAGGCTCACGGGTAGGACAAAAACGTGGATGCATCACGAGAACTGCATGCTTGAGCAAAACGGAGATGCTAACCGAGCCTCCAGGTGGCGCTGTTGTATTTGACCACAAATGCCACCTGTGTAATTCCCTCAATACCTTGCAAGTGGCAGTTGTGGTCAGAATTGTGTTCTGTGTAAAATGGTTCGATTATTTCTCAGAACTATGGGACTTAACATTTGAGGTCATCAGTGCCCTAGAACTTAGAACTACTTAAACCTAACTAACCTAAGGACAGCACACACATCCATGCTCGAGGCAGGATTCGAAACTGCGACCGTAGCGATCGCGCGGTTCCAGACTGAAGCGCCTAGAACCGCTCGGCTACACCATCAAGCTTGTTCTGTGTAGTATGAGTGCATTAACGCTGAGCTAAGTGAATTCGAACGTGAGCACATCGTTTGTACACTTCCATAACCTAGGAGCCGAAGTCTTTGGTGTTCATGAGGCATCGTATTGGAGACTTAAACCGCATGCAGGGAAATCGAAAAACGGCGGACGACAGTGCGTGTTGAGTGATCGTGACAGACGGTGATCGAAGATGATTGTGACAAAAAATAAGACGATAGTGGCAAAAGTCAGTATGGAGCTGAATGGTGGACTGGCGAACCCTCCGAGCGGGTCTCCGCGCTTCAGTCAGGAACCGCGTTGCTGCTACGGTCGCAAGTTCGAATCCTGCCTCGGGCATGGATGTGTGTAATGTCCTTACGTTAGTTAGGTTTAAGTAGTTCTAAGTCTAGGGGACTGATGACCTCAGCTGTTAAGTCCCATAGCGCTTAGAGCAATTTGAAGCTATCAGCACCAAAATGACACGAAGTGAGTTCTATGAGCAGAGAACTGCAGGGAATTGCAATTCCAAAACCACTCAACAGTAATGCAAGTGCCAGTAACAGGAAAATCTGGTCGCGAAACCCTAAATCCTGGACTGTAGAGCAATGGAAGGAAGTAATTTGGTCGGATGTGACATATTTCACACTCCTTCCAATTTGCGTTCCAAGAATGAAACATAGTGGGGCTTCGTCGGTGATGTGGGCAGCTGTATCTTTGTATTCCATGGGTCTTTTCGGTACTCCGAATAGTCGTGTTAATACCAAGGAATGTATGACGATTTAGGCTGATCAGGTCCATCCTATGGTAGAATGCTTATTCCCGAACTGTGATGGTGTTCACGTATTCATCGACCAGGACAGGTTTTGCGAGCCAAAGGATAAGCGGTTGCACCCATCCTGGCCAACACAGTTACCACACCTCAATACTGTTGAACCTTTGAAGAGAACGGTGCTTGAACGCTGTCATCGTTGTATTGTGTATTGAACTGGGTACCTAGAAGACAACGGAGAGGATTCGTCCTGCCGTGGGCCTCAGTGATTCATAATCCCACAACAGATCACAGCAGTCCACCCCCGCCGCCCCACCAACGCGCCTCCCCCTCCCCCCCCCCCCCCGACACCCCGCGGAACGTCTCATACCAAAAGAGTGTAACCCCAAGTGTTTGCGTGATAGAGTAATGATGGACTGTCATCGTTACTTGCCATTATTTTGCAGGAAGAATTTTGTTTTAGAACAAATAAGCCCTCAGTTACAAATATTAAGTCAAAATTGTCAGAATTAGACTAACTGTTCTAAAACATATTAAGTATATAATACATTAATAAAATTAAAGTTTGTATTGACTGGAATAAGATGCAGTACTTACAAGTCAAATATTAAAAAAGATCTAAGGCGGAAAGGCGACGTCATGAATAGTTGTAAGTAAGATGGCGAGCCGCTAAGGGCTGCTCATACTTTAGTGAACAGGGGTTGCAACAAGACTGAGGTGCCCACGTTAGAAAGTGTGGGCAAGTAAACATGGTGTTGTTACGAGCGCCATCTAGTAGCCGTAGAAACAACTAGGCTACTGTACATTCAAAATTAGACACATGAAATTGTGATGCAGCTGATTCAGGCATAACGTAAGCACTAATAATAATAGGATGAAGTGACATATTTATCTGCTTTAAACAGAGATACATTTTGTAACGTAAAAAAAGTTTGTTATGGCATACAAGAAAACAGCAAAGATATAACAGGCAAACAACATTTCGGTAAATTGCAGGAGGAAATCTGATCAAAGATCAAGCAATGGCTGCCGGCCAGAGTGGCCGAGCGGTTCTAGGCGCTACAGTCTGGAACCGCGCGACTGCTACGGTCGCAGGTTCGAATCCTGCCTCGGGCATGGATGTGTGTGATGTCCTTAGGTTAGTGAGGTTTACGTAGTTCTAAGTTCCAGGGGACTAATGACCTCAGCAGTTAAGTCTCATAGTGCTCAGAGCCATCAAGCAATGGCTTTATACAGTCGAAAAAGTTTTTATTTCGCAGCTGCAGCTGTTCGTTGAGAATGAGGCCATCGTGACGAGAGAGATGTTTGAAAATCTCCAATTCCTCCAATACATCTAACCTATGCCCCTTCTTTTCGGTATGCAGAATATTGTTATCGCCTATGGCTTTAGGCACGTGTCCAGTAATTAAGAAATGATCGGCAAAGGATGAATTTAGGGCACTGGTGCCGTTGTTTCCCAAAAGATGTTCTTAATATCTAATGGTGAAACCACGTCCAGTTTGCCCTATATAATAGGAGGAGCAGGTATCGCAGATGATCTTATAAACGCCAGAACTCTCTGTAGGTGAGCGAATGGATTTCAAATTATTATTGAAGTTTCTCTTTAGATTATTATTAGTAGAGGAGGCAACATTGCAGTTGTATTTGTTGCGAAGCATGCGCTGAATCTGATAGGAAATGGGTCCTATGAAAGGAATAGAAAAACGTTTTTTTGGATTAATTTCAGTGCATGAGGTGTTGAGCGTGGTAGTTCTTGAATTTTCTTTTTTAGGATATCGTCCACTATGTTAGGCGTATATTCATTATTGACTGCTATCGTTTTAAGTAAATTAATCTCCTCATTAAACTTTTCTGTTGAAAGTGGTATAGAGGTGGCTCGGTGGACGGCAGAGTGAAAAAAGGCCATTTTTTGAGACTGTGGATGAAAAGAGGAAGCAGGCACGATTTGGTCAGTATACGTTTCTTTTCGAAAGATATTGAAAGTGATGTTATTGTCTTCTATTGTAAGCGTCAAGTCTAAATAATGTAATTGTCGGTTTTCGTTTTCGAGTTCAATAGTGAAAGAAATTTTTTCATGGAGGTCGTTAAACTTTAATTTTATATTAATGTATTATATACTTAATATGTTTTAGAACAATTAGTCTAATTCTGAAGAAGACGCTCATGCTAGCGTCGAAACCTGGTCAATTTTGACTTAATATTTGTGACCGAGGGCTTATTTGTTCAAATATAATTCTGACACGGTCACAGAATCTTAGCAGCTATGTTCGAAGAATTTTGTAATATGCTCTTTAGAACCATACAGGAGCTGTATTTATCCATTCCGAAATGATTGGAAAGTTTTTCGAATGCCAGCGGTTTTCTTACATCATGTTAATGTAATAGTAATGAGTTGTGTTTTTTGAGTTTCCTTATTTTTGTCCACACTCTGCTTTCTACACGTATTGAAAGCTATTACTTTTCACTGACTTCACTACGAAACAAATAGTGCATGACTAGTGCCGATCATAGATACTGAAAGATAAAAATCTGTAGGCGACGTAATAAATTTTTATTTCGTCTCTTACTGATTCATTATACGACGGCTGTGTTCGTACGTTCATTATACGGGTGAAACCAGAAACTGGTTCGGCGTCACAGAATCCTTTTAAACACAAGAAGCCCGCACCAAATATTATCATCTGTGCGCTGTGTGCACAACATCAAAACAGTCCTGTTTCGGCGAAAAAGGGGGCCGTGGAGGGGGGTGACCGTTACATAACACCAAAGGCGCCGCTGTTTGCGGAGTGCAGCGGTCTTTAAATTAATCGCAGCGGGGCAAATTGTAATTGAATCGGCGACCGTGGGGCAGCGCCGGCTTCGGATTTCGGCGTCTGGCGGGCGCTCCATCAACGCCGGAGGTTTTAATTAGTGGCGCCGCGCTAAAGCGGTTAGGCCGGCCAGCCTCCAGTGACGGCTGGAATCGCGTTAGCTCTGCCCTCCCCGCCCCCCGTCCGCGCCTCCACCGCCACCTCCACCCTAATCAAGCGTCCGCGGCTGTCATACGCCACGCACCTTCCCCTCCTCATTTACAACTGAATTCGACTTTTTCTGGCGCCTCCTAGTCGAGGCCCAATGCCACCTCTCTTCCCCCCGCCCCCCCCCCCCCCCCCCGCTCCAGCAACGAGCGCCACCACTGACCCCTGCGCTTGCGCTACCCCCCCACCCACCCCCACCCCCACCCCCATCTTTAGACAGATAACCTGCGGGACCTCGGCGGTTTAATATACACACATAAAAAAAGTTTTGCATCACCTCGGTTCCGAGAGTGCCGGAACCAGTACAGAAAATTGGAATGGAGATCAACATAAACATCATTTCCGCCCTTTTTATTACTCGTAAAAAACACACTTTGCATGTTGTACCACCATACAGAGATACCTACAGAGGTGGTGGTCCAGATTGCTGTACACACCGGTACCTATAATACCCTGTAGCACTTCCTCTTGCATTGATGCATGCATGTATTCGTCGTGGCATACTATCCACATGCCATCAAGGCACTGTTGGTCCAGATTGTCCCACTCCCCAACGGCGATTCGGCGTAACTCCCTCAGAGGGGTTGGTGGGTCATGCCGTCCATAAACAGCCCTTTTCAATCTATCCCATGCATATTCGATATGGTTCGTGTCTGGGGAACATGCTGGCGACTCTAGTTGAACGAGGTCGTTATCCTCAAGGAAGTCATTCACAAGATGTGCGCGGCGGGGGCGCGAATTGGCGTCCGTTAAGACGAATGCCTCGCCAATATACTGCCGATATGGTTGCACTATCGGTCGGAGGATGGCATTCTATTTCGTACAGTGGTTACGGCGTCTTCCATGACCACCAGCGGAGTGCGTCGGCCCCACATAATGTATCCCAAAACAGCAGGTGACTTTCACCTTGCTGCAATCGCTGGACAGTGTGTCTAAAGCGTTCAGCCAGGCCGGGCTGCCTGCAAAGACGCCTCCGACGATTGTCTGGTTGAAGGTATATGAGACACTCATCGGTGAAGAGAACGTGATGCCAATCCTGAGCGGTCCATTCGGCTTGTTATTGGGCCTATCTGTACCGTGCTGCATGGTGTCGTGGATGCAAAGATGGACCTCGCCATGGACGTCGGGAGTGAGGTTGCGCATCATGCAGCCTATTGTGCACCGTATCAGTAGTAACATGACGTCTTGTGGCTGTACGAAAAACATTATTCAACATGGTGGCGTTGCTGTCAGGGTTCCTCCGAGCTATGATCAGTAGGCAGCGGTCATACACTGCAATAGCAGCCCTTGGGCGGCCTGGACGAGGCATATCATCGACAATTGCTGTTTCTCTGTATCTCCTCCATCTCCGAGCAACATCGCTTTGGTTCACTCCGAGACGCCTGGACACTCACCTTGTTGAGATCCCTTCCTAGCACAAAGTAACAATGCGGCCGCGATCGAACCGCAGTATTGACTATCTAGGCATGGTTGAACTACAGACAACACGAGCCGTGTATCTCCTTTCTGGTGGAATGACTGGAACTGTTCGGCTATCGGACCCCCTCCATCTAATAGGCGCCGCTCATGCATGGTTGTTTACATATTTGGGCGGGTTTAGTGACATCTCTGAGCAGCCGAACGACTGTGTCTGTGATACAGTATCCACAGTCAACATCTATCTTCGGGAGTTCTGGGAACCGGGGTGATGCAAAACGGTTTTTGGCGTGTGTAGAATTTCGAGTCAAAGCACCTTTCAGATCTCTAAATTTTCAATTTTTTTTATTTATTTGAGTAAACTGTTCCTGAGGTACAGCCGGCAAATGATGATCGAGTGCACTGCTATGTCAAAAATCTACGGATACCAGTCACTGTATACTGTCACCCATTTCGACTGGACCAGAAAAGGGACTGTTTCTACACGTCAGCCA
Organism: Schistocerca cancellata; assembly: GCF_023864275.1. Classification (NCBI taxonomy): domain Eukaryota; kingdom Metazoa; phylum Arthropoda; class Insecta; order Orthoptera; family Acrididae; genus Schistocerca; species Schistocerca cancellata. Next base: position 215,669,709 of record NC_064632.1, on the reverse strand, counting down.
GCTGGTGTGGCCGAGCGGTTCTAGGCGCTACAGTTTGGAACCGCGCGACCGCTACGGTCGCAGGTTCGAATCCTGCCTCGGCATTGGATGTGTGTGATGTCCTTAGGTTAGTTAGGTTTAAGTAGTTCTAAGTTCTAGGGGACTGATGGCCTCAGCGGTTAAGTCCCATAGTGCTCAGAGCCATTTGAACCATTTTTTTCTACACGTCAGTTAGGGGGCCTGAAGACGGTGTAATGTGGCGTCGGAACTGTTTGCTCAAATAAAATAACAATTAGACGTTTAGACGACTCAAAGATGTTTTGATTCGACATTCTATAAACGATTTTTAGTTGCAAATACGTCTGTCTTGCTCGACTTCGTTTTCATCAACAGTTATTAACTCGACACAATTAAAATTACACAAGAATGTTTTACCTACACATCCTATTTTTCCACGTACTCTGCCATTCTTCGTTCTGGTCACTAAGCCATCTCTTTAATGCGGGAATTACCTCATCACCCTTGTTGTATCCTGCCTACTCGTCGAACTAGGGATGCCTAGGAAACCTGCTTTCTCGGATCGGTAGCCAAAAATTCACGTAAATCGTATTAATGAAGTTAATTACAAAAGAAAATGATTACAATACTTAACTTTATGTTAAAAAGATATGTCGCAAGAAAAGGGCGACAGACAAAATAAGAAACCTGTTCGGTGTAAGCCAATTATTACAATATACAATATTAGAAGCGAAATGACTAGCCTTGATGTTATTCTTGAACTCGCTGGCGTAGAACTCGGCGAACTGGATGGACTTCAACTGGACAGAGGCCAGGCGGCGAGGCGCTTATGTTCGCTTACCCTAGAGGCCGCTGCTGACTCATTGTCGTCCTAGAGAGTGGTCGGTCAGCGTGCAATTGGCTGACGTCTTCTTCACAGCCCTCTCTGCTCTAACATTCCCGACCGGCGGAACAAGCCTCAAAACTTCTTTCACGAATGCTACGGTTTACTCTCCTAAACAAGTGAAATCCGAGGAAGCTATAGGAGTGCTGCGGGGTGGATGGAGTAACAGTGTCCATCCCTGATTACTGGTGTGTTGAGATGTCCTCGAACTTGTGTGAGGCCGTAGAATCAAAATATCTTCTGGAACAGTATGGCACCAAAATCGGTGGAAACGTTTCGTGAGTGCGGTTAATATGTTCTCGTATGTCTTCGAATTAATGTCACTGCCTCCAGGCATCACGTCGATGAGACTCTCACACTCAAAGGATCAAAATAAGTACTCATCATCTTGTTGGCAGGAGCAGTGGCTTTGAATATTTTCTTTTGTGGAGAGAGAGGATGTCGTCGTGCCATGGCTTGTCTTTTTCTTTGATAAGGGTAGAACCCGAAGCCATGAATTGAAAGTTGTGCCACGGCCAGGACTCGAAAAACTAGGTCTGCTGCTTACTTGGCAGATGTGCTGACCATTCCTCCACCACAGTGTTGCAGCTACCGCAGCTGCACGGGCTGTGTTAAGTCCGGTGCCCTCCCTAGCTAAAACTTCAATTCACCCCATTTTTTCTCCTTCTCATATCGTCAGTATTATTGAGGTTCTCCGGCATTAGAGTAACACTCCATCTTTTGTATGGAATGGGGAATTGCTGTCTATACATCAGACGTAGGTGACATATAGATCTGAAGAAATGACTTTTTTCCAGGGAGATATGAGTCTCAACTATACCTCGAGAAGGGTAGGAGCTGAAACAATGGATTAAAATTTGTGCTACAACTGGAACTTGAACCCAAACCTCCTGCTCAGCAAGGAGATCTGCCGCCCACTCCACTACCATAGCAGTGTGGCGACCGCACCTGCCAATGCCTTCCCTAACATAAACTTCAAATCACACTTTCAGCCCCTTTTTTTCCACTTCTCAGATAAACTGTACTCCCTACACTGGACAATATACTGACGATTTTAAAACAGGGAAAAATGGACTTAAAGTTTGAATTGAAGTTCGTGTTAGGTAGCCCGCGCGAGTGAACTAGCCACAACGCTTTGATGGTGAAGTGGTTAGCATTGGTGCCCGGCAACCAGGAACACAGCTTCAGTTTACAGCTGTAGCAAAAATTTTATTCCATTGCTTCAGCTTTTATCCTTATCGAAGAGAAAGGTAAGACTCATATGCCTCTGGAGAACGTCATTTCAGTAACTTGTCTTTTTGTTTCGGACTCAAAATGATTGTATTTCATTACCTTTCACTATTCGAGACGAGAGGGCCTCCTCTCAGGTTCAAAACGTTGCAACAACTCAGAACAAATGTTCAGATTTGTGTTCAACCGTAACAAGGCACGGAACCCATCTGCCACACATTTTTGAGTACCCAAGAACGTGGATAATTTCACCCCCACGTCCTATGTTCGTTGACAACAGCAGTCCCAACTGCTGAAGAGTAAAGTGTCGAGTGAGAACGTCATCACACTGAAACATGCAGTTTCATATCAGCGCACACTCCGCTGCAGAGTGAAAATCTCATTCTGGAAACATCCCCCAGGCTGTGGCTAAGCCATGTCTCCGCAGTATCCTTTCTTTCAGGAGTGCTAGTTCTGCAAGGTTCGCAGAAGAGCTTCTGTAAAGTTTGGAAGGTAGGAGACGAGATACTGGCAGAAGTAAAGCTGTGAGGACTGAGCGTGAGTCGTGCTTCGGTAGCTCAGATAGTAGAGCACTTGCCCGCGAAAGGCAAAGGCCCCGAGTTCGAGTCTCGGTCGGGCACACAGTTTTAATCTGCCAGGAAGTTTCACACTGCAACATGTCTGGTGCCGCAAATCATGGAGCTCGCCAGTCGCCCTCTTGTGGTCCCACTACCTCCACCCAATGAACAACTACACCGTTGACTGCAGATACTCTATACTTCGAAGAAACGTTTATGAATATTCCAAAAAGTTTTCATTCGCTGCACCGAGAAGTTCAATGGCGACACGCTACATGTAACACGTACCACTAATAGACGCCATTTTGAAACACTGTTGCAGCTACTCTAGCTGTTAGAGGAAAAGGAAATTTTGCACACGCACTCGGGAAAGTATAAAAGAATTCAAACCAAAGATTTCAATTTCACAACATTGTTGTCAGCTGAGAAAAGGAAAAAAGCTGGGCATTACATTCTGAGCGACCCTCATGTATGACGAAAGTGATCCAAGAGAAGTGCGATTTACTGGTCGGAAAAGGTGATAATTTAAAATGCGAAAATATGTTACGGAATGTCCACAATTAATTGCGAAAATCGACTTGAATGGAAGGATTCGATAACAAAGGAAAACTGTTCCACTAAAAGCGGTTTAGTTATCGAATGTGTGTTTATGAACCGCTTCCGATTCTGCACAAAATATTGTGGTAGCTAGAAGCAATGTGTGTTCATAATTCAGTCTTTCTGATTAATCTCTCATGTCATTGGGCTCATAGTTTTTCCATGCCCCTTGTGCAACACTGGAGTCTATGGTACATTTTTTGAATTTTAATTTTAATTTTAATTTGGTATCATTTACAAATGGGACGCCACCTGGTAAATAAGACACTTCGTAGTTTCTCAGTATTATATTGTGCATATACGTAACATCAAGTTATAACAAGGTTGCTGCTTTAAATAGGCGGGCCGGCCGGAGTGGCCGAGCGGTTAAAGGCGCTACAGTCTGGAACCGCACGACCGCTATGGTCGCAGGTTCGAATCCTGCCTCGGGCATGGATGTGTGTGATGTCCTTAGGTTAGTTAGGTTTAAGTAGTTCTAAGTTCTAGGGGACTTATGACCACAGCAGTTGAGTCCCATAGTGCTCAGAGCCATTTGAACCATTTTTTTTAAATAGGCCTACTTTCTACACTCCCATTAAAATTCCTTTGTGACTGGCAGATTGCAATTGCTGTCTGCACTGTTGTCGGCGTGCAGCTAGCCACGCTTCACAAGGCGCCGCAGTTACCTACAAAACAATCAAGATATCCACGGGTGTACTGCCGGTCTACAGTGTCCAACGGGCACAATATTTCGGCGATAATACATGTCGCCATCATCAGGTGAACTGACGGACTGAGCTCCTGTGAACGTGCCGGCACAGAGATCCGTACGCTATGGCTGCTCAGAGGGAACTGGATTCGGTCACGACGGCGGAAAATTTAAATACCCTCCGCCCGCAGCGCGCTCCCTCCGCTGTCCACGCCCCGCGCCACGGTCGCGCGATGGAACAGATTGCGACGGCGTCTGAGATGACGTCGGAGTGATGGCTCTGTCCGCCTTGGTCGTTACAACTATACGTTTGCTCGATTTACTCTTGATTAACCCAATCGCTGGTTCCCAAGCCTTGCTAAGATTATAGCCACAGTCACGGTTTATGAGGTCGTCATTGGTGCGTATTTCGATGGCCTCTCTAACAACGCTGTCCCAGTATCTCGACGTCTGTACCAGAATCCTCGTGCGTTCATACTCCATAGCATGATTTTCCGACAAACAATGATCAGCGACCGCCGACTTGCTCGGATACATCAGTCGAGTGTGCCTCTGGTGTTCACGGCATCGATCCTCGACGGTACGCATCGTCTGACCAATATACGACTTGCCACATTGACACGGAATCTGGTACACGCCGGCATTCCTCAAACCGAGGTCATCTTTGGCGATCCCCACCAGTGCACGAGTTTTATTCGGAGGACAAAACACAGTTCCGACCCGGTGTTTCTTCAAAATGCGGGCGATTTTCCCCGAGATTGCGCCTGTATATGAAGTAAACGCAGTGCCTACCTCCTCCCTCGTGATTTCATCCATCTCCACAGGCTGTGCTATAGAGGTTGGGCGGAGAGCACGTTGAATCTGTCACTTTGAGTACCCATTTTTTCGAAAGCAAGTTCTCAGATGTTCCAATTCTTGTGGTAGACTCTCGGCGTCAGAGATAGTGCGCGCCCTATGTACTAGAGTTTTAAAATGGCTCAAATGGCTCTGAGCACTATGGGACTCAACTTCTGTGGTCATAAGTCCCCTAGAACTTAGAACTACTTAAACCTAACTAACCTGAGGACATCACACAACACCCAGCTATCACGAGGCAGAGAAAATCCCTCACCCCGCCGGGAATCGAACCCGGGAACCCGGGCGTGGGAAGCGAGAACGCTACCGCACGACCACGAGATGCGGGCACTAGAGTTTTAAGTACACCATTACTCTGTGAAGGGTGGTGGCAGCTGTCTGCGTGCAAAGACAGATCAGTGTGCGTTGTCTTCCGATACACCCCATGACCTAGGGTGCCGTCAGCCCTTCTCTTGACCGAGACGTCAAGGAAAGGTAATTTATCCGTTTCAGTCTCCATGGTGAATTTGATGTTGGGGTATATGGAGTTTAGATGTGTAAGGATGTCAAGGATTTTATCCATACCATGTGGCCATATGACGAACGTGTCGTCCACGTAACGGAAAAAGCAAGTAGGTTTCCATTCGGATGACGACAGGGCTTCCTCCTCGATGTTCTCAATGTACAAATTCGCTACCATTGGTGAGAGTGGGCTACCCATGGCGACACCCTCCGTTTGTTCGTAGTATTCTCCATTAAAAAGAAAATACGTGGAACTCAAGACATGCCTAAAAAGTTCAGTGGTCTTCTCTTCAAACTTCTGACTAATCAATTCTAGTGACTCTCGCAGGGGTACCCTCGTAAACAAGGAAACGACGTCAAAGCTCACCATGGTATCTGACTCATCCAACCTGAAGCTATCAAGGCGTTTAACAAAATCCACGGAATTACGGATGTGATGAGGGCATTTACCCGAATAAGGACTTAATATTCCCGTCAGGTATTTGGCCAACAAACATGTAGGTGCCCTGATGTTGCTGACAATGGGGCGTAATGGTACCCCCTCTTTGTGTACCTTCAGGAGTCCATATCACCTACAAGACAGGTTACGCAGCGAGCACGTGGAGCTCGAGAAAGGAATAAGATTGAATGGCGGCTCGCTGAAACGAGAGACACAAGGTAATTTTAATCGGAGTACAGAATGTGAAACTTTTTATCGGTAATAATATTCTGAACGAAATATTTCTGGGAAAAGCAAATCGTTTTTTAAAATGTGGAGAAAAGCAGATTTCCGTTTAGACACTTGTATGTTAGTCCATACTAATTTTATAATCACGATAGTGTGCTTTTCGACGTCTTTTCTTGACCGATTTGGATGAAATCTAGTATTTACAGGATGTCTACGCGCCGTAGATAGAGAACCACCGCTCAAAATAACACCTAATTTTAACAGCATATTATTGATACAAGAGGAAACGTTGTGGAAGAAAACCGTGAAGTCTAGCAATAGATGGCACTGCAAGGGTCTTAACGTAAATTCCAGATGAATCGAAGACGACGGATATCAGTCAAAAGTTGTTGGACCGTTGGTTAGGTGAGCCCCTCCACCGCGGCAAGGGGGATAGAAACAATCGAGCTCGCCTAAAAGTAAAATGCCATCGGAATCCGGCGCAAGACGTTCAGTACACCGCCCATCGTTTTCTGCCACATGCTGAAATCAAGAAATAGCATATTCCACTACAGATAGCAATGTTCCAGGGCTCACGTTCAGAGTGCGCTGCGCAATGCGTGCCTTCAATTCAGTTACATTCGTAAATGGAGCACTGAACACAACACCTTTCAGAACACATGGATTAAGATCAGGAAATCTAGACCACCAGCCTGTAGAGAATTCACAGTTGATAATTCTGGCATTTCCGACTAGCCTCTGCAGCAGCCGCTTCACTCGTTTTGCGATGTGCAGAGCAGCGCTATCTAGCATAAAACTGATCCTACCCACACATCCCCGCTGTTGAAGGTTTGAAAAGACGTTATTGTTCCAAAGTCTCTCATAGAATTTACCAGTGACGGTACAGGCAATAGAACCCACAAGACTCATCTACTTGAAAAAATATGGCCCAATCGTAAACGATGCCGTCAACCCACACAACACAGTCATACACTCCTGGAAATGGAAAAAAGAACACATTGACACCGGTGTGTCAGACCCACCATACTTGCTCCGAACACTGCGAGAGGGCTGTACAAGCAATGATCACACGCACGGCACAGCGGACACACCAGGAACCGCGGTGTTGGCCGTCGAATGGCGCTAGCTGCGCAGCATTTGTGCACCGCCGCCGTCAGTGTCAGCCAGTTTGCCGTGGCATACGGAGCTCCATCGCAGTCTTTAACACTGGTAGCATGCCGTGACAGCGTGGACGTGAACCGTATGTGCAGTTGACGAACTTTGAGCGAGGGCGTATAGTGGGCATGCGGGAGGCCGGGTGGACGTACCGCCGAATTGCTCAACACGTGGGGCGTGAGGTCTCCACAGTACATCGATGTTGTCGCCAGTGGTCGGCGGAAGGTGCACGTGCCCGTCGACCTGGGACCGGAACGCAGCGACGCACGGATGCACGCCAAGACCGTAGGATCCTACGCAGTGCCGTAGGGGACCGCACCGCCACTTCCCAGCAAATTAGGGACACTGTTGCTCCTGGGTTATCGGCGAGGACCATTCGCAACCGTCTCCATGAAGCTGGGCTATGGTCCCGCACACCGTTAGGCCGTCTTCCGCTCACGCACCAACATCGTGCAGCCCGCCTCCAGTGGTGTCGCGACAGGCGTGAATGGAGGGACGAATGGAGACGTGTCGTCTTCAGCGATGAGAGTCGCTTCTGCCTTGGTGCCAATGATGGTCGTATGCGTGTTTGGCGCCGTGCAGGTGAGCGCCACAATCAGGACTGCATACGACCGAGGCACACAGGGCCAACACCCGGCATCATGGTGTGGGGAGCGATCTCCTACACTGGCCGTACACCACTGGTGATCGTCGAGGGGAAACTGAATAGTGCACGGTACATCCAAACCGTCATCGAACCCATCGTTCTACCATTCCTAGACCGGCAAGGAAACTTGCTGTTCCAACAGCACAATGCACGTCCGCATGTATCCCGTGCCACCCAACGTGCTATAGAAGGTGTAAGTCAACTACCCTGGCCAGCAAGATCTCCGGATCTGTCCCACATTGAGCATGTTTGGGACTGGATGAAGCGTCGTCTCACGCGGTCTGCACGTCCAGCACGAACGCTGGTCCAACTGAGGCGCCAGGTGGAAATGGCATGGCAAGCCGTTCCACAGGACTACATCCAGCATCTCTACGATCGTCTCCATGGGAGAATAGCAGCCTGCATTGCTGCGAAAGGTGGATATACACTGTACTAGTGCCGACATTGTGCATGCTCTGTTGCCTGTGTCTATGTGCCTGTGGTTCTGTCAGTGTTATCATGTTATGTATCTGACCCCAGGAATGTGTCAATAAAGTTTCCCCTTCCTGTGACAATGAATTCACGGTGTTCTTATTTCAATTTCCAGGAGTGTATTTGCAGAATGAAGAGGTTCCGGTTGATGTGCGTATGAATTTTCCGTTATGCGTATTGTAATGTATTTGGAAATGGGCTTCGTCCGTCCACAAAATGTTCCATGGCCATTCATAGTCCTCTTCCATGCGGCCAAGATATTTCAGAGTGAATGTCTGTTCTGCTGGCAGGTCAGCAGGAAGCAACTCCTGAACTTGCGGGCGGCGGGGGGTTGGTATAGGTAACAATTCTGGATGTTTAGTAGGATTTTATGCCCCGTGCTCGGAGGCGTGCCCGGAGTTCGGACAATTCCCCGTGCACTGCATGGTTGCACATGAAGACCGACCCTTCCTGCAAAATAGTGATCTTCGACAGACATCAGATTAAAATGGTTCAAATGGCTATAAGCACTATGGGACTTAACATCTGAGGTCGTCAGTCCCCTAGACTTAGAACTACTTAAACCCAACTAACACCCATGCCCGAGGCAGGATTCGAACCTGGGACCGTAGCAGCAGCGCGGTTCCGGACTGAAGCGCCTAGAACCACTCGGCCACAGCGGCCGGCTGTACATCAGATCAACTGCTTTCAAGTCCTCTGCCACGCTGCTCGTCAAAAGAACCTGTCTTTTCGAATTTCGTAGTCATTTTCTCCAGAGCTTTAGCGCACATCGGATCAACGCATTTTTTCATACCCTTGAGTGTTCGGAGCTACTGTAGGACAACTGGTGCAGTCACCGTCTTGTAAAAGGTATTTCCCAGCAGAGCGCGATCCTTCCTGGAGACAATCATGTTACTTCTTCGTTTTGTTTCTAACTGGTTTATTTGTTTTAAAATAAATTGTGTGACGACGAAAGTTTACTGCAAAACAGGGTGGTCGGCGTTACAAACTTTTAGGACTTTTAGAGGGTAGTGAGTACATAACATTTTGAATAGGAACCCATGTCCGGAAAAGTATCGTTTCCGTTCTACGACAGTTTCAGTGCAGATGATTATCTCATCCACACCCACGTGAGGAATGTGCTTAGGCGTGACCCAGTACAAGTGTTGTAATCCGTTTGAAAATAATACTGACTCGTTCCGTGTTTTTACATATACATTTGCATTACAACTTGCATCTTATGGTTTACATTAGTCGACAACAACAAGAACCCAGCATCTACGGCAGCATCCGCAACGTGCCGATGCATTACAACAGCGGCTCGATGTGGCGACCACCAACGTTGTTACACACATTGTACCTCCGAAGCATATTCTGGTACTCTCTCTTTATCCCTCCTGGTGTCTCTTCAATGTCTTGTGCAGCGGCCAGAACTCGTGCCAGCAGATCTTCCTCTGTCTCTAGAGGTGTCTCATAAATTAGGCTCGTCATACGATCCCACAAGAATTAATCCATACGGGATAAATTCGGCGATCGTGGCGGCCACGCGGTTGGACCACCATCGGCCTATCCATGTTTCACCATACCGTCTGTTGAGATGTCCCCGGACAGCCAGTGAAAAGTGAGGTGGTGCTCCATCATGCTGAAACCACATTTCCTGACGAACATTCAATGGCACAGCTTCCAAGAATGTGTCCATTACGTGTCGTAGGAAGACTAAGTATGGGGACCTGTGAGCCTTGATGGAAGGAGGTGTGATCCAATCACATGACCGTCCAGAATACTGCCCACACGTTAATTCCAAACCAATCTTGAAATCCCTGAACATGCGTGGCATGAGGTTTTTCGTCCGCGCAGTCATGGCTATTCCGAGCATTCAGGACCCAATCCCTTGTGAACCTACATTCATCTGCGAAGAGAACTCGACGTGGAAACAGGGGCGCGTCGATACAACGGTGCAGGAACCATGTGCAGAAGGCGACGCGTTGTGGAAAGTCTGCTGGACCCATAGCGTGTACCCTTTTTAAGTGGTACGGATGTAATTGTTGCTTATGCAGGACGTCCAAGACGGTACTGTGACTAACAGCCATTGCACGCGCAGTTATTCGCGAACTCGTTGATGGGCTATCTTCAATGCGACGCAGTACACCTTCTCGAAATTCGAGAGTGCGGCGTCGACGGGGAGCACCGCAGTCCTGCCTCCTCACGGTAAAGGTACCCGTTTCTCGTGGCCGTTGTGTAACTTGGGCAAACATTCGTGCAGTGGAGTGTGACGGTGTGGTAAACGGACAATATGTTACTATGAAATTACAACCCTTAGCTGCTTACAGGCTTTGACATATGTCAACGGGGACAGATGAAAATGTGTGCCCCGACCGGGACTCGAACCCGGGATCTCCTGCTTACATGGCAGACACTCTATCCATCTGAGTCACCGAGGACACAGAGGATAGTGCGACTGCAGGGATTTATCTCTGGTACGCCTCCCGCGAGACTCACATTCTCAACGTATTGTCCCGCATTACATTCGTAGTGCCCCCGCCCATTATACTCATTACTCGCGGCGAGTTGCCGATTCCTGTAAGAGTTCGGGCACTGTTTGTGCATCCGCACAGAAGATGAAGATGGTCAAGTGGCCGGTGAGCCTTATATATATACAGGGTGTTGCCAAAAGTTACGGCCAAACTTTCAGGAAACATTCCTCACACACAAAGAAAGAAAATATGTTATGTGGACATGTGTACGGAAACGCTTACTTTCCATGTTAGAGCTCATTTTATTACTTCTCTTCAAACCACATTAATCATGGAATGGAAACACACAGCAACAGAACGTACCAGCGTGACTTCAAACACTTTGTTACAGGAAATGTTCAAAATGTCCTCCGTTAGCGAGGATACATGCATCCACCCTCCGTCGCATGGAATCCCTGATGCGCTGATGCAGCCCTGGAGAATGGCGTATTGTATCACAGCCGTCTACAATACGAGCACGAAGAGTCTCTACATTTGGTACCGGGGTTGCGTAGACAAGAGCTTCCAAATGCCCCCATAAATGAAAGTCAAGAGGGTTGTGGTCAGGAGAGCGTGGAGACCATGGAATTGGTCCGCCTCTACCAATCCATTGGTCACCGATTCTGTTGTTGAGAAGCGTACGAACACTTCGACTGAAATGTGCAGGGGCTCCATCGTACATGAACCACATGTTGTGTCGTACTTGTAAAGGCACATGTTCTAGCAGCACAGGTAGAGTATCCCGTATGACTTCATGATAACGTGTTCCATTCAGCGTAGGTGGAAAAACATGGGGCCCAATCAAGACATCACCAACAATGCCTGCCCAAACGTTCACAGAAAATCTGTGTTGATGACGTGATTCCACAATTGCGTGCGGAGTTTCGTCAGCCCACACATGTTGATTGTGAAAATTTACAATTTGATCACGTTGGAATGAAGCCTCAACCGTAAAGAGAACATTTACACTGAAATGAGGATTGACACATTGTTGGATGAACCATTCGCAGAAGTGAACCCGTGGAGTCCAATCAGCTGCTGATAGTGCCTGCACACGCTGTACATGGTACGGAAACAACTGGTTCTCCCGTAGCACTCTCCATACAGTGACGTGGTCAACGTTACCTTGTGCAGCAGCAACTTCCCTGACGCTGACATTAGGGTTATCGTCAACTGCACGTAGAATTGCCTCGTCCATTGCAAGTGTCCTCGTCGTTCTAGGTCTTCCCCAGTCGCGAGTCATAGGCTGGTATGTTCCGTGCTCCCTAAGACGCCGATCAATTGCTTCGAACGTCTTCCTGTCGGGACACCTTCGTTCTGGAAATCTGTCTCGATACAAACGTACCGCGCCACGGCTATTGCCCCGTGCTAATCCATACATCAAATGGGCATCTGTCAACTCCGCATTTGTAACATTGCACTGACTGCAAAACCACGTTCGTGATGAACACTAACCTGTTGATGCTACGTACTGATGTGCTTGATGCTAGTACTGTAGAACAATGAGTCGCATGTCAACACAAGCACCGAAGTCAACATTACCTTCCTTCAATTGGGCCAACTGGCGGTGAATCGAGGAAGTACAGTACATACTGATGAAACTAAAACTAGCTCTAACATGGAAATTAAGCATTTCCGGACACGTGTCCACATAACATCTTTTCTTTCTTTGTGTGTGAGGAATGTTTCCTGAAAATTTGGCGGTACCTTTTTGTAACACCATATATATATATATATATATATATATATATATATATATATATATATATATATATATATATATATATATGGACAATAAGTGACGTCTGGGGATCGTTTAACGTAGTACACGTTATCGTGTCTACCCTGTTGCATACCAGGACAGGGGACTCAGAGACGTCTCTTGCCCTAAGCAAACGTTGACGAGGTACACATCTCATATGAAACTAACGTAGAACGGAAACGATACGATTCCGGACATGGGTTCCTATTCTAAATGTTCTGTGCTCACTACCTTCTACAATTCCTAGACGTTTGTAACGGGAATTTCCGGCCAACCTGTATGCTAGACATACGTATTGTACTCGACTATAGACCAATGGAAATGCCTTTATTAAATACGACACATTGTGAATTAAATTTTTACTTGAGTGTGTTGACGGTATCGCATAATTTAGGTCTGTGTTTTGCCTGGTCTAATTCCCCCCCCCCCCCCCCCCCCCCACCAGCTGCCGACTCGACAGTCACCTTTCAGTTTGCAGCTCAATTCGGCAAGACCATCGCCGTGTCATAACCCGAACATTTCACAATGAGCGTACGAGCGCGTGATCTTTTAAATTATGCGCACACGTACTAAACGACCAAGGTGCTGTGCAGAAGAGAGGATAGAGCTGTGTACGAGTAGTTGGGTGTGCAGCCAGCAGAGGTCCGTAGTTGGCCGCCGGCGCCGTGTTCCAGCCTCCCGGCGTCCATCGCGTGTGGATGCCGGGCGCGCCTGCCGACGCCGGCACGCGGCGGCTAATGTCGGCGACATTGTGGCCGCGGCGCGCGCCTGCCAGCCGCCACGCCGCTGCCCGCTACACGTCAGCCCCGACTCGCCAGCCGGGATACATCACCCGCCGGTATGCCCGACGCCCGCGCAAATTGATCGCGGCTAGCCCCCCCCCCCCCCCCCTCTCCTGGTTCCTGTCTGTCCGCTCCACGCAGCGCCGTAGTCGCTGGTGAGGGAGCCCAGTCGTAGCACGCGAAGATGCATTGAAAAATTTGTGAAAGGTATCTCAAAACAATCACAAATAGAAAAAGGTTTTTATTTATTTCTATTTGCGTCTTCCAATTGATCTGACGCTTCCTTCATCTTTTGTTACCCTGCGGTAATTTTTCACCTGCACAGTCTGTTTTCCGTATTCTTGCCTACCAGTGCTACTGTTTCACTCTAATGCTTTTTCCCACGCCAGCCGTTCCTGTTCGTCGTAGCAGACGTTCTAGTACCGTGTCCCTTCTTCTGATAAGTCGGCAATAAATCATTTCTTTTTAATCCTCCCTTACTTCACACTTTTTCTTACGTTCTAAAATTTTTTGAAAGTACCATATATCAAATGCTTCCAATCCTTTTCTAGACTTCCGATTGTCCCAACCAACATAGTCTGACCGTGCTGGACTTGTTATTGCCACGGAAAATACGTAACCCAGTTAGCTTTGGCGCGCTGCATACGATTATGTTCATTGCACATGAAAACGGTTATGGATAGCAGCTTACGCGTGGGACCTGAAGGTGACATTGCATGCTGTCGAAGCTGTTAGCATGTTTTAAAAAGAATGAACGACCTTGGATTCAAATACAGCCACTGGTTTTGTTATCATTGTTCAAATTGATTTTTATTTGGTCTCCTTTACTGCATTGTCAATGTACAGATTAACATCAGGGATAGGCAACAACCGTTTCATGTTCTTCGACTCATCGAACTGCAGCCTAGTTTCTGCACAAGCCATATACAACCTTTCGCTCCCTGTAATTTATCTGATGTTAAGGAAATTATTATTCTCCATTCTGCTACTCTTCATCACCACTGTCCTTGTCGTCTTTTGCTTAAACCATGTTCTGTATCAGATACGATATCTGTGTCCTTCAGTAGGTTCAAATGTCTCGAATGGCTCTGAGCACTATGGTACTTAACATCTGAGGCCATCAGTCCCATAGAACTTAGAACTACTTAAACCTAACTAACGTAAGGGCATCACACACATCCATGCCCGAGGCAGGATTCGAACCTGCGACCGTATTGGTCGCCCGCCTTCAGTAGGTCTCCAAATAGTTCCTTACATTGGGTTTGAAGAGCTATGTAGTCTTAGAACCTCCTTTCTACAACCTCTTCCTTTCGCACATCACCGAGCGAGGTGGCGCAGTGGTTAGCACACTCGACTCGCTTTCGGGAGGACGACGGTTCAATCCCGTCTCTGGCCATCCTGATTTAGGTTTTCCGTGACTTCCCTAAATCGCTTCAGGCAAATGCCGGGATGGTTCCTTTGAAAGGGCACGGCCGATTTCCTTCCCCATCCTTCCCTCACCCGAGCTTGCGCTCCGTCTCTAATGACCTCGTTGACGACGGGACGTTAAACACTAATCTCCTCCTCCTCTCCTTTCGCACATCAGTTTCCCTTCAGTAACCTCCTCCCTCTACCGTATTTTTAACATTACTTCAGATCTACGTTGGTAGTACGATAATGTTTGATATACTACTTCTTGACAATTGTGTGCCTATATATTCAATAAGAATGATGTGTAACCCGAGGTCTACAGACGTGATGACATTATAGCCGTACTTCATTAAGGATTATATTTTCGTGAGTTACTACCTCATGTTATTGTAACACTGACCTTCTTTTACCTGTGTGGGTAACTGTTGTACATTTGCATCCAGTGAAGGCTGTTGTGAATCCCGAGTTCTACATGTATACTCACATGATTCTTCTCATGATCAACTAATATCAGTTCCCTGTGATAATGTGTAACGTAAGCACGATTGAACTTTCGGATTATCATTCGTATGTCTTGCACCTACTCCGTTTACTTTTTACTTATATTTAGCCTGACTGCTCTGTGTAAATACTTTCATATTTTGATCACATGTTACCCACAAGCATGGGATAAATGGTCTAAGTCATTTAACAAGCCTGTCATTTAACAGAACTGGCATTTAAAGAGCTATACGGTTGTTAATCACTCTCCGTACAAACTGTCGTTAGTTATTCTATAAAATTAAGGTTTGTTATCGTTCCGCCTCTGTCAATAATAGGACGTATTTATAGTATGAATTCCATTGTTTCTCTGCTTATCACAGTATACATGATGTATGTATAGATTTCGCTGTTGGATGACTTCTTGTGTCCTTGTTATGTCAACACTGATAACGCTCACTGTAACTAGCTCTCGATGTATTTTTTTTAAAGATGTTCAATACAGATATCCCACTCAATTCTTTGCAGTAGATACAATATTTCTCTGACATCAAGTTACTTTATTACCGCCAGTGAATGTATCAAAGGCATCACCATCTGTGACAGTATCTTTGCTTGTTTCATATAGATGTTCCTCTATACTTTCTGTCACTGTAGTGTTAATCACTGTCGTACTGTGTTCCCATTGTAAACGCTTTATTTGACTATTGATTGTGGACTTTCATTATGATAACTTTGATGTTGTATGAGCTATGAGGAACATCAGATACGGCCTCACCTGATACACTCCTGGAAATGGAAAAAAGAACACATTGACACCGGTGTGTCAGACCCACCATACTTGCTCCGGACACTGCGAGAGGGCTGTACAAGCAATGATCACACGCACGGCACAGCGGACACACCAGGAACCGCGGTGTTGGCCGTCGAATGGCGCTAGCTGCGCAGCATTTGTGCACCGCCGCCGTCAGTGTCAGCCAGTTTGCCGTGGCATACGGAGCTCCATCGCAGTCTTTAACACTGGTAGCATGCCGCGACAGCGTGGACGTGAACCGTATGTGCAGTTGACGGACTTTGAGCGAGGGCGTATAGTGGGCATGCGGGAGGCCGGGTGGACGTACCGCCGAATTGCTCAACACGTGGGGCGTGAGGTCTCCACAGTACATCGATGTTGTCGCCAGTGGTCGGCGGAAGGTGCACGTGCCCGTCGACCTGGGACCGGACCGCAGCGACGCACGGATGCACGCCAAGACCGTAGGATCCTACGCAGTGCCGTAGGGGACCGCACCGCCACTTCCCAGCAAATTAGGGACACTGTTGCTCCTGGGGTATCGGCGAGGACCATTCGCAACCGTCTCCATGAAGCTGGGCTACGGTCCCGCACACCGTTAGGCCGTCTTCCGCTCACGCCCCAACATCGTGCAGCCCGCCTCCAGTGGTGTCGCGACAGGCGTGAATGGAGGGACGAATGGAGACGTGTCGTCTTCAGCGATGAGAGTCGCTTCTGCCTTGGTGCCAATGATGGTCGTATGCGTGTTTGGCGCCGTGCAGGTGAGCGCCACAATCAGGACTGCATACGACCGAGGCACACAGGGCCAACACCCGGCATCATGGTGTGGGGAGCGATCTTCTACACTGGCCGTACACCACTGGAGATCGTCGAGGAGACACTGAATAGTGCACGGTACATCCAAACCGTCATCGAACCCATCGTTCTACCATTCCTAGACCGGCAAGGGAACTTGCTGTTCCAACAGGACAATGCACGTCCGCATGTATCCCGTGCCACCCAACGTGCTCTAGAAGGTGTAAGTCAACTACCCTGGCCAGCAAGATCTCCGGATCTGTCCCCCATTGAGCATGTTTGGGACTGGATGAAGCGTCGTCTCACGCGGTCTGCACGTCCAGCACGATCGCTGGTCCAACTGAGGAGCCAGGTGGAAATGGCATGGCAAGCCGTTCCACAGGACTACATCCAGCATCTCTACGATCGTCTCCATGGGAGAATAGCAGCCTGCATTGCTGCGAAAGGTGGATATACACTGTACTAGTGCCGACATTGTGCATGCTCTGTTGCCTGTGTCTATGTGCCTGTGGTTCTGTCAGTGTGATCATGTGATGTATCTGACCCCAGGAATGTGTCAATAAAGTTTCCCCTTCCTGGGACAATGAATTCACGGTGTTCTTATTTCAATTTCCAGGAGTGTATGTTTTTCCCTTGTAGGCACATTTGCTTACGGTACACCCATATTTTTGTCATGTTATATTATTTTCATGTACATTATGTGTACTCAGTTTCGATGATGACAAACGTTCTGTGATGAGATGTATGACCGAAACCGATAGACTTCTAGGTTCATAATAAACAGCAGATGGTTAATAACTCATTTTTTACTTCCTGTGCCTTCAGTACTTCAGTGACGCACAACTATAGCGAGAGTGGTGGAAAACTGGGACCATGTCACATGTCATTCCTTCGTGACCTTAAGTTTTTGTAGATGTTTGTAGATCATTCGTCTGTCTTGCACTTTCTAAGGACTTTCAACATTGTGTCCTCCGGTACGTTTTCCCTTGTGACAGACAAAGAAAAAGTAACGGCTATAGATAAAATTTCCCATAATATCAGCACGTGTCCTGAGCTGCCCGGATAGCCCAGAGTGTTAAGACATCGCTTCCGCGATTCAGCCCCGGATCGATTTCTCTTGGTAGGTTGATGATGAAGCCGGTGTTAGATTACGTAGTACTGTGCTGGTACACAACTCCGGCCTTATTTACACGAGTTGCAAGTACTTAGAAAACGTTCGCACACTTTTACTTGGTTAACACTACACGCAGAAAGATTGGTGTTCACAGATTGCCGCGCGGGATTAGCCGAGCGGTCTTAGGCGCTGCAGTCATGGACTGTGAGGCTGATCCAGGCGGAGGTTCGAGTCCTCCCTCGAGCATGGGTGTGTGTTTTTGTCCTTAGGATAATTTAGGTTAAGTAGTGTGTAAGCTTAGGGACTGATGACCTTAGCAGTTAAGTCCCATAAGATTTCACATGCATTTCAACATTTGTTCACTTATTCCTCCACGAAGGGTAACTGGATGGCGACAAGAGGGGCATTCAGCCACTTCTTAAATTAACCATGCCAAATCCCATCGTAACTATGCCGTGCCCGTGTAAATGCCGGACAAAGGCAAAAAACAAGATGATACGAGGCAGTGTTCGGATCGACATCGGCAAATCCAACGCATCGTCCGTGCTTGTGGAGGACTAGTCTTTTATCGTCACCTGACTCAGACTAGGGTAACTGTTGCAAGCCACAAAGCCTGAGGAAACTGAGATACATGGCTGAAAACATATTAAAGACCAAACTGAACAAGTGCAGGTGACGTAAAATCAAATCACTACCAAATAATACACCTAGAAACTTCTTACAAAACCAACTCAATATCACAGTTCCAAATCAATTATAGGTCTGGAAAAGGACGTAAACAATTGCAGCAACTCACTGTAAAATTATGAACAGACTATCCAGGTGCAGTTCTGGGTCTTCCCCATGTGACGTGTTTACCACGACATCCTCAGGAACTATCTGATACACAAATATTATCAGCGTCGCTCTCTTCGTCGGTTTCCATATCACTGGAGTGGAGGGTAGTTGCCTGTGGCGCACCATATTCACTGGGGTGGACAACTTTTAATGATCATTTCTTTGTCTTGGCAGTCACTTATGAGATTGCAAATACACTCCTGGAAATGGAAAAAAGAACACATTGACACCGGTGTGTCAGACCCACCATACTTGCTCCGGACACTGCGAGAGGGCTGTACAAGCAATGATCACACGCACGGCACAGCGGACACACCAGGAACCGCGGTGTTGGCCGTCGAATGGCGCTAGCTGCGCAGCATTTGTGCACCGCCGCCGTCAGTGTCAGCCAGTTTGCCGTGGCATACGGAGCTCCATCGCAGTCTTTAACACTGGTAGCATGCCGCGACAGCGTGGACGTGAACCGTATGTGCAGTTGACGGACTTTGAGTGAGGGCGTATAGTGGGCATGCGGGAGGCCGGGTGGACGTACCGCCGAATTGCTCAACACGTGGGGCGTGAGGTCTCCACAGTACATCGATGTTGTCGCCAGTAGTCGGCGGAAGGTGCACGTGCCCGTCGACCTGGGACCGGACCGCAGCGACGCACGGATGCACGCCAAGACCGTAGGATCCTACGCAGTGCCGTAGGGGACCGCACCACCACTTCCCAGCAAATTAGGGACACTGTTGCTCCTGGGGTATCGGCGAGGACCATTCGCAACCGTCTCCATGAAGCTGGGCTACGGTCCCGCACACCGTTAGGCCGTCTTCCGCTCACGCCCCAACATTGTGCAGCCCGCCTCCAGTGGTGTCGCGACAGGCGTGAATGGCGGGACGAATGGAGACGTGTCGTCTTCAGCGATGAGAGTCGCTTCTGCCTTGGTGCCAATGATGGTCGTATGCGTGTTTGGCGCCGTGCAGGTGAGCGCCACAATCAGGACTGCATACGACCGAGGCACACAGGGCCAACACCCGGCATCATGGTGTGGGGAGCGATCTCCTACACTGGCCGTACACCACTGGTGATCGTCGAGGGGACACTGAATAGTGCACGGTACATCCAAACCGTCATCGAACACATCGTTCTACCATTCCTAGACCGCCAAGGAAACTTGCTGTTCCAACAGGACAATGCACGTCCGCATGTATCCCGTGCCACCCAACGTGCTCTAGAAGGTGTAAGTCAACTACCCTGGCCAGCAAGATCTCCGGATCTGTCCCCCATTGAGCATGTTTGGGACTGGATGAAGCGTCGTCTCACGCGGTCTGCACGTCCAGCACGAACGCTGGTCCAACTGAGGCGCCAGGTGGAAATGGCATGGCAAGCCGTTCCACAGGACTACATCCAGCATCTCTACGATCGTCTCCATGGGAGAATAGCAGCCTGCATTGCTGCGAAAGGTGGATATACACTGTACGAGTGCCGACATTGTGCATGCTCTGTTGCCTGTGTCTATGTGCCTGTGGTTCTGTCAGTGTGATCATGTGATGTATCTGACCCCAGGAATGTGTCAATAAAGTTTCCCCTTCCAGGGACAATGAATTCACGGTGTTCTTATTTCAATTTCCAGGAGTGTATATGCAGGACATAACAACAGTAGGGATTGCTGTAACGTATAAGCAACTAATATGTAACGTAGCTACAACAAATATGTAACGTTGCTAAAACAAATATGACCATGTTCGTATGTGAAACAGAACTCGATAAGCAACCTGAGCTATCAGTAAACGGAATCTAACCTGCATAAAACTGTGTGCATGTTGTATGAGTGTCAGAGTCGCTGTCCTTTAAACACTCAACAGATCATTAGATCGTTGTAGATATAACTCAAGAAGTCGCTCTTAACGGAACTAAATCGTCGGATGTAAAGTTAATATCAGGAGTACAACAGGGAAGTGGGACAGGACGGTTAAATGATCTAGTAGAAAGCGTCGGATGCTCTCTAATGCTATCCGCAGATGACGCAGTTGTTTATACCAAAGTAGCAACGTCAGAAGATAGTAGGCATTTGCAGAACGACTTACAGAGAACTGATGAATGATGCAGACTCTGCTAGTTAACACTGAACGTAAATAAATGTAACATATTGCGCTTACATAGGAAAAGAAATCCACTACTGAACAGAAACACTATTCATGACAAACAGCTGGAGACAGCGTATGTCGTAAAAATCTAGGCGTAGCTATCCTGAGCGACGTTAAGTGGAACGACCATATAAAACAGATAGTGGGAAAAGAAGGCAGCAGACTCAGATTCATCGGAGGAATCTTAAGGAAGTGTAATTCATCCACGAAAGAAGTGGCATATAAGGTGCTTGTTCGCCCGATTCTGCAGTATTGTTCATCTATCTGGGATCGCTATCTGGTAGTGCTGATAGAGGAGATAGAGAAGATCCAACGAAGAGCTGCGCGTTTCGTAACGGGATCGTTTAGCTGAGAGAGAGCGTTACAGAGATGCTAAACAAATTCCACTGGCAGACTTTACAAATGGTTCAAATCACTCTGAGCACTATGGGGCTTAACATCTGAGGCAATCAGTCCCCTGTAACTTAGAACTACTTAAATCGAACTACCTAAGGAAACCACACACATCCATGCCCGAGAAAGGATTAGAACCTGCGACCATAGCGGCTCAAATGGCTCTGAGCACTATGGGACTCAACATCTGAGGTCATCAGTCCCCTAGAACTTAGAACTACTTAAACCTAACTAACCTAAGGACATCACACACATCCATGCCCGAGGAAGGATTCGAACCTGCGACCGTAGTGGTCGCGTTGTTCCAGACTGAAGTGCCTAGAACCGCTCGGCCACACCGGCGGGGAAGACTTTACAAGAGAGACGTTGTGCATCACGGAGAGATTAACTGTTGAAATTTCAGGACAGCACTTTTCAAGAGGAGTCAAACAACATAATACTTCCCCCCACATACATCTCGCGTATTGATCACGAGGAGAAAATTCGAGAAATTAGAGCCAGTACAGAGACTTACCGACAATCATTCTTCCCACGCAATATTCGAGAGTGGAACATGGTTGGAGGGATCAGATAGTGGTGCCGAAAGTAACCCTCGCCACACACCATTAGGTGGCTTGCGGAGTATGATGTAGACGTAGATGTAGATCGTTTCATGAAAAACTTAAAACAACTGGATAAGCTACCTGACTGCGTATTTGAATATGAAAATCTACAGGAACAAATAAACCTGAAACAATGAATATGTAAGCTATCTGAATGTGTTTTTGAATTAGAATTTACAAGTGATACAGAATATGACTTGTGCAACGGAATTTACTGGATTAGCGTACATGACGTGATGCGGTTGTCAGTGTCTCTTTTTTGGCCCTAAATTTTGCACTCACCTCTTTAGATGACTGCCATTTTCCATGCAGCTACAGTGGCTAAAGCTTATTGTTACTAAGAATTAATTTAATAAAAAGGAGTTTACTTTGGACCTGTTAACTACTTAATAACTTGTGAGAAGGGATTTCATAAATTAAGTCTATTTAATATTTTAGAATCGTCATAACCCATAACCAATCATGGACAATTACAGTTACAATGACATAGATATAAGTAATTAGATGTGGAGAGTAATTATTATTATTTGGATGATAAGGAGGCTTCTTTAACTGACGAGCAAAACATGGGATTTTTGCAACCTCGGACTAACAATCACGAGCCTAACCCTGCAATTGCTTTTGCGCTATACTTGCGAATTTTACCTTGAATTTCATCTCCAAGCGTTGTTAAGCCATCTATATCTCTTCCGGCTATACAAATAAAACCAGGCCTTGAGTTTGGTAAGATCTGCCATCACCGACGTGAGGGCAGCGTGTCACATTTTCTGCCTCCGAGCTCTCGACTGACACTACTACTTCCACTCTCGCAGACAGCCCTCGTCTCACAACAAAGATTCGCGCTCCCATGTTTCGCCCTCAGATTGTTACTATCGATATATGAGTGCTTATGCAATGCAAATAAAAGCGCTAAGTTGTCCATATCGTTTTCAATGTAATGGAGAGTTCTGTCACGCTCCCTACTATGCACGCTCAGGTGGACTGATGGGAAACGCCAAATAAGCGGCCATTAACAGATGTCCACTGTAGTGGATGCTGTGCTCCGCAGGGTTAGGGATGGATCATTTTTCTGTCCAGTATACACTGTAATCTGCTGCTGAGTGGAAGTACACGAAATGTTGAAAACTGGACAAATTTCACTAATTGTGACACCGTTCAGGCACGTAGTGACGCGTTGTTCACATAGGGTGACATAAGATGCATGTTACGGCTTCCAAGTAGAGTAGCCCGAGACCAATACAACAACCTTTCGTCAGCCATAGTGCCAGTAGCGTAAGTGTCGTCATAACTGCCGGTCTGCTTCACGTCTGCTGTGCAGCGAGCTACGTTAATTTAAGTATTAACTGTATGTTTCTTACTTGTCACTTCTTCTTCCGTGTGTTTTTGCTTTTAGGAAGCTTTAATTGTCGAGTGCTAGTAATAGTGTTCCATAGATTTCGTGTTTGTTTTGAATACAGCCAGAGAGAGTCCCTTTAGTCAGCCATAGTGCCAGTAGTGTCAGTGTCGTCGTAACTGCCGTCTGCTTCACGTCTGCTGTGCAGCGAGCTACGTTAATTTTAGTATTAACTGCATTTTTCTTACTTGTCAGTTCTTCTTCCGTGTGTTTTTGCTTTAAGGAAGCTTTAATTGTCGAGTGCTAGTAATAGTGTTCCATAGATTTCGTGTTTGTTTTGAATACAGCCACAGAGAGTCCCTTTAGTCAGCCATAGTGTCAGTAGTGCTAGTGTTTGATTTCAATACAGTCCAGAGACAGGGAGTGCTATTTTCATTGTTTTCTACAAGAAGTGTCTGGCAACCACAGTTTAGTCAACTATCAGCCGCCTTTAGTGAATTAGCAGTCTAGTTAAAATTTGATTAACTCTCTACAGTAAATTGATTTCTTAGGATGAATAGGATATGGGACTGCTCTGTACGGACGCAGGAGGAGCTGGCCACTGTTCGCGAACAGCTGAACGTGTTGATGGCCGCGGTCAGCCGTCTTCAGGCTGCTACCTCGGAGTGTAGCGGGAGTGGGGAGTCTGGTGCGTCGCATGGTACACCCCAGGTGTTACATGCTTCACCCACTGTCCCTGCTGTCGAGACATCTTCGCGGGTACCGGGCGCGGTTCGGCCACCCTCTCCCCAATGGGAGTGGCGGGTTCAGCAGCGTTCGCGGCGCACGAGGCGGAGGGTCAATGTGGAAGCTGGCCGTGCGGCATCGTCCGCTCTGCCTGTGGGTGGACATGTGGCCCCTCCTTCAGCAAGGTCCGAGCAGGCACACGGGGGGAGGGGTTTATTAGCTATTGGGAGCTCCAACGTTAGGCGGGTGATGGAGCCCCTTAAGGAAGTAGCGGAAAGGTCGGAGATGAAGGCTAGTGTTCACTCTCTCTGCTTGTCGGGGGGTCTCATCCGAGATGTGGAGGAGGCACTGTCGGCGGCGATAGAGAGCACTGGGTGCACCCGACTGCAAATTGTTGCTCATGTCGGCATCAATGACTCCTGCCGTCTGGGTTCAGAGATCATCCTCAGTTCGTACAGGCGGTTGGCGGAATTGGTGAAGGCGGAAAGCCTCGCTCGCGGGGTGGAATCAGAGCTAACTATTTGTAGTATCGTCCCCAGAACCGATCGCGGTCCTCTGGTTTGGAGTCGAGTAGAAGGCTTAAACCAGAGGCTCATACGATCCTGCGGAGATCTGGGGTGCAAATTTCTCGACCTCCGCTATCGGGTGGAGAAATGTAGGGTCCCCCTGAATAGGTCAGGCGTGCACTACACGCCGGAAGCGGCTACAAGGATAGCGGAGTACGTGTGGAGTTCACATGTGGGTTTTTTAGGTTAGAGAAGTCCCTCCCTAGGCCCGACAAGACGCCTCCTGAGACGCGGCAAGGTAGGAGTAGGAGAAATGCAACAGGGAATAACAATATTAATGTGCTAATAGCAAACTGCAGGAGCGTCTACAGAAAGGTTCCAGAACTGCTCTCATTAATAAACGGTCACAATGCCCATATAGTACTAGGGACAGAAAGTTGGCTGAAACCAGACGTAAACAGTAATGAAGTCCTAAACTCAGATTGGAATGTATACCGCAGAGGCAGGCTGGACAGTGAAGGGGGAGGCGTGTGTATAGCGATAAGAAGTGAAATAATATCGAAGTAAATTGACGGAGATCCGAAATGTGAAATAATTTGGGTGAAGGTCACGGTTAAAGCAGGCTGAGACATGGTAATTGGATATCTCTATAGGCCCCCTGGCTCAGCAGCTGTTGTGGCTGAGCACCTGAAGGATAATTTGGAAAATATTTCGAGTAGATTTCCAAACCACGTTATAGTTCTGCGTGGAGATTTTAATATGCCGGATATAGCCTGAGAGACTCAAACGTTCATAACGGGTGGCAGGGACAAAGAATCCAGTGAAATTTTTTTAAGTGCTTTATCTGAAAACTACCTTGAGCAGTTAAACAGAGAACCGACTCGTGGCGGTAACATATTAGACCTTCTGGTGACGAACAGACCCGAACTATTTGAAACAGTTAACGCAGAACAGGGAATCAGCGATCATAAAGCGGCTACTGCATCGATGATTTCAGCCGTAAATAGATATATTAAAAGAGGTAGGTAGATTTTTCTGTTTAGCAAAAGTGACAAAAAGCATATTTCGGAGTACCTGACGGCTCAACACAAAAGTTATGTCTCAAGTACAGATAGTGTTGAGGATCAGTGGACAAAGTTCTAAACCATCGTACAATATGCGTTAAATGAGTATGTGCCAAGCAAGATCCCTAAGAGATGGAAAAGAGCCACCGTGGTACAACAACCGAGTTAGAAAACTGCTGCGGAAGCAAAGGTAACTTTACAGCAAACATAAACATAGCCAAAGCCTTGCAGACAAACAAAAATTACGCGAAGCGAAATGTAGTGTGAGGAGGGCTATGCGAGAGGCGTTCAATGAATTCGAAAGTAAAGTTCTATGTAATGACTTGGCAGAAAAGCCTAAGAGATTTTGGTCTTATGTCAACGCGGTAGGTGGATCAAAACAAAATGTCCAGACACTCTGTGACCAAAATGGTACTGAAACAGAGGATGACAGACTAAAGGCCGAAATACTAAATGTCTTTTTCCAAAGCTGTTTCACAGAGGAAGACTGCACTGTAGTTCCCTCTCTGGATTATCGCACAGTTGACAAAATGGTAGATATCGAAATAGACGACAGAGGAATAGAGAAACAATTAAAATCGCTCAAAAGGGGAAAGGCCGCTCGACCTGATGGAATACCAGTTCAATTTTACACAGAGTACGCGAAGGAACTTGCCCCCCTTCTTGCAGCGGTGTATCGTAGGTCTCTAGAAGAGCGTAGCGTTCCAAAGGATTGAAAAAGGGCACAGATCATCCCCGTTTTCAAGAAGGGACGTCGAACAGATGTGCAAAACTATAGATCTATATCTCTAACGTCGATCAGTTGTAGAGTTTTGGAACACGTATTATGTTCGAGTATAATGACTTTTCTGGAGACTAGAAACCTACTCTGTAGGAATCAGCGCTATTCGTCCACGAGACTCAGAGGGCCATAGACACGGGTTCACAGGTAGATGCCGTGTTTCTTGACTTCCGCAAGGAGTTCGATACAGTTCCCCACAGTCGTTTAATGAACAAAGTAAGAGCATATGGGCTGTCAGACCAATTGTGTGATTGGATTGAAGAGTTCCTAGATAACAGAATGCAGCATGTCATTCTCAATGGGGAGAAGTCTTCCGAAGTAAGAGTGATTTCAGGTGTGCCGCAGGGGAGTGTCGTAGGACCGTTGCTATTCACAGTATACATAAACGACCTTGTGGATGACATCGTAAGTTCACTGAGGCTTTTTGCGGATGATGCTGTGGTATATCGAGATGTTGGAACAATGGAAAATTGTACTGAAATGCAGGAGAATCTGCAACGAATTGACGCATGGTGCAGGGAATGGCAATTGAATCTCATTGTAGACGAGTGTAATGTGCTGCGAATACATAGAAAGTTAGATCCCTTATCATTTAGCTACAAAATAGCAGGTCAGGAACTGGAAGCAGTTAATTCCATAAATTATCTGGGAGTATGCATTAGGAGTGATTTAAAATGGCATGATCATATAAAGCTGATCGTTGGTAGAGCAGATGCCAGACTGAGATTCATTGGAAGAATCCTAAGGAAATTCAATTCGTAAACAAAGGGATTAGGTTACAATACGCTTGTTCGCCCACTCCTTGAATACTGCTCAGCATTGTGGAATCCGTATCAGATAGGGTTGATAGAAGAGATAGAGAAGATCCAACGGAGAGCAGCGCGCTTCGTTATAGGATCATTTAGTAATCGCGAAAGCGTTACGGAGATGATAGATAAACTTCAGTGGAAGACTCTGCAGCAGAGACGCTCAGTAGCTCGGTACGGGCTTTTATTTAAGATTCGAGAATACGTTCACCGAGGAGTCAAGCAGTATATTGCTCCCTCCTACGTATATCTCGCGAAGAGACCATGAGGATAAAATCAGAGAGATTAGAACCCACACAGAAGCATACCGACAAATCCTTCTTTCCACGAACAATACGAACTGGAATAGAAGGGAGAACCGATAGAGGTACTCAAGGTACCCTCCGCCACACACCGTCAGATGGCTTGCGGAGTATGGATGTAGATGTAAATGTAGAACCTATTGTTCGAACATATGCATGCGATTTTTCGCGTACAGATTGCAACTTATAATTGCGCAGGCTTCCGCGGCCAGAGTCAGTCGACATAAAAGGTTTTCTGGGTACGATAGAGCGTCATAATGTATAAAACTACTGCTGCTGGAGAAAAACCAACGTTTCGGCCACGGCTGCAGCGGCCTTCTTCTGGGTCTACTGGTGAAGACCCAGAAGAAGGCCGCTTCAACCGTGACCGAAATGTTGGTTTTTCACCAGCAACAGTAGTTTTATACATTATGACAAGGTACCACAGCCAAAAAACTTTTATACGGAAACAAAATTGGTCTTCCACAAGATTATACTGAATTCCATCTCATGAAGTGGGCTAAGGCCGCGAGGGGTAGCCGTGCTTTCTGAGGCGCCTTGTCAGGATTCGTGCGGCTCCCCACGTCGAATGTTCGTGTCCTTCCTCGGGCAAGGGTGTGTGCGTAGTCCTTAGCATAAGTTAGTTTAAATTAGATTAACTAGTGTGTACGGTTAGGGACCGATGACCTCAGCAGTTTGGCCCCATCAGACCTTACAACAAATTTCCAAAATTTTTTCCAAACCTTCAGGAACAAGAATTTTCGTGATACACATCCAGCCAACTTCTGGGGGTCGTGTGTGGCAGTTGAGTGGTCATGCGCGAGGATAGATTCCCAGATCTTTCGCTTTCTTGTAACCAGGTACTGACCCAGTGTCCGTAAGTGTAGCTCATCTACGAGGTAGAAGGCTTACAATTGTGCAACCCGTTCTTCAGTACTACTCGAATGTCTGTGATCTCCATCAGATCGGAATAAAGGAAGACATCGACGCAATTTAGAGGTGTGATACTAGATTTGTTACCGATAGGTTCGATCAGCACGTATTGAGGTAATTCTCCGTGAATTCGAATGGGAATCTCTTGAGGTGAGATGTTCTATTTGTGAAATACATTGGGACTATAACGATGTATAGTCACCAACGTAAATCTCACGTAAGGGCCATGCGAAGACGGTACTAAGAGAATTCAGGGATCGCATGGAAGAATACACTCACACATTTTTCCTTAGCCTTATTAGCAGGTAGAATAGGAAAGGGAATGACAAGATGTGGGACATGGTACGCTGTGAAACGCACATTTTGGTGGATTGCAAAGTATAAGCACGGGATACATCTGGTTAAGTCATTTGCAACAACAGCTTGCCAACCTATGGCCTACTCTCACGATTCAGATTGATACCCTATTTCTTTACTGCACTTACCTACTTTGCGAGAATCCCTCTTTAGGCTATATTTTCATTAACAACTACACATGATATCACCTTTGTTTTCAAACTGGTAAATTTGATGTTCTGTAGTGGGCGTTTTATTTCATGTGTCAACAAGTATATTCGTTTTAAAGGAATAAATTCCCCTGACAGCTACATTACATTAATAAATCCAATTTAGATCTTTTTCGATTTCGTAATTGGAGGTTCCACCGTCAGATTCTGCCTGCTGCATCAGAGAAAGCAATTATTGAGGGCACGTCTGAGGTTCCCAGTTAGAAAAAAAGACGTGCTGGTGCGAATGCAGCCTTATCAGGTAATTTATGATTGCCAGTGTCTCGGCAATGCAGGACCAGATGTAAGAGACACAGAAAATGTGCTGTCCAGGGCAACAGTCGAAGACCCTCAGTGTTACAGTAAGTCCAGACAGCAGTAGTGACACGCTGACTTGCGTTATCTTGTTGAAGTATAGGTCATGGAGTCTTAGAGGACAGAGTACAGCCATCAGCCTTGACACATCATAAATGTAAACCATGCTGTCCAAATTACCGGCTATGCGAACCAGAGATGATCGTATTGTGTACCGAATGACACCCCATACCATTACATCGTTTGGATTCGGCCTCACGTGCTAGTAGACGCTCCTCCTTTTAGATGACATACAACACGATCTTCTCACAAACGCCGAACATTCAGATGCAATTTCTGAAAGAGAAACTGGCGGCTTAATCTTGCCCTGAACACATAATTTTGTTAACATTACTGCTATGTACATTCTGACGTAGTACTTAAAAGGTAACACTTCGCATATCCAAATATGTAGCACACTTCAGGCTAGTTTGAAACCTCTTGTATGGTGCCTCCATGGTGTTGGAATTTCGGTGGCCATCGACGTAAAAAAATGGTTCAAATGGCTCTGAGCACTATGGGACTTAACATCGGAGGTCATCAGTCCCCTAGAACTTAGAACTACTTAAACCTAACTAACCTAAGGACATCACACACACCCATGACCGAGGCAGGATTCGAACCTGCGACCGTAGCGGTTGAGCGGTTCCAGACTGAAGCGCCTAGAACCGCCCGGCCACTCCGGCCGGCCCAGAGACGTAGATGAGTAATCGGAGTTAACTGTGAATAAGGGTACACATCGGACCAGCCAAGAGAGAAATGCATACTACACCGTGCTTTCATAAAGACTCTTGATATTGAATGACTTTTCCTGACTCCTCACTCTCTGCACTGTTGGAAAGCCCCAGAAACAGATGCTGCACATCCAATCGTGGGGCAGATGTGGCTGCTCTGGCCGGTAGAAGTGACACATTACTGTCCACGTCATCACATAATGGTGTCAGCATTAGTGACGCTGTTACAGCACGTAATGGTGCTTTCGCGTTCTTTTCCACTGAGAGTAAAGTACGAGTTTTTAGGCCGAAGTTGGAGGAGGGGGAGAGAAGTTGGAAGAACGGGGCTAAGGCTGGGGATCTTGGAGGAAAACAATTGTTGGTGAGTTTGCAGCTTTGTGGTGTGGCTGACCGACTAGTGACCCATGTGCGCCCGTGGCATCAGTTTCGTAGCGCCCGCGGTTTTCGCTTCGCCCCTGTGTCAATGCCCTCGAGCACGTGTACGTCAGTACTCGCAGCCGCAGCTGTAGACGCTTCGTGCTCTTTTTGAGGCAGCCTCTCCGCGCAGTATTGTGCTTAAAGGCACTGAGTGCTTCAAAGGCGTCGACGCCTTGTTCCGACACTGCCTACTGCTTCCAGCAAAATTGAAAGCCTGTGGCGTTAATTTTCTGGCACCATTAAAGGCGTCACGCAGAAACTTACGTCGTCACTTGCAGCAGAGTCTGTGCTTAATAAAACGTCTGTAGCGAGCTTAATTAGATTTTCTGACGCTCGAGATGTTAAGAAAGGAGCATTGCCCCCATAATCTAGCTTTAAAAATCAGACAACATGCTAAATGACGGAGAAAACTGCGGATTACCCTTCAGTGTTAATTATATTACGGGCATGTGGCAAGGATATTCAGAAGTTTTTTTTATTTTTTTGGTATCAGACTTCTGACTACTTTAATGCAGGACACCACAAATTCAGTTCCTGCGCCAACCTCAGAGTAGCACTTGGTTTCTTCGTTATTTGATGGATGTATACCAATCTCTGCCTTCCACCACAGCTATTACGCTGTACAGCTTTCTATATTATCGTGGAAGTTATACCTTAACGTCTTATCTTCCCTTTCAGTATTTGGCGCAACGCCAGAACTGCCACCTGGTGGCCTTTCCTGAATTTAAACTGATCGTCATCTAACACATCCTGAATTTTCTCTTCCATTCGTCTTTACAATATTCTTATCAGCTACTTGGATGTATGACCTGTTAAGCTAATTGTACGACGGTTCTTGTGGAAGATATTTTTCCGATGTCGTATCTCAAAACTTCTAGAAACTAACTAGAACAGTTGTTTGGTAGCCAGTTCCCCTAATGATTTTAGAAATTCGGAAGAATGTTATCTGCACCTTCAGTTTTATTTGATCGCAAGTGTTACAAAGCCCTCTTAAACTACAACTCTACTGTTGCATCTCCTGTGTCCTTGAGATCGACTACCATTTCTTCTATAATGTCATCAGACAGCTTCTCCCGCTCGTTTAGAGCTCAAAAGTGAGCAGTTCCATCTCTCTGCTTATTCATCAGCGCCTAAAATTTGCCTCACTACTCTCTCTCTCTCTCTCTCTCTCTCTCTCTCTCTCTCTCTCTCTCTCCCTCCTGATGTTGAGGCTCCTACTTTTATTTTTACCAATATTTTCTTGACTTTTCTGTATTCTAAATCAGTCCTTTCAACAGCGATTTGGTTTCCGTTTCTTTCACATTTTTACTGCAGCCATTTCGTCGTGGAATCCCTGTAATTCCTAAATACTAGTAATTCATTCACAACTGACTCTGATTATTGTATTTATTCCTTTATTTAGAGTATTTCTGGTATTTCTACTTTCGTCGGACTGCTGAAGTATTTTTTCTGTTACCCAAGGTGTCTTAGAAGTTCCCTTCATTGTATCTGTATTTGTCTGTCCACTTTCGGCGATTGCCTTTTTAGTCATGTCGATTCCTCATAATGTACATTTCCTATTGCGGTATTCATTATCGAAGTATTTACAGCCGTAGAGAACTCATGATTCCTCAGTAATACACTATCCTACTTCTTTCCACATTGATTCTTCAAGAGAATTGTCTTAAACTTTAGCATAGTCTGTATCGTTACCATATAGTGATCTGAGTCTATGTCAGATACTGGGTAGGCCTCACAATCTAATAGCTTATTTTAGTATGTGTTTCTGATCATGAAGTAATCCAGCTGAAATCTTACCGTATTTGCAAGTACAGTACTTCTTCTTGTTCTTACACTAGCTGATATTTGTTGTTGAACTTAATTAGTCTTTCTTCTCTCTCCGCCGTACTACGAACCTAATATTCTCATGCAACAACTTTTTCTATTCCTTCCCCTACTTCCGATTTCCAGTCACCCGTAATTACTAGATTACGATCTCTCTTTTCTTACTGAATCACATGTTCAATGACCTCATATACACTCCTGGGAATTGAAATAAGAACACCGTGAATTCATTGTCCCAGGAAGGGGAAACTTTATTGACACATTCCTGGGGTCAGATACATCACATGATCACACTGACAGAACCACAGGCACATAGACACAGGCAACAGAGCATGCACAATTTCGGCACTAGTACAGTGTATATCCACCTTTCGCAGCAATGCAGGCTGCTATTCTCCCATGGAGACGATCGTAGAGATGCTGGATGTAGTCCTGTGGAACGGCTTGCCATGCCATTTCCACCTGGCGCCTCAGTTGGACCAGCGTTCGTGCTGGACGTGCAGACCGCGTGGGACGACGCTTAATCCAGTCCCAAACATGGTCAAGGGGGGACAGATCCGGAGATCTTGCTGGCCAGGGTAGTTGACTTACACCTTCTAGAGCACGTTGGGTGGCACGGGATACATGCGGACGTGCATTGTCCTGTTGGAACAGCAAGTTCCCTTGCCGGTCTAGGAATGGTAGAACGATGGGTTCGATGACGGTTTGGATGTACCGTGCCCTATTCAGTGTCCCCTCGACGATCACCAGTGGTGTACGGCCAGTGTAGGAGATCGCTCCCCACACCATGATGCCGGGTGTTGGCCCTGTGTGCCTCGGTCGTATGCAGTCCTGATTGTGGCGCTCACCTGCACGGCGCCAAACACGCATACGACCATCATTGGCACCAAGGCAGAAGCGACTCTCATCGCTGAAGACGACACGTCTCCATTCGTCCCTCCATTCACGCCTGTTGCGACACCACTGGAGGCGGGCTGCACGATGTTGGGGCGTGAGCGGAAGACGGCCTAACGGTGTGCGGGACCGGAGCCCAGCTTCATGGAGACGGTTGCGAATGGTCCTCGCCGATACCCCAGGAGCAACAGTGTCCCTAATTTGCTGGGAAGTGGCGGTGCGGTCCCCTACGGCACTGCGTAGGATCCTACGGTCTTGGCGTGCATCCGTGCGTCGCTGCGGTCCGGTCCCAGGTCGACGGGCACGTGCACCTTCCGCCGACCACTGGCGACAACATCGATGTACTGTGGAGACCTCACGCCCCACGTGTTGAGCAATTCGGCGGTACGTCCACCCGGCCTCCCGCATGCCCACTATACGCCCTCGCTCAAAGTCCGTCAACTGCACATACGGTTCACGTCCACGCTGTCGCGGCATGCTACCAGTGTTAAAGACTGCGATGGAGCTCCGTATGCCACGGCAAACTGGCTGACACTGACGGCGGCGGTGCACAAATGCTGCGCAGCTAGCGCCATTCGACGGCCAACACCGCGGTTCCTGGTGTGTCCGCTGTGCCGTGTGTGTGATCATTGCTTGTACAGCCCTCTCGCAGTGTCCGGAGCAAGTACGGTGGGTCTGACACACCGGTGTCAATGTGTTCTTTTTTCCATTTCCAGGAGTGTATTTTCCCTATCTCTTCACCCGTCGCTTGTGATGCAGGCATGTATACCTGAAGTATTGTCGGTGTTGGTTTGCTGTCGATTCGAACGAGAAGTCTCCTGTGTCCACCGTATCTTATTATTGATGATATTTTCTGCTCCACTTACCGCATTTACGGTTTTCTGTTGACGTGAACCTATACTCATTTGACAAGAAGTTCTTATCTTCCTTCCATTTCATGTCATCAGTCGTCACCGTATCTATTCCGAGTCTTTCGCGTTCTCGTATCAGATTTTACAGCCTTATTAACAAACTCTGACTACTGCAAGATTTGGCCCCAGCTTCACATGGTTTAACTATCCGCATAATTATAGAACTATTCTCAATAAACTCAGTTCTGTCTTCTTTTGCACACTCTCATAATTTATCCACTGACTGTATGTACGATGATCAGAGGGTTAGTTACTTTTAGATGAATTCTGCCAACTGTTAAATAATTAAAGCCAAATACACAAATAAATAATTGTAATTTTGGATGATGTATGTACAATGTGTCTGAATGGTTTTTAATTTGATTCTGCAAACCTTACTAAATTTCCTTTTTTCCTGTTCAGCATGCACATGCATGAATAGCTTACACTCAGCCGTTACCTGCAGTACTCTTATATCATTAAGTTATTATGAAACTAAGGACCGGAGAACGAAACAGAACATTGTAGTTCTTGCTTGCTTTACGCTACAAGACGTTATACGTAAAGATGTTTTCATTTTATTACGAATTCCTGCCGCTGAGTAACCTACCTAAGGGGCCATCTACACATAAAGAGCTATGGTGTAACATTAGAAATTTTCCACACGACTGCCATATTCATGTCGTAGTTTATTGGCACCTCCTACTAAGAAATAGTCCTGCCTGGCTACAAATAGTTTTACCACCTTTTAACATACCTCCAGGCAATTCTAGCATCTGCACGGAACGCACATTTGAACTAAAGTTTACTTTTAGTAACTATAGAAATAATGATAATGATTAAGTGGTGATATTTATTAATGTCTAACAATAAGCAGGCAGATAAAGTACGCAATTTAGAAACAACAAAAAGAATGGGCGTAGGAAAGCTTTAAGACAAGACGGGAAAGGTTATTGGAATATTTGTTACGGTATCCAGGAAGCTGGAAGGAGCGCTAGACGAGAAAAATGACAGGAATAGGCAAGAAGTAATCTACGCAAAATACAATATGGTGAACGTTGAATGTAGTAGTTCTTCAGAGACGAATAGATTTGCACAAGATAGGAACAAATAATGGACACCATCAGGGCACTCCTTCGACTGAAGGTTTTAAAGGATTAAAGTAGAAATAGGGATCCTACGGATTTCTCGCTTATTATAACTAGAACACCACAGTAGTCTGCTGTATCAAACGCCTTCCTGCAAGACACTGTTACATGCTCTGGCTGATCCTTAGCACTCAGCTTTTGTTGCGTCTTTCCTTATAAAATTTCAATAGAGTTTTATGTTCTTTCGTCCTCAATTCATTTCACATTACTGCATCAAAGGAGTCGATGCTTTCAACTGTGTCATCCCGGACATCACTGTATCGTCACGATATATTTATTTCTGATATATTGTAGTCGTAGGACTACATATCAACTAGAAAGATGAAACTACAGAAATCTCAAAAATAAAAACGAATTAAAGTCATATCCTGTGTGGCGTCTCCAAATGTCAGAATGAATACCATACAATTTTGCTAAGTGAGGACAAACTGCAGGAAACGATCCCCAAGAGGTTAGGGAGCGGAAAAGATCATCTGGAAATTTAACGGATTTCTTTCCGTATACATGTGTATCACCACACACGTTCCTTTATTCAGAGACTACTGCCACTTTCTACACCATACAGATATTGTGTCTAAGTCATTTTGCAATTGGTTTCGATCTTCTGATTGCTATACTAGACGATAAATTGCAGGATCACCTGCAAACAACATAAGAGGGCTGCTCAGATTGTCTGCTACGTTGTTTATATAGATCAGGAAGAGCAGGGGGCCTATAACACTTCCTTAGGGAACGCCAGTTATTACTTCCGTTTTACTCGATGACTTTCTGTCAGTTACTACGAACTGTGAACTTTCTGATATGAGCTCACGAATCCAGTCGTACAACTGAGGCTATACACTGTAGGCAGGCAATTTGGTTAGAAGTCTCTGGTGAGGAACGGCGTCAAAAGCCTTCTGGAAATCTAAATTATAGAATTTACCTCCCCTGTTGATAGCAGTCATTATTTCGTGAGGGTAAAGAACAAGTCGGATTTTAATAGAACGGCGTTCCCTAAATCCGTGCTGACTGTCAATAAATCGTTTTCTTTCGAGGTAATCCATAATGTTCGAACACATTATTATGATCCACTTTTTCTGTTGATTCGTTATGTAAATAGTTAACGTCACAGTTTGTACACTGAAGAGCCAAAGAAAGGGGTACATCTACCTAATATAGTGTAGGAACCCCGCGAGAACGCAGAAGTACCGCAACACGACGGGGCATGGACTCAACTAATGTCTAAAGTAGTGCTGGAGGGAATTGACACTATGAATCCTGCAATACTGTCTATAAATCCGTAAGAGTAGGAAGGGGCAGTGATCTCTTCTGAACGGCACGTTGCAAATCATCCTAGATATGCTCAATAATGCTTATGTCTGGGGAGTTTGTTAGGCAGCGGTAGATTTGAAACTGAGAAGAGTGTTCCTGGAGCCACTCGGTAGCAATTATGGACATGTGGGGTGTCACATTATCCTGCTGAAATTGCCCATGTCTGTCGGAATGCACAATGGACTTGAATGGATGCATGTGACCAGACAGGATGCTTACATATGTGTCACCTGCCAGAGTCGTATCACTTTAACTGCACATACCCCACACCATTATGGAGCCTTCATCAGCTTGAACAGTTCCCTGCTCTCATGCAGGGTCCATGGAGTCTCCATATCCGTACACGTCCATCTACTCCATACAATTTTAAACGAGACTCGTCCGCCCAGGCAACTTGCTTCCACTCATGAACAGTCCAGTGCCGGTGTTGACTGGCCTAAGCGAGGCGTGAAGCTTTGTGTCATGCAGTCATCTAGGGTACACGAGTGGGCCTTCGGCTCCGAAAGCCCACATCGATAATGGTTCGCTTAATGGTTTGCACAGCAACGGCTTTGCCGCAGTGGCTACACCTGTTCCTGTGAGATCACCGAAGTTAAGCGCTGTCGGGCGTGGTCGGCACTTGGATGGGTGACCGTCCGGAACGCTATGCGCTGTTGCCATTTTTTGGGGTGCACTCAGCCTCGTGATGCCAATTGAGGAGCTAATCGACCGAATAGTAGCGGCTTCGGTCAAGAATACCATCTTACGACCGGGAGAGCGGTGTGCTGACCACACGCCCCTCCTATCCGCTTCCTCCTCCGAGGATGCCACGGCGGTCGGATCATCCCGGTAGGCCACTGGTGGCCTGAAGACGGAGTGCTTTTTAATAGTTCGCGCGCTGACACGTCTTGACGGCCCGGCATTGAAATCGGCATCAATTTGCCAAAGTGTTGCAGTTCTATCACGTTGAACTATTCTCTTCAGTCGTCGTTGGTCCCGTTCGGGCAGGATCTTATCACTGCCGCAGTGATGTCGGAGATTTGATGTTTTACCAGATTCCTGATATTCACGTTACACTCTTGAAATGGTCGTGCTGGAAAATCCTTCTACTTCATCGCTACCTCGGAGATGCTGTCCCATCGCTCGTGCACCGACTGTAACACCACGTTCAAACTTACTTAAATCTAGATAATCTGTTATTGCAGCCAGACAACTGCGCCAGACACTTGTTGTCTTACAAAGGCATTGCCTACCTCAGCGCCATATTCTTCCTGTTTACATTTCTCTGTATTTGAATACGCATGCCTGTAACTTTTTCTTCGTCGCTTCAGTTTAGTTTCATAGTTCTACAACTGAGCAAACCCATTGTCTGTAATGATCTTAGTCTCAAGTAGACGCCGGGACCTAGCCTCAGGGCGTTCCATTTTGGCACGCGTAGCCAGATGAGTCGAGTGTGGGCTGTCGTTTCTGTGAGGCCCGGCACGTGACCGGATGCGGCGCTTGTGCAGGGCATGGGGCAGATTACGGCAAGTGTTTGATGAGCCTCATGGCCTTGAGTGGCTCAACGCGGGACACCGGTCCTCTGCTCGCTGTTCCCCATTCGTCCAGGCTCGTCCCAGCACGTCATCTGCACTTTCTTTTAGTGTAACAAGAAACGATCGTTGCCATATTTTTATCTCTCTGAGATATTACCTTCTGATATTTTACTGGAGTGTTTCATAATTACCGTAGTCACCTGAAAACAGTGAAACCTTCCCGTCTCCTCTATATCTCTTTTGTTATGCAACCGTCCCTTCTACAATATCCTATGAAACCTTCTCTTAGGACTTCTATCTCTTACTTAATAATAACAAATGAAATCTTCCCTTTGAAATTAATTCTATTTCTCAGTCTTCGCATAAAAATTTTAATGCTGCTTATTAAAAGTGTTTTTTGGTTGTGTCGTCGTCGTGACCCTCAGTCGTTACCTGCAATAACCCAGCACTGTTCCTTACCTTTTTTTACTGCTACCGGATCGCCATCTGACTGCTACATCGAACTGCGACATGAATATACTTACTCTGTTTTACTGTATTGTATTAGGTGCTGGTAGGCTGTCATAATAAGTGGTTGTATTTATTACTAAAGCTGACATTCTTTAATAGCAAAGCTACGTTATTCTTTAATTAATTTGACTGAAGTTACGTAATTCATTGTTGAACTTTTTCTTGACAACAATAAAATTTTGCAAGGTTTTGCGTTGATGGTTTTTGGGATGGGTTATAATTAGTAATCCAATATTGCTGGCAAAAATTAATTATATTCTGAATGAAATGTTTTTACAAACGTTCAAATGGGACTTACTTTTTACGATAATCTTTCAACTAGCATTGCGCAAACATACCTTCAGTAGTCTTGAGTTTCTCAAAAAAATAATTCAATAATATTAGTTCTTCTTATGATAATAGTTAGCTGTTGTCTCTGTACATCCGTTTATAATCTCTTGTAAATCATAGCTGGTGGCTGGCAGGCACACCGCTCCTCTCAACCTCTCGCTTCAGACCTGCTACTGACTCGTTTCACTTTTCGCTACTACTGACTTCCTACGAACACTAAAGTGCGGTCTTTCCCGCCAACAATGCTTTCTGGTGCAGACAATCACTGCTACCATTACGAAATGTATCCATACGCGGTATCTCCCGCCCTTTTTAAAATTATATCAATGTGCGGTCTCTCCTGCCAACAATACTTTGGTGCAGACATTCCCTGCTACCACAATTATTTCCAACATGACAAATTTTAATTATTCCCACTTAATCCTATTAATAAAATATAAACATCTTTCATAAATTGTGGTTTGACAATAGGCAATACACGTCCTACAACAGATTATTTGGCACTTATTCGTCGTAATTTTATTTCTTGAAAGTTAACGGTATTCAACCACTAGACATAAATTGTTCGGTTGAATACTTCTGATACTTGCCGTCAAATTAGGCTTCAGTAATTTTAATCCATTATCATCATCATCGTCTTCAAGAAATAGGTTTTTTTGCCTGTTCCGCCTGAGAATTCTCCACTCCAGTTAAAGGACGTCTATGTTTCTCTTTCCTATTGGGCTATATAGTACTACAGCTATAGCTATCCTGCATTGGACAAGATAATTCCAGTACAGCCTTTATTTTTTCAGTTATAGTTGTAATGGG
The DNA here is from genome assembly GCF_023864275.1 of Schistocerca cancellata. NCBI lineage: Eukaryota > Metazoa > Arthropoda > Insecta > Orthoptera > Acrididae > Schistocerca > Schistocerca cancellata. The sequence goes on along the minus strand of NC_064632.1, from coordinate 215,630,168 downwards.
TTCGACATTAAGATTTATCTGTGTTTATGGTACAGAAATGAGTAATCCGCTACAATACGGAGAAATTTCATCTCTGATGATTCGATCTGTCGTAATTGACCTGATGTTAGAGTCCAATAGCCGCTACACACAAAAGTAAAGTCAAGGCCATTGCTTTGTGATGTTTCGTTAATGTTTCTTTCCGTAATTTATGTTACAGTGTACGTCGTTTGGTTCCATAGAATTGTGTCAGTCTGTTCAATTTTAGCTTCGTATCATCTGACATGGAAAATTTAAAATTGCCCTCCAAATGTTTGAACTCTTACTTGTTAAATTATTTTGTCCATTTCAAACAATTATGGTTCCAATGGCCTGTAAGACTTAAAATGCCATCAGTTTTGTTTTATATGTGATATTCTCATTTCCTACTTGATACTTTAATAAAAACAAGAAATAAAATACCTGCTAAGACACTGCAATCGTTATGAACATTATTGAATAATGCTCCATATGTTGCTTAATGATCTTTTACTTTATTTCTTGGCTCCGAAATTTTAAAATCTGTGACTATTGACTGTGATAGCCTGAATGTGTTACTTAAGATGTAATAAACGGAAGAAAAATTCATAGAAATCTGTTATTTCGTAAGTCATGTACTAGTAATACTTCCCACGCGTATTCCCTAGATGGTGATTAATACGAACGAGTACAAATTGTGGTTTGAGCAGCAGTGGTGTGTGGGAATTCAGCTTTCGAGTTTTCAATAAAATTGTGCGTACGTGTCCCATAGAATTCTATGCCCACAAGCGACAATATAATTTTAAAATATATTGTTTCGGAAATCATACGTAAATGAGAGTGCTAGAGTTCCATAATCTTCTTACGTTTTAATGTGTAATACCTACAACTATGCTTAGAAATAAATTTTCCTCTCGGGCAATTCAATCGATGAGCTCTACAGAATTCTATCGTAATACTGAATGACAGTCATGAACATTTATCTTCGTACGAATTGATGACAAAGTATCGATAACTATGCAAGCTCAAATACGTGTGAAACAGTAGTGTGTCTAACAAAATGCTTGTTCATTGTAATAGGAATCACTTTTCTCAAATTTTTTTATATTTCATACACAGTTTAATTTGACGGAACCTGAAGAAAAAGAATATTAATTATCGCCTTCACAGAGCTATCCCTGATCGTGGAACGAAATACAAGATTTTCGTATATTAAAAAACGGAAATTGTTAATTTGGAAACATTTGATTTGTACCACGAAATAAAATTGCCCTAAAACAGATGTAAAAAGCCAACTTACTGGAAAAGCTGTTACAGCACTCGTCAAATACTAAGTTTGCGATGAAGGGTTGATTAGATATCACAACTGAGTAAGTAGCAGAACAATATAAATTAATGATATAGCATATTTCATCCTACTTTGAACATCCTTTGTACGAAGAATCTTACTGTAAACTTTACACCTAGGACGCATATCGGGTAGGCTCAACATCTGTGGTCCATAAACGAGAAACTCTGACAATACGTAGATACAATTAAGTCTGTGAGGAACTGCAATAGTAAGTATATAAATCAGTTATCTTTCAATTAACTTTTTATCACTTCACATCAAGGTGGTCATGATTTGTGGATAAATGAACTACCGCTTTTTCTGTTAGTAAGCTTACTATGTCCACACCTATTTCATTCCCGGAAATCCATCTTTCTCGTGGACGTGGGACTGCTGCTGCTGATGTAACTAAAGAAAAGGAATAACCATAGCCGTATCATACAGGAAATTTATTTCAAACAACTAGATTCGGCGCAACACTTATATTCAGGTCTACCATAAACCAGAAGTTTACTTTGATTCCTCCGGCCACGTATCATAGAAACCATGTAATACTAGTTGTCGTGAATTGCATACATCATGAGTGTACACTCTGTAACGTGTATGCCAGACAGTGGTGAAAACACGTTGTGGATGTATGATGTATGAAATCCATGGAAACTAGTTTATTTGGGTTCTACGATACCCGGGCCAACGTATAAAAGCACCCTTTTTGTTTATAGTGAACCTGAAGACGGCATAAGTGTTGCACCGAATCTAGTACTTCGAAATAAATTTCTTTGATAATACAGTTGTGTTGGTCCGTTGTCTTTATTTAAGCGTATTTCATGTCACAAATGGTGAAGCCGTGAATGACTGGATCAAGACGACGTCCCAGACCACGCCCAGTCTTCCACAAATGTCAGCAGAGAAGGCAGCCCTCGTGATCGTGTTGGCCAAAGAGGTTGACGAAGCAGTTGGAGAACGCCTCGGGTAATGTCCGTGTATGCACAGTCATTGGAGGCTTTCCGCTGGAAAATACCTTGATTATGGAAACATGGTGTAAGGCAGGGATGGATACTTTTTACCCATTATCGTTCAGTCTATATATCCAAGAAGCAATGAAAGAAATGAAATGAAACTTGAAGAGTGGGATTAAACTTCTGGGCGGAGGAAATCCGTGATAACTTTCGCAGATGGCGTTGCTCTCCTCAGCGAAATTTCAGAGAAATTGTAGGACCTGTTGAATGGAATGAAAAGTCTATTGAATGTAGAATATTGATTGAGAGTAAACCGAAGGGAAACGAAACTAACGAGGAGGAGCAGAAATGAGACTTATATAGCTTAATATAGAAATGAGACTTATATAGCTTAATATAGAAATACATGAGCATAAGTGACGTTACGAGATTCTACTACGTTGGATGCCAAATAATAGATGATGGCCGAAGCAGGGAAGACATAATAGCAGACTTGCATTGCCAAGGAGAGAAAGAAGGTGGAAAGAAGTCTAATAGGAGTAGTATAAAGTACCCTGAGAATGAACGTTTGGATTACAGCAGTGTATGACTGTGAATCGTGTACAATGGGAAAACCGGAACAGAAAAGAATCGAAGCGTCTGAGATGTGGTTCTGTAGAAGGACAGTATAGAAGAATGTTGGAAATGAGAAGGACTGATATGAAATAGGGAAGTTCTCCACAGAATAATGGAACATATGGAATACTCTAACAAAAGGAAGGGGTGGGTTGATATAATTATCACGGTACTAAAAGAAGATTGTAGAAGATAACACATGTAGGGTATACAGAGATTGGACATGGAACTGCTAATTGTGGACGTAGGCCGCAAGTGCTACTCTGAGATGAAGAGGTTTTAATAAGAGCAGATTTAGTGTTGGGGTGCATGAAACTAGTCAAGAGACTTAGGACTCAAAAAGAGGAAGAAATGATTATCTGTAGGTATGTTGGATAAATTATTATTTTTTCAGTTAAAATAATTTTTTGACTGCTTCGGCTGCACCCTAAACAGCTTACTACACAGATTATGTATTTTGGCTACGTAGACCTGTTGTAGGAACGTAGTAAAATGTAAATGTCGTGTGGTTAGGGCCTCCCATCGGGTAGAGTCTTTCGATTTGACGCAACTTCCGTGAGTTGCGCATCGATGGGGATGAAATGAAGATCATTAGGACAATACAACTCCTATTCCCTGAGCGGAGAGTATCTCCAACCCAACCAGGAATCGAACCCGCGCCCTTAGGATTGATATTCTGTCGCGCTGACCACTCAGCTACCGGGGCGGACTAGGAACATAGTGAAAAAGAAATGTAAGTTTCAGGCATGTGAGCCTATACCATTGGCAATCACAGACAGAAATCTACAAGATGCTGACTACAGATCTAATTCAAACAATATTTCTCACACATCAGTAGGTCCGATATGCACGACTGACAATAAAAAGACACCCATTCAGTGAAGAGCGCGTGAAAGGTTTGCATTAAACCTAGCAACTGTTAGGCTGAAGTTTGGATTTCACGTTTTAAGTATATCAATGTAATTGTTGGAGCTGAAAGTAAAATGATAGCCAAAGCTGAAAATATTATTCAGCAGTGAATTTGTATATAACATTTACTAGATAAAGCTTGATTCTTAAATGTATACTGAGATTACCGTAATGCCATAAGTCTGTGAAGACAATATGCTTAACTACGCGAACAGCGCAGCAGAAAGCCGACATACACCATTCTAAGATGAAATTTTTTAATAATGGAATCCAAAGGCATCATGTTTTAATTTTATAATATACAGACAGCGCCTATTGGTTTTTTATTGCCTAGGATATCAGTAACAATAAACTTAGATATTGACAAGAAAGAAAACACAGATTAACGTTTCAAGATTCGTGTTTTCTCTAATATAATTTCCAAAGATATTTTCAAAGTTTCTGTGTCCAAGGTCACAGCAAGTTTCACAGCCTCCAAGATATTATTGGCCCCGACTCTATAAAATTCCTGACGCAATGAAAATTATTGCCGCGGCCTCAGAATCACCTGCGACCAGTTTTCCAATCATGACAACTTTCTAACGCTCGATTCTGATTGCCATTTAGTTGACATGCTTCATACAGGTATCTTTACGTCCCCTTTTGTTATTTTGGTCTCTCTGGCGTTCCCTCCCCTGATTAGATCTATGTTTTTTTCTGAATTCTATATACCGAAATTTCGTTCTTCGATGGTCACTTTGACGATTAATGGATGCTGTGAAGAACACCTCTAACTAGTTACTCTGCAGTTATTATAAGAAAACGTTTTTAAATGAACTTAGCCGATTATCATTGCGAACCTAACGCTACTGCAGCCTATGAGAAGTATAATAATTTACAAAATCTTTGTAACATACCTGCTAAACATACCTGCTAAACAGCAACTGTGTAAATCCTAAGAAATTTTGGTCTTATGTCAAAGCGGTAGGTGGATCAAAACAAAATGTCCAGACACTCTGTGACCAAAATGGTACTGAAACAGAGGATGACAGACTAAAGGCCGAAATACTAAATGTCTTTTTCCAAAGCTGTTTCACAGAGGAAGACTGCACTGTAGTTCCTTCTCTAGATTGTCGCACAGATGACAAAATGGTAGATATCGAAATAGACGACAGAGGGATAGAGAAACAATTAAAATCGCTCAAAAGAGGAAAGGCCTCTGGACCTGATGGGATACCAGATCAATTTTACACAGAGTACGCGAAGGAACTTGGCCCCCTTCGTGCAGCGGTGTACCGTAGGTCTCTAGAAGAGCGTAGCGTTCCAAAAGATTGGAAAAGGGCACAGGTCATCCCCGTTTTCAAGAAGGGACGTCGAACAGATGTGCAGAACTATAGACCTATATCTCTAACGTCGATCAGTTGTAGAATTTTGGAACACGTATTGTGTTCGAGTATAATGACTTTTCTGGAGACTAGAAATCTACTCTGTAGGAATCAGCATGGGTTTCGAAAAAGACGGTCATGTGAAACCCAGCTCTCGCTATTCGTCCACGAGACTCAGAGGGCCATAGACACGGGTTCACAGGTAGATGCCGTGTTTCTTGACTTCCGCAAGGCGTTCGATACAGTTCCCCACAGTCGTTTATTCAACAAAGTAAGAGCATATGGACTATCAGACCAATTGTGTGATTGGATTGAGGAATTCCTAGATAACAGGACGCAGCATGTTATTCTCAATGGAGAGAAGTCTTCCGAAGTAAGAGTAATTTCAGGTGTGCCGCAGGGGAGTGTCATAGGACCGTTGCTATTCACAATATACATAAATGACCTGGTGGATGACATCGGAAGTTCACTGAGGCTTTTTGCAGATGATGCTGTGGTGTATCGAGAGGTTGTAACAACGGAAAATTGTACTGAAATGCAGGAGGATCTGCAGCGAATTGACGCATGGTGCTGGGAATGGCAACTGAATCTCAATGTAGACAAGTGTAATGTGCTGCGAATACACAGAAAGATGGATCCTTTATCATTTAGCTACAAAATAGCAGGTCAGAAACTGGAAGCAGTTAATACCATAAATTATCTGGGAGTACGCATTAGGAGTGATTTAAAATGGAATGATCATATAGTGGTGATTGTCGGTAAAGCAGATGCCAGACTGAGATTCATTGGAAGAATCCTAAGGAAATGCAATCCGAAAACAAAGGAAGTAGGTTACAGTACGCTTGTTCGCCCACTGCTTGAATACTGCTCAGCAGTGTGGGATCCGTACCAGATAGGGTTGATACAAGACATAGAGAAGATCCAACGGAGAGCAGCGCGCTTCGTTACTGGATCATTTAGTAATCGCGAAAGCGTTACGGAGATGATAGATAAACTCCAGTGGAAGACTCTGCAGGAGAGACGCTCAGTAGCTCGGTACGGGCTTTTGTCAAAGTTTCGAGAACATACCTTCACCGAAGAGTCAAGCAGTATATTGCTCCCTCCTACGTATATCTCGCGAAGAGACCATGAGGATAAAATCAGAGAGATTAGAGCCCACACAGAGGCATACCGACAATCCTTCTTTCCACGAACAATACGAGACTGGAATAGAAGGGAGAACCGATAGAGGTACTCAAGGTACCCTCTGCCACACACCGTCAGGTGGCTTGCGGAGTATGGATGTAGATGTAGATGTAGAAATCTGAAGAGGTTGAAAATCAGCAAAAGAGTTATTAGCCCTTCACCTAGGTTTCGATATTTGTAAAAATATCTTCGTCGGAGGTAGTGGGCCCAAGAAATGTATACAGCTAGTTACAAAATGATTTTTAAAAACGTAATAAAACATTAATAGAAAAATATTTGTGAGGTAACCGTACTCACTTCTTACATCACATGATGCGATGAAGCCGAGCGGCTTTTGTCATAAACAAAACTGAGAAAACAAGAATTACCGCAAGCCACTGCTTTATATAGCACCCAAATTACACATATCGTGCTTCAGTGCTCACTAGTTAAGAGCCACAGGCAGAGGCTTTTGTCAACATAAAATTGTAATAGGCGTCACAGAATAAAATACTAGCGTACGTTACGTGTACCTTATGCCAGAGACTATGTGGAGATGCTACAAGAATACAGGCTCAAGCGACCAGGAAAAAATGGGTTGCAGAGGAAGCTAAATACGAGGATTGCCTAGAAAATAATCCACCCCATTTTTTTTCTTTAGCATTCCTTTATTGAACATAATGGGAATTACACACATGAAGAAATGGTGTTTTATCTACACATCCCATTCTTCCACTTAATCTCCATCCCGTTCTATGGCCTTCCTCCAGCCCGAAACAAGGGCTTGTATGCCCTGTCGGTACCAATCCTTGCCCTGCTTGTGGAGCTAGTAATTCACTGTGTGAATCACCTCCTCATAGTCCTCAAAATGTGTTCCACGATCGTCCTTTAATGGCCCAAACAAGTGGAAGTCCGAGGGGGCTGTGTCAAGTATGACAGTTGTGGATGGTTTCTACCACAGCTGCAAATCGTGGAGCTCCGCCGAATCGCCTTCTGATGACCTCACCATTCGTGCCCAGCGACTAACTGTACTTCTGTCGACAGAAGATGTTCCATAGACTTGGCACCAGCGTTTGTGATTATTACTCACAGTTTCTTCCTCTGTAGTGAGAAATTCAATGACACCACTTTGCTTATAATGTACATCAGCTACAGACGCCATTTTGAAGTATTCTGCAGCTACGGTATGTGTCGGAAGTTACGGAAACGTGGCGTACTCATTCAGGACACTTCAAATAATACATAGGTAACATTTCACACTTACAACTTTTTTTCCGGCTGAGAAATAATATGCGGTGGGTAACTTTCTGGGCACCCTCGTACATGCGCGTAAGAACTGCGTCTTGTTTGTGTTTAATACCAGCATTTTATATTAAAGTAAGCATGAAATATCCTCTACAAGATTATTAAAAATATAATAGATTTACAAGTATACAATACGTATAAAATTACCAATACATTTGCTGTCAGAGTAATACAGACAATAAATTAAGCGTGTAGAAGGTAGAGTTGAGCTAACAAAAGATCAGTGCTAAAAATGCACGGGGAAAGAAGAGCAAATGTTATTTAAAGAATGTCACTCCATTAAAAAAAAAAAAAAAAAAACTTCAAATTAACACTATGGAAACTCAAGCGATCAGAAAAAAGTGAAGGTAGTGGGCCCTATATACAGGGTGTTACAAAAAGGTACGGCCAAACTTTCAGGAAACATTCCTCACACACAAATAAAGAAAAGATGTTATGTGGACATGTGCCCGGAAACGCTTAATTTCCATGTTAGAGCTCATTTTAGTTTCGTCAGTACGTACTGTACTTCCTCGATTCACCGCCATGATTTCATACGGGATACTCTACCTGTGCTGCTAGAACATGTGCCTTTACAAGTACGACACAACATTGGTTCATGCACGATGGAGCTCCTGCACATTTCAGTCGAAGTGTTCGTATGCTTCTCAACAACAGATTCGGTGACCGATGGATTGGTAGAGGCGGACCAATTCCATGGCCTCCACACTCTCCTGACCTCAACCCTCTTGACTTTCATTTATGAGGGCATTTGAAAGCTCTTGTCTACGCAATCCCAGTACCAAATGTAGAGACTCTTCGTGCTCGTATTGTGGACGGCTGTGATACAATACGCCATTCTCCAGGACTGCATCAGCATGATCCTTCGACGGAGGGTGGATGCATGTATCCTCGCTAACGGAGGACATTTTGAACATTTCCTGTAACAAAGTGAAGTCACGCTGGTACATTCTGTTGCTGTGTGTTTCCATTCCATGATTAATGTGATTTGAAGAGAAGTAATAAAACGAGCTCTAACATGGAAAGTAAGCGTTTCCAGACACATGTCCACATAACATCTTTTCTTTATTTGTGTGTGAGGAATGTTTCCTGAAAGTTTGGCCGTACCTTTTCGTAACACCCTGTATATGGACGTAAGCATTGCGTCTTTCTGGTGTTAATTAGCATAAGTTAACATTAAATCAGTAGAGAATATCGTATAGAAGGTCAGTAACAAATGCAACAATTTTAGAGGTGTACATTAAATATGAAGTCTGCAATACATTTATGTAGCAAAGTGATATTGAACGTAGTTTTAGTATCCAGAAGACAGCACTTACAAATCTTACTTCTGTTACCAAAAACGTGAAGGGCATACTAAATGGATAAAGTAATATCACAACATAAAGAAGAGAATCTTCTGTTAAACTGAACCAACATCATTTCCGGAATATCAGCTTTAGTAAAATGTGTTGATAAGGCCACGAAAAATAAAACCCAGTGATATGAAATGTGAGGATCCCAACAGTAGAGAAAAAAATTTTTTGAGAGGAACGGCACATTCACCGACATTAGCGGAGACCAGTATACACGTATTATGTGACTGTGAGCAGTGATTTAAATCCATCAAGAAATTACTTACTCGCGAGTTGCAACTGATCGTTCAAAATGTTACCATCTCCCTCACCAAGTCTCATATTCTTCTAATAAATTCAATTTCCGGCCTTTTATTTCCTTACGAAAAACCACGATTTCTTCTATTTCCCTCGGACAATGATGTGAAATAATTAAATGTTCAGCAAATAAAGAATTAAGCACATTTCCCCCTTTCTTACCGCAACAGGTGGTCCTTATATCTGGCTTCAGCTCTACCGGTCTATCCAATATAATACCAAGGGCAATCTTTACAAATGATTTCATAGAAGCCTGTATTTGTGAAAGGATGTTAAACAGTTTTTAATGTACGTACTAAATTTTTCTTCAAGCTGCTGTTCGTAGATAAAGTAACTTTACAACCGTATGTTCTAGTAACAAGACGGCTATTCCTGTGGGACACACGTTAATGTAGAATTCTGTTGTTCAACACAACCAAGACGGAATTCGTAAGTGCATGTATTTAGCGCCCTCTGCAACACAATTTTTCCAGGTCGCTTCAGTCAGTATATTTGTAGTAGTTGACCTTAGTCTCTGGCATAAGGTACACGTAACTTATGCAAATATTTTATCCTGTGAGTCTATTACAGTTTTATGTCGACAAGATCCTCTACCCGTGGGCATATACTAGTGAGCACTGAAGTACAGTATGTGTAATTTGGCTACTATCTAACGCCTTGGTTTGCGATAATTCTTGTTTTGTCAATTCTGTTAATGACAAGAGCCGCTCGGCTTCATCTGATCTAATGTACCATCATGTGATATTTTTCTGTTAATATATTATTATGTTCGTAAAACTAATTTTGTAACTGGTTATATATATTTTTAAAGTTCATTACTTCTGAAGAAGATATTTTTACAAATATCGAAACCTTGGTCAAGGGCTGATAAACCTTTATTTGCAACTGGTTGGCTGATTTTTCAACCTATTCATGTCAAGGTTGTCATTGATTTACAATATGTCGCGCTTTCATAAATAATCATAAATTTGTGGACGTTAAGTATGCATAATGAACGAGAACAAAATTTGCACACCTGGAATAAGGAAAAGAAGCTTAATGTTTCGGAAGAACTGGAAATCCGCTCTTAAAAGCAACTGATGAAACAGTAAATGAAAAATTGTAATATAATAGTTATAGCTGTTTCAACTATTTTACAGATATATTTCAGAAGAGCAGATGAAAGGAGTAAAATAGTTTACACAATGAAAAACATATATGACTTACAGAATCAACAGTAAATTGTAATCTTTGCAGCGGTTTGTTAGCTTGAACATCAGTGTCATTTTTTCTTTTAGGTAAGAGAGGTAAGTGAACTTATTCATGTAATTAAAGTGACTACTGTTTTATATTCAATGTATATTCAATCGCTCATTACATTAAAACCCCTTATAGTAAAGAAATATTCCGTCAGCTTCACTAAGTTATATTCTGAATGTAAGTTAGAAGACTTTTAAAATGTATAATAGATTTCCTGGCGGATAATTGCAACACCACGATATCGATGTAATGAAACTGAAGGTTTGTTACTAAATAGATTTGTAGGAAATTAGATTTTTATTCAAATTTAAAATGAGGAATTTGAGAGAAAATACTTATTTTTGATTGAATGTCCTTTTTGTATAACTATATTACCGAGTTTTATAATTCATAAAATAAATTTGACATTCTTGACGGTATAGTAGAAACAGCAGCCATAAAGATGTAACCAACATGTGTATGTAAAAACCGGAATTCGTGAATTTGGAAAAAATAGAAAAAACTGTATCTATACGTAAAAGTGTTTCTTGTCCAATGAAAATAGTATTGCAATAAATAGATTTAAACTTCCAAAAATAATAAGGTGCCCGGTAGGAGCGTTTAATATTAGAAAATTTTTTGAGGGACTAGCGTTGTCTTGGTGAGTGTAGTTCGGTGTTACCAATCCGCCAGCATATGCGAATTACACTATAGTTTAAAAAAAATGGTTCCATAAATGGAAGAATTAATGAAATAATTAGTTAGGAAACCTAGGATAATGAAGTATTTGTTGCTGAATTCAATCTGAGGGAAAGAATAAACTGCAGAATATATTTTGGCAGCAAGGCTGTTTCGTCTGAAATAATATTTTAGACAAGACAGTTTTAATTCCCACTGTGACATTTCGTTAAGTACAGAAAAACCTTCTACTTACTGAGTAAAACTGCACTCCCGTCAATATTTTACTTGAGAGAAAGTGAAATGGGAAGTAAGACAGAGCCAACAATAAACAAGAAATTGAACAAAGATCGCTGTATGTTATAGGACACGTTGAGCTATGTCCCATCAAATAATCGCAGAAGATGAACGTGCAGCTCTATACCGAAACAGGTTTTCAGTCAATATAAGAAGGGAGAAGAAAATTTAATTTATGATTATTTTTGTAACAGGTACAAAGATAATAAATTGTTGGAAGAACTGAATAAAGCTGTTGTCCCTCCCACCCTCATTCTCTAGAATATACACACAATATCTTAAATACGATGTGTAGCAATAAACGTTTTGTAATTCAAAACAGATTTTGTTCAACATCGCAGTAAGATTTGTTTTTATATAGAAATAAGAAGTGCAATCCTTATCCAGTCAAGCTGATACAGAACAAAATAAAACAAAAATAAAGGCACAGTTTACCATCAATCATTCGTTGAAACCTTTATTGGACTGATTGAAACTGAGTACAACTAACTGTAGCCGTCTGGGCTAAAGTGTGTACTTCCATTATGAATACTGAAAAGGAATGATGGCGTCGTGATAGTTGAATGAGTGAGAAGCAGAACAATTTGTAATACCAGTTACACCTGAAAATGAGTACAGCGTTGCAAGGAACTGCGGTTAAAATATCTGATCAGAAATACGTTCTGTAGATAAGTTGACAGTACCTACTTACACAGCTGATAAAACAATAACCTGAACAGTTAAGGTTTACCACAGAACTTACTACTGTATACAATACTCATACAGAATCATTCTTGATAGGTTATATAGTATTTCATTTTTTTCTTCCGACTGTCGGAAATGCAACATTTTTGATGTTTTTCCATTACTTCACTAGTTTTGTAACAGCAGTTACATTTCGCCGGTGCTGTTTCTATGTCACACCGCATTCGCTGCTCAACAGAAATGTTATTTCGGCAAGTATTAGGCGTAAAGAGGATAAGTAAAACGACAAAACCTCTCTAGCGGCAAATACTTTCGTAGTACACTCCAAGAACAATTCCAGCGTAACGACATCTCCTAGATAGTGAATCGCTGTCAACATAATCTCTTGAGGTTTTTTCTCTTCGGTTCCGTTTCACGCCGCTTCACGTTTCTTGTGACTTATTGATGACGAAGTGTTGACATACACTCCTGGAAATGGAAAAAAGAACACATTGACACCGGTGTGTCAGACCCACCATACTTGCTCCGGACACTGCGAGAGGGCTGTACAAGCAATGATCACACGCACGGCACAGCGGACACACCAGGAACCGCGGTGTTGGCCGTCGAATGGCGCTAGCTGCGCAGCATTTGTGCACCGCCGCCGTCAGTGTCAGCCAGTTTGCCGTGGCATACGGAGCTCCATCGCAGTCTTTAACACTGGTAGCATGCCGCGACAGCGTGGACGTGAACCGTATGTGCAGTTGACGGACTTTGAGCGAGGGCGTATAGTGGGCATGCGGGAGGCCGGGTGGACGTACCGCCGAATTGCTCAACACGGGGGACGTGAGGTCTCCACAGTACATCGATGTTGTCGCCAGTGGTCGGCGGAAGGTGCACGTGCCCGTCGACCTGGAACCGGACCGCAGCGACGCACGGATGCACGCCAAGACCGTAGGATCCTACGCAGTGCCGTAGGGGACCGCACCGCCACTTCCCAGCAAATTAGGGACACGGTTGCTCCTGGGGTATCGGCGAGGACCATTCGCAACCGTCTCCATGAAGCTGGGCTACGGTCCCGCACACCGTTAGGCCGTCTTCCGCTCACGCCCCAACATCGTGCAGCCCGCCTCCAGTGGTGTCGCGACAGGCGTGAATGGAGGGACGAATGGAGACGTGTCGTCTTCAGCGATGAGAGTCGCTTCTGCCTTGGTGCCAATGATGGTCGTATGCGTGTTTGGCGCCGTGCAGGTGAGCGCCACAATCAGGACTGCATACGACCGAGGCACACAGGGCCAACACCCAGCATCATGGTGTGGGGAGCGATCTCCTACACTGGCCGTACACCACTGGTGATCGTCGAGGGGACACTGAATAGTGCACGGTACATCCAAACCGTCATCGAACCCATCGTTCTACCATTCCTAGACCGGCAAGGGAACTTGCTGTTTCAACAGGACAATGCACGTCCGCATGTATCTCGTGCCACCCAACGTGCTCTAGAAGGTGTAAGTCAACTACCCTGGCCAGCAAGATCTCCGGATCTGTCCCCCATTGAGCATGTTTGGGACTGGATGAAGCGTCGTCTCACGCGGTCTGCACGTCCAGCACGAACGCTGGTCCAACTGAGGCGCCAGGTGGAAATGGCATGGCAAGCCGTTCCACAGGACTACATCCAGCATCTCTACGATCGTCTCCATGGGAGAATAGCAGCCTGCATTGCTGCGAGAGGTGGATATACACTGTACTAGTGCCGACATTGTGCATGCTCTGTTGCCTGTGTCTATGTGCCTGTGGTTCTGTCAGTGTGATCATGTGATGTATCTGACCCCAGGAATGTGTCAATAAAGTTTCCCCTTCCTGGGACAATGAATTCACGGTGTTCTTATTTCAATTTCCAGGAGTGTATTTCTGAAATATTGGACAACTTCAAGTCTACCCGGTGGAATCTGTCTTAAATGACAGACCCTTCCATTTTCAGCATTGTGGAACTATTTTCCATTCTTCAGAAAATCAGTTTAATGTTTCTCAAGTGTAACCTGATTTCGACGTGCTCCAAAGGAAATCAGTGCCGCGAAATTGCGAGGTTTGCGGACGACGACACCCCAGTTGCCTGTCTTGCACCATTCCTGACAGGTGAAGGTCTGGCCGTAATTACGGCTTGTAACACCGGAGGTGCTGCCAGGCGAGAAACTGCCGACCCCCACAATTCTTGTTTAAATTAAAAGAGGAATTCTGCACCCCTTTGCAAGTTGCTGAGTGTACAGCAAAACCTCGCCATTTCAGCCTTTTTTTCAGAGGTAAAACAGACGTGTTAATTTATAAAAAGGGAAAAATTACGTTTTTTTTTTTTTTTGATGATATGGTTCGTCGCTTCAACTAAATGAGAGCCTGTTAGTTCTGTGGCACACTCATTTCTCTCCTTTTTTTTCGATTCGTCTGCAGTGGTCTGTAATACATGTTTTGTTTGGGTACATGTATCGGAAAACTGTAAAATCCGGCATTTTATGAAATTTCTTGGCAATATATAGATTACAAAAAAAATCATTAGGCAGGGTATCAAATACCTCGACTAGGAATTTAATAGAATGCCGGTTACGTTTAAGGTCAGGTATGAATGAAAGATCATTTAATTATTTTTACAGTTACAAGACTCCTGGAAATTTTTGTTGTACCAGTTACAGTGCAGATAGGTTGGAATTCATTTGTGTCAGAGTGACACTTTCTCTAAAATGGGGGCAGCGCGTGATGAAAATGAAAACATCTTGTATGATGATTGTAAAAACACATTGAAATAAAGATTTTATAGGGTATTACAGATAATGAGAAGTAATTCTTCTAGAAAGGAAATAATGAGGACGAACAGGCTAAGATTGTGGGAAAGAAGCAGGCTCATCCTAACTGGGTCATGAAGAAGTACAATGTAATAAAGTTCCGTGGAAAACAGAAACTGATGCTACCACCAAATGAAATACGTGGTGCAATAAAATTTTGCTTACCAGATACTGAGTTGTTTAACATACCCTGTGAGATCCATTCTTCGATTGGTCATTGTGGGCGATACAGGATAGATTCATTAATGTAACTCGTCGTGACAAAGAACATTTCATACAAAACTTTGAACCCTGTCAGCAGAAGCAAAGAGGGTACAGAAAATGTAGTAAATCAATGATTTTTCTGAATTTAACTATCGATGCCAAGGTGGCGTATCAGACTCTTCCACATCGTGAATATAAGTTCACTCTAGTACATTATGATCGCTTGACGATGTTTGTTGTACTTTAAGCCTTCAAACCAAAGACAGGTGAGGAAATAGCGTATCACTTGACTAAGATATCCAAGCTTTTTTTTTTCATAGAATATATGGATTTCTTGTTTGAACCGGGTATTTTATCGTAATTTTATATTTTGGCTGTGTCCATTTCGTGTATTATTTATAAAATCGCTAGACGTTTTGTGAATTTCATGGGAGAAGCAAAGCACTTGGAAGAGCAGTTGAACGGAATGGACAGCGTATTGAAAGAAGGATGTAACATGAACATCAACAAAAGAAAAACAAGGATAGTGGAATGTAAGCGAATTAAGTCAGGTGATGCTGAGTGAATTAGATTAGGAAATGTGACACTTAAAGTAGTAAAGGAGTTTTGCTATTTGGGGAGCAAAATAACTGATGGTGGTCGAAGTAGAGAGGATGTAAAATGTAGATTGGCAATGACAAGGAAAGCGTTTCTGAAGAAAATAAATTTGTTAACATCGTGTATAGATTTAAGTGTCAGGAAGTCGTTTCTGAAAGTATTTGTATTGGGTGTAGCCATGTATGAAGTGAAAAATGGACGATAAATAGTTTGCACAAGAAGAGAATAGAAGCTTTCGAAATGTGGTGCTACAGAAGAATGCTAAGGATTAGATGGGTAGATCACATTACTAATGAGGAGGAGTTTGTGGCACAACTTGACTAGAAGAAGGGATCGGTTGGTAGGGCATGTTCTGAGGCATCAAGGGATCACCAATTTAGTATTTTAGGACAGCATGGAGGATAAAAATTGTAGAGGGGGACCAAGAGGTGAATACACTAAGCAGATTCAGAGGGACGTAGTTTGCAGTGGGTACTGGGAGATGAAGAAGCTTGCACAAGATGGAGTAGCACAGAGAGCTGCATCAAATCAGTCTCAGGACTGAAGACCACAGCAACAACAACAACAAGAAGTGAGAAGTGTTAAACCTGAATTAAACACCATGTCAAAAATTC
The DNA here is from genome assembly GCF_023864275.1 of Schistocerca cancellata. NCBI lineage: Eukaryota > Metazoa > Arthropoda > Insecta > Orthoptera > Acrididae > Schistocerca > Schistocerca cancellata. The sequence goes on along the minus strand of NC_064632.1, from coordinate 215,613,768 downwards.
TTAACATTCTATATATTGCCTACGCATTCTATACATTTCCTTGATATCGCACTAAGCTCGTTTTATTGTTGTTAAAAAAATGAAAAAACTGTAATACAGTAACATATCATTAAGTTATTGTATACATAAACAATATATTACAGGCAATAGAAGGTGTTTCATACATGAAAAGAAGCGAAATTCATATGTGATGTAACGGACTATAAATTAATTTCATATAAGGGCAATATCGGCAAAAATACAGAAGCAACCAAAGAATGAAGGAAAACATAAAAAAAATTACGGAAAAATAGCATTTATCATTTCAGTGAAGTCGTGCGATATTTTTTTTCTAACAGTTGTATGCGTGTGGCAGAGAGGCTCCAGGCAGTAGTCAGTGTCTGAATGGATTGTCTGAACAGCAGGAATATACAGTCAGACGAAACCGTAGTACTGATGTGATGTACAGCTGGCGCCGGCTTTGCTACACCATATTTGATGTACCTCTCACATGGCCAGATTTAGCACTTTGACCAGTGTCGTTCCACCCGCAGAGTATTTAAGGGTAGCACAACCTGACTTTAGAAGAGCGAAGTCGAAGCTCAACTGGATTTCAAGTGAGGAGTCAGTGGGTCAACTTCCGGGGCTCTTGCAACTGTAAACTAACGCCATTAAGACTTCGATACAAAGCGATTATTAGTCAGGATTGAGCCTAACGTGAATGATCTTCAAAAGAGACAATTACTGCATATACTTTATTCAGTAATGATACTGCTTGTGGCAACGACGGGAATACCACCTGCCAAGGTCCCAGCCGCCTGGTGCAAGTCATTTTGGTTGACGCCTTTTCGGTGACTTGCGTATGAATGAGGACTGAGCCGTGACGAGCTGGCGCCAGTGTTATTTTGTTCGTGTATCGTTGAGATCGATTGTGGTTGAAGAAAGCTATCTTTGCTTTTCGTGTTTCTTACTTTTGCGACATCGCAGGCGAAGCGAGTTGGTTGTTAGCCCTCAACGGGTAACCCTAGAAATCTCGTGACATTCGCGGGGAGACGAATGTCAACGGCTGCCGAACGAGCGTGATGACCGTTATATGTTGTGGCGTGAAATTGGTTGGGCGTTTTACCGACATGGGCAGCTTGGAGATACAAGTTCTGTGACTTCACAGGGAACAAAATTTGAAGGGAAGCCGTGAAGCTGTGGAACCCTTTCCCTTATATTGTGTACCTGATAGGGAGCAAGTCGTCGCAATTGTTTGTTCACCGACGCACTCAGAGATTTTAAACTTTATTGTTATGGTGAGACTTTCGTTGTCGAATCGGTGTGGAATAGTTCAGTTGGCCTAGTACATGGTGGCCGTTATTTGAAAATCTTCTGAGAAGTTTTACTAGTGCTTTGTGTCTCTTGCAATCAAATCATTTTATGTTGCTGTTTGTAAGGCCTGCACTCTATTAATACAGTTGTCCATGTGTAAGTGAGTCAAAGGTACTGCCGAGTGTTTCTATGTTTCAGAGTTATTGGAATGTCTTTGTGGTTGGGGCAGAGACTTCTAATTGTGCCAGCGCCTTGGCGAGGAGTGAAACGTCGTCCGAGATCTAGGCCTGGCAGTGTCAGTGTTTAAGAACCTGGCCACCACCGGAAATGTTCACATACCCCTTCTAAACTTTAGTATTTATCTTCCTTCCGTCAAGGAGGGTTAAGCTGGTATATATATATATATAAAAATTGTATGTAAGCTGTTTGTATATGAACTAGTTTTCTTAAATGTTAGGGACTGGCAACTGGCTAAACCTTAAACTGCATAGCATCTGCTGAGTTCCTTGTGCAGCCTTTTCGATCAATGTTTTATTAACACGTCTGAGCACGTAAACATTTATTTTTTAAAGATCAGTGTCTCTGTCGCAGTTTTTTTTTATTTAAGTGAGTCTGCCGTGTTATATAATGGTATCTTAGCTTGGCACAAGTGTTCAAGTGTTATTAAGTCAGCCTTTACCTGTAATTGTTTCATTGTATCTATTTTGCGGGAAGTCCTATATGGGAATTTGAAATTCTCGAGTTTGTCAGTAGCCCTGTTTTCTTAATTTGGAATTGTTTGTTAGAGTACTGAGTACGTTGGGTTTCTAACTGTATTTGCGAAGTGTTATCTAGTGACTCGTCCACAACTTGTAATTGTCAATTTTTTTAAAAGGCGTAATGTCAATAAACTGTCTTAATTATAAATTGTAACTACCAACCATGATTCCATCCCGCTTCCTCTTGTATGGTATTTAAGATATGGTATGTAAGTGTGGTACAGTTAAGGAATCACGTATCAAGAATGAATGGATAGTCAATGCAAGACACACATTTCGCAATGTCACGCGTTTGCATACCTGTATCTCACGGTAAGTTCTAAATTAATTCAAATAAATTGAATAGTGCAGAAAACACAATGGTGTGCGAACCTTAAGGAAGAAACTAAGTTTCACATGAACCATACACGTATTTGAACCATGCGCAGAAAAAACTGTTGCAGTGTAGTACAGGAGGTAGCTGAACGGAATACGCAGTGAGACGAACGGAAAAGACCCTTTCATTCGAAGAGAGGAATTAAAATGGAGTCATTGTGATTTATAGTGGTGCTCTTGATACTACAAAAGGTGGTACGTGTTTCTTAACAGGGTGTGTGACCAATAAGGATGGCAATACATGGTCTCCAGAGTGCTCCCATCCTGACCACAAAGTTGATAAGGAGTTTTGTGGGAGGGTGTTCCATTCCTCATCCAGGACGGTTGACAACAACTGGATGGTGTATGGTGCCCTTGGAAGTGCTACAATACGTCTCCCCAACCCATTCAAAATAAGCTCGACATTATTTAAGGTAGGAGAACGGCTAGACAAGTCTGTTTGCTGAATATAATCTCGTTGCAAGAACTCCAAGAACTTCTGTGTCGCATCGTCAATGTGACTGTGCGAGGGTTGTAGTGAACGGGCAGTGGTGCATCAGTTACAAGCTACTGGATTCCCAGGACTGGTTCCATGCGGTGACCGTAGTGGTGTTAGTCTCTTGGAGAGAAGTGATCTTTGAGCCTTTAGTTTCGAATGGCGACGCAATTTCTGTGATGCATCCTCAATGTGAGGGTGCGAGGGTTACAGTGAACAGGCAGTGGTGCATTGGATACATGCCACTGGATTCCCAGGAGAAGTTCCACGCCCTCATTGTAGCCGCGTTAGTCTCTTGTAGAGAAGTACGCATGGAGCCTGTAGTACTCGATCTTGTTGCAATTTCTGTGTCGCATCGTCAGTGTGAAGGTAAAGTCAGCGTCGACCGTACCGATTGAAAGACGCACATGGTGTAGGAGTATATCGTCACAGTAACAGGTGGGTCTACTGTATTCAAAGATTTAGAAGTCAGTACAAAAAGGCAACATTATTCCTCCCGACATCACAACATCCGGACCAGGAAAACGATCACATTACGAGGGATGGAATAAACAATGTACCCAGGAAGACTGTCGAAATGATCATTTTGGTTGTCGGGGTATTACGATGTGAGGAACCATAATGTCGCACGGGCGGACTGACCTCTAAATCTTTGAGCATGGTACCTATTTTCAGGGGTGCTCTCGGCCCCGGTCCTATTTTTTATACACAGCACTGCGCTACCGCATCGAATAGAACAGTTGGAGGTGCCCTTGGAACGAGACAATATTCGCGCGAATAGTCTGGCTTACCAGTTCCCACGACTTCATTTCCATCAATTACGTGTGGGATGCGTTATGGAGACGTATTACAGCGTGTTCGCATGAGGAAAAACGTTACAGCAGATCTCAACCGCGTTGGTGGTGAGAGTGGAACGCCCTACCACAAGAAGTCCTTGCCAATCTAGTGGCTAGCATGAGAACACGTTCCAGAGCACCCATGGCAGTTATTGGTGACCACACATCTTATTAAGAGCCATGTCCGTCATTCGGAATATCCAATGAACCATGTAAAATTCAGAGTAGTTATTGACTTTGAATAAAAGTATTACTTCTGTTCGTCTCATTGCGTACTTCTTTCAGTTACCTTCTGCACTCTCCTGTAGCTGTACTTTCTACGTGTGATCCAAGTTTGAAAGATCTATGTTACTTGGCTGTGAAAGATCATGCGAAACTTATATTCGTCCTCACGTTTGACGCACCAATGTATTACTCCAGTTTGGTGAAGAACTTACTATCCTCTAATATCGTTTTCGCCTAGAAAACAGAAGGGGAATTTAATCAAGTTAATCCGTGGGGCACAAACTACGAGGGTAAATTAATTCTTCTGCCATTATCTAACAAGAGACCCATATTTATTCTCAAGAAAGTTTGTGTGTAATTTATTTGAGATGTTCGCACACGTCAATAGGTATAACGCCAGGTTATAGATAAACACAGCCAAGTATTATTTTACTTTGCTTAGTTTTTGTTATACTGAAATACGGCCGATGTTTGAAGCTGAATGTTTGTTGATCTTAAAGATTTTAACTACATGGGTAAAATGTAATTTCTGAAAGTGATAAGACTGATTATACCATCGTTGCTTTAACTTTCCTGTGTTTCAACCATTTATGGGAGCAAATATATTGGATTAAATTAAAGAGTTATTTATCTCGCACGAATAAAAATTCGCACTTGATAATCTTAAAACAGAGGTGATTAACTTTTTAAATGACTTTTATTACGGGATACTTGCTAGATGAGTTGATTAATATGTGGATGTCTTTGACAAGTTTCCGCGAATTTACAGCTTACGGCATAATGTTTTGAGGAAACATTTTTTATTCATGTTATGAAAGCCACAGTTACTGAGTAACTTCTGTAGCGCATATATTTTGTAGTGTGTATTGATTACTCATCACACCGTGTTAGGAATAGTTATTCTGACGACATAATAATGTAAGGAAAAGTCTCTGTTTTTGTTAAAACTCTGTGTGTCACAAAGTGCGATGTATCCCGCGAGCACAAATTCTCTCTATACATTTATCCAAGTACATGAAATGTCTGACTGGCAGCGCGAAACATTTTAAAATGAAATAAACCCTCCTGTGAATAAATTCATTCGTTCCAATTAAAATATGAATTTCCATAGTGTGTGAGAGCTCGTTTCCTTTAGTTTTTAAAATTTAAGTCTTTTTCATTAGCAGCATGTGCAACGTAGAAGAATAGTATGTTCGTTTTCTCCCACTGAATTTAACTGGGCTTCATTATGCTGTTTGTGAGTGGCAAATGGTATGAATTCTCCAAATACACAAATTAATAATATGTGTATGCAACCTGCAAGCTGACTCGTTCCACATCATTTAGATAGAAATCGTGCAAATGAGGTTTTCAACACGAAACATACAAACCAGCTAATCAACTGACAAAAAATAGTCCTCTCTGCGAGGTGATATCTTTCTGTGTGTTTGCCTAAATGTTTAATTGTTCATTACGTGTACGCGACTCGGGGGTAGCATTCATCTCACGCTAGGTGAGTAGAGCCCTACGTCATACTGACGTAACGCTACGTCATGGTGACGTAAATAAACCTAAATCGACTTCATGAGTACGTATATCGATCTTTGCAGTTGTACCACAGAGGTTGCACTGTAACGTGAAAGCTAAATGAAAATACATGTGTAGAAACGAAGTTACAGCAGTTGTGTTGTACGTTCAGCCGAGTTGAATTAGTTACTAAGCTGGAATCCCAACAGTTTTGGATGTTATTGGGTGTTTCTTGAACATAATGAATGTCTGAACGAAGGAACCATAACGAAATAAAAAAAGAAACGCTTGTACCCAATTTCTTTTAAATCCGCTGAATCGTCCATAAATCATGTGGACAGAAACGTGAAATAATTAATTATTAAGATGTAATCCAAGGAATTTGGGATGTTATTTGGTATTTCAGAAACATAACGAAAGTGAAAAAAAAAGCTTGTAGTCATTTTTAGAAATTCCCATGAATCGTGCATGATTGTGTCAACAGAAACGTGAAATAATTAATTATTAAGCTCTAGTCCGAAGAATGTGGGATGTTATAGTGTGTTCCATGAACATAACGAATATCGGAACGAAGGAACCATAACCACAATGAAAGTCAACAAAAGCAAGTACTCATTTTTTTTAAAAAAATTCGAGTAATTACGCATAAATCATGTGGACAGAGACGTGAAATAGGGAGAAATTAAAGTGTTTAGTATTTTTATAAGATCCAATAGTTGTACATAATTTTTCTGGACAGAAACGTTAAACCGTGAAATTAATGTGGTTCCAACGATAATTCCGAACGTTGCTTGAATTTTAATTTTGCCTTCATGTTGCAGAGCAACTCAGATTATTCACCGGATCACTTTGTCGTGTATTCATAAAAACACCGAAAATTGCCCTCAAAACGATGCCGTATTATTTAAATTCGATATTAAGCAAATGTAAACAAAAATCATAAATCTTAAGAGCAGTCTGCTTCGAATGTCATTTTTGCAACCCACATACGTTTTACTACTTAAATAAGCTATGTTAAACTATGTTAATTCGCAACAAAGTATTTAATTTAAAATGTAACAGCAATGATAAAAATCACACAGCTATTTTAATTATCTGTGGACTGTAGATTGTCTGTTTGTATTAGAATCCATGGAGAGTCTATAAATAGCACTACCTACAGTTTTCGAGAGACCAGTTGGATTCATTTCAGTATTGTCTACACATTGTCACAACTGATATATGCTAATCATGTGATGCTCATTTGTGAAAAAGTGGAGTCCGTGTAAAGGATGTGATTGATGTATGTGAAAGAGACATACACAAAATGGGGGACTTATGTGACATATGTAAACGTAGGCTTCCGCGGTCGTTGTCACTGTCAATAAAATACTTCTGGGTTTCAGGCCGCATTGGCATCTGTAAAATACCGACTTTTTGGCGACTGTTGAATGGCGCGTGCCTCAGAGTGTGTTGCTAAGCTGTCGCAGCACCCTTCCTCAGGGTGTGTTACAGCAGTTAGCAACACACCCTGAGGATGGCGCGTTCCAACAGTCTCCGAAACGTCGGTATTTTGCAGATGACAATGTGGCCTCAAACCAAGAAGAATTTTATTGAGTATGTGACATATGTTCGACTTGATTCAACTGGAATAAATTGTTCGGAGTCTGAAAGTAGAGTTTATCTTATTTCATACTTTAGAAAACACTTGTGGACCTCAGATAAACCGTGGAACAACGAGCTATAGCTTGCAGAAAAGGCTAAGTGTAATATTATTTAATATCGAAATCGAGGTAATTTCACTCATAATGAAATCGAATGTATTACATATATATTGATAACATATGTAGCGTGCATAAATGTAGTTTTAAATCAGTAAATCACCATTCTGCAAACAGAGACAGGAAGGAACCCGTTCCAAGCCAACTGGCTGTAAAAGTGTGGTACAAAAATTGAATTGGAACTAATATAACGAAAGTCTAAGGCATATTCTCAATAAAAGATAGATTTCCAACAGTAAGTAATAAGAAGTCAGTTTAATATGAATTGAGTCATGATGGGACCAGTCATAGCAAACCGATGAATGACTAAAAGAGCCTTATCTACATCCATACTCCGCAAGCCAGCCAGTGGTGTGAGGAAATGTACGTAATGTACCATTGTCGCTCTTTCCTGCTCTAGTTGCGAATGGTACGCGGGAAGAACGATTGCGTGGAAGCTTCGGTGCGAACTCGCATCTATCTAATCTTGTTTTCATGCCATTTTCGTGAAATAAACATACTCCTACGGAATTTTAACAGCGCCAAGCGTTGTAGTCGAGTGAGAGCCTTCCAGGGGGGGAGGGGAGGGGGCTTTCACATTTACTACACAAATCTGTTACGAAATGCACTGTTCTTTTATGGGTCTCAGCTATTTCATTTATCTGTCCCAGTCCAGCAATACACAAGCGTCCACCGAACGAGGTTTTGTAAGGATTCTTCTAATTAATCTGTCTGTTACTACGTTTCTACAAATATTTCTGTGTGGTCACTCCATTTCCGATCAATTCGTACTCATAGTTAAAAAAATTTTGTGGATGTGTCTGCTTCCTTTTATTGTTCATCAATCAGATATTCACACTAGAACGGGCCCTTCTCTTTATTTATGTGCAATTTCTTTGTGTTAAAGGTCGACTGTCAATTCATATTCCAAGGCTCAAACCTCTACAGCTCTTCCTCCAATTCGCTGCAGTTTTCTAGCGTTTCAATCCCTGTATTTAAAATTGTGTCATCTACAAATAGCCACATAGAGATACAGACGTTGCTGATGCATGTTTTCAAAAGTAGTGGCCCATAACACTTTGTAGCGTAACGCCAAAAGTTATTTTTGAGTCTGAATATTTATCTGCGTATGACACTCCATATTCTACTCCAAGGAACTCTTCAATCTGACCTTAAAGATTATTTGGTATTCCGTACGTTCGTTGGACGTAAGGGTGAAATTGTACCGAATATCACCTGGAACTTAAGAGAAACAATATCGACTACATTATCTTTATTTACCATCTTCTAGGAGTCGTGAACAAACAGAGCAAACCGCGATTCATGCGATCGATGGTTCCATTATCAAATTTGATTCCTACAGACGATATTTTCACTCTTCATGGAAAGAAAAAAGTACAGTAGCATAGAATGTGATCTAAAATTCTACAACAGTCTGATGTCAGCGAAGTTGACCTATAGTTTCATGCGCCTATTCTGTGACATCTTTTGAATACGGGAATGACCTGCGGATTTTCTAATTACAGAAACGCATCGATCTTACAACTACCTACAGTATTCTGCTGCTAGAAGAGGCTCAAGTTCTTTCGCATACTCTGCGTAAAATTGTATTGGTATCCTATCAGGTCTAGTTGCTTTCCGTTAGTTGAGATATTTCATTTGATTTTCTATGCTTCATTAACTTGTTCCAACATCTGCCATTACAGTGTTCTAGCAACGATTTAAAGGAGAAACCTCCTGTAAAATAATTTTGGAAAGAAAAATTTAAAATTTCGCCCTTCTCTCTGTAATTCTTCGTATCGATTTCTCTATGGACAAAGGTGTATGTGGATTGCTGGCTTTGATACGTTTAATGATTTAACGCATCCTAAGACTATACATATGTTTCTCAGATAGATGTCTGTAAAAACATAATGCAGCAGGGAAACCACGCCATGTGGTAAAAATGTATGAATAGATAATTCTATTTGCTCTTCAAAAGTCTGTAATTACGATTTTTAAACTAATATCTACATGTATATAAGCAGTAAAGAAAATTTTTTATGTCTAAGTCCCATAAAATAAAACAACCCACTGATGATTCTGTAAATGCAGTGAAACATGTTTTGGATGAGAAACAAAACTGTGTTTTGCTAAAGGCGGACCCCAACCAAAAAGCACATGAATTGTTAAAGCATACACAGACGAAAGAGCTTCATCCTCAAGATGATTGCAAGACTATTATGACAGAACGTAGACATAATGCTACTTTCGAATTCGTTGAACGCTTCACGTATTGATCTCTTTACGCTAATTTTGGCTTCTTGGATGGTATAAGTTTGCCGTAGTGCTTTTATTTTAATTGTTCTTTCCTACACAGTTGTGTAGCCATTTTCCAGTGTGAAGTATAACCGTTAAATGCACACACTTTTGCTATACTTTCAACGCTGCCGAAACGATGCAATAGTGAACAATGTAAAATAAAAGGGTGGTTTAATTCAAACAGTAAAAGGTGGTTTACGCTCTTCACGATTATGGAGTCAAATTTTATCGTCTGGACGACTCAATGTTTCGACGGTATCAATATTTATTACTCTGGAAAAATTACGTAACCACAAGTAATAGGTAGTGACACAAAGTAATATCATTCAACAAATTGGACCCCTTTGCAGCTGAGATACTGGAATTTCGACTTTGTTCAGTTGTTCTTTGAGGCTTTGGCTACATTTAAATCTGCGATGAAGCTCTCTTTACTTACAGAGCAGCATTCTAACAATGTGGAACAACCAAGAATGTTCTTCACCAATTTGCCTGGCACATACATGTGTATTGTAAAATGATCTTGTACTTTGTCAATTTATACTCCCCTTTTTCCGTCTCAGAGATGTAATATATTTGCAGCTAAGGTAATCTGAAATCTTTATCGTTCATGATAAGCATAAATACTCATGTCTTCATAGTTTTCTGTGCATTCGTATTTTCAGTCTAATTCAGTGGTGATATAACGCTCCGGTAAGCACTGACTGCCAGTGTTACGTTAACTGAGCCGACGATTTTTGGTGTGTACGTAACCATAAAATCTGAGATGGTACCATCACAACACAGATCTTTGATTAAATAGTTCAGGTAATTTTAGGCCAAGGTATTTAGAACAATTTCATGTGATTTCTTGCCCCTAAAACCTGTCCTAATCACATGGTAATTCGAAATCTTCACATAAGCTATAACACGACTACGGAATATTCACATAACGTTCTGAAGCTCTTCCTCAAATATTCGACTACCACTGCTCCTGAGCACTAGGTCTATAGTATTGCGACAAGCTGTTTCTAGGACATTGCTCTGCCTTATAGTTATTTTTCTCCTATATTCAAGAAACCTGCCCAAGAGCAACAATTGACGTACTGAGTTTTGACAGCTCAGGCGGACAGAAGAAAGTGTTATGCTCACGTTCAGCCTAATGAAAGACATAGTTTGTGAGTTTGATCACAACAGACAGCACTCTACACACCTTATAGAATAAGCCTACGACAGACCTCTATTGTGATCCATCTCCATACGCTAAAACTTAGGAATGATCTGTACTACTCTGTATAGTCTTGTCAGTTAACCGATCTCTGCCGCGTTATTCTGCTATATAAGAAATTACACGAAAGAACAACATGATCAGTACAAAACACGTGGGAAATAAGGAGACAATTTATAGAACTGCAGCTGCCTATTTCTCTGAGGCAAACATTGCTTTATTAATTAATAAATGTCCTGATACTGTTCAATAAATTAACCCATTTAAATGAATTCAAAGGATATTACTTGAGCTTCACTATCCAACGAACATCATGATTTAATATATTGCTGCAGTAGTATAATTTTGTAGGTGTCTAGTATTCAGTTAGTTTTATAATTTATTATTACTTTTTCAAATACTACAAACTTATGTTGTAAAGACGAGGGTGTCACTCGCACAGTAGAGTAGTTATAACCTTTCCTTTGTTCCTTCCCCCTTTTCCAGCTTAGTCGACAAATTCTTGACTTCTCCCTGAGGAAGTCCATAGATAATCAATCTGCTACCGTTGCTCGTGCGCGTGCTGCACGGTACCCTGAAAGGCGCCATCCCGATAAGAGTGTTTTCCGTCGTCTGGAGCAAAGCCTTTGGGAAACCGATAGTGATCATCCACAAGTAATGCACAGAGTCCGTCCAAAGACTAGACCTACTCCACAGAGGGCGCGATTCTTGAACCGTGTACCAATCATCTCGGCGAAGTACCCGTGATATTGCAAGGTAGTTTCAGATATCTCAGATACCAATTGTTGAAAAACTTCACCCACATCATTACACGTTATCTCAACACCAGCGGCCAGAGGACCGCATTCGACAAGTACAGTTTTGTGAATGAGCTTTGCACCAAGTCTAAGATAACGAACCTTTTGTAAATGACTTGATACAGACTGACGAATCCATCTTCACTCATGAAGGTATCATCAACCTACGTAATAGACATTATTGATCGGAACACAACCCACCTGTTATCCGTGAACTTGGACCTCACGCACGGTTTGGCACAAACCTGAGGGCCGCAATCATAGGACTGCCTTTGCGCCTTTACCTCTTGCCAGACGAGCTGAATACGCCCCTGTATCGTGTTTCTTTGCTACACGCTATCTGACGCATTACAAAACGCTCCACTTTGTGTTCGGCGCCGGCTATGGTTTCAGCACCGAGATCCATAGTCACACTTAGGAATGAACGGGCGTAACTATTTAAATGAAGCGTTTCCAGGAAAATGCGTTGGTTACGGTCCAATATTCTGGCTTCCACGTTCCCTTGACCTTAATCCATGAGATTTTTGTAAGTGAGTTCATGTAAAGGAAGACGTTTATAGTACTCTTTCCAAGGATGCACACGACCTAACAGCAGGTGTGCATGCCGCTTCTGCAATGGTGGATGAAGATGTATTGCATAGGGTTCAGCGAAGTGAGATCAAGCGAGTGGCAAAGTGTTTGCAAATGCAAGGTAGTCACTTTGAGTATCTTCTCCAAAATGAACGTTTCTCATACTGGCTTTATGAAGATAAGCTTTTCTACTGCATGAAATTTCGGCCACTTTCTTCTCCGTAGTCTACCTAGGCTATCCGCCTTAGGAAAGGGGGCGAACAACGTAACGCAGAATCAGAACCATACGTTGTTTCTAGCGACTACTTACATCCTTACGAGGCGTGGGCTAGGTTATTTCGGAGACTGAGAAATCGTGGTCTTTTGGAGATTCGATCACAGATCTCTGGCTTTACAGGTAGGCATTTTACCGGAAGACCACAGGACACAATATGTACAGCAGTAGTTCATCTAAAGGTTTAGCAGAGTGATTTTGTATCAAAAGTATAGCTGCATCATTTGATTGCATTTACTTAGAATCTCAAGTTATTTACGCCGTCAAGGAGTCGTACCCTTTTGTATTTGACACAAATTTCAACTTGATACTTACACTCGTTCCTGAGAAAAACGGATGTTAACAGTAGGACTCACAGACCGACAGACAACAAAGTGATCCTACAAGGAAATACGAAACCCTAAAGAAGAAGTTGATACTTTTATTGTTGCTATTAATTACGCTATTGACATGCTACAGACGCGAAATTTAACCGACAGGAAGATGATGCTGTGATATGTAAATGATTAGCTTTTCAGAGCATTCACACAAGGTTGGCGCCAGTGGCGACACCTACATCGCGTTGACATACACAAACAGCAGTTGACCGGCGTTGCCAGGGGAAACGTTGTTGTGATGCCTCGTGTAAGGAGGACAAATGCGTACCATCACGTTTCCAACTTTGATAAAGGTCGGATTGTATCCTATCGTGATTGCGGTTTATAGTATCGCGACAATGCTGCTCGCGTTGGTCGAGATCCAATGACTTTTAGCAGAATATGGAATCAGTGGGTTCAGGAGGGTAATACGGAACGCCGTGCTGGACACCAACAGCCACGTATCACTAGCAGTCGAGATGACAGGCATCTTATCCGCATGGCTGTAACGGATTGTGCAGCCACGTCTCGACCTCTGAGTCAACAGATGGGGACGTTTGCAAGACAACAACCATCTGCACGAACAATACGACGACATTTGCAGCAGCATGGACTATTAGCTCGGAGACCATGGTTGTGGTTACACTTGACGCTGCATCACAGACAGGAGCGCCTGCGGTGGTGTACTCAACGACGAACCTGAGTGCACAAGTGGGAAAACGTAATTTTTTCGGATGAATCCAGGTTCTGTTTACAGCATCATGGTTGTCCCATTCGTGTTTGGCGACATCGCGGTGAACTCACATTGGAAGCGTGTATTCTTCATCACTATACTGGCTTATCATCCGGCGTGATGGTATGGGGTGCCATAGGTTACACGTCTCGGTCACCTCTTGTTCGCATTGACGGCACTTTGAATACTGGACGTTACATTTCAGATGTGTTACGACCCGCGGCACTATCCTTCATTCGATCCCTGTGTAACCCCACAATTCAGCAGGATAATGCACGACCGCATGTTGCAGGTCCTGCACAGACCTTTCTGGATACAGAAAATGTTCGACTGCTGCCCTGGCCAGCACATTCTCCAGATCTCTCGCCAATTGAAAACGTCTGGTCAATGGTGGCCGAGAAACTGGCTCGTCACAATACGCCAGTCACTACTCTTGATGAACTGTGGTGTCATGTTGAAGCTGCATGGGCAACTGTACCTGTACACGCCATCCAAGCTCTGTTTGACTCAATGCCCAGGATTATCAAGGCCGTTATTACGGCCAAAGGTGGTTATTCTGGGTACTGATTTCTCAGGATCTATGCACCCAAATTGCGTGATAATGTAATTACATGTCAGTTCTAGTAAAATATATTTGTCCAATGAATACCAGTTTATCATCTGTAATTCTTCTTGGTGTAGCAATTTTAATGGCCAGTAGTGTAGTTTACAGAATCATTTATGGATACAGTCGACTGGGCGAAAATTATTTGAGAAGTAACAGTTGCGCGCCTCACACCGTAGCGGTAATCCGCAGACAACGAAAGGCGAGAGTGTAGCTGCGGCACGATGTAACAGGAAGACGCAGGCAGGCGCGAGGGGGAGTTAACGCGCACGGGGAAATGGGCAGGAAACAGGCCGACATGAGGTCCCACACGCGACCCGAAAATACGGCGGCAAACGGCGGACAAGGCGGCGCATCTGGCGCAGGGCGCGGTGAATATTTAGTCGCTGCGCGCCGGCAGCTGCGCTGTTTAAATTAAAAATGCCTTACACGCCCCGCCGCGGCGCCCTCTGCCGCCGACAGCGACAAGCGACGTCGCGCGACCGTGGCGAGGCGGTTGCGGGCGTGGAATGATGGTGAGGGGAGAGGCGGGGACACCGCCTCAGCCGCTGCGCGGTGCGCGACTCTGCACGGTCTCCATTAGTCGCCCGGTCGCCACATGCTATCAGCGGAGACCGTCACTTCACCGCTTCCAACTGTGCTCCGCGGCTCCACAATCGACGGATGAAAACCTGAATGAAGCGTCAGAAACGCCTTTTTTCTCTTTTTAGGTGATCAGCTTCCTAAATGCTGTGATGTGGCCCACCACGATTTCTTCGGCTTCACCGACCATTTTATCTCTGAGTGTAAGTCACAACAATCGTCATCAATTGCTCGCAAGAAAAAGAGCGTCGATGAGAAACAGTAATAGACTTATGATTAAGATCAGTCAATTTTACTCACAGTCACATTTAAAGACACAATCGTGACCCATTTCTTATTGATGCAGGAATTAAAGTTCCTGTATGCGTTCGCCATCATTGAGGATATTTTGTGAATAAAACTGTCCAGACAACTTAGCCGTTTCTGCTACTGCCACCAACAGATAGCAAAGCTTAGTAAGCCAGGGGAGCCACATAAAGTCGGAAAAGTTACGGAAAAGGCTAAAAATTTGAACACATATTCCTGAATTATTTGGCCACTTGCAAGAAGTTGTTGTTAAATTGTTAAAACATGCTATAGATACTAACGAACGTAATTCACAAAGCAAAAGAAAAATAAATACAAAAGAAATTGTTCATAACTTCATCCCCATTAAAATTCTCACAAGTATAGCTCATTTAAATGTATTTTCCATTCTAACATTGCCAAACACTTCCACTCTTATAAATCACTTGAAGACCATGAAGGAACAACGTTGTTATGCCTTCTAAACATTTGTCACTTACGACTTTGTATGTTTGTCTCGATGAAGAGTACGTTCCGTGACATCGAACCAAGCATTTCGAAAAACGAATGCATTTCCCTCCGCGAGTTTTTTCCCATGTGAAAAAAGTATAATAAAAATTCAAATTTTAATAACAGTTCCAAATTTGGTACCCGGGGCATAAATTGAAACTACAAGGTAGACGAAATTGTTTATTGTAATGGATGCGGCAGTAACATACGCCATACCCTTTCCTATAGCGATTAAACCCCAGAAATTACATCACACGACATACATACAGCCAAATATTTGAACGGAAGTCGGTGCTCACACTAAGAATAGCAGGCTGGTAATTCCACTAACGCACCAGCTCACATCAGCGTAAGAAATGACTTCCCTCGTGCACGAATGCTAAACGCACACAACAGACTTTCTCAACAATACCAGGCATTCGCACGCAGCTAAACATTCGTTATCAACTGTGGAAACTGGAAATTCCTAGCGGGGCTAAATTAGTAGCACTGACGGAATTGGGGCTTCTAATCGGAAGGTAACGTCGTTTCTGCAAATGCCGATATTCGTTTGTCATTTACGAGCTCCTCGTGAACTACAATGTCGTGCCAGAGACATTTTAAGATGAAAGTGACTATTGAGTTTCTCAAGGCTAGTAACGAAACAGTTGCTACCAAAAACATCTATCCAAGTGTATTAGAAGGTTGTAAACGACAAAGGTGGTCTTCAAACTTCAAAACCTATAACTCTGATCTTTCCGGCTTCTATTGATCAAGAAGGGCAACAACTTTAGACAATGACATCTTCACCGCGGAAGTTGAAGGAAATCTGTGTCAGACAATAGGGGAACTGTCGAACACTTTTCGCCAATCATGGTCAACTATTCAAGAACTTTTGCAGGAAATTGGTACAGACTAACAAAGCGAACACATCCACCAGACACAACTTGTTGCTTCAGTGGCACAAAACAGAAGCGTTTCTCGGTCGCTTCAACACTGGATACGAATAATAACAAACACAGAAGCACTGCTGCGCTAGATTTACATATAAAAAAGGCGATTTTATGTGTTTGCTGGATTTTTCAGGGTCGTTCGTTTTGGAGTGATGAATCCTGTACAAACTGTGAATGCAGACATATACTGTGAACAACTGATAAAGAAAATCAACGTTTGTTAAAAAGATTCCAGTGATTGTCAACAGAAGAAGGCGTTATTCTGCAAGATGATGTTGCAAGACGAAACCTGGATAAAATTAATGAATAGGGGCGGGAGCTGCAGCAATACTGCGCTGTCGGGTTTCCATTTATTCCCATCGCTACAAACCCTTTCTAAGTAGCAAAAATGGAAAACTTTATGGTATCCAAATTGCCATCTCCAGATTTTTGCGCAAAAACCTATTGCTTTTTATCGATGGGACCACTCTAGATTGGAAATGGTTGTTGATAACGAATTTGATTATGTCTTTGCTTAAAAACAAAAACTTGTTAATTTACCTATTTCAATTTACTGTATAAAAACCACATTAATTTCCAGTTCCCTAATACCAGCAAACAAAGTTTCAGTGTAAGTATTAAAAAACTAGGCAGACGTTTTTAATACTAACATTAAACTTCGGTTTGAAAGTTCTAAGTTTCTGATATAATGGCAGTAACCGAAACGGTCTATTCTGCTGGGATCTTCCGGTGTCCACTGCTGCTAGAACACATACATCCATCCATCCATACATACATACATAAGAATCAACTGATTTCTGATTTGATAGGGATTTATTTAAAAAGGTAATGGAATCGTGGGAAGGACTAATTCTTACAGAAAACACCGGCCATTTCCGTAATGTCACTGGCGTTAAAGGAAAGGCGAGTTGAAGAATTTATTATGGACTTGAAAGAATTAAAAGGATAGTTTTCTAAACGTTTTGAGAACACTGCCAATCTTTCTTCTGTTATCGATCCGTTCTCGAGACAGTTTGCCGTTGCAATTGAAACCGAAACCACCCCCGTGCATCATGTGCAGATGGAAATGATTACTCTGCCAAGTAAATCTTCAGTCTTCTGACTGGTTTGGCGCGGCCTATCACGAATCCTCTTCCTGTTCTAACCGTTATATTCGATGATGAAACTAAGTATGTAACAATTATGTGGCAACCTGAGTGCGAAAATCTGTGAAAGTTTCTGCGTCTGTCTATATGGCGTACATAAACTATACTAGGCCTGAAGCGCACCACACTGACCAAATAATAGTGAAAAATCTGTTTTGCTTCTGATCTAAGTTGTTCAGAAACTTGAAAGCTGACACCAAGTCGTATACAGTGCGACAGCTTTGCCTTCCATGAGGGCGTGTTGCAACGTAACGCTTCACAATTTTTGTTCTGTTGTCAATATCGGTTGTGTTATTACATGTGCTACTTATTACTCAACTGACCTCCCCGCCTCGCTGACGCAAATTGCAACTGTCGGCGATTAGAGTGCTCCGAAATGTAGCGTGTAACGTGGCAGTTTTTAACGTAAGTATGTCCCTGTGTGGGAAACAGCGAGCTGCAATCATGTTTGTAACCGCAGAAGAGTTCGTTCACACATGGACCTTGACAGTACCAGACTACACACAAGCGCTGCGACATTTGCAACAATCCGATGTCTTGGGTTCACTATCACCAATGATCCTCCATACAGATCCGACCTGTCCCCATCCGACTTCATCTGTTTCCTAAGGATGAAGAACGTAATCGAGCACTTTACTTTGATAGTGATAAAGCGGTGCAAGCAAACACGGTAGCTGAAGAAGGAACGAAGGTTAGAGCCTAAAGTTCTGTCGACAGTACGGTCATTAGAGATAGCCCTATAGTTAAAACATAACTTTGTGAGAAGACGATATGCCTCGTGGTCTTAAAAAGAGAAACAACTATCAGCACATATCAGAGTTCCAAAGCCACGGGTTCGCCATGTATCAAGGCAGAAATTTGATATTCCTGAATTTTGCTCTTTGCGTTAATCCTACCATTTTCATGTGAACATGGAACCTATGGATTCAGGTGGGTCATCCTGTACACTATGCAGGAACTAATTTATCCCCAACTGACTAGCGTCCGAGAGGAGAGACACATTTTTCGCTCGGCTTTGCAGGATAGCACAGAAACATCTGGCGCGTTGATTTAGGAAACGGGTTTGTCTGGATCAAGACAGCTATCCACATGGGCAGTGTGACGATCGTCAAGAATACCATGGATCGTGAGAACGGCGACCATTGCAGCAGCTTCCCCAGCCACGGTATCTGAGGCACGACAACAGTGGTGCGCTCGTGAATATACTGGGCAGAGAAGTGTCATTGCAGCCTCTTTTCAGTCGAGTTCTGGTCTTGCATACAGTACCACGATACATGACACAAGTGGATACACTGCATATAGCCGGACATTTGAATAGCAGGCGCTATATTTTCGATATGATAAGTCTGGTGGCTGATCTTCAAGTTCTCCGTGGTGTCATCTTTAAGCAAAACAAGGCAAAACTGCATAACGTCCTTTCATATCTCAGCTACCTCGATTCAGACTGTGTTCGACTTTTCTTCTGGCCAACATATTCTTCACATTTCTCGTGGGTAACGGAGAGATTGGAACGCCAGCCACTACGATTGATTATCTTCGAAAGACAGTTGAGCAGTATGGAATGATGTGTGTGTATCTGTCATCCAAGCTCAACTCGACTCAGTGCCCAATCGGGCATGAGCCACTGTCAGAGGTGGAAGCTAAGTGACTAAACTTTTCACCCTTTGTATCGCCAAAACACCTACAAATTTAATCATGAGTTTATGCTACTTTGCTGCGTTCGAGTAAAATTTCCTTATTCACTATCCTTTCTGGTGTTACCGTTGTTGTGTCAAGCGGTTTACACACAAAATAGATTCCAGTTAGCATAAAGATTCAAAGCTTTGAGAAACTTCTAAGAAAAAAAATGAGGCGGCACTCTACTTTCAATAACTCAAGCAACATATCTTATAAAGATGATAAATTTTTCTGAGTTATTAGCAGCATTATTCCTCTTCAAGCATCTTCCTGCTCGATGTTTTAAATCGTCTTCTGGAATATTCCTTGGTAATCTATTATGTGCTATAGTATAGATAGAATAGTCCATTCTTTTGCGCTGTATGGTAACTGCAAATCTTATACACTACTTCCAATGATTACGTAGGGAATTCTTCTTCGTCTCCTTTCCTTTTATTGCGGTGAGGGAGTCATATTATTTTCTGCAGCTCTGGGGGCTTTCTCAGCTGGCTTGCAACATAGAAGTTAATTCAGAAGGGCTGGGGCGTCACAAACTTGTTCAGCGCTGAAAGTGGCCCTCGAGCAGTTATAAGGTACGAAATTTACTGCGTCGTATCTCCACAGTAAAGGGATGCTGGTGGCGAACTGCATTCTGAAAAAAAGAAAAGATAAAAAGCTGGAAACCCAAGTGTAGCACAAAGAACTTGATTCTGTCCGAGTGGCGACGTCATGGCAAGAAGGAATGTTCGTTTGAATCCAGGTAACAAGGGCTCATAATGATTCTTTCCGTACAATCCAACTTTGCAACATTAATCTACATTGAAGGCTTTTAGCTGCCCTGAGTTATAAACCGGTCAGGTAGTGGGACAGATTTTTGGCCTTCCTTCTCGGGCCACAACAATATTGGTTAACCATCACAAAATCTACGAGACTAGAATTCGTTTAACTTGTTTGTATAAAAATATTATTGGTCTGAAATCACATCGTCTGCTGCAGTTGGCCAGCGAGATTCCTATGCCGACAGAGCCAGCTAAGTTTTGGTGACTAAGACCAGTGGACACTGGTTACCGGGTCATCGAGAGCAGAGGAGACCTGCTTCATGAACTCCATCAAGAACACGCTCCACTTTAGGCAGCTGCAGACATAGAACTCTCCTTCTTATAGTATAGAGGTCCAGCTGGATTCAGAATTTCCAGCTGCTACTGCCACCTTATTCCACTCAGAAACCATTTGTTAGTGATCAGCAAAGACCATTGATGCAATCATGGAGCCAAAGAGCATGTGTTGCTAGTTAATTTTCATCAGGACACATTTGCGCACTTTCACGGTTCGCAGCCAGCTAGTTACTGCCATCATCCACATTGGAGGTTCTATTAGAGTTCGTACTTCGCTTTCTGGTGTTCCTTCCTTGAATCACTAACAGGTTTTGCAGTTACTGGTCATGCCCGAGTTACAGTTTGACGTTATCATTTCATGTGTCCACCCACCTGTGCCAACGTTACATTTCACAATTTCAGCATTTAGTTTGCTTGTAGAACGTGTACATCCTTAATTCAATTAGCAAATTATTTGTTGAACGTCTAATGGTAATAAATCCAATTGTTACTGTGACTACTAGTTTCCTTTTCTAACTTGATGATCCCCTTCATTAATGTATCCATGTGAGTTCTGGTACTCGCAATTTGATGTTTTTACTGGGCCACACCCCTTTGTTTTCCATCAATAAAGACTAATCTGTTGCACGATACTGTTTCTCTTAAATTTGCGTTATCTCGCAGCTAGCCATAAATGTGAAAAAGCGTAAGTCGATGCGGATGAGTATGAAGATCAAACCCGTAATATTCGGATACTGTATTACTAGTGTCCTGCTTGACACAGCCAATTAGTTTAAATATCTGGGCTGAAGGTTGCAAAGAGATATGAGATGCAACAGGCATGTGAGAACTATGGTAGGGATGGTGAATGGTTGACATTGGTTTACTGGCAGAATTTTAGGAAAGACTGATTCATCTGTAAAGAAGACTGCCTGTAGGACGTTGGTGCGACCTGTTCTTGAGTACTGCTCGATTGTTTGGGATATGTACAAGGTCGGATTGGAGGAAGACACCGAAACATTTCAAATGCGGGCTGCTATGTACGTTACTTGCAGGTTCGAACGACACGTTAAGTGTTACGGAGATGCTCCGGGAACTCAAATGAGAATCCTTTGAGAGAAGATGACGTTCTTTTCGAGAATCACTATTCAGGAAATTGAAGAACTTGCACTTGAAGCTGACTGCTGAATGATTCTACTGCCCTCGATATACATAGATTGCACGTAAGGACCACGAAGATACGAGAAATAAGGCTCATACGGAGGCATATAGATAATCGTTCTTCCCTCGCTCTGTTTGCGGGTGCAGCAGGATAGGAAATGACCAGTACTGGCACACCGTAGGGTGGGCTGCGGAGTGGCTCGCGTGTAGAGATCTTAAAGGGAGCTTCCCTCCCCTGTAGGTTACCAGAGTCTCCTAACGCCTTAGGTGTTTCTTAAACAGCTCAGTGGAAACGACACAGTTCCACTCGTGTCCCTGAATGGTTGAACAAACATATCGCTACCTTCATTAGGATCAAGAAATATAGAGGGTGTAAATTTTAAGTTCACAAACCAGAATAACTCGAAAAATAAGCTTCACACGAAAAAACGTGGAGAATCCAAAGTTGATTATTTTCGAGGGGGACATATGCTGGTGCTAAAATTAGCCCGCCACCCCCTAGGGGTGTGGGGGAGAGGCAACTTTAAAATTTCAAATGGGAACCCCATTTTTTATTGCAGAATCAGATGCTACGAAAAAGAAAAAATACGTACATTTGGTCTTAAACATTTGTTTTGTTTCTTGGTAGTTGGCGCTGTAACTCAAGAAAATCCATGTTCCCATTTTTTCGTGGAAAATGATTACGGATAAATAAGAAATACTTATTTACTTCGTAAATTTTTATTCGCTAAAATTAAAAAATAATCTCAGCAATAAACGAAACCAATTGTTCCTTTTCAGGACCACCAAGTCTTAAAGGGGAATACGTTGATCATTAGTTAGCGAGTGGGTTATTCTTTTCCTCAGTTGGTATTTTACATTGTTTACTCTGTGAGTTAATGAGTTCACTCGTTAGTAAGTAGGATGTTTGGTTAGTTAGTTAGTTAGCTAGTCAGATGATTTTTTTTTTGATAGTTAAAAGTAGTGTGGCCTCATAACCACGAAACAAACAAGACTTATCCGAATCGGCAAAAAAAAATTAATATTTGGGTTAACATTTGTAAAACTCTAATTCCTCTCTCTCAGACCCTACCCTATGGGGAGAGAGGGAGAGTTGTAGTTAGAGCGAATCAAAATATACGAAGTAAATAAGTATTTTTTATTATCCCTAACCATTTTACACGCAAAAATGAGAAAATGGATTTTCTTGAATTACAGCTCCAACTACCAAGAATAAAAAAAAAATGTGTAAGACAAAATGTACGTAGTTTTTTATGTAGAATCTGATTCTGGAGTAAGAAATGGGGGTTCCCATTTGAACTTGCCTCCCGTGTCACCCCCAGGGGCTAGGGTGGTGGGCTAATTTTAGAACCAGCATATGTCCCCCTCGAAAATAATCAACTTTGCATTCTACACATTTTTTCGTGTGAAGCTTATTTTTCGAGTTATTCTGGTTTGTCAACTTAAAACTTATAGCATGTAAATTAGTATACGATTACATCTGGAAAAAGTAGAGAAGATTATAAAGGTTTATGTTAGTACAACGTTTCATTACTCTCCAGTCTTAATTAGCAATATGTAATAAGAAGCTGTCAGATTGTATAGTCAAAATTCTGACGAAACACTGCATGACACGTTCCTTTCTTGGTACTAGTTTTCTGACTGTCAGTGAGATACTCAGACTAAGTACACATTTCCAGTCTGAAAAAGTCTTTACAAGGGACTTGAAATTCATAGCGGCTAGACATGTGCTTAATATAGCTTTGCGCCACCCTTCAGTAGGGAGCAATGAATGAGGAATTAACTGCAGCTCCGTCTTAAGCACACTCTATTACGTCCCGGTGCCCTTAATTACATCCGAGAAGCAGCGTACCGCGCGGCCCACGGAGGACGGAACCCATAATTGCGAGAACATTCGTGGATTAGTCTGGGGGGGCAGCGGCCGTTTGCCGTGGAGCACGCCTGACATGAACACCAGTAAACACATCGTCGGCGGGTAACGACAGCGGATTTAAACGAGTCCAACTTAATAAAGGAGGAAGGCAGCAGGGAAAAAGGAAGGAAAAAAAAAAGGCAGCAGAAAGGAAAGAACAGCGATGGAACCGCTGATTTAAAACTCGCCGTCAGCGGCGCAGAAGAATGCAAACTTGAAGCCGTATTTCATTTCGATGCGTCTGCGTGGGCGACGAGGAAAGTTTTCTCGTTTGCGGCGGAGGAGAGGAGGAAGAAGCAAGCAAAGAGGGTGTGGGTTTGGTGTGATGGGTGGATGGGGAGGGGGTGGGGGCTGAAGGCGGTGGCGCGAGAAGCGCCCTGGGCCTCGCCACTGCTCGGAGGCCGCCTGTTCGACACGGCTGTAGGGGCGCCTCGCCAATTACGAGCACGGGTAACCCGCGGGTCTGCCTTTAAGGGCGCACCGGAGCCAAGAATGTCGCCCTTACCTCACAAGCTTAGCTGAATCGGCCTCTCCCGCCTCAGTGAACCGCGTCCCTCAGCAAAACGCGATCAACAACATGGTAAATTCGACTTCAAACAAATTTGTTTTTCGACGATTTGTTTGGCGTTAACACGAAAGCATTGAGGATATAACGAGACAGTTAATATGGCTGTTGTTACTGTTGGTATTAAAAAAATATGTAAATATACTGCATGAACGCATAACGAGATCCAAAAAGACAATTGAATTATGACGATTAAGTTATATAACAGTCTGCCCCACTAATATTTTATTAATTTTCGTATGACTTTCGTCCACTCACCACCTCCAAAAGAACTGTAAAAAGAAGAATAGCTTGATCAGTATTCGATACAACGCACCTCGTTACCACCGGTAATAAAACTGGAAGATATAATGGAAATGGCCATAGGTCATCTTCACAAGGCAGTGTAAACAGGAGTGAGGTATGAGAAAAATATTTATGTAGTTAACTTAACAATTACGAGTTCATACAAGCCATGAATTAACTCTATGTTCAGTTCTAATCAATGTTGTCGTGGGCTGGTGCCCAATTTTTTGATATAAGATTCTGTTTACATGTATCAATTGTACTGATAAAATAGACGAGATGTGTAGATCAAAGTGTTTTGTTGTATGTCTGAAACTGTAGCTGATGATGATAGCTACATAACTGTCTTTCTCATACTTCTCTTCCCACAGCCCTGTGGGATGAATGCCTGTTTCCCTTATATCTTCCAGTTTACACTTACGTTTCAATAGGAACGGTGACGAGAGTAACTGTTTCGAAATTTGATCATGACATGTTGCTAATATGTTCATGTATATTACATTTTGGAATTTTTCTGGGTCTGCAGAGCTATAGATGTCTTGTAAGGACATTATACGTTTAGTAAGCCAAAGACGTTTCATTAAGATATTATTTTTTGACGGTATAAGCTTATTTCGGATCCGTGACCATTATGAAGCTATCTGCAGCGTATGGACTTACTAGTGCACGTACCTATTTCGATTTGTAACTAACCACTGTTCTGTGTATGGAAATATGTACCATGACAGATACATACAAAACTGTTATTAGTTACAACTATATATATATATATATATATATATATATATATATATATATATATATCCTAACAACTCCAACAACTTTTATAATGGTCATGGCGTCAGAATATATATATATATATATATATATATATATATATATATATATATATATAATCTTGGCTGTATAGTCCTTTTGAAGATGGCCTATGGCCGAAGCGCGCCATGATGTTAATAAAATACTTCTCTTTGAAACAAGCATATAATTATAATAACAACGATGTTATGTGAAAATTCAATATTCACATGCACCGCCAAGCTACAGTCAAGGTAATTTTCTAGATTGCTGCTGATGCGGTTCTGCTAAATTTTTGTAGGATATTTGTAAGTATTAATGCTGTGGTATTAGTACGGTTTTATCGCAAGAATTGTTTTGTTTTACATGATTGCCAGTTTCAGTCAGTAGCGAACACCTACAGATCGCTATAGAAGACACAAAAATCAGCATATAACTGATATTAGTAATTACACCTACGTACAATTTCACGTAAACATTCATTTTGTGTATTCGTAAGTAAATGTAATGAAACAAATCCTGCGATTAAATAGAGCTGTTTATACTACAATTTCAGTCATCAGGATCTCCATATCATCAAGCTTGTAACTATATTCCTAAGCACCCCGCACAGCAGTAAGATATCGCAGGGAGCCCGTGCTACTCTGATAAAGATTATAAAACATGCTTACACATCAGTTTTTTTTCTTCATTGCCAACTCACTTGCAGTATTCCAAAGTCCTTTCCATTCTGCTATTTTGAACAGTACCATTTAACCTGATGGTCCTAACTACGTAAATTAGGGCACCCAGTTAACGGTAAATGAGTGTTGGACATTTTCCTTTGGGACTTGATATAAACGTTTGAATATATCTGCCAGGAAGTTTAATGAAATTACCTCAGAGCGATCTCAACGATTATATATAATTTGCAGCACGAGAAGATAATTAAAGTTCAGCGATAAAATTTAGATTTACTCGCTGAAAAGTGGAACTGAGTACAAAAAGTTTCATGCAACACTGGCTAAATTCCAAATCGTTTTACTCGTATTCATCCACATCAGCTATAAATTACACGTTTGGGTAGGCAGTCATCAACGGATTTTGTCACATAAAAATATGCAAAGAAATTTAACAAAGGGAAATACTGTTCTCACAACAGGGATATCACTTCATCACAAGCTATCAGAAAATAAAGGAACAGTACGTTCAGAGAGGAAAGGATTAATCATCAGGAAATTTTCAGATACTTTTTTTTAATGCTGAATCGTATCAAGTAGGCCGGCCGGAGTGGCCGAGCGGTTCTAGGCGCTACAGTCTGGAACCGCGTGACCGCTACGGTCGCAGGTTCGAATCCTGGCTCGGGCATGGATGTGTGTGATGTCCTTAGGTTATTTAGGTTTAAGTAGTTCTAAGATTCTAGGGGACTGATGACCTCAGCAGTTAAGTCCCATAGTGCTGAGAGCCATTTGAACCATTTGAACCTCACGCACATTTACATGGATGGAACATATTAACAACTAAAATCTGTTTATATTGAGATGCAACTGTAAATTAAAACCAGCCTTTTTTGAAACAATACGCATCACAATTGAGACTTTCGGTGGTGTACTTGAACGTATGCAGAGGCAAACAAAATGTAATATGAAAATCACTTCGATTTGACGGATTAGGTATCTTGAGTTAACCATCATGTAATTACTGTACCCAGAGTTTTGACATTTTAATCTTAAAACATGCAGAGCCTTCTTAGATAATCTGGTTTGAAATCTGTTAAGAAAATGAGTGGGCGCCATTAATAATGCTGGTACCTGGTACTCTGATTGCAGCTAAACAAATTAAAAACCACTAAATATGGAATATCATTGAAATAATTAATAATTTTTAAAAATTGCATTTAAGGTGAATACATGTCTCGAATGTCACCTATTTATTAAATTCCAGCTTAGTACGAGGGAAATTCGGACTTTTAATTATTACCTCTAAATAACAAAGTTACGTAATACATTTTTAAGCATTTTCAGGTGCATGTCTGCCGTTATGGCTCATGTTACCTGCTCCTTGGTACGGTAGCACTACGCTAGAGAAGTCAAAAAATAAAGGTTGCAGCCCATAACGAAGTAGGGTATTGCGCGATAACTCAATGGAAGGGGACAACGCCTTAAAAATCCATGATGACTTGATGGAAGTGTGCGGCAAGAATTCACCGTCGTATGACACAGTGTTTAGGAGAGGTAGACAGTTCCATATGGTCAAATAAGCCTAAATGATGATGAAGGAATTGGCAGACCATCTCACGGTGAAGAAAGAAGAATCGCAAGAGATGTGTTGATCCTGGTGCTCGACAACCTTTATATCAGAATCTAGGCAAAAGAGGAAAAAGTGAAAGTCAGTCGTGAACACCAATTCGTTTCGTGTCCAAAACAGACAAATCCTAAGGTACTGAAATTCCTCCAAGGCTACTAGTCGGGTTTTGATGTATTAACCCCGTCAAATTTTTCTCCTTCATACTAGCAGCACAGTAGTGCTGCTTGAAAAAACTATGTTGACACCAATATCTCTGTTATTATTGTAGCTGTGAAAAGATACTGCACGTCATTTTGTGTGGATATTTTCACAGCTCATTTGGGTGAAAAGAGAATTATGATGTCTTAACTGGTGCGGGAAATACCTCAGATAATTTAATTTTGTATTTACGTACTAAATATACGTTGGAATTTTAGCTGTTGTTTATTTATCCCAATACATCCTTACGATGTATTTTTCATTTGTTAATGATCTGCCTTATGTCTGGTGTGATAGACGAAGAAACAGGAGTCGATTTTGAAGAGATAGGGGATCGAGTATTAGAATCAGAATTTAAAAGAGCTTTAGAGGGCTTAAGATCAAATAAGGCAGAAGGGATACATAACATTCCATCAAAATTTCTAAAACCATTGCGGGAAGTGGCATCAAAACGGTATTCTCGTTGGTGTGTTGAATGTATAAGTGTGGACGTACCATATGACTTAAGGAGAAATATCATCCACACAATTGCGAAGACTGCAAATGCTGACAAATGCGAGAATTGCAGCACAATCAGCTTAATAGCTCACGCAGCCAAGCTGCTGGCAGGAATAATATACAAAATAACGGAAAAGAAAATTGAGGATGTGTTAGATGACGATCAGTCTGGCTTTAGAATAAGTATAGGCACGAGAGAGGCATTCTGATGTTGCGATTGATAATGGAAGTAAGACTAAAGAAAAATCAAGACACCTACATAGGATTTGTCGACCTGGAAATGGCGTTGGACAATGTAAAATGGTGCAAGATGATGGAAATTCTGAGAAAAATAGGGGTAAAATATAGGAAGAGACGGGTAATATACAATATGTACAACAGCCAAGAGGGAATAATAAGAGTGGACGACCAAGACCGAAGTGCTCGGATTGAAAAGGCTGTAAGACAGGGATGTAGTCTTTCGCCCCTACTGTTCAATCTGTAGATCGCAGAAGCAATGATGGGAATAAAAGAGAGGCTCAGGAGTGGAATTAAAATTCAAGATGGAAGGATACCAATGATACGATTCGTTGATGACATTGCTATCCTGAGTGAAAGTGATGAAGAATTACATGATCTGCTGTATGGAATGAACAATCTAATGAGTACAGAATACGGACTGAGAGTAAATCGAAGAAATACGAAAAAATGAGAAGTAGCTATCAGAAATGAGAACAGCGAGAAGCTTAACATCAGGATTGATGGTCACGAAGTAGATGAAATTAAGACATTCTGCTACCTATGCAGTAAAATAACCAATGACGGACGGAGCGAGGAGGACATCAAAAGCGGACAAGCAGTGGCAAAAAGGGCATTCGTGTCGAAGAGAATACTAATAGTATCAAACATAGACTTTAATCTGAGGAAGAAATTTCTGAGAATGTACGTCTGGAATATAGCATTGTATGATAGTGGAACATGGACTGGGGAAAGCAGGAACAGAAGATAATCGATGTGATGCTACAGACGAATGTTGAAAATTTGGTGGACTGATAACGTAGGGAATGCGGAGGTTCTGCGCAGAATCGGAGAGGAAAGGAATATGTGGAAAACGCTAACAAGGAAAAGGGGCAAGGTGATAGGGCACTTGTTAAGACATCAGGGAATGACTTCCAGAGGACAAGAGGGAGATGTAGGGGGCAAAAACTGTATAGGAAGACAGAGATTGGAATACATCCAGCAAATACTTGAGGACGTATGTTGGAAGTGCTACTGTGAGATAAAGAGGTTGGCACAGGAGAGGAATTCGTAGCGGGCCGCATCAAATCAGCGAGAAGACTAACAAAAATTGGATCTGTATCTCATGTGTATAGAACTTATCTTCACGTGGTAGGTGTCCTTCATGAGTCGAATACCGTAAGTCTCGTAACTGTCGTTCCATCACTGGAGGCATCTACTATGATGTATGGCAGACTTATTGAGTGAATATTTTTTCATAAATTCCACGCAGATCAACAAGCATATGAAATAAACTAAAAGATCTCATTGTCTCTCAAACATTCTCAATATGTCAAGAGAAACGAGGAATTACTGCAGTAACAAAACTTCAGCGTATATTCAATAAAGCCATCTGTAAAAGGAATACGCTTCGTAATTCGCTAGACGTCTTCCTTTAACTCAGGTGCAGTTAATAAAAATTCCATTAAATGATCTGCCTTGGGGCAACACATACAATTGCGTTTGTCTGACATGGAAACAATTCAAAGACTGATGCGTACATAATTTAAATAAAAATCTCCTTTGAACTCCTACGGCCTTCAGGTCTTCTTTGTCGGTTGACTGATCTTCGCTATGCAATCACCGCACACGCTGCCTATGAATAGGTATTACACTCCCGGCGACTCAAGAACAATTTTCAAACAAACAAACTAGTACAAGGATTATCGCAAGATTTCAGCTTTAATTATTTTGCTCACCATATGTTTTTCGAACTCCGCGCAAGTCATACTACTTCGAAGGAAGAAATTAAAAAAAAAAGTTTCATGTACGGCCGATATACACAGCACAAAAGAATTAAAGGGTCACTTTTTTGAAAACATGTCGTTTTCCCCGAAAAAAAAGGCTAGAGCTCAGGAATTCACGTATGGTCTAAGGTGGGTTAAGGGTCTCATTTTGGCATCAAATTTCGCCACAATTCTGCCCAACGCCAGTCTCCCCCATTACCTCCACTTCACTCATTATTTGACGCCTCTGCGATGGTTGTCAGCAGGGCGATGCCCAACGTTGATTTCGCCTAATCTTCTTGTGGCTTACTAAAGAAAACATTTCAGTCACACCGCCGGTCAAAACCGTCACGAAACGGTCTCAGGGAGTGGCATAAAGGGAGTCAATGCTACCACTCCTCCCCTTGGAGTGTTCATTTACACACAGTGTGGTACGCAACAGAATGACGTTCTTAACAAGCTTCTTTAAGGACATCATGGGACTGCAACTACGTTGAATTTAATGTGACCCCTTTGCAGTGTATCGTTACCACAATTATTTCAATGCTACACAGGGTGGAATTACTAGGGACCGTTCAAAACCATTGGACGAAATTTGAATTTGACCCAAAGTAGCAGGTGTTCTTGCTTTTTCAGTCCTCCTGTTTCGCGACCTTCTATGGGGTGGTGGTGGCGGGAGGGGGGGGGGGGAGATGGAGAGGGGAGCGACATGGACATGTGAATGAATAAAACAGCGAAGGTTTCCCCTAAGGCTCGATATTACGGCAACACCCTCAGTGCCAACCGCGTGCACTTTTATTAAGCACGTTAATAATGTACCTGTGCAGAGAAAACACATGATCGTATCCTAGACTCCTGTGGGCAGGCAACCTTTCCGACACTCTAAGATTCAGCATGGCCGCAAGCAGGCGTTAGACCAGCCGTATTGTGCCACCCAACTGTAGAGTGTCGAAGTGGTTGCCTGCCCATAAGGCTCTAGGAACTCAATAAAGGTTATTACTATGCCGGTATATTTTTAACGTCTCCAGAATGAAATTTTCACTCTGCAGCGGAGTGCGTGCTGATATGAAACTTCCTGGCAGATTGTGTGCCGGACCGAGACTCGAACTCGGGGCCTTTGCCTTTCCAGGCAAGTGCTCTACCACCTGAGCCACCCAAGCACGACTCATGTCCCATCCTCACAGCTTTGATTCCGCCAGTACCTCGTCTCCTATCTTCCAAACTTAACAGAAGCTCTCCCGCGTAGCTTCCAGAACTAGCAATCCAGGAAGAAAGAATATTGCGGCGACATGGCTTTGCCACAGCCTGGGGGATGTTTCCAGAATGAAAATTTTCGCTCTGCAGCGGAAACTTCTTGGTAGAGTGTGCGCTGATATGAAACTTCTTGATAGATTAAAACTGTGTGCCGGACCGAGACACGAACTCTGGATCTTTGCCTTTCGCGGGCAAGTGCTCTACCATTTTAACGCGCTCAACAAAAGTCAGGAATAGAAATGGTGGTGCCAGCCAAGATCATGTAAGAACTCGCAAATGATACCTGCATGTAGAATAGTAGCAACAGCAGTGAGGACATACTATGATATGTACAGGCTGAACAAAGTGGGTACGAATTCATATTTGCACACAGTTTGGTTAGATAGACTTTTGTAAGGATGCCTGCTCGCCGACACATTTGGTGGTTGTATTTTGAGAGAGAGGAGAGCTTAGGAAGCCAGCGCTGGCAGGCTGAGCGATGCGACTAATCCAGCGTCACCTCCGGCGCCGTGTGCCGGCTGGGTGCGGCTGTTGCCTCCATCTGCCGACTGCTGCTGATTTACGCGGCACTTAGACGGGCCGGGCTGCCGTGTTACCGTGCCGGGCCGGCCCTGTTAGCGCTGCTGACAAACGGCCCGGCGCGGTCTGCGGCGGCGCAGGTGGAAACGTGAGCTCTCCTTGACGGCGAGCGACGCCAGACGGATGGGACCCGGGATTGGCTGCAGGACGGAGGAAGCCGTCACACTCCTAACGTGCACGGGACACCGCACGTGTATCGTCTGCCGTACAGAATCCTACACAGAGTAGCCACGTCTGGATGACGAACAAGGTACGATAACTTTTATAAGAACATCTCAGTCGTTCATACCAATGCCAGATGTCTGTTCTTTCCGCCGAAATATTGCGCACATTGCGATAAACGCTGTGTCCGGATGGCGCAGTGGTTAACGCTACTGCCTAGCAAACAGGATTTCCCGGTTTCGAGTCCCGCTTAGCACATATTTTCACTCGTTGTCACTGATTCTGAAAAAATTCTCAATGCATCTGATATCGTAGGTTGCTTTCCTTTCCTTTCTCGCCCTCCTTCTTCAATATACATAACATTACAGTCGTTGTAGAGTGTGCACAAAATACTTCGCCCATACAGCGTACTACTTGGTAAGACATGGGACAACTGTATTCGTGGTGCTGTGCTGTGAACGACAACGCGACAGTATGGGAGGCGCAGATAAACTCTACTCACAGACCTATATCTCTTACATAATGTAAGTTGCAGCAAGAGAGTCTACTGTGGCACTACAACCAATTATTCGATAGATGTAGCAAAAAAAAAAAAAAAAAAAAAAAAAAAAAGAAAAAAGGTTGAAATGGCTCTGAGCGCTATTGGACTTAACATCTGAGGTCATCAGCCTCCTAGAACTTAGAACTACTTAAACCTAACTAACCTAAAGACATCACACACATCCATGCCCGAGGCAGGATTCGAACTGCGACCGTAGCAGTCGCGCGGTTCCGGACTGAAGCTCCTAGAACTGCTCGGCTACCTCGACCGGCGAGAGATGTAGCAGCAGAAGGCCAATAGTTTCTTACTAGACTGCCGAGCTACAGTCTGGAGCCGAGCAGCCGCTACGGTCGCAGGTTCGAATCCTGCCTCGGGCATGGATGTGTGTGATGTGCTTAGGTTAGTTAGGTTTAATTAGTTCTAAGTTCTAGGCGACTGATGACCTCAGAATTTAAGTCGCATAGTGCTCAGAGCCATTTGAACCATTAGACTACCGAGAAGTTTATAGTTGGATAAGAAAATCGACCATGTGTTGCAAAAAGAAAATTTCATAAAAGTAAAAGGGGGTAATATGTACTGTATTGTACTGATTATAAAACTAACAATATAAATCGTAAGACTTGGTCGTGTGAAAATTATGTGTCAGTTTCCTGACTATGTTTTCACTAATATAACCCAAAAATAAAATTTTCTTCTTCTGCTGAACCTTGCCGAAGTAGCGGAACCTCGGGAAGCCCTTTCAGTTGTATTTTTCACCTCCGTCTATTTCCTTTTCATTATGAATTTGGAATAGCTAACAGGTTCTAAAACTTTCTCACAGTACTTTGATTCATCGGTTGCCTTTTCTAATAAAAATTTAATGTTACTCTATATAATGACAAACAGTGGATTATGAAGGACTTTCCTGCACCTGTGGTGCACAATGACTGTGGTACCTAGATATCTAGACTGGTGTGCAAGATTAAAGAACGAAATTATTTTTCTCATTATGTGTTGCTGCCAGGTAAAATAGCGCGATCAGCTCGTGGTCTCGCGGTAACGTTCTCGCTTCCCGAGCATGGGGTCCCAGGTTCAATTCCCGGCGGGGTCAGGGATTGTTACCTGCTTAGAGATGACTGGGTGTTTGTGTTGTCCTCATCATTTCATCATCATTAATGAAAGTGGCGAGATTGGCCTGAGCAAAGGTTGGGAACTTGTAAGGGAGCTGATAACCGCGTAGTTGAACGCCCCACAAACCAAACATCACCATCATCGAAACTGAAGGTAAATGAAAGAAATAGTCACGTACAGAAATGACACAAGCACAGACAATAATTACACTGAAATCATCAGTGAGGTCACCACGAATCATGATGGTCCTATCGAGATTACAAAAGACGCGACATCGTTCCTAGTGGGGAGGTGATTAGCACGGTCAGTAATACTTGCTCTGCAACGTGTTCCCATGTTGACCACAAGGTTAGTAAAAAGTTATGGTAGTCCATTCATCCACCAACGCAATTCAAAGCTACTGCATGGTCGTTGGTGCATGTGGACGTGCTTCAATGTGTCACCCTAACCATCCCGTGTGTGCTTGATGAGGAGAGGAGGCAACATGTAATGCACAATGTCGAACATGATATTTTGGTGATGTTTGTGTTATGGTGTGTAGAGGCATGGGCTTGCTGTCCTCCAAATCTTTGAACACATTTGACGTACAGTTCAGCATTAATGTGACACTGTACTCCTTCCCAATGGGCATTTTTTCAGGGGTACATTCGTCTCTGACATCATTTATATTGATGAAAACGAGCGTCCGCATAGAACGGAGCACGTGAAGGAGCTCTTGGAACGAAAGGGTATTCGCGAATTGCCTGGCCTGCCCGTTCCTCCAACTAAAATCCCATCGAGACTGTGGTGGATTTGTTGGCGCGCCCAAATGCACTAAAGACTATCCCGTAGCTGTCAGCAGCACCGGTGGAGGAATGGTTCTCTCTAACAGAAGATAACCTAACCAACCTTGTGGCTAGCATCGGAGCTTATTGCAGAGCATGCACTGTCGTCCTATTAATAACCATGTCCCGGCTGTGGCAATGTCCATGAGACCATCGTAAATCGTGGTTACTTCAGTATGCTACTGCCCTCCACAGCTGCTTTTAGTCGAGGTCATCTGAAACTATAGGGCTGATAATGTCGACCCGTAAACGAAAAGATCAGCCCATTGTTTCCTCTGCCAAACACCCACTTCAATGTTTTTTAGCCTGAGGTGAGAGTACTCAGCGCATGTTGCTGGGCGAGAAGAAAAATTACACGTGGAAGCTGGTTAAAACTAAAAAAAAAGAAATGGTACAAATGGCTCTGAGCACTATGGGACTTCTAATGTCATCAGTCCCCTAGAGCTTAGAACTACTTAAACCTAACTAACCTAAGGACATCACACACATCCATGCCAGGGGCAGGATTCGAACCTGGTTAAAACTACTTACTTTTATAAGGGCTGGTGATTTATAATTCGTTGGTGGGGGCGGAAGGAGAAATGGATGGCGTATTGGTGAAAGAACAGGTTATGTGTGACCAATGGCACAAACCTGAAGAAATGCTGGTGTCTCAGGGGACATAGAAGAGGGAACCCCTGACAACTGCAAGGCACTCCTAAGACAAGAAGATAACTCATGTCATGTGTCTCTGATGTCCTTCCGTTATGCATTGGCTAGCTGTCAGAGAAATGCCCATGCTTGTTATCCCACTGATGGTCTTCCCTGACGGATTAGCTTCAGTCATTTGATGTTTCACTTGTAAGAGAGAGATTCAGAGACAGAAACCAAACGAAATGATGAGCGGCGGGCTGGTCACACCCACCTGCGTGACATTTTGCGCTGTTTCTGAGTGCACCTTTTTACCATTATGTCAATAAAAATGTTGCGCAACTAAATATTTTTAATCCGTCTATTACGGTATGCTTTTTGAAAAGTCCATTGAAAATCAAGAATCAGAAGCGTAAAGTCGTTCAATCGGAAAGATGTAAATGTTACTGCTATAAGACCATGAGAAACATCGTATTTCGCAATATTTAACCCCGTAATGACAAAAGAACCCATCTGTCTACGATCGTGAACAAATCAGTAACTCCCACCAAAAACATACGTAATAGATCTTTTCATGAACGTAGCTCATTAGGAAAGGAAACCATGCTACTTAAACTCCTTCCGTGCCCATTTTAACTTTATCTTGTTACTCAACTCACCTGTGATGATAACAATGACAGTCGTACCAGCAGCCACCAGATGGAATAAAGGGTGAAGTCGTGCATGAGTATTTGTACTGGGACGTCAAATGAAAGCTTCAGTTTTACCCTCTAGCAACATATGC
Source organism: Schistocerca cancellata (assembly GCF_023864275.1). Taxonomy (NCBI): domain Eukaryota; kingdom Metazoa; phylum Arthropoda; class Insecta; order Orthoptera; family Acrididae; genus Schistocerca; species Schistocerca cancellata. The sequence continues at coordinate 215,577,952 of NC_064632.1, read as the reverse complement.
CACAAAGGTCTCGAAAAAAGCTCAAACGCTGAGGTGACAGACAGGCGTGGGTAGATGCACGTCGCTTTGACAAGCAACACAGCGTGGTGCTTACACAAGTGAGCATAGCTCGCAGGAGGTAGTGTCCGGGTCTGTGTGTTTCACCAGCAGATGACACATCAACCACTAACAATGGCAGAATATGAGGGTCACGGAATAAGCCGGCTGTCATAAGGCCTGCAGTGCACCTGAAGGATTCCTGGCAGTGGTTTTGGCAGTCGAGTGGCTGTTGTAGTACTTTGAATATCGACTATGGAAAATATGCATGTATTTTTTTCATTAATTTTACGTACGACTGGGTCCACAGCATAGTACATGTGACAGTATCACCTTTGGAAAATGAAAGGTTAAGACCAGTTGCAATAATGTTATTGATATACTGGAACACGAAAAGGACAGTAAATTTGACAACGACACATACGTGGACCAAAGATATAATTCGCAGCAAAATTCAGTCAGTTAAATACGTATAACATTATGATTGCTAGACTAATTGTACTTTGTAACCATAGAGGATCTTAATAAACGAACAGTCAAATAAATGTGAAATCATACTTTACAGCAAACGAACTGCCAGTTACGAGTCTAAACATATTCCATTATCGTTTATCATTATTGTATTTCACGTAATCATTACGAATTAGACAGTGACAGTTTACAATAGCTGCAATATGGACTTCAAATCAGACGAGACGTATGTACCAATGTAAAACTGCAATGTATAGCTACACACGTGGACAGCAACCGCGTGAGTATATGATATCACCTATGCTGTATTCGCAAGTTACTTGAGAAGAGCAATAAAGTCGGACAGCTGGCGTAAAGAACATTAAAGTTACTGCAGATAGTCTGAATAAATATTTATTCATTGAAATTAATAACTTTTAAACGCCTCAAACGATTTTAAAGAACATAATGTCCGTGGATAGCGCTTGAACAGCAACAGCAAAAAAGCAGCTTCATAATTTTTGTTAAGGCAATGATATTTGATTTATGAGCTAAAACGATGATACCGAGAGTTAAAACACATTTTTGTGCAAAATAAATTTCGTAAAAATTAATGTATGACGCCGTTATTAGATAATTGACAGTTACTATCTGTAGACGTTTAATTCTCATTAGGTTTAAGATACATAATAGTAAACAATGCTAATGTTGACTATCTAAATGAATATGGTGTTAATAACTCAAAAACAACGACGACAGCAAGAACCTAATGGCGCCACGGAAACGATGACGAAATTTGAGCCCCAATTCGGGTGTAACACATATGGTAGCGATATTTTAAACGAAGTTTTTATTCGTTATGAAGTCAATTGTGCAAAAGACTAAAGTTATTGCCTGCCTTTCTTTGGGAAATAGATAATGACCTAGGCATTTTTAACAGCTCAGAAAAGTCACGACGCAAGCGTGAGACTTGGAAAGTATTTGTACGTGCAGCTATTCTAGTAATCTTGACAGTATGTATAACTTTTGGGGATGGTAACGGCGTGTGTCGGTTTGTGGGATTGGAGGGACCAGACTACAAGGGCCATCGGCCAACGCCGTGTGAGAAGCTCATTTCCAAAAGGTAGCAAATCCATAAAACATAATTCGACAGAAGAGACAATAAACGTTTTACAACCACAGTAGCTCCAGAATATGATTTGTGGCTCTGTTGTTACATTCATACAGATGTTGGGAAACATTACGCGGAGTCTATCTGGTAAATATTTATTTATTTAATTGTTTCTCCATAAATAAAAATGGATTTGATATATTTTGCCAGAAAATTATGTTACGTAAGTGTTGTTCTGAAGTTTCTCCTGGTGATTCGCCGTATTCATGCCGTATATCAGACTCCATAAATTAATTAAAAACCCACAATAAACATTAATTAACGCCAGACATTTCATTACAAAATACAATGTCATGTAGACAAATGTCTGCCATGTTGGGTGTGACATCTTTACCAAGATGAACAACGATTGGCTGTTGGGATTTGGTACTTCCTGGAAGCTAAATAAGTCTGAATTTAGTACTCCTCCACGACCAGCAAGTCTTAAGGTCAAATGTATAACGGTCCGGTACTTTCTGGCATACATAACAGTTCTTATTACACATATAATGGGTCTAAGTAGTGAAGTCACCTGCTATTTCATTTTTCAATTTTTCGTATTTGGTATCTTTTGGAAACGTGCTTTTCATATAGAGTATAACGTTGACGGCCAAGCTGTCCTGCGTGAGTTCACTTTGGAAGGACAACAAGTTCGGTCGTGTCTGATGGGCGGCAAGTCGATCACGAATAAAGTGTGAAAATAATTTTCGTGCTACAAGTCTAGGGCCTTTCAAAATTTCTGTAGGAGATCGGGAACTTTGAGAAGTTATTGGCAGCTGCGCTCGTGAACTTGAGCTCTGATAAGCAGCGTAGTGTTTAGAGACTTGGTAAATTTCAGCAGCGCTTCTTGGACTTAGAAAAGCTATCAACAACCGATTTTAAAACTTTGAACAGCAACGTGAAGTACCGAATTTGGTGCAGTCTTGATCGAACTAATGATTCAATGACTTGTTGCTCTTTCTTGATATTAAGCAAGGATTGAATAAACATTTTCATTACTAAGCGATACCGAAGCGTTGGTTGAGAACATTTATTTAATTCACCTACCGCAATTCTTCCTGCAATTTAATGAAATTATTGGAAGTTGACCGAACAATAACAGGCATATGAGACAGGTGTTTGGCCCTCCAATAAACTATGAGATCAAAAGTATCCGGACACCCCCAAAAACATACGTTTTTCATATTAGGTGCATTGTGCTGCCATCTACTACCAGGTACTCCGTATCAGCGACCTCGGTAGTCATTAGACATTGTGAGAGGGCAGAATGGGCTGCTCCGCGCAACTCACGGGCTTAGAACGTGGTCAGATCATTGAGTGTCACCTGTATTATACGGCTGTGCGCGAGGTTTCCACACTCTTAAACATCCCTCGGTCCACTGTTTCCGATGTAATAGTGAATTGGAAACGTCAAGGGACACGTACAGCACAAAAGCGTATAGGCCGACCTCGTCTGTCGACTGACAGAGACAGCCGACAGTTGAAGAGGGTCCTAATTTGTAATAGGCAGACGTCTATCCAGACCGTCACACAGGAATTCTAAACTGCATCAGGATCCACTGCAAGTACTATGGCAGTTAGGCAGGAGATAAGAAATCTTGGATTTAATGGTCAAGCGGCTGCTCATAAGCTACACATCACGCCGGTAAATGCCAAACGACGCCTCGCTTGGTGTAAGAAGCGTAAACATTGGACGACTGAACAGTGGCAAAACGTTGTGTGGAGTGACGAATCACGATGCACAATGTGCCGATCCGATGGCAGGGCGTGGGGATGGCGAATGCCAGGTGAATGTCATCTGCCAGCATGTGTAGTGCCAACAGTGAAATTCGGAATCGGCAGTGTTTGCTGTGGTCGTAATTTTCATGGAGGGGGCTTGCATCGCTGCACTATCACTGCACAGACCTACATTGATGATTTATGAAACTTCTTGCTCCCCAATGTTGAAGAGCAGTTCGGGGATGGCGATTGAATCTTTCAACACGATCGAGCACTTGTTAATAAAGCACGGCCTGTGGCGGATTGGTTACACGACAATAACATCCCTGTAATGGACTGGCCTGCACAGAGTCCTGACCTGAATCCTATACAACACCTTTGGCACTTTTTGGAACGCCGACTTCGTGCCAGGCCTCACCGACTGACATCGATACCTGTCCTCAGTGCAGTACTCCGTGAAGAATGGGCTGCAATTCCCCAAGAAACCTTCCATTACTTGATTGAACATATGCATGCGTGAGTGGAAGCTGTCATGAAGGCTATTGGTGGGCCAACACCATATTGAACTCCAGCATTTCCGGTAGAGGGCGCCACGAATTTGTAAGTCATTTTCAGCCACGTGTCCGGATACTTTTGATCACGTAGTGTATAAGGCGAACGAGCCGTTGAAATTAGTCATACACTTCGTTAATCCGTTTGACACACAGATAGCGTGAGGAAATCAAATTAGTGCTTCGCAATGGTATTATCAAGGAGAACTTTGCAGCCGACACCCAGTTTATGCAACACCAATATCTTCAATAATTAATTCGGAGCTTTTAAACCGTGTGATTTAACAAAATGATTATTAGGGACAAATATGAATAGTGTAGACGTACGCCAATAAGAAAATCGTTAAGTGACCATAACATAGTAGGAAACATTTCGGAATTTGCCTGAAGTAATTTCGGGAAAGCACAGAAAACCTAAATGGGTGGCCATATAAAGACTGGAGCCTCCACTACCAAAAATACAAAGTCAGTCTCTCGAAAGCAGTGCTACATCATACCATTTATACCTAGTGTAGAACACTATTTTACAAAGAAATTATTTAATAATGTAAAAAGCTAGAACGAAACTGTTCATCTATTTCCTACCACCTTTCATTGCGCACACTACACTCACTACACGCAGATTTTTTCATAGTGTAGAACTACACATACCACTGGCTGAAATCAAGCCATAGCGACGATGTCTGGTTTTCATTTTGTGTATCGCGATCTCCCTTTAACTAACCCGAGGAAATGATTCATCGTCCCTTGTAAGGTGGCTATAATTTCGCACCTTACAAGCACTCATCTACATACCTCGCCGTGATTTACAACCGGAATTAGGTGTCATTTGTTATCATTTGTTAGGTTGTACATCGTATATATGAAGATTTAAAGAAGACTGACATTGTCACGTACACCTTGTAAATAGCTGTTAAGGCTTATTGCATGAAACGTGATGGAGTGTCTTTATTATAAAAACGTCGTAACGAATGATTGTCTATACCAGTCGAAGTTGGAACAGCAGTGGAATTGAAACGGCAGGCGTAACTCAGGCCCTGGGGTGGAAAAGCCCGCCAGGTGTTTTGGTCATTCTTAACACAGGAGGTAACCCAAGACGGACGGTCGGGGCACCTGAGCGCTGAAACACAATAGAGTGGCGGCTGGCCGGTTTTGTAGCTAGGCTGGAAGGATAACCGGAAACTCTGAAAATCTTTGAAGCAGCAGAGAGAGGAACATGGAAACATTACTTCGGAAACCACGCAAGCTGGGTTATTTTTGAGGGTTTCTACTCTGAGAAGCGTGCCATTGTATGAATTCCTAACTAACCAGGATAAGTATTTCCTCGCAATCTTTCCACTTGGTCGGCGTTCGGAAGAATTTGTAGAGACAGAGAATATTCCGTGGTTTCGAGAATATGATTCGCCTTCTGCAGTTACGAGGGAGGGGAGCAGAGCTTTGCTGGGAAGCCAGCAGTCGAGAGAATGAGGTATTCTGTTTCGAGCGCCCGTGTTTGACGGTCGCTTAGTATCAGCTTTGTTGGTACAGACGGACTTGCTGTCTTTGCTCTGAAGAGACTTTATAGTTAGGACGGTTAGGCACTGTACTGTTGCGAACTCATACGATTCTGGACATTGCCTCTGGGTAGGGAGTCGTTGAGTGCGCAGCGTTCAGTGATTGAGAGCACTTCCTCTGTCTATACGCACGTAGAGACGTCATCTGAATTCTGTCCTTGTGGCTGGGAGTTCACGTTTCTTGTCTGTAGAACACAAAGAGGAGAAGAGAATATTAGATTATACTAGTCAGAGGACCGCCTTCTGCCGTCTAGTGTTTGAAAGAGGGTTTTTTTTTTTTTTTTTTTTTTTTTGTAGCTGGAGTTCTTCCATTGTCGCAGACGTGTACGAGAATCATCACTCCGACGCACCAGACGCAGTACATACGGTGATATTTCTAATTAATTCGGCTTATTGGGGCTATAAAGCTAAACAGCTGTGATCACGTAAGTTTTATTCCCACTGAGGTTTCTGCGCACCACTGTAGATCATCTTTGAAAGTAGTGTCTTCTAGTGTTTTGTACGTAGATGATGTCTGTCACCGGGCGTTATTTATATTAGATCGCGTATCCATAAAAAGGGGCAGATTTGGGCAACTTATCATTGCCATTAGTTAGGAAATTCATTTGTGTCTCTGTGTGTCCATTGGACATTAATATATAAACATTTGTAATATATAAAGGAGTTTCAATCTACAATAAATGTATAAGCAGAAATAGCATTTATCATATTTTAGTTACTAGTTCCCTTAATCATTCATTTATGTTTATGTTGTAACCTACATGTTAAAGAGCAAAAAGGAGGAGTTAATATCACCATTAAGAGATCCTAAGATCTGATTCTGTGGGTAGTCAGATAGGGCCAAATCTTCATTTATGCGGTCAGTATTTTCCGTTGAGCACATTCATTTTAAACCCGCCTTGAATAGCATCTTGGAACCTCGATAAGGAGTGACATGTTTTGCTCAGAAAGAGTGTAAGGAATTGATACAAACTGCATTGCTTTGGGAGTAAGATTTTCCTGAAAAGTAGAGAAAAAGAAAAAAAAACATATTATGACAATTTTACGTGACGTACATTTTTGTAGCTATTTTCATTTACATCTGTTACATTATTTACCCTCCCCCCACGAACCATGGACCTTGCCGTTGGTGGGGAGGCTTGCATGCCTCAACGATGCAGATAGCCGTACCGTAGGTGCAACCACAACGGAGGGGTATCTGTTGAGAGGGGCAGCAGCCTTTTCAGTAGTTGCAGGGGCAACAGTCTGGATGATTGACTGATCTGGCCTTGTAACACTAACCAAAACGGCCTTGCTATTGTGGTACTGCGAACGGCTGAAAGCAAGGGGAAACCATAGCCGTAATTTTTCCCGAGGGCATGCAGCTTTACTGTATGGTTAAAAGATGATGGCGTCCTCTTGGGTAAAATATTCCGGAGGTAAAATAGTCCCCCATTCGGATCTCCGGGCGGGGACTACTCAAGAGGACGTCGTTATCAGGAGAAAGAAAACTGGCATTCTTCGGATCGGAGCGTGGAATGTCAGATCCCTTAATCGGGCAGGTGGGTTAGAAAATTTAAAAAGGGAAATGGATAGGTTAAAGTTAGATATAGTGGGAATTAGTGAAGTGCGGTGGCAGGAGGAACAAGACTTCTAGTCAGGTGAATACAGGGTTATAAATACAAAATCAAATAGGGGTAATGCAGGAGTAGGTTTAATAATGAATAAAAAAATTGGAGTGCGGGTAAGCTACTACAAACAGCATAGTGAACGCATTATTGTGGCCAAGATAGACACGAAGCCTATGCCTACTACAGTAGCACAAGTTTATATGCTAACTAGCTCTGCAGATGACGAAGAAATTGAAAAAATGTATGATGAGATAAAAGAAATTATTCAGGTAGTGAAGGGAGACGAAAATTTAATAGTCATGGGTGACTGGAATTCGACAATAGGAAAAGGGAGAGAAGGAAACATAGTAGGTGAATATGGATTGGGGCTAAGAAATGAAAGAGGAAGCCGTCTGGTAGAATTTTGCACAGAGCATAACTTAATCATAGCTAACACTTGGTTCAAGAATCATAAAAGAAGGATGTATACATGGAAGAATCCTGGAGATACTAAAAGGTATCAGATAGATTATATAATGGTAAGACAGAGATTTAGGAACCAGGTTTTAAATTGTAGGACATTTCCAGGGGCGGATGTGGACTCTGACCACAATTTATTGGTTATGAACTGTTGATTAAAACTGAAGAAATTGCAAAAAAGGTGGGAATTTAAGGAGATGGGACTTGGATAAACTGACTAAACCAGAGGTTGTACAGAGTTTCAGGGACAGCATAAGGGAAAAATTGACAGGAATGGGGGAAAGAAATACAGTAGAAGACGAATGGGTAGCTCTGAGGGATGAAGTAGTGAAGGCAGCAGAGGATCAAGTAGGTAAAAAGACGACGGCTAGTAGAAATCCTTGGGTAACAGAAGAAATATTGAATTTAATTGATGAAAGGAGAAAATATAAAAATGCAGTAAATGAAGCAGGCACAAAGAAATTCAAACGTCTCAAAAATGAGATCGACAGGAAGTGCAAAATGGCTAAGCTGGCATGGCTAGAGGACAAATGTAAGGATGTAGAGACTTATCTCACTAGGGGTAAGATAGATACAGCCTACAGGAAAATTAAAGAGACCTTTGGAGAAAAGAGAGCCACTTGTATGAATATCAAGAGCTCAGATGGAAACCCAGTTCTAAGCAAAGAGGGGAAAGCGGAAAGGTGGAAAGAGTATATAGAGGGTCTATACAAGGGCGATGTACTTGAGGACAATATTATGGAAATGGAAGAGGATGCAGATGAAGATGAAATGGGAGATACGATACTGCCTGAAGAGTTTGACAGAGCACTGAAAGACCTGAGTCAAAACAAGGCCCCGGGAGTAGACAACATTCCATTAGAACTACTGACGGCTTTGGGAGAGCCAGTCCTGACAAAACTCTACCATCTGGTGAGCAAGATGTACGAGACAGGCGAAATACCCTCAGACTTCAAGAAGAATATAATTCCAATCCCAAAGGAAGCAGGTGTTGACAGATGTGAAAATTACCGAACTATCAGTTTAATAAGCCACAGCTGCAAAATACTAACGCGAATTGTTTACAGACGAATGGAAAAACTGGTAGAAGCCGACCTCGGGGAAGATCAATTTGGATTCCGTAGAAATGGTGGAACACGTGGGGCAATACTGATCTTACGACTTATCTTAGAAGAAAGATTAAGGAAAGGCAAACCTACTTTTCTAGCTTTTGTAGACTTAGAGAAAGCTTTTGACAATGTTGACTGGAATACTCTCTTTCAAATTCTAAAGGTGGCAGGGGTAAAATACAGTGAGCGAAAGGCTATTTACAATTTGTACAGAAAACAGATGGCAGTTATAAGAGTCGAGGGACATGAAAGGGAAGCAGTGGTTGGGAGAGGAGTGGGACAGGGTTGTAGCCTATCTCCGATGTTATTCAATCTGTATATTGAGCAAGCAGTAAAGGAAAAAAAAAGAAAAATTCGGAGTAGGTATTAAAATCCAGGGAGAAGCAATAAAAACTTTGAGGTTCGCCGATGACATTGTAATTCTGTCAGACACAGCAAAGGACTTGGAAGAGCAGTTGAACGGAATGGACAGTGTCTTGAAAGGAGGGTGTAAGATGAACATCAACAAAAGTAAAACGAGGATAATGTCATGTAGTCGAATTAAGTCGGGCGATGCTGAGGGAATTAGATTAGGAAATTAGTCACTTAAAGTAGTAAAGGAGTTTTGCTATTTGGGGAGCAAAATAACTGATAATGGTCGAAGTAGAGAGGATATAAAATGTAGATTGGGAATGGCAAGGAAAGCGTTTCTGAAGAAGAGAAATTTGTTAACATCGAGTATAGATTTAGGTGTCAGGAAGTCGTTTCTGAAAGTATTTGTATGGAGTGTAGCCATGTATGGAAGTGAAACGTGGACAATAAATAGTTTGGACAAGAAGAGAATAGAAGCTTTCGAAATGTGGTGCTACAGAAGAATGTTGAAGATTAGGTGGGTAGATCACGTAACTAATGAGGAGGTATTGAATAGGATTGGGGAGAAGAGAAGTTTGTGGCACAACTTGAATAGAAGAAGGAATCGGTTGGGAGGACATGTCCTGAGGCATCACGAGATCGCAAATTTAGCATTGGAGGGCAGCGTGGAGGTTAAAAATCGTAGAGGGAGACCAAGAGTTGAATACACTAAGCAGATTCATAAGGATGTAGGTTGCAGTAGGTACTGGGAGATGTAGGAGCTTGCACAGGATAGATTAGCATGGAGAGCTGCATCAAACCAGTCTCAGGACTGAAGACCACAACAACAACAACATTATATACCAAACTCCTGAGTAATTCTTCAGTGTGTGGCATGTATTTCTTAACAGGTACGTTGTAACTACCGTTTTAAATAATTTTGTTTTAGTATCCTTCTTAATCTCTGTGGGCAGTGTAGTGAACTCCGGTGTGCCAAATTTAAGGACGAAAGTACCTTTCGCATGACGTGTCACTGCAAAGTAACACAGCTCGCTGAAACCTGGTGCACACATAGAGAGAACTGGTACTGTAGAGTACAGAAGGTAACTGAAAGAAATACTTCTTGAGACGTACGTAAATGACACTTTCGTTCAAAAACGGTCTTGACACTGAAGTCACTGCGATTTTTGATGGTCCCCAGAGTATTACAAAACCCGAGACATTGTTCTTGATATTTTGTCTGGTAACGACTGACAGCAATTGAAGCTCCACAATGAGCTCGCATGTTGGCTACGAGGTTGGTAAGGAGTTCTTGTGGTAGGGCGTTTCATTCCTCCAACAGCGCAGTTGACCACTCTTGAATAGTAACTGGTGCATGAAACACGGCAGGTTGATGCCGTTTTTCTTGACTTCCGCAAGGCGTTCGATACAGTTCCCCACAGTCGTTTAATGAACAAAGTAAGAGCATATGGACTATCAGACCAATTGTGTGATTGGATTGAGGAGTTCCTAGATAACAGGACGCAGCATATTATTCTCAATGGAGAGAAGTCTTCCGAAGTAAGAGTGATTTCAGGTGTGCCGCAGGGGAGTGTCATAGGACCGTTGCTATTCACAATATACATAAATGACCTGGTGGATGACATCGGAAGTTCACTGACGCTTTTTGCAGATGATGCTGTGGTGTACCGCGAGGTTGCAACAATGGAAAATTGTACTGAAATGCAGGAGGATCTGCAGCGAATTGACGCATGGTGCAGGGAATGGCAATTGAATCTCAATGTAGACAAGTGTAATGTGCTGCGAATATACAGAAAGATAGATCCTTTATCATTTAGCTACAAAATAGCAGGTCAGCAACTGGAAGCAGTTAATACCATAAATTATCTGGGAGTACGCATTAGGAGTGATTTAAAATGGAATGATCATATAATGTTGATCGTCGGTAAAGCAGATGCCAGACTGAGATTCATTGGAAGAATCCTAAGGAAATGCAATCCGAAAACAAAGGAAGTAGGTTACAGTACACTTGTTCGCCCACTGCTTGAATACTGCTCAGCAGTGTGGGATCCGTACCAGATAGGGTTGATAGAAGAGATAGAGAAGATCCAACGGAGAGCAGCGCGCTTCGTTACAGGATCATTTAGTAATCGCGAAAGCGTTACGGAGATGATAGATAAACTCCAGTGGAAGACTCTGCAGGAGAGACGCTCAGTAGCTCGGTACGGGCTTTTATTGAAGTTTCGAGAACACACCTTCACCGAAGAGTCAAGCAGTATATTGCTCCCTCCTACGTATATCTCGCGAAGAGACCATGAGGATAAAATCAGAGAGATTAGAGCCCACACAGAGGCTTACCGACAATCCTTCTTTCCACGAACAATACGAGACTGGAATAGAAGGGAGAACCGATAGAGGTACTGAACGTACCCTCCGCCACACACCGTCAGGTGGCTTGCGGAGTATGGATGTAGATGTAGATGTAGACGTAGACGTGCTTCAGTATGTCTCTCCAGCGCATCGCGCAAGTGCCCGATGGGATATAAGTTGGGAGAATGGGCAGGCCATTCCATTCTTCGAATAGACTCCCGTTCCAACAGCACCTGCGTCTCCTCTGTTCGATATCAGTCCCCAGTGCATCTCTTAAAAGACGCATATGGGGAAGGAATATAGCGTTACAATAACGCTGACCGGTGACTGTCTCGTGTTCAAAGATTTGGAGGTCGCGTCCATGTAACATTATGTCTCTCCATAACATATTACCTGGACCATCAAACGATGATGTTAGACAGTATTGCCTATTGCAGTAGGTGTTCACACGTTTCACCATAGGAAGATGCGTCCAGAATCTGCCCACCGAATGTGGCACATCCGAGAAGAACACGCGACCTCACTCCTTGTTGGTCCCAGTCCCTGTGATCTTGCCGCCGTCGCAAACGGTGCAGCCCATCTACGGGTGTCAGCAGAAGACAACGTACTTGTCGTTATGAAAGAGATAACCCCATGCAGTCACAGTGCCAGTGTGGAGAGTGCTTTGCGTGCCTTGCTGTCCTGATAAATGTGATTGCAACTGCACCCACTGTTTGGGTGTGTCCCTTCTTGCCTTTTGCAAAATGTAGTAGCAGTCTAATGCTGTAATCGACCGTGGTCGACCATATCCTCTCCTTCGGCAGCAACGGCTGAATGCTCCCTATACACGCTCAACGATGTTGGGCTTCGTCCTTCTCCCAGTTTATCGATGCTTCTTCTCCGTGTGAAGTCATCCAAATGTTTTCTCCGGGCCATGTTGTAGTGACGATCACCATCACAGTGCAGCGAAACTTCTCGCTCTTTGACACACACTGTCTTTCCATGTTCCTTCTACTGCCTCATGTTGCGTGGCCAATTTGGCGCTACAGCCACGAAGACCTCACGACGTGTGACACCCAACTTCTGGTACACGACAGGGAGATACCTGGAAACATGCTCCCACACATTGATTCATTTTCACAGAGCAGTTGATATATTATGGTATTTTACCTATCTAGTCCTTAAATTTTGTAGAGCTGTGTGCATGTATGAATTCATTTCACGTGAATCTCAAAGAGGCACTTGGACTGGACAAAGACTGGGTAAAATGCTGCCTACAAATAATGGGACGCAAAGTCCGCCTTAACGAGGTCTCCTTGCCTGCAAAGTATTCGGACCAGTAATTGGATACATTACGTGAATACACCACTAGTGTAAATGTAGACTACAGTACCAGTGGAATCAAGCAGAAGATGACGTGAATGTGTAGAAGGTAAATAGGTGGTAGATTCTATGTGGTTCAGCTATACATAGCATCAAATAACATAAAATAATGAACAAAGTGATTTTAAAAGACGTAGCTTTATTCAAACACAAAAGGTAAATGTAACAGACCTTAAACTCCTAAGCTGCAGTGTAGCGATCTCACAAAATCGTCGATGGATCTCCATTAACGATCACCAACTTCACTTCCCTCCCCTGAGGAACAAGTGTGATTAGATGACTCAGCTTCCGCCTGAACATTACCCGTTGTGCAAAGGGCGACACAGAGTGACGACCTTCCCCGTGAGTGGGAATCATAATGGCCGCAGTCGGTGTCTGGTTAGGATCGAATACAAATCTAAATGGCGCGAGTTTTGAGTTATTTCCGTACAGAATCTGATGCTCCAAGTTTATTTTAAGTCAGTAAGACTTCCAAATCTTGGCACACTAGAAACTGGATAATCTCTTATGTGAGCAGTTCCTTCATCACTTTTACAACACTGTGGACTTCGCTTTGTCTTCAGCACGGTTGACCCTGACGGCAACTGCGGTGCATTTGTGACAGAGATTATGTCTGTGGCGATCCTCGTCAGGTGTCGCTGCTTTACAGATAGCCTCTCCTAATAATGATTTATAGGTAATCAGGTGAATTGACGAAAATGGTTACATTCGAAATTAATTCAGTAACAACATAAGGAATGGATGATGACATCGCAAAATAGGGTAATTTAAAAAAAATATTTAATGGCAATTGACAATGTTCACAAATATTTCAGGTACTGTTGAAGATAGCCTAATTCTGTCTTCAGCCAGGTGACTTGCCCTCAGTAAACGACGTAGCCCCTCTTTTCATAGCTTATTAATTAGAGAGATACCTGTATCAACTTTACTTTTTCAAATAGAACTAATTCTGTCTTCAGCCAGGTGACTTGCCCTCAGTAAACGACGTAGCCCCTCCTTTCATAGCTTATTAATTAGAGAGATACCTGTATCAACTTTACTGTTTCAAATAGAACTGTAGTAATTTCCGCTGTCAGTACGTTATTTCTAAAACGGACGAATTGAACGGCGTTTCACTCTTTAGACCCCGTTTACTTTTATGGAGCAATTACAGTTTTTATGCCCGCCTCCGTAACGTAGCGGTAGCGTCACCGCCTACCACGCAGGGGGCCGGGGTTCGATTCCTGGCAGTGGACTGGATGTTGTGTGTCCTACATCATCATTGACTCTCAAGTCGCCGAAGTGGCGTCAGCTAAAAAGAACTTGCAATACGGCGGCCGAATGGGACCTCCCGGCCAACAATACCATACGATCATTTCATTTCACAGTTTTTATAAGTTGTGAATTATCTGTTTTCAACATGAAACCGATTGATGTCTTATGCGGCACTTCGTGATTGCATATCCAAGTAAGGTAAAACGTCACGTCAGGAGGAAACAGTGTTGCACTGCCGAAGGTGAATGCAGTAAATATAACTTTCAGCACCATAAGACAGTAAATTGGACCAGCAAGAAGACAGACCATAAGTGATGAACAACAAGAAAAAAGAAAAATCAATAGGAGGAATAACCACGACATTTGAACACCATGAAACAGCGTGGAAGAAGAAATCTCATTCTGTCCGTGTCGTTCACGCGTGTCGCAAAATAAATATTTCAGGCGAAGAGAAAATGAATATGCTATTTCATTACGGAGAGAGCAGAAGAAACACATCGAGAATAGCTAAGTTGCATGTGTTATCCCGACCACGGGTTTCCACATTCTTTTGTCATTTCCTTCTTTCTTCCTGTTACGATTTTACAATATAGTTGCATGTCTTTGCATTAAACTTATGACACAAAGCTATTGTTTAACAGTCTTTACACCTCAGTTCTCAATTTTATAAAGCTATTCAATTTTTGCCGTGTTCATTTCTCTCAAGGCTGTGGCAGAAACAAGAGCAGAAACGCTACCGTAGTTAACTGGTAAACATTACTTCATTCACCTTCCAGTTGGTGAGTTTGTACAACAGTATATCTATGCATAATATATAATTAATAACTGATAATGCCTACATCAGCACTATAGCCATAAAAGGTTCACGAGCTGGAGAAACCTCACAAAAAAGAAAGGAAATATGTTAGCTAACCTGTGTTGGTGCGGCATAAAGATGCAGCTTAGGCATGTTCATTGAAATGAATGCATGCCACTGCCAAAGGGTTCGTATTACCTCGTAATAGGAAAGAATACAAAGAGGAAACTCTGTTTTAGTTTCAGCCAAAATACTAAAAATCGACGGTCACGAAGGCACAGCTATTGTAAAAGAGTCCGTAAAGTAAATGTGGTGCAGTAGATGAAATATTTTGCAGTGTCATGAAAAGAGCTTAAGGATTCTGTTTACGTACGTAACATCGCAGTTGGCTTCCCTGTTGCTTTTGAGGGCACTAGGACACTACCTCCTGACTGTGGGAAGTCAAATACTTTATTTAAAGTTAAGAGAGTTTATAATTTATTCATTACTTAAATTGCTTTCTGGAGCAAAGTTGAAACAAAGTCATCCTACTTAATGTGCAGTTTCTTGGTTCGCTCACTTTGTAACTTTCTAGTTCAAGGATCTGAGAGCAAGTCTGCACTATTGAGAATATGTGTGGGAATCTGATTATTGCCTACAGTATGTACACACTTGACTAAATTAACCGCCAACGCGGTTCCGTGACTGTAAACGATCTAATATTTGTAGTCGATGAATGCTCCGAAGCTGCGAACTTTACGAATCTCGTCGATTCTGGTACTGAAATAGCAAATTGCGCGTACCCTACCTTCGTCCTGCATGCGTTCGAGCGTCTAAGAGCAATAGGTTTTTCACAATGCCCTCGTACCTTGCTGAGCGCATTCTACATCATTTTCGTTCATTTCATGCTCAACAGAGAACACCGACTGTGTAATAACCGGAAGAGGGTCTCTCGAACAGTCGCGAGTAGGTGAAGCAGACCGTACAAACCAACAACAATGGCGGCCGCTCGTGGCAAGCGGTGTGGAAACACCTATTGTTCACGGACCAAATTTCATTACGTGCGAAATATGTTGTGACATGATACATTATTATCAGATGCGTGCTCCTTTGGTGCTAAATTCGTAAAATTATGGCACTGGAAAAATGACAGGTAATGTTACGTTCTCAGTGAATAAATTGTTCCCTAGTGGATTCTCGATAGCAAACAATAATATACGCTCATCGACCCTTTACAAAAATTACGTTCAGAGCGCCCCAAATTCAGCGAAACACGTTAATGTTCTGTGTGGAGGTTTCGCATCAAAATCCAATAATTGGAACGAGTAATTCACAATTGCTGTACAGTCAGAAATAATTTCTTTTTTTTTTTTTTTTTTTTTGCATTTATCTCAACCGCATTTCCACGTGGATAGACAACGCAGCCTGAAAATAGACTCTTATGACGTTTAGAACATACTGCACTTCAGCACCTATGACTTCCACTAACTTAAATCTCGTAGCCATTTGAGTGTTAAGGTATTACATTACTGCCCTCACTCAGGAATCATCCATCCTATCCTTAATAAACAGATATTTTATTCCTGCTGTGATAAGATTCTATTTTGTATTGTTTCGTTTCTCTCTCTCTCTCTCTCTCTCTCTCTCTCTCTCTCTCTCTCACACACACACACACACACATTTCAAGCAGTTCTTCTCAGAAACGCATAGAATCCAACTAAACTTGCTTTCATTCGCTGTTATGTTGCCAAGGGAAGTGCAAAGGCCTTGAAATTGTGGAAACACATTTGGTACCGTCCTTTTCCGATGGTTCGAAGACTTTCGGACTTTCAGAACAGACAGCTCAACCATCACTTGAGTGTGAATATAATTTACAGCCTTATAAATACAAAAGTTAGAAGTCGGACCTGGAATTATATGTTGTGAATGTAAATCCCCTTTCAGATCCAAGGTCGCATGCTGTGTACAGAGTAAATAATGATATACATCTTCAAGTTCGGTATATTCTACAGGGTGCCTTACGGCTTGAGGCTGGGTCCTTTTACGAAGATTAAGCGTTTCAGTGCTACAAGAATAAGCACGTATGATCCCAAACATTTATTGTCAGATTGTGCAGGACATAAAGGATCCAAAACCGAATGTTTTGAAATGGGAAACTGTGACATACTTCATCTGCTTCTCGTTTCTGTGGTGATTGTGTACGCCAGGAAAAGAGATTGTCTCCAGTCTGAAGGTAATGAGTCGGTCTTTGCCTACTCGTCCTAAATTGGTAACAGCCTGGCATCCGAGTCCGGCTCAGGAACGACTGATTTTACCATGACGTGTTATCTAAAAGCGGCGGGCACATGAAAGGCCTTTTCAATCAGCAAACTCCTGGAAGCATACGAAACAAGATGTACTGGCACTGGAGCCAGAGGAAAGGGAGATGGCTCCATTTTCCAAGTCGCGAGCGGGAAGTAAGTACCCACTTGTGTGCGCTATAATTGGGAACTGGACGCCTAGATACCGGACGTCATCCAGAAGGGCTGAAAATCCTAAATATTAAATATTTTCTTCGAGCGTTTTGGGAGTTCAAGAAATCAAGAAGTGGACCGAGAGCCCTCGTTGTTGTAGGTGGCACGGTGTGTCTCCTGGAGTGCAAGTGGTGTTCTAAAGTGTCTATCTGGAATCAGTTTTTCGTGGTCCTGAGCAACGCCGTTATTTTTTCAGCACACTCAGTGTACAAGAATGGAAAGTGCGTTAGCGCTGGAAATTTCAAAAATGGTTCAAATGGCTCTGAGCACTAAAGGACTCAACATCTGAGATCATCAGTCCCCTAGACATAGAACTACTTAAACCTAACTAACCTAAGGACGTCACACACATCCATGCCCGAGGCAGGATTAGAACTTGCGACCGTAGCAGCAGCGCAGTTCCGGAATGAAGCGCCTAGATCTGCTCGGCCACAGCGGGCGGCTTGGAAAGTACAGAGATACCCTTAAACACTTTACGGGTTTCTGGGCAAGTGTTGCCTTAAGTGAGCGTGATTGTTTTCGTGAGTGTAATTAGATAGCTACAAGGCCTTTATGAGGGACGTTTGATAAGTAATACAATACATTTTTTATGAAGGCAGGTTGATTTTATTCAGGAGTCCAATACACCTGTTATATTTATCATCGAAAATCTCTAACATAATATCTCATTACAGATACCATGAAGGTAAGCAAATAGAATCACCAGGTCTTTCATACACTCTAAGACAGAAAACCACTCACCACGAAGAAATTATTCGAATGGGGCGTAAATCGGTAGATGTGCTGTACATGGACAGACGAAGAGAAAGAAACATTTCAGAAAAATTTGATGATTCAATCAAGAGAAACAAATTCAAGAACTGACCCAGAGAATAACGCGTTGGTCCACCTCTGGCCCTTACGCAAGCAGTTATCCGGCTCGACATTGGTTGATAGAGTTGTTGGTTGTCCTCCCGAGGGATAATGCACATCATTCTGTCCAATTGGAGTGTTAGATTGTCAAAAGACCGATATGGTTGGAGGGTCCTGCACATAATGCTCCAAACTTTCTCAACTGGGGAGACATCCGGCGATCGCAAGATAGACAAGATAGCATTAGGCATGCATGGAGACAGGCAGCAGAAACTCTTGCAGTGTGCAGCCGGGCACTATCTTGCTGAAATATTCTGCACTCAGAACTGTATATGTGGAAATTGCACATATCTTCTATGGCTTTCAAGCGCATCAATTGTAACGGGATTTTTTTTTTTTTTTGCGTGTAGTCGCAAATGGTCGCGCTACCTTAACGACAGAGGGAAAGCGTTTTTTTAATTTCTTTCTTTGTACATTGTCTTTAGACGTCGATAATGTTAACTACTAGAATCCACAATGTAATTCATAACTGGCTCGCCCGCATTGAACACCTTATGCTTCATATAAACTCGGTTTCAGTAACTCTGTGCACAAATACTGGTGTCCTGCAGTGTGTATATTAATACATCCCATACACTGTACAGCTTCACATATTCTCTTCTAGCGTAATTTTAAAGGGATCCCCTTCCCTGACAACGAAATCCACCCTGAAATCTCCCCCTCCTATCAGATTTAACCCCCTGTTCCCTAACCCTTTTAGACTGCAGGGCTCCTCACTTTCCTATCTCTCCCTTTTCTTTCTTGACCTACGCCTAGCGCACTTTCTACATATATGTACCCTGAATCCCATTTTTACTACTGACAGTCGAACCTACCTGAACCAAGTAGCTCCACAGACATTTAGAGTACCTCAGAGGACCAATCTACATTCCCTCTCCACAGAACTCCTCGTAAATGCAGG
Organism: Schistocerca cancellata; assembly: GCF_023864275.1. Classification (NCBI taxonomy): domain Eukaryota; kingdom Metazoa; phylum Arthropoda; class Insecta; order Orthoptera; family Acrididae; genus Schistocerca; species Schistocerca cancellata. The sequence goes on along the minus strand of NC_064632.1, from coordinate 215,558,898 downwards.
TCCATCATCGAGCCTCACGAGAAAGACCGGCCGCGGCACCTACATCACGTGACACTACGGGTCTTAGGAGTGTCAGCAGCCATTACCTGCAGGGAGCGAGTAACTACTTCAATCGAGTTTAATAATTCTTAACTGTACATTTAAACGCTTGCATGATCTCGATAGCACACGACAAATTTGAGACTTTTAGTGGATACGTTTTCATTGACGTATTGATTTCTTGTGGACCCTGCACGCAGCAGAGCGTCCGCCACTGGTGTGAATTTCTAGTGGACACCGTCCATGATGGTAATGTGTAACACAGTACAGCGTTTGTTTTGATCTGCTTGCAACCCACTACTTTTTAATACCCGACAACAAACAACATTTTCCTGTGCAAGCTTCTTTATCTCCAAGTATTTACTGCTACATACATCGTTCTGAATCTGCTTTGTGTGTTCACCTCTTGGTGTCCCTCTGCGCGATTTTACCCTCCACGCTCCCCTACAATACTAAATTGGTGATTCCTTGATCTATATGATCATATCGTACCAACCTATCCCTTCTTCTAGTCAAGCTGTGCCACAAATTTCTCTTCTCTCCAATTCCGTTCAGTACCTCTTAATTAGTTACGTGATCTCCCCATCTAATCTTCAGCATTCTTCTGTAAGACCACATTTCGAAAGCCTCTATTCTACTGTAAACTGTTTATCGCCCATGTTTCACTTCCATACATGGCAATACTCCATACAAATATTTTTAGAAAAGACTTCCTGACACTTAAATCTGTACTCGATGTTAACAAATTTCTCTTCTTCCGAAACGCTTTTCTAGCCATTGCCAGTCTACATTTTATATCCTCTCTACTTCGACCACCATCAGTTATTTTGCTTCCCAAACAGTAAAACTCATTTACTACTATAAGTGTCTCATTTCCTAATCTAATTTACTCAGCATCACCTAATTTCACTACATTCCATTATCCTCGTTTTGCTTTTGTTGATGTTCATCTTATATCCTCCTTTCAAGACACTATCCATCTCGTTCAACTGCTCCTCCAGGTCCTTTGCTGTCTCCGACAGAATTGCAATGTCTTCGGCAAGCCTCAATGTTTCTATTTCTTCTCCATGGATTTTACTTCTTACTCCAAATTTTTCTTTTGTTTCCTTTACTTCTTGCTCAATGTTCACTTGAATAACGTCAGGGATAGGCTACAACTCTGTCTAACTTCCTTCCCTACCACTGCTTCCCTTTCATGCCCCGCGACTCTTATGACTGCCATCTGGTTTCTGTACATATTGTAAATAACTTTTCTCTCTCTGTATTTTACACCTGCTACCTTCAGAATTTGAAAGAGAGTATTCCAGTCAATATTGTCATCTGTTTATGTGTATATAATTTATTCTTTTAAATTTATTAATTGTATCTTTTAAACCGTCTCTAATGTTTATCTTCCCTTTCTCTTTACACAATATGCAATGTATTAGATATTTGCTTTATTTGGGTATTACTCTGGTGTTTACTTACACCTTCTCTGTTTATATGTTTCAATAAATAAATAATCTCATTAATCGACTGGTACGGAGTTTTACCATTCTTTCGTTGCATCTGCTTCTCACAGCCCTCTGGCGGGTCAGTTCCTTTGTCTACTTCTCGCCTATACGGCATTCCGGTGGCCACGCCACCAGAGGGAGCTGATTACTTGCTACAATCTGTTGTTTAATCCATGTGGTTAATTCCATATTTATATTGTTATTTTTATAATATTCTGGTACCTTCTTAAGCTCGTTCTTATGTATTTAATTCTGTTTTTATCTAAAGTTACCACAGGTGCGCCTCAGAATTACATTTTGTCAGTTAAACAATCGAAATTTAACTTAGTCGTGTTTTCAATTTATTGCATTTTCACTGTAATAACATATACACCTGGTAATCTCTCTGTAGACTTTACCTACTGCATTCTTCTTACTGCATTTTCTCTACAATTATACAATTGATGAATTTTTGTAGGGTTACACTAGCAACAACTTGATTGAGAAGTAGCGGCTCCGGTCTCGGAAACTGACATACGGCAGGGAGAGAGGTGTGCTGATCACATGCACCTCCATATCCGCATGCAGTGACGCCTGTGGGCTGAGGAGGACACGACGGCCGGTCGGTACCTTTGGGCCTTCATGGCCTGTTCGGGAGGAGTGTACACTAGCAACATCTAACGAGCTTACTGCACGAATATTTTGTGGCTACTGTACTGCAGTTTGTTATGTTTGTAATACCTTATCCTTATACACGTAGTAACCTCACTACAGCTTTTATCTCGCACTTTTTTTATAATTAAACATTTTATAAATACGTGAAGGCTTACAGCAGCGCCTTGTAACGAACTTACGACCAAACATTTTTGGCAACTGTACTGCAGTTTGTTATGAAGAGTAGCGCCGTTATCAAGATGACTCTGCCGACACTGGCCTACTATATACTATGACTTAAATATGTGCTACAGTGCTAAGCTGATTTCGTGTGTATCTTTTGACGATCTCTATGGCTTCATTACATTAGGACATGTTTTAAAATAGGTACGCCTCGTCACATTTTAAGCGCGTGTTTTCCAGAAGTCTGTCAGTATTGTCTTTCCGTTGTGGCCTATTTGTTGGTCTAAGGTGTAGACCAGTAGCTTGTGTTTTTACCCAAGTTTTTCCTGCAGACCTGAAGCTGGTGACCTCCGACCGAAACCGGTAGCCTAAGGATCTAATAATTTTTGTGTTCATAGAAGGAAATAAAATATTTCCTTCTTTCAAACCCTTCTGGCCATACAGCGGAGTCTCGTTTCACAGTGATCCCTTCCTTCTCCCTCCGGGACGAAAATTGACAGAACAGAGAAATAAAGACTTCTCTTCTTCTTTTAGTGTTGAACCCTGAGGTTGACTGTGCGACGCTAAATGACGTTGCGCTGAGACGAGATGTTGTTCCTGTTTGCAGGCGTGGGCGGGCTGCGCGACGTGTCGGTGAACATCCCGCTGGCGGTGGCTCCCGGGGACACGGTCAAGCTCACCTGCCTGTACGACCTGGAGGGCGACCCCCTGTACACCGTCAAGTGGTACAAGGGCCGCCAGGAGTTCTTCCGATACGTGCCAAAGGAGCTGCCGCACACCCGCGTCTTCCCGCTGCCCGGCGTCAACGTCGATGTGAGTAGCGCGTTCCGCCTCGCTCCTATTCTCTTGCAGGTGTGATGGGGCGCTGACGCGACGGAGCAGTCTTCATCATGTCGCGCCTAACACGTGTGGCTCATTCAGAGCCTCGCTCATTTCCGTACCAACTGATTGTAGGCTGTACAGGTTCTCAACGTACAGGTCCTTCAGTTTCCTACCGCGTAAGGAGATACTTCTGAACTGGTCGGAGCTGGGTCCAAATCATGCATATATCATTCGATAACTTCCACGCTGTGCTTAATATTTATTTAATATCTGATTAGTGTTTTTGTTACAAATAAAACTCCTTCAGCTGTACTTAATATTTTACATTCATTTGGCTACTGGTTTCGACGTTGCGTCAACGCCATCTTCGGTTCCGTACACTTTGATGAAATCAATTGTGTGTGGCTCAGTACTAGAAGTCTGCGGTGAGACCAACACGTGTGATGTGGAGCACGTGTTGGTATCACCGCGGATTTCAAGTACTTAGCCACACACAACTGATTTCATCAAAGTGTACGGGCCTGAAGATGGCGTTGACGCAACGTCGAAACTTGTAGCCAAATAAATATAAAATCTTGAGTACAGCTGGAGGAGTTTCATTTTTAACAAAAATTATACCAGCTGTGTACCACCTTCATCCAGTTTAACTATGGATGTACGATGATCTGATTAGGGTCATCAGGCCGTCTCTTACATCGGACCAGGATTTCACAAATACAGTACCTTTTTTTACATCATACCTACTAAGAAATAACCATTTTAATATGACAAATAATGTTAAATAATTTGAGTGTCTGTATTGACACGGTGAGTAAAAAAATATTTTCTATGTAATGATCAAGTTAATACTGGCATTACTCGTACTGTTTCTGCTGCTGTCACTAATAGTGATAATAATAATACGACATCCAAAATGAAATTTATGGGAAAACTTTCAAAACCATTCGAGAAAAAAACTGAGGTTAGACAAGGTGATGGGTTATCGCCTTTGTTGATCAATGTAGTTCTAGATACAGTCATGGAAGAATGTGAAAAGAAACTTGAAGAAGAAAATTGCCTGAAAGTAATTTCGTTAGGAACCAAAAACAACAACCTACGAATTCCCTACTTAGCCTTTGCAGACGACGTCACAATAATGGCAGATTCTTGTGAGATGGCTATGAAACAGACAGAAACTCTGAAAGAATGCGCAGAGAGAGTCGGCCTGCACATATCGTTTGAAAAGACAGTGTTTACAACAACAAATTTTGAAATTTTCGAATTACAAACCAAATATGCATAAATTACCAGAGTATCACACTTTAAATATCTATGAGAAATTATCTCTGAAAAATATACACAACAAGAAAGCATACAAAAAATTCCTAAACTTTTAGGATTAGTGCAAAACCTCTATAATAAAAAATACTAAACTTTAAATGCCAAAATTCGACATTACAAAACAGTAATTAAACCATGATCGTTATATGCCAGCGAAGCCTTGGTGCTTAACAGGAAAACTGATACAGAAAATACACTCCTGGAAATGGAAAAAAGAACACATTGACACCGGTGTGTCAGACCCACCATACTTGCTCCGGACACTGCGAGAGGGCTGTACAAGCAATGATCACACGCACGGCACAGCGGACACACCAGGAACCGCGGTGTTGGCCGTCGAATGGCGCTAGCTGCGCAGCATTTGTGCACCGCCGCCGACAGTGTCAGCCAGTTTGCCGTGGCATACGGAGCTCCATCGCAGTCTTTAACACTGGTAGCATGCCGCGACAGCGTGGACGTGAACCGTATGTGCAGTTGACGGACTTTGAGCGAGGGCGTATAGTGGGCATGCGGGAGGCCGGGTGGACGTACCGCCGAATTGCTCAACACGTGGGGCGTGAGGTCTCCACAGTACATCGATGTTGTCGCCAGTGGTCGGCGGAAGGTGCACGTGCCCGTCGACCTGGGACCGGACCGCAGGGACGCACGGATGCACGCCAAGACCGTAGGATCCTACGCAGTGCCGTAGGGGACCGCACTGCCACTTCCCAGCAAATTAGGGACACTGTTGCTCCTGGGGTATCGGCGAGGACCATTCGCAACCGTCTCCATGAAGCTGGGCTACGGTCCCGCACACCGTTAGGCCGTCTTCCGCTCACGCCCCAACATCGTGCAGCCCGCCTCCAGTGGTGTCGCGACAGGCGTGAATGGAGGGACGAATGGAGACGTGTCGTCTTCAGCGATGAGAGTCGCTTCTGCCTTGGTGCCAATGATGGTCGTATGCGTGTTTGGCGCCGTGCAGGTGAGCGCCACAATCAGGACTGCATACGACCGAGGCACACAGGGCCAACACCCGGCATCATGGTGTGGGAAGCGATCTCCTACACTGGCCGTACACCACTGGTGATCGTCGAGGGGACACTGAATAGTGCACGGTACATCCAAACCGTCATCGAACCCATCGTTCTACCATTCCTAGACCGGCAAGGGAACTTGCTGTTCCAACAGGACAATGCACGTCCGCATGTATCCCGTGCCACCCAACGTGCTCTAGAAGGTGTAAGTCAACTACCCTGGCCAGCAAGATCTCCGGATCTGTCCCCCATTGAGCATGTTTGGACTGGATGAAGCGTCGTCTCACGCGGTCTGCACGTCCAGCACGAACGCTGGTCCAACTGAGGCGCCAGGTGGAAATGGCATGGCAAACCGTTCCACAGGGCTACATCCAGCATCTCTACGATCGTCTCCATGGGAGAATAGCAGCCTGCATTGCTGCGAAAGGTGGATATGCACTGTACTAGTGCCGCCATTGTGCATGCTCTGTTGCCTGTGTCTATGTGCCTGTGGTTCTGTCAGTGTGATCATGTGATGTATCTGACCCCAGGAATGTGTCAATAAAGTTTCCCCTTCCTGGGACAATGAATTCACGGTGTTCTTATTTCAATTTCCAGGAGTGTATAAAGAAAGAAAACCAAAAATAATTAGGAAAATTTTGGGACCAAGATGGACCGAAAATGGATATCAGGGTGTTACAAAAAGGTACGGCCAAACTTTCAGGAAACATTCCTCACACACAAAGAAAGAAAATATGTTATGTGGACATGTGTCCGGAAACGCTTACTTTCCATGTTAGAGCTCATTTTATCACTTCTCTTCAAATCACATTAATCATGGAATGGAAACACAGCAACAGAACGTACCAGCGTGATTTCAAACACATTGTTACAGGAAATGTTCAAAATGTCCTCCGTTAGCGAGGATACATGCATCCACCCTCCGTCGCATGGAATCCCTGATGCGCTGATGCAGCCCTGGAGAACGGTGTATTGTATCACAGCCGTCCACAACACGAGCACGAAGAGTCTCTACATTTGGTACCGGGGTTGCGTAGACAAGAGCTTTCAAATGCCCCCATAAATGAAAGTCAAGAGGGTTGAGGTCAGGAGAGCGTGGAGGCCATGGAATTCGTCCGCCTCTACCAATCCATCGGTCACCGAATCTGTTGTTGAGAAGCGTACGAACACTTCGACTGAAATGTGCAGGAGCTCCATCGTGCATGAACCACATGTTGTGTCGTACTTGTAGTGGCACATGTTCTAGCAGCACAGATAGAGTATCCCGTACGAAATCATGACATCGTGCTCCATTGAGCGTAGATGGAAGAACATACTGACGAAACTAAAATGAGCTCTAACATGGAAATTAAGCGTTTCCGGACACATGTCCGCATAACATCTTTTCTTTATTTGTGTGTGAGGAATGTTTCCTGAAAGTTTGGCCGTACCTTTTGTAACACCGTGTATACTCCAGAAAACGACCGAAATTGAGGAATATTCTAATATAGAGACAGTCATAGGGAAATGACGCCTCAGCTTCTATGGCCACATAATGAGACTAACAAAAAGAATAGTAAAATACGTATATTCCCTCGCTAATGGAGGAGAGTGGATCCAAAATGCTAAAAAATCTCGGAATTAGCCAAAATCATCAAAGGAGAAGCAGACGTAACGAACAATTTTAGAATAAAAGTAGAAAAATTGGAGGTTAAACCAGAGACAAATCCCCGAAGAACCGAAACAAAATCGAGCGAAACTGGTGGGAAAAGAAAAAGAAAAAGAAGAACAAGAAGAACGGAAAGTGAACGATCTTTACTTAGCGTCTCCCACTCTAGGAGTTTTGCGACTAATAATAATAATAATAATAATAATAATAATAATAATAATGGCAATAATAACAATAATGACATACAATGAAATACTGGAACAGTACCATTATAACAGATAAAACAACACCACATAACAAACCTGACATCATACTCACCAATAAAAAGAAGAAATTAACACAACTAAACGAAATATCCATACCCAATACAACAAATATACAGAAGAAAACAGGAGAAAAAATTGAAAAATACATCCAACTGGCTGAGGAAGTCAAGGACATGTGGCATCAGGATAAAGTTGACATTATACCGATTATACTATCAACTACAGGAGTCATACCACACAATATCCACCAGTACATCAATGCAATACAGCTACATCCAAACGTATATATACAACTACAGAAATCCGTAATTATTGATACGTGTTCAATAACCCGAAAGTTCCTAAATAAATTGTAACATATACCGTACAGTTAAAAGGAAGTCACACTTGATGAAGGTCCGCGTCACTTTCCATTTTTAACCAGACCTAAGGTCTGAGAAAAATAGAAATAATAGTAATGACAATAATAACAGTATAAGGCATAAAAAGAATTTGTTTTCTGATATAAGCAAGTTCTGCGGAAAGGAACTTTAAAGAGACTGCATCAGCTATGTGTACAGGGATATTACGAAGACCTGGTTGGGAAGAAGGATGTAGAAGGGTACCGAGTGCGTGCAGGAACAATGGCATTTATTACTGTTGCTGTAGTATATATGGCATTAACCGTCTTCTGGAGATGTTATTCAGTCCTCTAATGTAATGCGGGAGATATTCCGAGAGTCAGGATTCTACTACTAAGAATGACTTAGAGGAGTGGTTGAACGATGGAGTGGGACATAAAGTATTTTGTTCTGAATGGTACAGGTGTTTATGCCACGTTGTTCAGACAATAACATTGAGGTCGAGGACAAATATTGGGGATAGTGTACATTGATAAGTGTAAGCTGATAATGAAGTAGAGAAGACAAAGGGTATGGAAATATCTGCGCTTGTCTGCACGCAGTTGGGATAGCCGTGCGTATTATGGTGAAATATAATAAAAAATTCGAACATCATATATGTAATGAACACTGGTGTTCATAATCAGTTCCACGCACAGTGAGTTTTCGGGATAAATTTGTTGTAATCAAGCATAAGTGTTTGTACAATTTTCTTTTTCGGGCAGAGAGGGAAGAGAATTTACATTTTTGCAGGGCACGGCGTGATACTGTTGTCTTCTAGCACATCGGAGCTACGTGCTAAGTCCAATTTAGATTTCCATCTGTTATTACTCCTAGACTCTTTCCTGAAGGGGAGAGGTTGATATTAGTCAGTTATTTGTAAGATTGATTGGTTAGATGTATCTTTGATTTTGAAATACTAGTAAAATTATGAAAATCGAGCAACACGCATTTGAATAATTTAGAACACAAGCGACCTCACCTCACTTGGGGGTCTATAAAACCTTCTGTCAATGTTTCAGTGATGTAACGATACATTGTCCTGACGAACATACAGTTCACAAGAATTGTGCAAAGTGTAGGTTCTCTTGGTGTTAGCTTGTGAGGAACACAATGTCGTCGTATGTAATAGGCAAATCTAGAATACCTCCATCAAGTGCCTGAACGGTAAGCTACCTGGAATTGGGATGTGTCGGTTCGTATATATTGTCGTATGGGTCGCCTTTTCAAGAATGCTTTTCTGTAAATATGTGGTGTGGTATAATAGACCATCAGCTTCTAGTGAGGGTCGTTGCCTATCAATATATGTAGATACAGAAGGCGTTTCAAGAATGATAAATACTGTATTTTAGGAGATGGCAGTAGAGACTAATTCGAATAAAACATTCCGTCATTCACAACATGTGTCCAGTTTTTATTGAGTACATATATACTTTTGGGTACAGAGATAAGTTTTCATTTCATTTTTCATTTGTTGGGACCCCAGTTACTGTGGGGTTACTTAACGATTTTTTTTGTTGAGGTTGTTGCAGAACGCTGGCCCACAGTGGAAAAGGGTGGAGCAATTGACTGGGTAGAGGCAATATTAACACTTTAAGCATTTGCATTGTAACCCAACAACAATACTCAATAAAATTATCCAAAACACAACAAACGCTTCAAATGAAAGAACTAAAGGAACCAATATTACAAGAAAAAGAAAGAAGTTACAACCATACAAATATTGATAGTAAAATTTAAAGTTTTACATCTTAAATCTTTAAATTATTGTTTTTCCTCAGAAACTGCAAATACCATAATCTTACTCAAACCAGTAATCAGCTGCATGGTTTCCACCCTTATTCACAGTGCAGACTAAGCATAACCGCATCAACTACCATAACTTTAAAATTATGTACACATATACAAGTGGATATACATAATTTGTTTTGGAATTATAGAAGACTCAGTAGTAACGAAATTTTCTTGATATTCACTATCAATGTCTTCGATACAGTTAGATATACCACATTACCTCCCTTTTAGTAACGTATTGTTGTGTCACTCCGGGTGTTCCATCGCACGCCTTTCTTTACGATGTGCTCCAACCGTCTAGCTCTGTCCACACAATTACAAGACAGTGTCAGCTTTTATACCTGATTCAGTTAAGTATCAGAGGGCCACACATAACAATAATTTTTAAAAGACAAACAGCTTCGAATAAGCGGCTTTTGGCAACTTGCTTAATAAACAACTAGACGAAAATGAGCATCGTCTAATTCCGCAAATAGGGACAACCTCCACTTTATGAATTTCTTTAGCACCGCACTCAGACAACCATTTAGTCCAAAAATCAAATGCTGCACAACCCGAAGAAAAAAGGGCTTTAAGCAAAAGGTTGAGCAGTGTGATACCGAGGCACTATAAGTTAATGTTGGATAAAGATGATGAGCCTATAATACGAGGTGCATTCAAGTTCTAAGGCCTCCGAATTTTTCCAAAATAAACTACTCACCCGAAATAGATGAATTTGGCTTTACTTCTCGACGTAATCGCCCTGCAGACGTACACATTTTTCACAATGCTGACGCCATGATTCCATGGCAGCGGCGAAGGCTTCTTTAGGAGTCTGTTTCGACCACTGGAAAATCGCTGAGGCAATAGCAGCACGGCTGGTGAATGTGCGGCCACGGAGAGTGTCTTTCATTGTTGGAAAAAGCCAAAAGTCACTACGAGCCAGGTCAGGTGAGTAGGGAGCATGAGGAATCACTTCAAAGTTTTTATCACGAAGAAACTGTTGCGTAACGATAGCTCGATGTGCGGGTGCGTTGTCTTGGTGAAACAGCACACGCGCAGCGCTTCCCGGACGTTTTTGTTGCAGTGCAGGAAGGAATTGGTTTTTCAAAACATTTTCGTAGGATGCACCTGTTACCGTAGCGCCCTTTGGAACGCAATGGGTAAGGATTACGCCGTCGCTGCCCCAGAACATGGACACCATCATTTTTTCAGCACTGGCGGTTACCCGAAATTTTTTTGGTGGCGGTGAATCTGTGTGCTTCCATTGAGCTGGCTGGCGCTTTGTTTCTGGATTGAAAAATGGCATCCACGTCTCATCCATTGTCACAACCGACGAAAAGAAAGTCCCATTCATGCTGTCGTTGCGCGTCAACATTGCTTGGCAACGTGCCACACGGGCTGCCATGTGGTCGTCCGTCAGCATTCGTGGCACCCACCTGGATTACACTTTTCGCATTTTCAGGTCGTCATGCAGGATTGTGTGCACAGAACCCACAGAAATGCCAACTCTGGAGGCTATCTGTTCAACAGTCAATCGGCGATCCCCCAAAACCATTCTCTCCACTTTCTCGATCATGTCGTCAGACCTGCTTGTGCGAGCCCGAGGTTGTTTCGGTTTGTTGTCACACGATGTTCTGCCTTCATTAAACTGTCGCACCCACGAACGCACTTTCGACACATCCATAATTCCATCATCAAATGTCTCCTTCAACTGTCGATGAATTTCAGTTGGTTTCATACCACGCAAATTCAGAAAACGAATGATTGCACGCTGTTCAAGTAAGGAAAACGTCGCCATTTTAAGTATTTAAAACAGTTCTCAGTCTTGCCGCTGGCGGTAAAGTTCCATCTTCCGTACGGTGCTGCCATCTCTGGTACGTATTGACAATGAACGCGGCCTCATTTTAAAACAATGCGCATGTTTCTATCTCTTTGGAGTCCGGAGAAAAATAATCGGAGGCCTTAGAACTTGAATGCACCTCGTATTGACGAATGAAAGTATCTTTTGCAGATTTTGCATTAACACAGCGGCTGCATTAACATTTCACGAACCTGGCCACTTGAGACTCGTTACATGCACCACTGTCTGCTTTGAGTCACCGTGCCTCTTATTTCCGCCGTGCACGAAGCGGCGCACTCGCTCGGAGCCGCGCTTTCCTCACACGGACAGGTTGCTGCCGTGTCCCCCGTGCATCTGTCTTCTGCGTCTGTCTTCTCCCTTCACCGCCAGCGATCTATCCCTTCTCGAAGCCTATACATTCCACAGATAATCGTCCTCAGAGGAATTTTACATACAAAGGCAGGGCAGTCTGGTCAACCTTGATCGGCTAGTGTCAGCTAAATCATCGTGCCGTACACGGCACAAAGTTCAAGCTGTGATATTGTGTTCGAATTTACATAACTGAATTTTTCAGCTGTGACTGTGATTCGTTGGTCGGTTCTACTGTGTTATTTAAGAATGTGGTACATATTTATAAATGCTGTTTATTTCTCCAAGGGGTTTTTGTTCCGGTTTTGTCATGAAAACACTGTTGCTGCTTGTTAGGAATGCAATAGACGATTCCCAAAGCACTTTAATATACCACTATTATTAGTTAGTTAATGAAAATTTTTCTTTATTTATTCATTATTATAAATAAATATTCTTTATGGGTGCTTTTATTTTAAATGGTTCAAATGGCTCTGAGCACTATGGGACTTAACATCTGAGGTCATCAGTCCCCTAGAACTTCGAACTACTTAAACCTAACTAACCTAAGGACATCACACACATCCATGCCCGAGGCAGGATTCGAACCTGCGACTGTAGCGATCACGCCGTTCCTGACTGAAGCGCCTAGAACCGCTCGGCCACCTCGTCCGGCGCTTTTATTTTAAATATTGGTTTAGTTATTGGTTTTAGTTGGTTTAGCTTAGTTCCTTATTTTCTTTTATCTTTACTGTCCTGAAAACCTGGAAAATATAACGATTTCGTTTTAAATACCACAGGAGAGCAAGAGGTGTATTCCACAGCAGCGATCTCGTGGAAATTCCTCGTCGTTATCTGCTCCATCTGAAACCTCTGAAACCTTTACTCGCTACGCAGATCGTACGGCACAAGTGTGTGCTATGGTGTTTGTTGAGTCTGGGTGATAGGTCCAACAAATTAGCAAGCGCTGTTGTTCCACACTTCACCTCCGAGCGATCTCGTAATATCTGTATCGTGATAATTAACTAATTTCGGTATGGAGATATACACACCTAAACACGTGATGTTAGTTATTGGATTTTATTTTGGGCAAAAGCAGTTTGAACATTTACTGTATACCATAATGGCGTCTCACAACAATACAATCTCCCTCCTCCTCTCACACGTCCGACCTATTTTCTTTCCAAGGAGCCCTAACACAAAATCTTTGATTCGGTAAAAGGCAGAGATTCGTTCGTAGCACGGAACGTCAGATTCTTGCAGTCGGTATATTCCTAGTAGTAGACAATCAGTTGATTGGGTCTGCTGTGTTACAGCATCGTCTTATAGAGCCTCTTTATATAGAGTTTCCAGTATTACTCAGAGAGGTTCCCTTGGGTGCAAAGATGAGTATCTTCTTATGCATGACGGCACCCCTATAAATTCCAGTCCTTACGTGACACACTATCCAAACCTAGCATCCCCCCCCCCCCCCCCCAAGATGGATCGGCAGCAATGTTCACGATTCTTCGTCACCAACTTCTTCGGACCTTTAGCGCTTTAGATTTCTGCCAGTGAAGATGACCGAAACGTTAAGTGTACAAAGAAAAAATTAACACAAGAACTGATAGGATTACGAGTAGTCCTCTCCTGTATAAGATCACCAAGGCGATCTACGAATAGCTACACGTTGTCTTAGTAAGAAAATTCGATAGTACACTGAAGCCCTGATTGTAATTTATAAAAACGAACTTTTATGTTATTCATTTGCCTTGTCTTAACTACTTCTGCGAGTGTTTGTTGGGGTTATGTTCTAAAACCTACAGCTTGGTAAACATTAAAATTTGGACGCTTGTTATGTGTATTAGTCTCTTTTCACTACTACTTTCTTTTTACTTCTTTTTACTACTACTACTCCTCAAACGCACTTTACATCTAAAGCGTCCCTTTTCCTGCACTCCTGATAACATTTTTCTCTTTTGCCATGCGGTGTGGTCGTTGCGTATGCACTTTGTACAGGGCCCGTGGATACGAATGGAAGTGAATGTATGCATATAACCGCACCCTGTGACACGCACACCACTTGCACGTCCACCGCGTGATCCACACCGGTTCAGAACATAGTGCGGGCTGTGTCAGTGTGAGTGGAGCAGTGCAAAGGGAACGATGGTCCTCACAGCGCCACAGTCCCATGCAACGCTTAGCAGAAAATAGCATCAGACAGGATCTGTTTTGAACAAGTCAAATACCGTTCCAAAAACTGCCCGCACACCAGAAGATGTGGCTGCAGTTCACAAGAAAAGGCTTCAGAGTCCTTGCAAATCAACCCGACGCCTGTCGCAAGAGACCAGCATATCACGTCGATCATGCAGATGAATGTTCATCTGGGGCTGCACTGCCATCCCTACCGAGTGTCTGTTGTTCATGCATCAAATCAAGCAGATGCTCCTCGGTGCCTCCAATTTTGTGAGTAGGTCTTCACCGAGGTAACAGTGAATGGCTTGGACTTGGATCTGTTCCTTATGTCTGATGAAGCATGGTTTCACCTGAGTGGTTACGTCAGTTCACAGAAACACAGGTTCTGGGCAACGGAGAATCAGCGTAACTTCCACGAAGCACCACTGCACAATAAGAAGGTTGAGGTTTGGTATGCAGTACCTCCAGTATTATTACCCCATCTTCTTTCATCCCACAGCAACTTCGGCGAGTTACATTTCCAACGTTTTCGGCAACATTATCGGAGGGAAAAAAGACCTACAGTTACTTCCAAGAGGATCGACCAACTGCTCATGCAACCCACTGAACCTTGAAGCATATGTACACAATGTTCATGCCTGACACATTTTTTAGCAGATGTCAGTCAGACCGCGGGCTTAGCTAGAAACTCAGTTCACCTGATTTGACAGTCTGTGTGGAGCCCTCAAGTGTAAGCTGTATCGCAACAGCGCTCATAGTCTTCAAGAACTGCAGCAGAAATTTTCCGAAAAACTGAATCATTTCCAGCAGTCCAGCTTCGATACGCCTTCAGCAACATGCTGATCAGGGTCCAAACTATAGAGGACTAGGGCATGTGCCAGTAACTGCCATCAACCTGCCGCGCAAGCAAGAAACCACACCCATTGCAGTCATCGACGCTCAACGTGTACAATTGAGACAGAGCTCTCATACAGCTCATGGAAAGGAGGCATTGTGTGCTGAATAAGAACGTCCTTTTCGATTAGACAGTTCAGCAAATTCTAGGGAATCTCCAATGATAATATACAATTCTGTGTTGCCCATTCGAATTAGTGTGACTACCTGTCAAAAGCCTGAATGACTATCTTCCGCAGCGCAGACCGCTGCGTGCCGTGCAATGAGACATTTGATGAGATTCTGGAAGGTACCGACCGGAATGACTCTAGTGGCCAGCTGTGCTACGTTTCTCGTTTGAGAAGCATTGATGCAAACAAGCTGGTCGAGCTGGTCACGAGGATTAAATTCGGGGAGTTTAACGGCCAGGGTAGTACGGTAAACTCATCCTGTTGCACTTTGAACCAAGGACGTAAACTGTGGGCTATGCATGTTACATTGCGCTGCTGGTAGATACCGTCGTTCCGAGGAAAAACAAACTGCATGTAGAGGTGAACATGGTCCCTAAGGGTAGATCCATTCTTGTATTGATCCATTGTGCTCCGGATACATCCCCCACAATATATTGCTCCATTTTCTGCCCTGGACCCTTCCGAAGAGAAACTAACTGCATGTAAAGGTGAACATGGTCCCTAAGGATAGATCCATTCTTGTGTTGATCCATTGAGCTCCGAAATCATTTCCCACAACATATTGCTCCATCTTCTGGCCTGGACGCTTTCGAAGATTGGATTGTTTTTGGGTGTCTAGTGTCAGACGTTTCTCGCCGTACAGGCCAGTGACTACATATTCAATGGAGCATAAAACGTGTTTCACGTGAAAAGTCCACCTGTCGTCACTCAGTAATCGCCCATTCGCAGTACTTGAGTGCAAATTGCAGCCTTCCTCCCCGACGACCAGCAGTCAGAATGGGTGCAAGAACCAGGCGCCTGTTGCCGATGCCCACACGCAGCAACATTCCCTGGGAGATCCTTGAGGAGACACTATTGGTAGCCCCTTGGTTCATGTGGGCGGTCAGTTGCTAAATAGTTGCACGTCTATTCGTCCGTTCACCGCTGTAATTTACGGCCCGTGGAGCAACACAGTTGCCTCGTAGCCAGTTTTGGAGAGCGCCATTCTGCCAAGCACGGTGAGCCTTAACCACGGCGGCACGTAAAATTTTACAGACTTAGCCGTTTTGGAAATGTTTTCCGCTCTTGGTGCGAAAGCCAATGATCGAGACCGTTTGGACGTCAGATAACTCTCTCCGTTTCCACATTAAGATGTCGGCTGTATTGCTTGCGCATGCTCCCGTGACACATTATATACTCTCCATTGCTAGTGTTGGCACTTGCCATTTATGAGTGGCTGTAGCACTTCGATGTCGAACATAGGCGGTGGTCACATTAATGTTTTTTTCTTTCGACAATCTGTAAAAATGATTCCTCGTTGAACATGGGCTGAATGACGCCACTGGCATAGTAAATATGTGCTACAACGTATTTTCGATAGATTTAAGATCGAACATGCACTTTAATCAATGCGAAGAAAAACACAGCTGAATCTTCAAAGGAAGAAAAAGGAGCGTGAAAACATGTAAATGACTTCGGAAATGTACCAGGCATTTCTATGCCTCCTCGTCGAGGGTGTATCCTGAGTACCTCGATTCAAGGGAAACAGATGACGCCACAGTCAACAGGCGCGGGTGGAACTCTCTGTCGAACATTTTTCACGTCAAACTTCCCCGTGAATAATCTTGTGACCAGCCCTCCACCATCACGTGAGCACTTCAAGCTAAAATAAGCTTCTCTTCGGACCACTCCTTTCTTATCCTATGATGACAGTATCGATTATGAGGTACACACCTTAGCGGTGCTTGAGTCGGCGTCTTCGGATCACCCCCATCCAAGGCGCACATGGTGGGTAACCGGCAGGTTCTCTGGCAAGCATAGGGTTGTGACGTAGGGACCCTGTCGAACGGCTCGACAAGCCGTCATATGCTGTCTGTATATGAAGCCTTCAATAACGCACCATTCCAGTCCTAGTACAACGACGTATTATTCTCTTCTCCTACGCTTACTGAATTTTCTCCTGCCACTATGGACATACTTCGTAAAGACTTTGACTTGTTTCACGTTTTATTTTACCCTGTCGATCTACATTGAAACTCCACTTTCTTACTTTTAACTGTGTCTGAAGAAACAGACATTGGCGATGATCTTGCAGCTGTGCTAAACCTATGAAATTAATCCGCACCTGCGAAATATTTCTGACATTAGCTGCGTTAGGTACGAAGATAACCAGCTGCTGACACATGGAAATCTGAACCGGGTCATAAAGAAGATTGAGTCGATCCTGGAAGCATGTTCGGATAGCCGAAGTTGCTAATCTCTCTGCTCGTGACAAGTGGAAAATTCGGGTTCGAGTCCCTGTTCGTCATAAAATTTCATGTGTCACCAATAGGTAATGTCTTCATGCCTAATGCAACTAATGTCAGAAGTTCGTAATTATTCGTAATTCGTAATTACGAATAAATTTCATTAACTTTACTTTGCAGGACTACGCCCTGATCTAACATTTCTTGCTCCCGCGGTTATCAGTTTCGTTGATTTACGCAAGTCACTAGACGCACGTGTTTCTATCGAGGCCAACAGAAAACTTCGGGAATAAGAATATCTGGCAATGCGTTCTCGATAACGGGATAATCCCAGCCCTCGCAACCAGCACACAATAGAGCTGTTCAGTAGTTATCAAAATAATTTACAGATTTCTATTGCGACACGGCCAAAAATCAACATATTTATTCGTAAAATTCATTCTTAAACCTTTTACAAAGATCAAAATTTAAAAAAATGAACGAATTAAAAACCTTAAACATAGCGAAAACTAGCCTTAGGAGATAAATTCTGTGTATTTTAAGATGTCGTATGACTGTGTCTTTACGTTGTCAATATTTAAAACCCTAGGAAATTTCGGTCTTAAGGAAAATTTGTTGTCAGGAACAGGATGAATCACTGTGAAATGAAGGAAAATCCAAAGTAAGTGTGTGCTGAGATCAAAAAGATGCTCTTCGAAAGGCAAAATAGCTGGTGAGCTTTGAGGCAATTATCTCAGCGACGCATCAAGTTTAAAACACCGTGTACTGCTGCGTGAAGAAGTCCGTAACTCCTTGCCGCACAAGCGCGTCCGACAGGATCCTTCGAAGTCTTTTTAAGGAATCAAAGGCTTGATAATCGAATGAGGAAAGATGAGGACAACAGGGAGGGTGCTCGAGTGCCTCCCAGTTGCGTTTTAGTAACTTTGCGTTACGACATTTGCGATATGGGGACGAACATTATCATGAAGCAGCAGCTTCCCTTGTTGTAGCGTTCTTCAACGGTGGTTGTCGTAAGAAATGCTGCCCCATACACATTCTCCGTTCACCAGTGGGTGTCTACAGCTAGTTTTCCTTTGGCAGCCACGAAAAGAATAGCAGCACGTTGGTCCTCTTTGTAGGCATTTGGTAATAATGTCGGAATAGTTCATGTTGCCGCATTTACCACATGCACGTCGGAGAGACAACAACGCAACACTTATCTCTTGCCTACATGTCGGTGCTTGTACAGTCACATCGGGGGCGCGCTGCGTTGCATGTACGTTGCAACGTTTTAGTTGCCGTTGTACAATAACTCAAATATTGCATGTCTGATGAGAACCAACGGGCTTTCATGGGCAGGTCACGTCGCTCGACTGCATGGCGTTTGGAATTCGAGTATTTTAGTCCTCGTAGAAGCAGACCAGTTAGAAGAGCAAATAAAACGTTGATTGGTGCAATTCATGATGATTGGGTGCAGGTCGGGGTAGAGGGAGACTGCCGGTAGAGAGCAGGAATCTGAATTTCCATGGGAGAGGTGCCATATAGCTGCGCACAGTCTTCTGAACCTAATCACGTAAAGCAAAATAAAGTAATGAAGGTGTTCATACTTCCAAATAGAAGTATTTGAAAAACTAATCTCATAGCAAATTTTTCACGTCGGTTGCTGTAAGTGACACCATTTGTAAGAAATTCTAATGCCTCGGGACTTGGTATCCGTTGCAGTAGCCTGCACAGTATTCAGTGCAACAACAGGTCCAGTGAAAAATAGGTTCATTGCAAGTAATAAAAATTCAATTTTCTCCACCTTGGAACATAAATTCGCAAGAACACAAATGTAGTTAGTCGTTGCTCGTCTGTTTTTTCTCTAACGCTGCTGATAATTGAAGTCAAAATTTAACTGTTCGCTGAGAAAGACTAAGTCCCAAACGATATTATGGTCTTAAGGACAACGCGGCGAGACGACTGTCTCTAACACTGTGGTCGTCAAACTGTGAACTGCTCGCCACACGCGGCCCTAATCAAGTGCGATCCGCGGTTCTAAGCCGTATTGTATAATAATTATTAGTCACATCTAGCAACTAACAGCCGATGACTAAAACATCCATTAACATTAACAGATCCTCAAGCGTGTAGTTGTCCTGTTCAGTAACACACAAAATGACTTACAGAGACTGTAATATTTTAAGACGTACTTAATTTTAATTGACGTTGGTGAATTCGGCCGCAAGCTGAGTAAAGTTCGTCGCTTATGTCAGGATCAGAGAGGTTTGCAGCGCAGCGACTGTGGAGTCAAATGGTTCAAATGGCTCTGAGAACTATGGGACTTAACTTCTGAGGTCATCAGTCCCCTAGAACTTCGAGCTACTTAAACCTAACTAACTTAAGGACATCACACACATCCATGCCCGAGGCAGGATTCGAACCTGCGACCGTAGCGGTCGCGCGGTTCCAGACTGAAGCGCCTAGAACCGCTCGGCCACACCGGACGGCGCTAAGTAATTAATCACGGTAACTGTGTTTGTAATTTTATTGTCTGCTACATTCGTTTGTTTACGAATATGATAAGTTGCTATCAAACTCTGACCCTACGTAACGTCTCTGCCCTAGGTGTGACGTCTTTGCTCAAAGCCGACGAGTGGAATCGGACACTAGAATTGACCCCTGATTTTCATAGATTACCAGTTAATAATAACATCCGTACATATACGGGCAGAGATGCCGGCTCACAGTATCACTATCGGCTCTTCAGCAGAATTGTTTGACAATCACTACTATAACACAGTAACAATTCGAGCGAAGATACCAAAGTGCTGGACGTGCTGAGTATCAAGAAGTCAAGTCCCTGCGTTCCCAGGATGAGAATTTGTTGATGGCTCTATACAGCTCCGGAAGGAGACGATCCTTGCTTACCCGACTGCAACTCCAGATACGAGCTACTACAAACATAAAGTCTTTGCCTAACGAGCCGAGCTCTCTCACCATGTTAATTTGTTATACTTGATGCATTTGCATTCACTACATATTTAATGGCTCCTACTTTATTAATCTTTTGAAATAATTATTCACGGAATTAATATCTCTTCATACAGGAAAATGACAACATTTGTGCAAATAGTTCTTTACGCTTCTAACAGATAGGATTACTTCTTGCATTCACAGAATATCAGTGCCTAATTTTAAATATCTCATACTCCGCGACGTACTGAAATTTAGAAATGTACGAATAAAATTTATGCCATGTCTTCATTTTCTAAAAGTAAGTGTATTTAAATGAGTGTGACTGTCTTTACTTAACTCTGTCATTACAGTATATTTACATTATTTACTGACTACTGTATTCCATATAGTGTAACGCGTTAAGTGAAAAATTTAACACTCTCCAGATGTGTGTGCGCAGTGTGTTGCTATTAATTTGAAAAGCGCACTACGGATATGCAGGTATTACTTAGACACAGATGTGTAGAGTGAATACGGACTTGGAAGCTTGCTGTTCAGTGTGCAGACAGACTATACCACCCTCGCATTATTGTCGTTGCAGCTATCTTGTTCTATCTTACAAAGTGTCGTAATTGAGCATCTGGACAGTGAAGTAATTATTACAGAAGTGCAGACACATCCATGGCTGCAAGACACAAGAGCCAAAGAGTAGAAAAACAGAGACAGAAGGAGAAAATCATGGCGATAAGTTACATCAGCCTATTAAGGAGAAAAGTGAGATGTGATGGTTGACAAGAAAAAATAAGATATTCGTGAGAACCAACAGTACACTGAAACGTAATCATGAGTAAAATGTCAATGAGCCAATTTTTAAACGAAAAAAACCTGTCTTCACGTCGGATGTTGCTGTGGTACAGCCCCTTGAGTGGGCAGAAGTAGTCAGCAAGATGATCTATGATCTGCTGCTATTAGATCTTTTTATCTCATGTGCAAGAAAAATTTGAACTTCACATGTCAGTGCATGAACAAAATTGTAATCTTTTATTTCTGACGTGCAAATTTTAGTTAATTATCGATTTTAAATACGAAGCAACATTAAGTAAAAGTTGTTCATCTTTGTACACATTTTCGTACACCTGTGGTCAACTAACGCAGCGCACGCACTGAGCTGTCAAAAGTTACTCGGTAGAGATTTGCGCGTATACTGATAGTGGTAGTATCACACACACGGAGTACAAAAGGGCAGGATACTGGTAGAGCTGTCATTTGTGTTCAGGTGTTTCAATCTAAACGGTTTCCAATATTATTATGGCTCACGACGGGAATTAACATACTTTCTACACGGAATTATATTTGGAGCTGAACGCTTGGGACATTCCATTCCGGAAATCGCTAGGGAATTCCGTATTCCGAGATCCACAGTGTCAAGAGTGTCTCAAGAATACCAAATTCCAGGCATTACCTCTCCCCAGGTACAACACAGTGGCCCACGACCTTACTTAACAATCGAGAGCAGCAGCGTTTGCGTAGTGATGCCAGTACTATCACACAAGCAACACTGCGTAAAATAAACGCAGAAATAAATGTGGGGGGTACGACGAACGTATCAGTTAGGACAATGGGGCGAAATTTGGCGTTAACGGGCTATGGCAGCAGACTACCGAAACTAGTGCCTTTCCTAAGAGCACGACATCACCTGCAGCACCCCTCCTGAGTTCGTGACCATATCGGTTGGGCCCTAGACGACTGGAAAACCGTACCCTGGTACGATAAGTCCCAATTTTGGTTGGCAATATTTGATGGTACGGTTCAAGTGTGGCGCTGACGCCACGGAGCCATGGACCGCTTGTCAACAAGGCACTATGTAAGTTGGTGGCGGCGGCTCCATAATGGCGTGGGTTGTGTTTGGATGGAATGGACTGGGTGCTCTTGTCTAACTAAACCGATCATTCACTGGAAATGGTTGTGTTCAGCTACCTGGAGACAGTTTGCAGCCATTCATGGACTTCATGCTCCCATGCAACGATATGCCATGTCTACCGGGCCACAACTGGTCACGATTGGTTTGAAAAACATTGACAATTCGAGCGAATGATTCGTCAACCAGGCCGCTCGACATGAATACCATACAACATCTATTGGACGAAGTCGAGAGGTCAGTTCGTGCACAAGATCCTGCACCGACAACACTTTCGCAGTTACGGACAGCTGTAGAGGAAGTATGGCTCAATATTTCTGTAGGGGACTTGTTGAGTACATGCCATGTCGAGGTGCTGTACTGCGTCGGGAAAAAGGAAGTCCGATACGGTATTAGAAGCTACCACATTACTTTTGTCATCTCAGTTGTAATGCAGGGAATGTATTCTTATTTAATAAGATACGGCTCGTAGCTGACACTAATGTGCATCGACACACTACTGATGTGATTTCCCTGACTTCATGCTGCATGAGAAAAGCTACCTTGTGGCCACTGACAGTGCCACGCGTGCTGCGTTAATTCTCGTACAAAATCGCGTGAAAAACACGATCGTGTGGCCATAGCCTTAACGTGTCATTTCCATTTCAGCGTCACCGGTGCTTCCACTCCTCAACGGCAATGATTCGTCATACACATTACTGCAGTGCCATCACCTGATTTCCTTGGAACTTCGCTCAGTGGAAAAGGAAACAAAATAAGCGAACACGTGTCACGGCTTCTCCGTACTCGACAATTTGTTACACATCGACGGTCAAAGTTTTCGAGGTGTTTTCCAGGTACTTAATGTTCCGGCGTAACGTCAAGCACCGGCACGACGATTAAGAACGGCAGACCAGAGGTGACTGTGAGAAGAGGTCAGCCAACAGTACGCTGACAGACCCCTCTCCAAGACGACCCCGAGACTGGAGCGGCATCTAGGCCAAGAGAATATAAGCCCTGATTACGTTTCAGTGTTATCGCGAATATCTTATTTTTTCTTGCCATCCATCACATCCCACTTTTCTCCCTGAAAGGCCCACGTAACTTATCGCCACGATTTTCTCCTTTTATCGCTGTTTTTCTACTCTTTGGCTCCTGTGTTTTGCAGCCGTGGATGTTTCTGCACTTCTGTAATAATTACTTTACTGTTCAGAGGCTCAACTATGACACTTTATAAGATAGAACAAGATGGCTGCAACGACAACAACGCGAGGGTGGTATAGTCTGGCTTCCAAGTCCGGATTCCCTCTACACAGCTGTGCCTGGCCGCAGCCCGAGGTGAAGTCGAACCGACCTACGAACGCTACCGCAGTCATTTAGAAACTTTATTGGTTCACTTGCATTGTGAATTATATGTGTAGTTATGCTTGTCTGTCGCGCCTTGCATGCAACACATCTATATCTCACAAAGTTAAGTACTGCAATCATTCCCTTTTGTAATAAATTCCATTAATACGATTTGCTTGAATTGTGGCCTGTATTTGACGAGTGGGCAAAACACAGCACTTTATGTGCGTTTTACGGCGCCGTATCCTCAGACAATACCGCGACAGTGGTTAGCGTCAAGGCTCATTGAGTTTACGCCTCGCGTTCGAAACCCCATTATTTTTTCATTTATTTTATTTCTTGTGTTTACTGTTTTCATTTATCTACTCACGTCTGTAGAACGTTATTACATGAATGTTTCTTATGAGACTGGGGATACAAGGGCATTATGTTGGATGTAATATTACAACTTAATTCCACAGTAACTGTCACACATTTATTACGTTATATATTTGCGAATGATGTGTAGAGGGGTTACAATATTCAAATTCTTATGTTCTGATATTCCATTCTCATGTCTATTCATATATTAATTTGTATGTTTTATTCGTATGTTCGTTCCTCAAGATGATTTAGTGCTTTCCTTGGATGATACCGAACGTAGAAACATTCGAAACACAGATGTTCTGAACACCACGAGCATCTCGCGAAGGCAGATTTGGCACAGTGAATTTCTTCGTATCTGTCTCACTTGGGAAAGTAATATCGTTAAATTGCTGAAGATTTGGCGTGTTGGCAATAATTAAGCGGCAAACCATGCATAGCGGATCCCTTTTCCGAAACTGATTTTGCAATTGATTATGAATAAAGATACACTACAGAGAATTTCACTGCGAAGAATGTCTAATAATTTTCTTCTCCTTTTTTTTAAGTCATTCTTCTGACATACAATTAGTAGACGAATAAGGACAAAGTTATATTAGTATAGACTGAAAAACATTAGTGCAGTAAACTTTTACAGACATTGGTGTGTAAATGAAAAACATAAGAAGAGGTAATAATCAGGTTTCGAACAGGGAGCGCAAAATCAAGAAGCCGCGACGCTAACCACTGTGCCACCATTTTATTCGAGAAAATCGCGCAATATGAGGCACTTACAGTATCTGGAAATTATCTACAAAACTTCAACCGTCCTTTTTTCAGTAACGGTCGAGTACCTACGGATACGCTGAGACACGTGCTCGCTTATTTTGACTCCTCTTCCACTGAGCAAAGTTCCTGAGAAATAGGTTGATGGCATTTGCCGTGTTCTCCTCATCAGCGCTAAAAACGTATACTTGAAACTACCAGGTAAACTCAAGTCTAGTTGGCATTAACTGAGAACGAGCTCTGAGCATAAACTATCAGAAACACATGAAGAAACAGTTGCGGCGTGCGCTACTGCAAGCTGCATGGGCGCCATTTTTTCCTTCCCTCTTTTTTCTACTGGTGAAGTTTTACGTCAATGCACAAGTGAGGTGCAAGCGTGCTTTCGTTATGAGGACAGGCGGGCCGCGAACAATGGGTGGCAGCGGCGGCGCGCCTTTGATCGTGTCCGCGGCGCGGCCGCCGTGGCTCAGCAAAAATCAGCCGGAACAATGGCGGACGCATTACGCGGGCGATATTTTAGCGGCATTCAAGCGCCGCATTGTGCCCCGGCGCGCACTCTTTTGTGGGCCGGGGTGCTGAGGGGCGACCAGTCTTATGCGACACTTGCTGTGCACGCCTGCTAGCGTGTCGCACTGTGTCGTCTGGCAACACGCTGCGAACTGCAGCCAAATGACTCCCTACGCAAGAGAACATAAAAATTCGTTACACTGATATGTAACCCTATCATTAAGAGTGAGCGACGTAGCTGAGGAAAATTATATCGCGTACATCACCATTACTATTAATATAGATCATAATGGTTCAAATGGCTCTGAGCACTATGGGACTTAACATCTGAGGTTATCAGTCCCCTATAACTTAGAACTACGTAAAGCTAACTAACTTAAGGACATCACACACATTCATGCCCGAGACAGGATTCGAACCTGCGACGTAGCGGTCGCGCGGTTCCGGACTGAAGCGTTGAGAAACTCTCGGTCACAGCGGCCAGCTACATCATAATCAGTCTAAATTCGAGCTGATGTTTTCCCGGCGCATTTCCAGCTTGTAGGATTTCCTGTGTCCTTATTTAAAACTCCAATGGCATTAAATGTACAGAGTGAAAGATCCCTTAGCATGGTGGGTTTGTGGGCCAAGGCTAGGTGCCAACGGTGCGCGTGACTCCTTCGAAGAGGTTCCCTACTTTGGAGGTGATGATTTGTGCCTCGTTGAAATTCTTCATCGTAATCGTAATTATGTCAAAGATGTTCCGTTGTTTCAACGTAGAGAGGAAATCAGAAATGCTTGAGAAAGTCTTGAGAAGTTCTGTGTAGTCGAAGGAGGACTGTTGTCGTGAAGCTGCCAATGGCGGTCGTCATCCTCTTTGCCATGCCGTCTGTCTCGTCGAGGAGGACGACGAAGCCTATCGATTCAGAAGTCCTGTAAAATCGTTTGTACTGTTATAGTGTTGGTGGCCTGTAAGTGTGCGGCACGGCCCTGGGTAGTGTAGGAGCGCAGAGATTGTTGAAAGGTGCTGGAACCTCTCCGAGCGGCCGGGTATTCTTCGAAGCAATTTGCATAAATTGGTTTTTCAGTTGTAGATTTAGTGACTTTTGTGCCTGGGGGGGGGCCTCTACATTTGATACACCTGGCGGGAAGTGAACAGTAATTTGCAGTACAGATATAACGCTGGCAGCTTTTACACTGTGGAGGACCCTCCTTAGGTTTGTAAATTTCTACTCTTACTTTTGTGTCCATGATATGAAGGACGTCGTAAATCGTCACTCGTTAGGCCAGCAGGGAGTGACACACAATAGACTGAGTGGGCTATTAATGTATCCGTCTTGTTGTCCCTCGCCCGCATCTCGTGGTCGTGCGGTAGCGTTCTCGCTTCCCACGCCCGGGTTCCCGGGTTCGATTCCCGGCGGGGTCAGGAATTTTCTCTGTCTCGTGATGGCTGGGTGTTTTGTGCTGTCCTTAGGTTAGTTAGGTTTAAGTAGTTCTAAGTTCTAGGGGACTTATGACCACAGCAGTTGAGTCCCATAGTGCTCAGAGCCATTTGAACCATTTTGTTGTCCCTCGTGTTGCACTGGCGCGTCGCAGTTTGTGTAAAACCAGTGGCATCTAACTCAGTCTCAACTTGCTTCTCTGTAATTTCGGCCGGAAGAAGTTGCGGGAGGAATTTTCGTAGCCCGAAGTATAGGTGACTGTCTTGAGCCAGAGGTGGGAGGTTGCTGTGCGTCTTCTATTCATACGCGTCACTTCCACTACCTAACCTTTCACATGCAAGGCGTTGAATTGGTTGGTAGTGAAATTTTTCGCTTAGTGGCATCACGCGACGTCTTGTGAGTTATTCTTCTTATGCCAAGTGCGTTTCGGAAAAAGTGAAAATCTGCGTCTTCATCGTTGCCTGAAAGCTTCGAATCAGATTCGATGGCTGGTATTGGATATCGGACAGAATCAGAAGAGTCATGGTCATGGTACCACGGCGTGATTTCACCGTGTCTATCGGCCATATCACGCGCCAGTTGCTCTTGTCTTCTTCAGTGTCGTCTGTTATTCGCTGTATTCGACGGTCTTCGATTGGTGGAATGTGGATAGGTGATGGGTTGTGTGTGACGGTCCTTCCGTTGTTGCCGTTCGCACCATTCCAGAAGTTACCGTGTCCGCACCTATTGCATTCGTCCTTTCTGTATGATCACAGCCAGCCGGAGTGGCCGAGCGGTTCTAGACGCTTCAGTGTGGAACCGCGCGACCGCTACGGTCGCAGGTTCGAATCGTGCCTCGGGCATGAATGTGTGTGATGTCCTTAGGTTAATTAGGTTTAAGTAGCTCTAAGTTCTAGGGGACTGATGACCTTAGAAATTGAGTCCCATAGTGCTCAGAGCCATTTGAACCATTTTTGTATGGACACAGTCGTCGTGGACGGGGCTGCCGATGAGGCTGCTGTCGGCACAAGCACCGCCGCCATACGGCGATCGGCCCATCGCTGAGCGGCCGAGGCAGCTGCCTCGGCCCCGCACTCGCTCTGATCGACTCACTTGTACATCGCGTACTTGATGATGCTCAGGCTGTGACCGAAGCCTGCTATTTATGACAAAATTTCGCATGCGCAAACGCGCAAAATTTTGGTG
The DNA here is from genome assembly GCF_023864275.1 of Schistocerca cancellata. Classification (NCBI taxonomy): domain Eukaryota; kingdom Metazoa; phylum Arthropoda; class Insecta; order Orthoptera; family Acrididae; genus Schistocerca; species Schistocerca cancellata. Next base: position 215,531,272 of record NC_064632.1, on the reverse strand, counting down.
ACCGATAGCGCAGATTTACAGATCGGCAGCGAGGGAAACAACTAAGCCGCCCGTTGGACGATGAGCGCACACACAGAGGCGTGTCGGCCGTGCTGTGCGCTGCCGCTGGCCGTCCCAGCGCCTTGTCTCGGGAGCCGCCTGCCACAAAACGTGTCCGCGCTGGCTTGTGGCCGTCGTCACCATTGTCAGCCTAATATCTATGTCGTCACCGCAGCGTCATCCCTCGTAAGACCAACAGTTCGCTGTGATTTTAGCTTGGTCAGCGCTGTATCCCACGTCCAGCTGAGTTGATATCATATGTTCCTGTTAAGCAAATTAGTGGAGCTGCGAATTTCCATTACTTCTTTAATAATGCTGTCCCAATACGAAGACATCGACGACAGAATTTCAATGTTTTTGTATTATATACAATGTCCTGTAGTGAGGCAGAGCTAAGCCACCGTAGATTTCTCCGGCTGGTCCAGACGTGCGTATCATTGATGTTCGACGCATCTGTCCTCTATGAAGCAGCAAACTTGTCCTATGTATGATATTCCTCAGCTACAGGGAATCTTATAGACACCAGGCCTTCTTAAACCAAGTTCATCCTTCACTGAGCCTAAAAGTGCTCTGAGTTTCGTTGGCGGACGGCAGACGCATTTAACTTCATGTTTCTCCAATAATCTTCCTGCTTTCGAAGAAACACCGCCGACTTGTGACCAAACGACTTTTCCTATTTGTTCATCACTTTCATCGACTTCCTCACTTTCTCTAGCACGCGCCGGATGTAGGCAAGGCGAATCTTTCGTTCATAATATCCATTAACTAAAAATACGGTAAGAAGGTGGCGTAGCTAATCAGACAAGCTCGTGCTCTGTACACCAAGTCCTAAGCACGCCACCTCATTGTGCATGATGGTGACAGCTTGTGGCCTGTAAGTATAAGTCCTTGTATGTAGGTTTACGGTACACAGTGTGACCCAAGGTGCCATCCTTTTCCTTCGCACTAAGACGTCCAGCAACTGTAGTTCGCCGATTTTCTCCATCCGTGTAGTCAACTTGATGTTTGAATGAATAGAACCTATGTGTTACAAAAAATGAATCCAGTGACTCAGTGCCGTAGGGCCAGATGACAAAGGTGTTAGCCACGTATCGCCAAAAGCACGTAGGTTTCAGTTGCGCTGACTGGAGTGCTCTGTCTTCGAAATCGCCCATAAAAGGCCTGGCCACAATGGGTGATAAGGGACTACCCATTTCAACACCGTCAACCTATTCAAAGTATTGGTCATTGAATAAAATGTAAGTCGAGGGAACCGGAAAGGAACGTCAGTTACGCGGGTGTCGATGTTCGTTTCTCATCCAAAGTCGAGCAAGCAAATTTTAAGTTAGAGTGACATGTTTATTCGTAAATAATTTAATCTTATTATTATTATTTTGCAATGTTTGGTGAAAGGCTAACGAAACACCGGTTGAGGTACATTTCCGATATTGTACGTTTTCTGAGTTTCACAAGGATATAACGCAACAGTTGCTACCAAAAGCAATTCTGATGTTTATCGAAGTGCATTAGACATTTTTAAACGCCAAAGGGGGTTATCTAATTTCAAATCCGGTAATTTTGATCTTTCCGACTCCTACTGTTGAGGACGACGCACGACTTTAGACAGTGACATACCAAGGGTGGAAGTGAAAGCAAATTCGTGTCAGGCAATCAAGTAACGGTCAAAAACTCTTAACCATCCTTGGTCGACCATTCAAGAACACTTGTAGCAGATTGATTAAGACAAACAAAGCAAACCGATCCACCAGATGCCACTTGTGAATTCAGTGGCACGATATAGTAGCGTTTTTCCACCGCTTGATCAGTGGAGATGACAAATGGGTCTTTGATAACAATCCAGAACGCAAAAGGCAATGGCTCCATCCGAATAAACCGCCACGAAGTATAGATAAGGCAGGTCTTCACCACAGACAGGCGCCGTTTTGTGCCCGATGGAGTATTCGCTGGGTCGCTTATTTTGAACTGCTGAAATGTGGACAAACAATGACTGCAGAACTTTACTGTAAACGGCTGGATCGAATAAATCAATATCTAGTTGAAAAGTGGCCGACGACTGTCAATAGAAAAAGGCGTTGTCTGCAACTCGATAATGCATGGCTTCACTGCACAAGACGAACCATGGAAAAAAATTAATAACTTTGGCTATGGGGAATTCCTTCACCCACCATACTCGCCCCACATTGCACTGCTGGATTCCCATTCATTCCAACCGCTAAAACATTTTCTAAGACGAAAACAAAAATTGAAACTTTGTACAAAATGCTATCTACGGATATTTGTCTCAAACCCAAATCGATTTTTATCGACTTGACATTGATAATTTGCACACAAGATGGCCAAATGATGTTGATTACGATGGTGAGTATATCATTGGTTAAAAATAAAAATATGTTAACAGTTAACCGGTTTCAATTTAATGATTAAAAATGACATCTTCCAGTCCCCCTAATATACACTCCTGGAAATGGAAAAAAGAACACATTGACACCGGTGTGTCAGACCCACCATACTTGCTCCGGACACTACGAGAGGGCTGTACAAGCAATGATCACACGCACGGCACAGCGGACACACCAGGAACCGCGGTGTTGGCCGTCGAATGGCGCTAGCTGCGCAGCATTTGTGCACCGCCGCCGTCAGTGTCAGCCAGTTTGCCGTGGCATACGGAGCTCCATCGCAGTCTTTAACACTGGTAGCATGCCGCGACAGCGTGGACGTGAACCGTATGTGCAGTTGACGGAATTTGAGCGAGGGCGTATAGTGGGCATGCGGGAGGCCGGGTGGACGTACCGCCGAATTGCTCAACACGTGGGGCGTGAGGTCTCCACAGTACATCGATGTTGCAGTGGTCGGCGGAAGGTGCACGTGCCCGTCGACCTGGGACCGGACCGCAGCGACGCACGGATGCACGCCAAGATCGTAGGATCCTACGCAGTGCCGTAGGGGACCGCACCGCCACTTCCCAGCAAATTAGGGACACTGTTGCTCCTGGGGTATCGGCGAGGACCATTCGCAACCGTCTCCATGAAGCTGGGCTACGGTCCCGCACACCGTTAGGCCGTCTTCCGCTCACGCCCCAACATCGTGCAGCCCGCCTCCAGTGGTGTCGCGACAGGCGTGAATGGAGGGACGAATGGAGACGTGTCGTCTTCAGCGATGAGAGTCGCTTCTGCCTTGGTGCCAATGATGGTCGTATGCGTGTTTGGCGCCGTGCAGGTGAGCGCCACAATCAGGACTGCATACGACCGAGGCACGCAGGGCCGACACCCGGCATCATGGTGTGGGGAGCGATCTCCTACACTGGCCGTACACCACTGGTGATCGTCGAGGGGACACTGAATAGTGCACGGTACATCCAAACCGTCATCGAACCCATCGTTCTACCATTCCTAGACCGGCAAGGGAACTTGCTGTTCCAACAGGACAATGCACGTCCGCATGTATCCCGTGCCACCCAACGTGCTCTAGAAGGTGTAAGTCAACTACCCTGGCCAGCAAGATCTCCGGATCGGTCCCCCATTGAGCATGTTTGGGTCTGGATGAAGCGTCGTCTCACGCGGTCTGCACGTCCAGCACGAACGCTGGTCCAACTGAGGCGCCAGGTGGAAATGGCATGGCATGCCGTTCCACAGGACTACATCCAGCATCTCTACGATCGTCTCCATGGGAGAATAGCAGCCTGCATTGCTGCGAAAGGTGTATATACACTGTACTAGTGCCGACATTGTGCATGCTCTGTTGCCTGTGTCTATGTGCCTGTGGTTCTGTCAGTGTGATCATGTGATGTATCTGACCCCAAGAATGTGTCAATAAAGTTTCCCCTTCCTGGGACAATGAATTCACGGTGTTCTTATTTCAATTTCCAGGAGTGTATAAATTACTCCTGGACGCACTGCCCTTCCGTTTTTCATGGCACCAATTGTATGCGAAATCCTTAGCGGTTATAAGTTGGATATTATTATTATTAATTTCAGGTTCAAGTGTGTTATCAGTGAATGCCGCTCGGTTCTAAGGTTACAGTACTTGACACTGCTGTATCCATCTTTGGATGCTATTGACGCCTATACTGGGGTGACGTAAGTCATGGGATACCTCCTAATATCGTGTCGGAGTTCCTTTTGCCGGCGTAGTTCAGCAACTCGACTGGTATGGACTCACCAAGTCGTTAGGAGTCCCTTGCAGAAGTAATGAACCATGCTGCCTCAGTAGACGTCTATAATTGCTAAAGTGTTGCCGATGGCACATTTTGTGCACGGACTGACGTCTCGACTAATTCTCATAAATGTTCGATGCGATTCAATTCGGACGATCTTTGTTGCCAAATTATTCGTTCGAATTGTCCAGAATGTTCTTGAAACCATCCGCCAACAATTGTGGCCTAAGGACAGGGAACGCTGTCGTCCACAAAAATTCCATTGGTTTAGGAATATGAACTCGATGAATGGTTGGAAGTGGTCTCTAAGCAGCTGAACATAACCATTTCAAGCCAATGATCGGTTCAGTTGGACAAGAGAACTCAGCCTTTTCCATGTACACTCAGCCACCACCAGCTTGCAAAGTGCCTTATTGACAATTTGGGCCCAGTGCTTCGTGGGGCCTGCACCACACTCGAACCCTACCATCAGCCCTCACCAGCTGAAATCTGGACTGCCGGCCGAAGTGGCCGAGTGGTTAAAGGCGCTACAGTCTGGAACCGCACGACCGCTACGGTCGCAGGTTCGAATCCTGCCTCGGGCATGGATGTGTGTGATGTCCTTAAGTTAGTTAGGTTTAAGTAGTTCTAAGTTCTAGGGGACTTATGACCACAGCAGTTGAGTCCCATAGTGCTCAGAGCCATTTGAACCATTTTATTTGAAATCTGGACTCATCTGACGAGGCCGCAGTTTTCGCGTCTAGTGGCCAACAGATACGGCCACGAGCCAAAGAGAGGCGCTGCGGGCGATGTTGTGCGCTTAGCAAAGACACCTGCATCGGTCATCTACTGCCATAGCCAAAAAGAACACCATATTTCGCCATACTGTCCAAACGGATACGTTCGTAGTACGTCCCATATTTGTTTCTGGGGCTATTTCAGGCAGTGTTGCTTGTATGATAGTAATGACATCTCTATGCAAACGCTGCTGCTGTCGGTTGTTAACTGAAGGTCATGGTCTACTGTCATGTCTCTGCTGAGAGGTAATGCCTGAGATGTGGTATTCTTGGCGCACTCTTGGCTCTGTGAATCTCGGAATACTGAATTCCGATTTCCGAAATGGAATGTCCCACGCGTCTACCTCTACCATTCCGCGTTCAGAGTCTTGTTGCTGGTAGCCATTATCACGTCGGTAACAGTTGCGTATCAGTCATCTGACTACGAATGACAGCTCCGCCATTGTACGGCCCTATTTTTCTTTGTGTACAGGATACTACAGGCATCTGTATGGGCGTATACCGCTGTTCCATGAGTTCTGTCACCTATGTCCACTTGATGTTTATTCCGTGTTCTTATTGTAGTGGATATCTCCCAGGATTTATTTGTTCGTGCGCTGCCCATGCTCTTTTCTGTATCTTCGCCAGTTTGTAACTAAGCTTCGTTCTTAGCTTCAATTTGTTTTCCTGTGTGTCCTTTTTACTCTTTCTGTACTATAACAACCATCGCCGATTTTTTTAAATACATATGAAGATAGTAAGTGTTCTCGAAAGAACAGATACCATTGATGACCGTGCAGCTTCTCTAGAATAAATAATAATTAACTGAAGGGCTTATTTCAATAATGGTGCAAGTCCACTTTCGTTCATTCTGAAATGCAGAGTCCTAAAGTTAAATGAGCGCTGAAAAATCTGCAGTTGAGATACCAGAAATATTGAAGCATATGGTTTCTTGCTAGAGATGAACCTTTCTGTTTGTTTGGACCGTTAATGTCAGAAGCGTTATAGACAGAAAAGTGGAGGTAATGGACTTGTACCACTATTGAAATAACCCCGTCAATTGAAACCCTCAGCTGCCGATAGGTGTCGTTGATATACCTCGATGGGGACATCCGAAAATGCGTTGCCCCATACCGGGACTCCAACCGGGATCTCCTGCTTACAAGACAGACGCCCTATCCATCTGAGCCACTGAGGACACAGATGAATAGCGCAACTGCACGGAGCCATTTAACACACTTTTGACTGTTCCTATCGAGGTATATCAACAACACCTGTCTGTAGCTGAGGGTTTCAATAATTATCATTTATTCTAGAGAAGTTGCACGGTCATCAATGGTATCTGTTCTTTCGAGAACAGTTACTGTCCTCATATAGTTAAATGGCTACCCGGCCATTGACCTGCGTCTGTGCGAATTCGCGCAGATTGCCCGAACTCTTCGGGAATCGTCACCTTAGTGTGCGCAAGTAATGAGTAGACTGGCAAATATCTATTAAGAACATTACGTATGTAGATTGTGGACAGTTGGGAATGTGGGTCTCACGGGAAGCGTGCAAGGGATAAGTCCCAGCAGTTGCGCTATTCATCTGTGTTCTCGGTGGCTGAGATGGACAGAGCGTCTGCCATGTAAGCAGGAGATCCCGGATTCGAGCCCCGGTCGGGGCCTGCATTTTCGGCTGTCCCCATCGAGGTATATCAACAACACCTGTGTGCTGCTGAGGGTTTCAATTAATTATTATTTATTTGATTTTAATATTTTATTTTAAGATTTTCCTTATTTTATTCTTGTTCTTTTACTGTGCTGTTTCACCTTTCATAAAATTTTCTATTCCTCTATTTGATTTCTGTTTATGCTAGTGATTCAAATGATGCCATATGAGTGACTACAATGACATTCGAAATACTTCTTTTATAGTTGTTTTAGTCCTTCATAATGACACAGCCTAACACGCAAAATTATTTTATGCGAATTGAAGCCTTGGGTGAAATTCTGTACGTGTTGCGATCTTCAGTGATATACGTAGAGGCACTGGAAAGTAAGTCAGTCCTACGGTAAGACCATACCGCAAGAGGAGTGATGCATCAGCAGAAGAGAGTACATGTTTGGATTTCCTGCAGAGACAGTTCTGCTGCGGTACTAATAATAGGTGCATCATAGTGTGCGACTGAAATGGCGGAGCAACTGGAAACGTACTTCGAAGTTGAAGGGCGCAGGACAGTGCGATACCTGTGGGCAACACGTCTAAACTGCACACAGATTGGCCGTGAAAATCTGGCCATACATGGACTCAATGCTTTGACGTGACCAGCAGTAGTCGAATAGTACCGACAATTTGACCATCACCTTTGAGATTTTAAGAGAAGCCACTATACTGTTTTTGACAGTGCTGCCAATAGAACAAATGTATTTTCACCTTTGTAATACTGGCATCCAAAACCTTCTATCCAAATGTTACCAATTTTATTTTATCTTGAAATAACGCATGTCAAATTTTTAATCATGTGCCTATAATATTTATAAAGAAAGTTTCCCATGCGTGTTTATAATTGTTATACATTATTTTATTAGGGAAATTGCACATTTTAACAGGATGAAAGTCGGAAAACTTAAAAAGAATTATACCTACTTCCCTCAAGTGAATAAATTTATTATTGCATTTAAATCTGAGAATACGATGGGAAATTCGTTGCTATTTAGTTACTCGTTTTCGTTTATAGATTTCATATTATGATGTTCAGTACATTTTTAAAGAATAACCATCAATTTAGATGTAGTTCAAAGTGCGAATAAAAAACATTACGATGTACTTAAATTGCATTCCTGCACCTGCCTCGCTTAATCATTCAGTTTAATTTATTGTAAACACTGCATTCAAACGCATTACCTCAGATAGTCTGCTTGATTGCAGTTCGTTGCTTGTATGTTCACATTGGTAAATAACAAATGTAATTAACAATCCACAAGTAGCAATCCATCACTACGCAAATGAGAAGGTCAAAGTTGCCTAATGAAATACAGTAGCTAATAAACCGATGAAAAGCTCTCAGTCTCCAATCAGGTGGCAGTGTTGAGTTACCACTGCGTTTCGACCAGTATTTTACTTATTACTTTCTGTCGTCTAATCGAGATATTGCGAATGTGCCGATATTTACAAGCGAGGCGGATCAAATATTTCCACACAGAGATTGGAATGCAGCCTTCGTTTTCTCCCGCCTCACCACTCCGCCCACCACCCCGACGGCAACCAGATGGTAGGGGGCCACTGCGACCGCGTATAAATGGTGATTAAGAGGGGAAAGATTCCATATTTTGGTCAAAATAAATTGACAAGCAATACAAGTCCCAAATTTATCCCCTAATAATTGTTCACTACAAACTGTAGGCGGTAACATTTACAAATACATCCACACGACTATCTTCAGATGACACTTAAGCGTATGGCAGAGGGTTCTTCAGACCACGTTCAGCCTCTTTCTCTACCGTTTCTCTCTCTAACATCTCGTTTGAGCAATGAATACTTCAATCTTCTCGTACGAGCTCTGATGTCTCTTACTTTCTTATGGAAATCGTTTGTGTAGGTTACTACATACGGAGAAGAAGGTTGGTGACTGAAATTTAATGAAAAGATCTCAAGATCTCACAAAAACCATAAACACCTTTGTTTTAACGATTGCCACCCAAAGTCGTTTGTCATATCCCTGGCACTGTCTCCCCTATTTCGTGATATAGGCAAAACGAGCTTCCCATCCTTTGAACTTTTTCGGTGTCCTACGTCAATCGTATCTGGTAACGGTCCCATATAGCACAGAAATACTCTAGCAGAGGGCAAACAAGCGTAGTGTAGGTTGCCTCTTTAGCAGACCTGTTGCATCTCCTAGGTGTTGTGCTAATTAAATTTACGTTGATCGCGACATTATCGACATAGTCGTTCAAATGTAAGTTGATAGTGATTGTAAGAGCTAGGCATTAGGTTGAACTGACAGACTTTAAATTTGTGTAATTTATCGAGTAACCTAAATTCAACCGATTTCTTTTTGTATTCACGTGGACGACCTCACACTTTGTCGAGACAAAGCTGCCACTTTTCGCAACATTCAGATACCGTGTCTAAGTCTTTTTGCAATTGATTTTGATATTATGATGACTTTATTCAACAAAAAAGACATAATCGTTTGCAAACTATCCGAGAGGGCTGCTCATATGGTCTCCTAAATCGTTTATGTAGAATAGGAACAGCAAAAGGCCTATGACACTTCCTTGTGAACTCCGTACACCAGTTGATTCTACTCCGTGATTTTCCGTCGATTGCTACGTACTTTTGGAGAAATAACGGATTCAGTCGCATACGTGGAGCGACACTCCATAGGAAAGCAATTTGATTAGAAATCTCTTGTGAGGAACGGTGTCAAAAGCCTTCTGGAAATCTAGACTTATGGAATCAACTTGAGATTTCATGCCGATAGCACTCATTACTTCGTGCGAGCTCGTGGTCGTGCGGTAGCGTTCTCGCTTCCCACGCCCGGGTTCCCGGGATCGATTCCCGGCGGGGTCAGGGATTTTCTCTGCCTCGTGATGACTGGGTGTTGTGTGATGTACTTAGGTTAGTTAGGTTCAAGTAGTTCTAAGTTCTAGGGGACTGATGACCATAGATGTTAAGTTCCATAGTGCTCAGAGCCACTTCGTGCGAATAAAGAGATAGTTTTGTTATACAGAAACGATGTCTTCTGAATCCGTGATATGTGCCAATGGATCGTTCCCTTAGAGTTAATTCGTACTGAATATCGAGCTATTGTATCAGAAACCTCTGAAAGGAGCCTTATTGGTATGCTATCTGGACGTCAAGACTTGCCCTCATTAAGTGCTCTAAGGTGCTTCGCTACACCGAGGATATCGACTCCTAAGTTGTTCGTATTGTTAGCTGCTCTTGATTCGAATTGTGGAGTAATCGTCTTTTTGGTTGAAGGAACTTTGATTAATAACACCGTTTTAGTGGTACTGTCATCGATTAAAGTACCATTCGTAACGTACAGTGAAGGTTTTGATTGTATCTTGCCAATGGTGTACTTTGCATACGAACATAATTTCTTTGGACTTTCTGTCAGATTTAGAGACAGAGTTTCACTGTAAAAGTTAGTGAAAGACTCTCGCATTGAAGTCCGCGCAAAGTTTCGACCTTTAGTGAATATCGCCAACCTTGGAGATTTTGCGTACTTTTAACTTTGAGATGCTTTTCTCGATACTTCTGCAACAGTGTTCTGGCCTGTTTTGTGCACCATGGGGGATTAGCACAATTTTTATTAATTTATTTGGTATAAATCTAAATTCAAATAGCTCTCAGCACTATGGGACTTAACTACTGAGATCATCAGTCTCCTAGACCTCAGAACTACTTAAACCTAATTAACCTAAGGACATCACACACATCCATGCCCGAGGCAGGATTCGAACCTGCGACCGTAGCGGTCGCGTGGTTTTAGACCGTAGGGCCTAGAACCGCTCGGCCACTCCGGCCGGCGGTATCAATCTCTAAATTTCTTCAGACATGTCTCGTCTACACTTAGGTAGTTAGGAAGGGTGGAGGCTGTCTCTTAGAAAATCGTCTAGTGGATTTTTATCTGCATTTTTTAAATATATTTTACGTTTACTTTTATTAGATTTCGATGTTGCGATGGTCAGTCTCTGTAAATCTATGTAAACCAATCCCTGTATCCGTCATTATACTCCCTATATGCTCAGGATTACTTGTTGCTAAGACGTCAAGAATGTTTTCGCAACCATTTACACTTAGAGCGGGCTTCTGTACTTATTGTCCATATTAATTTTCGGAGAACAGCGGGTCTGAATACGTGTTTTCGCCAACAAATGGAAGGTAGTTGGCAGTCACAACTTAAGTGAGAACCATATAGACCTAAGTAAGAACTATGTAATGGCCATATGCTATGAATCACGTGTTATAGCTATTTAATATTTAAATTTTCTACAATAAAGAGCACCTGGAAGAACGTGGCTATAAATCAAAACAACACTGTGGCTCGTAGAAGGTATCATGTTCGCTCTTTAATCATTGCCTTATTTCCTGATTAGGGACACCACAGTTATTGCGATTACATTGCTTTTCTGGTAAAGGAAAATCCAAGAATTATTTGTTTCGCAACACTATCAGTACTAAAACGGATAAACTCCCCGAATTGGAACGTTTCGCCTTCCAGGGCGAAATTCGACGTAGAGCCAATGCTCAGAAGCGAGGCAGTCGTAGCTGCGCATCGAGGGCGTTCGGTCTCCGGCCTCCAGATTCCAGTACTGGAGAACGACCCACTATCCGCCCGCAGCGCCCAGAAGCATAAAAGGCCAGAAATCGGATCGTCTGCCGGGTAACTGGCTCCATTACATTTCGAGGCCGGGCGGTGATGGCTTCCAGGATTACGTCTGCGTACCTTGCGGTCTCTGCATTAATCCAAGCGGGCGCCGTGGAGGGTGCATTCAGATACCGCACCTGCACGGCACATGATCGGTCTTTATGGGAGGCAGATTGCGTAAAAATGAAATGTCTTGCAGTAAGCTGCACTTCAAGTAGCGAGTCACTTGGCGACTAATCATTTCACACTCACTCAGTCACACACACACACACACACACACACACACACACACACACACACATAACTGCACTAAAGATCGTAGAGGCAACTGTTTCTTTCACATTTTATAGGAACATCCACAACTACCCTGTGCCTACCACCTTAAAATGTGTGCTAGTGGGTACTTAACGCACCAGCATCGTTTAGAACTTTCTGTTGCATCATGGATCGTAGTAGGAAGAGCCAGTGACGGTAACCATGCGGTGTTCTTGTTGTTGTTTACAGTCCAAAGGCTGGTTTGTTTGAGCTCTCTTTGCTGGTCTTTCTCATCCAAGCCTCTTTATCTTTGCGTAGATACTGCAACATATGTTGCTTTCAAGGTGCTTACAGTAATCGAGTATTGGTCTCCCTCTGCAAGTTTTATCCTGTACACTTCCCTGCATAACGAAGCCGATGATTCACATGTCTCTTAGGTTGTGCAATAAATTCATTTCTCCCCTATTCGATTCGGTACCTCCACTTTGACAAGGATATCGTCAAGGAACTTAATAAATATATATTTCTATCATCCCATTTCGCTAAAGGAGTAACTGATTTTTGCCACTGTATAAGAAGATACAATTAAGATAATCAGATTGATAAAGGAAAGTCACTTCTAACCAAAATAAAAATGGCTGAAACTTTGATGTTTCACAAAATTTATTAGAGGTCTGAGACATGGGCAATGAAAAAGCTATACTGTAATATAATGGAATATTTTGAAACGTGGATTTGTAGAAGTACGCTAAGGATTTAAAAAAAAACGAAAAAGGAAAAAATAAAACATTCCTGAAAAAAAAATAGAAAAAGCTACGGGGGCCACAATGCCATGGATGAAGTTGAGGTAAGTTGCACTTATCATGAGAGCAGTGGACAACTGAAGAAGTTGTAATCTCGGAAGAATTAATGGACAAAGACGTAAATGATCACCAATTTGAGGACAACCACGAAAGCAGTGGAATGCTCCTGGAAAAAGTGAGGACCAAAACAACGTCCAATACAGCGTGGAGAAAGATCGTCATGTCACAAGAAGTCGGTGATTACATAATGGATCATAAGACCAAAGCAAAGTTCTTCTTTAGTTATTCGATGTACCAATACTATTTTCAAAATTCTTTTGTAGCCCCACATTCCAAAAGCTTCTACTTTTGTCTGAGCCGTTTATCATCCATGTTTCACTTCTGTACAAGGTCACATGCCAGACAAATACACCCAGAAAAATCTTTCTAACATTTAAGTTTAAATTCTGTGTTAACAAATTTTTATTTTTTAATAATGCTTTACTCGCCATTATGAGTTTGCAATTTAGATCCCCCACTTCGTCCATCGTTAGTTATGCTGATGCCCACATATCAAAGTTCTTCCAGTAATTTTAGACTTTCACTTCGTAATCTAATTTATTCAGCATCGCTTGATTTAATTGTACTGTATTCGACTAGTTTTGATTTACTTTTCATATTGATCTGGTAGTCCCTTTACAGGACATTAATCACTGAGTTAAACTGCTCGTTCACGTCCATTGCTTTCTCTGAATTACAAGCCTCCGGCTAAGGTCGCTTATGTTCGTTACTTCCGTCGTGATCATATCTTGTAGCGTCTTCGCCTCGATTCGGATCAGCATACTAAAGGAACCCGTGGATAAATCCTCTGCTCTTTCATTGGAAATTTCCGTTTGCTTATTCACGAGTGCTTTAAAGGTCACAGAGACTGCCGAGAAATACTCAAGAATCACCCGAACAAGAGTTTTCCAGGCTTTTCATTTTACGCGTGGATATCCTCCGACCTCTGTGTTTCATTTTGTGGGGTCATTCCACTTCAGATCAGCGCATTATTACATATTTTACGATTGCTGCTATTATCGCTGTTTGACGGCCAATCATATAATCGACGGCAGTGGCTCTTTCGCTCATTTTACGCGCAATAATTGGTTCAAATGGCTCTGAGCACTATGGGACTCAACATCTTAGGTCATAAGTACCCTAGAATTTAGAACTACTTAAACCTAACTAACCTAAGGACATCACACACACCCATGCCCGAGGCAGGATTCGAACCTGCGACCGCAGCAGTCCCGCGGTTCCGGACTGCAGCGCCAGAACCGCTAGACCACCGCGGCCGGCCGCGCAATAATTATCTTGAGGTTCAACTATCAATCTGTCCTGCGCAGGTAGTCTTTAATTTCGTTACACAGACACGCACATACACGTACACACACACACACACACACACACACACACACACACACACACACACGCCCAGTACTTGCGTGTAAGCGTGCTCGCGCGGACGCGCGCACCCGCGCGCGTGTGTGTGTGCTTGTGTGTATGTGAAATTATTTGCACAGAGCTATTTTCCTGTGTAATCTTGATCATTAAGGACCTACAACATTCACTTGGAGCAACTTCAGATTTGATGCTTTCTGACCGTTAGAAAGAGTTACTAACTTTTATCAGAAAGCAAGCCTTACATTGGATCAGCTGTTCCCGTATTCCGGCGGATCGCACTCCCTGCGCGGAGCGCTGCTGGGGGTCAGGAAGCTCGTGGGAATGCAATTTCGGCGCCGCTGCGCGCCGGCCCGCCTGCTTGTAGCGTCGGTGTCGATGTGCAGCAGACCAGCTGCTGACGTCATCCGCGTCCCGCCGCGTGTGGCTACGGCGAGGCGGATGCGCCAGCTGCTTCTGGACGGCGCCGGCGCAGCTCGCCTGCTCGCCCCACGTCTGCATCCCTGCAGACGGGCAGTGCAAACCCCGCTGCACCCTGTGCGCTAAGTGCTTGGACCTTTGGCTGTAAAGGACAGCCAGACGAAAACGAGACTAATGAAAAAAAGTATGTTCACTGTTTCTAAAGTAATCGCCATAACGGCCCTGAGAGTCTCTTGCGGCGATATGTTTAAATAAAATCTTCCTGGTTTTTGAGCCGCGTCTGTTTGAATAAAATTCTCAAGCTTTCGATGGCCATCACCGCTTTTGTCGTCACCAGAAGAACCACTAACTGCCGGAGTTCGCACGATTTTCCTCGTATATAGCCGCGATTGTGGCCCAGTGTGCGATTTGTGCTTCTACCAGTGGGGGGGGGGGGGGGGGGGGGATGTCTTAGGGGGTTAGTATAATTATATATGTTACTAGCTTGGACCGTGGCGTTACTCATGGATAAACAGTTATTTATAAATAGATGTTAATGCCGAAACTCACTATTCACGCGTATGCACTATCAGAAAAGCCACTTTGTGAGATGTTTTAGTAAACCTTCAAATTTAGAACTCTCCTGAGTTGATCAGGAACCATCATGTCTCAGTTTTTCAAAGAGATGGACAAGAGAACTGTGACTTTCAAGAAAAGCTCCAAAAGCATTAAATGAGGAAGCAACCCAACGTACGCGAAAAATATGGCCTACTTTTAATAGCTGCGAGGATAATTCTTGTGAAACACTTTGTAGTAGTCTGATTTTTGGGACTTCGAGAAAACACAGAATATAAGGAATCTAAAAAAAACTTTATATGGTATACATCTGCTACACCATCCATAACATCGTAGACTGCTAATTTCATTTTGTGGTTCATACAATGAACGACAGTTAAATCCTTATGTAAATCACTACGCAGTAGAGCGGCTACGCCTTTGTAAGGTGCAAGCATTGTTGAGCCACCATCTTTTGCGAC